>NC_052313.1:13578111-14291861 GCF_016432855.1 Salvelinus namaycush
ATGTTATACTGTTTGTAAATAAACTAAAATGTCTTGCTCTTGTTATATCTTTTAGAATTGACACGCTAACGTTGGTCAGGGCAGATCGTTTGCCTGGAGGGGGATGGGGGACTGTGGCACTGAGATAAATATATAGGCGTTGTCGGGGGTTGGGATGCTCTGGGTAAGGTGTGTGTGTGTGTGTGTGTGTGTGTGTTGACGCTGTTTAGGCAAAGCATAGTACAGGAAGTAGGAAAATGACTTTGCCCCACTTCAACACACACACAACAACAACTGTTAGGGCATCTGCTCCCAGCATACTTGACTGATGGCAGGGTTAAATACGGACTTCCTCTCTCTCTGCGCTCTTAGGGGTTTTATTGTGGGTGTGTGTGTTAGAATTGGGGGCTTGAGGTTTAATTGATGTGAGAAGCTCCATCCCTTTTGAGTTGGCCAGCCCTACAACATAAGCTTCTGAAGTTATCCTGATAAAGTGGTGTTGTAAAATCTCAACGGTTGGCTGTTGAATCTATCTGCATGAGATGGATGCACCAGGACAGTAGTCTGCCTGCTCCGTCGTTGGAGCGCTCATCTTTTCACCCTCATGTGTATGGAATGAAGAGGTGTGGGCAGGAAGGAATGAGTGTAGGCCGAGTCAATCTGAGAGAATACGAGAGTGTGTTAATGTGTTGGTCTCTAGTGTTAAAGAATGCCACTGAATTCTGTTTAGACGATACTAGACGATACTAAGATTGTTGCATAAAAAAAAGAAAGTTGTTTTCTTTGCCTATTCGCTTTCTTTTCACCATTCTGTTTAGCATTTTCTCAACACTCCAAAAAGAGGCAATGCTTTGGGGCAAGAAAATCAAAGCACAGGTGTGTATACATCAGCGAGTTGTAACATTCAGAAATTGAGTGGTCTCTTCATCCTATCTGCGACCTTCCTTGTGAATGTTCCACGGTACTGAATTGATCCAGCCCTAGTCTGGTGTGATGGAGCTGTCCATGTGTCTGGTACGGGAGCAGCCATTTTGTTGCCAGAGCATCACATGAAATGGGGCCTGCTGTTGTGAGCCTGTTGCCAAGGAGAGTCATCTTAACCCTATGAAGGGCCTGGCGAATAGACTGAGGGGGGTAGTGGATGGGCACTCTGCTTTAACTCTTTACAGAACAGTGAGGACACTAAAGGGTAGTGGGGAAGAGCGGGATAGAGGAGGTGCGATGGTAAGGAGAAGTGCCCTTGGTGTGACATTGCACAAGAGCAGGCGGCATCATTTTGATGCTACAGCGCCCCCTGTCCACCCACTGTGGTGGTGCAGTGGATTTTTTCAGTTTGGATGAGAAGGGAGCTGTTGAATCATCAACCCCCACTGTCAGTTTGAGCTCTCTTTCTGTCTCTCTCACCCTCTCTCTCTCACTCTCTCACTTACATTGTCAAAGTATACATATAACAAAAAATGGTGGGACCAACAGCAATAAGGCATTAATAGTAGTAGTGGAAATATTAATGAGAATAACAATACATTAAAGCAATAGTAGTAGACCAGTCTCACTCTCTCTCGCTCGACTGGCCATAAGAATAGCTTACTTTTTGAATTATTAAAAAATACATCTTATGTATCTTGATAATGAGTTTTGTTGTAACATTGATACTGTTTGAGGTCTGAGTGCCTCTCAGTAAAATGACCTCTTCAGTCCTGAAAGTAGTGTTTTTGCAATTTACAGACGACTGCATTATTGCAGGTTTGCGTCAAACCATCAACCAACTAGTTAGACTGGAAATGTTTTTTTAGGCAGGTGAATTTAGGAGGATGGCTGAGGTGACACAAAGACAAGTTGGTTTCATCCAATCACGCTGTGCTGACATGACAGCTTAGCTCTCTCGGGATTGGCTGACGCCAGCGGTCAGAGTCCAGGGGATGCGGCTGCTGCCTGTCAGGTCCCCAGATGGGTGGCCAGCTCGCTGCCTGCCTGCTATTTCTAAACCAGGCACTGACGGCAGAGTGAAAGCTGAGACCTGTGCTGCCGACCCAACACTGGCTGACCTTTCCTCTCTCATGCTGGCGAATGCGCGCACGGTTGCTCACACACACGCACACACACAGGCGTGCACACTCACGCCACGGACATACAGTTTTACACAGACAAACAGACTTATTGACGCGCACTCACACGTTCGCAGTCACACTCACGTAAACACACTTATACACAGATATAGCTAGAGTACAAATCCATGCATACACACACTATCAGAGTTACTTGCAAACAAGTTCACCCACACAATTGCACAATAATGTACCCACCTTTATTAAAGCAGATGCGCAGGGACAACTTGTGAAGTATGGGTGCACAGTCGCGCACACACAGAAATGTTAGTACACTCACAGAGGCCCTATGACTGACTATTGATACAGGGCTCTATGGGCTAGGCCAGGCCTGTCAGGGATATACCGATGTAGGACTCTGGGCTAGCCCCAGGGATGTGCTGATGTGTTTTCCAGGGTCCTAGTCCTCTTGTCCCCCCTCCCTTCACACACACACACACACACACACACACACACACACACACACACACACACACACACACACACACACACGTCCTTAAATCAACTGATGGCATTTGACCTTTCACCAGACAGAGTAGAGGGGGGAGTAGTCCTGTATGGTTTAGCTTCCTCATTCATTACTCTTCTCCTAGCTCTGCCGTTATCAGTGACCCCCTCTCAAAGTTTAAACTAATGTAATCAGCTTAAGAAGGACACACTCAAGTCACGTACACCTTTGCCTCTATCCCCCTCCCGCAGCTATACATTGTCCCCTACTTTTCCTCCTACATCCATCCCCCCTCCCCCATAGATAACACAACTTCCTGTCTTGATTGTCAGGGATAGTCAGGCCTCTTTTATAATGCCCGTGTGACATTATCTCCTCTCTCTTCTCTTTTTCAAGTATCTTTCCATCTCGCATCTCTATCCATTTGTCTGTCTTTCTCCCTCCCCCTTTCTCTCTGTACACTCCTCCCCTCACCCCCCCCCTCCCTCCCCCTCTTGATCTCTCCCTCCATCTCCCTCTCTCCCTCCCTCCTATTCTCTCCGCCATTTGACTCCATCCCGACAGCTGAATGTTGTGTAGTGAGGAGGAGAAGAGAGGAGGAGGAGGAGGAGGAGGAGAGACAGGAGGAGGAGAGACAGAAGGAGAGAGAAGGGGGAGGAGAGACAGGAGGAGGAGGTGAAGGGGGGAGAGAGAGATTAGCAGCAGGAACAACAAATGCTTCCAGAGGACTCTGTCTCAACAGGATTCGTTTTGTGTTCCAATCATCCACCACAGTACTAATAAACATACTCTATGTCCAACTATATTACTATATCTGAATGCCATGAATAGAGAAATAAATAGCTGAACTACCCCTGTAAACGTTACTAGAGAAGGCAAATTTGATAGACATAATATTACAGGGATGGAGATGATTGCCATTCACGGTACCCTCAGCCCTTTTCCCTGGCCCGGAGTTAGGTCCTTACATGGGCCTGCTGAGCCTGCTGGATAATTGGAGCAACTTAGACTATTACCGCCTTCCCTGCCCTCCTCCTAAGTGTGTGTGTTTGGTGTGCTCGCGGGCCAGAGTATGTGAGCGGAGCTGGATCAGAGCGAGGAGTGGAGCATGCCCAATTTGACTAGTGCTTAACTTCACAAGCTCAGGGCATGCCCGGCCCAGCATGCATTTGTAGTCTACTTGTGTGCTGCTATAGCTACTGTCATGGAGTTCATTAATATTTTCGTAAAGAAACTGATAAAACACACAGGTGCAAAATCAAGGTGACTTGAGGAGGAGGAGCAAGAGCGGGAGTGCGGTGTCCACAACTATAGAATCATTGTAGAATCTGAAAAAACACGTATCCCGAAAGCATAATGGTGTACTAGGTGCACATGCTAACAGAAAGGAACTAGGTGGGTAGCTAACTAAGTGTGTCATTGTAGCAAAGTATTTATAAACTCAAAATCAGATCTCTTAAGTTTCCTTCATTTTGGTTCTATTTTCTATACAATAGGCTATCATTGATTTTGGCACAATAAGCCTGATATATTACCTCTTTCAAGGAGCTTTCTGTTTTGATAAGGTTATTTTGCCTGAAAACCTTTAGGCCTACCTATAGATTTAAAAAATAATAACTCTGCATCCCTACACAGCCTGGCAAGATTGGCCCGAAGGGTGTTCAGCATCCACAGTGCCTGTGCAAGGAGGGTATTCTCCCCTGCTGGCCTGCTCTCCAGACACAATCACATGAGCCTGAAGTCACAGACTCTGACCAAACTTGTGTTTCTAAAAGTGAATTCAAAGGCACTTTTTATTTAATTCTAACTTAGTTTTACTATATGCACAATTAATAGACTATAATGATTTAATACAACAAAATGTTGTTTAAATGCTGAGCGTTTAATGTTCCTGCCAGCCTAGTGTGTCGCACACGCAAGTGCTTCACAATTTATTTCTTTGTAGACTATAGCCTTGAAATAATAGGCTAGTAATATGGCCTAAATAATTAATTTTTGTTCCTTCTCAGGCTACATGTCTGGCTCCTGTACAGTGTTGATATGCTGTTTAATATGACATGTGGCCTATTTGAAATGATGAGCGCTTCTTAGTCACCTTTTCCTGTTGTTTTAATAAATACTTTTCATTAAAATTCTATGGTTTGGTTTCAATACTTCAAATTCAAATGGTAGGTTCAGGTAGTCACAAATATAGTGTTGCTTAAATGGGGATTCTAATGAATGGATGGAATTTGGAACATAATTTTTCCCCCCTGTGAGCGAGAAGCGGGATTTCCGACCGCTCAACCCCGCTCACATACTCTGGTGTGTGCGTGTGGAGATTATTGAGCCCAGCTCCCCAGTAGATCTGAAGTTCTGGGAATGAAATAAGTGGTGTAGATCAATCCAGCATTTGTTTTTCGGATCTTTACTGTAATACACCTTTCAAACCATTCTGGTGGCAGAATTTGTTGTAACTTCTCAAGGGATATGTTTTGTGTTGGACTGTGATGTTATGCCTTTCATAGACTCCTGTTGGCTCATCTATTAGTACTGGGCAGAACATTTTGCCTGCATGTTATGTGGCTTAACAAGTGGATTATTTTGTTGTTCAGTTGCTTAGTAACCTGGGCCTACTGCCGATCAAAAGCCTGTGACTTGTCTTAATCAACCAATGGGATTTTGTTTCACTGAATCTCCGTCTGTATATTTGGTTAATTCTCTGGCTGGGCAAAGAAGTGGAGGTGGTGAGGTGGTATAGCTCATCTATCACTGATCAGAAACATTTAGAAATGCAATAATGTGGCCTAAATGAAGAAATGACTACTGTCACTCGTCCCCACCATGCCGACATGCGCACGGGCCATATAGAAAAGGCATGTGCGGCATGTGCAGGCAAGAATGTGGTAAAAATGTGTCTGTTTGTAAAGGGGTCATATAAAAAAATATATATATATATTAACAGGCAAAATATCACAAATCCTATGTGAAAGCAGTATAATACACTAGCAGGGGTTTAGCATATTCAGCTAAACCTTTCCTCAACGACCATAGTTGTAGCCTGGGTGCCAGTCTTTTTCTGCTCTCCTGCCAACTCCTAATGGAATTGTCATGCCAAATAGCTTGCCAATGGGACCTGGCTATAGGAGTTGGCTTTAAAGCACAAACTGATCTGGGACCTGGCTACTTGTTCTGTTCTGATGTCTTTTCTCCTTCTCTCCTCCCTGCAGACACATGAAGATCCACGACAAAGACCCAGCCGGCGTCATTCCTATTAGCCCCCCCTCGCCCACCAAGAGACGCCGCCCCTCCGCCAAGAGGAGGTCAGCCATGGACGAGGACACAGAGCGAGGCGACGAACCGCCCAACAAAAAGGTAATGCACACATATATACACACACACACACACACACACACACACACACACACACACACACACACACACACACACACAGTCCACTCCACCGCATTACATTCCCAGTTAAGTCATTGTTATTGTTACCTGTGTGTGTGTCCAGGTGCTAGAGGAGAGTGTGTTGGAGGAACTGGGATCAGGCCGGGGGGATGATGAAGTGTTGCCGTGCCCGATCTGCTTCAAGACCTTTGGCTGCAAGTACGACCTGGAAGTCCACATGGACACACACCCTGACACCACTCTCAGGTACTAGAGCCTAAAACACACACACAGTGGAATTACATTGATGGCATAAACGCAATACAACACTCTGCGTGTAGTTGATGTCACAGAGTTAATAGATTGTCACCAAAATATCAAGCAAATCAACAGTTAGAATTAATGACAGAATGTATGGTGATAAATCCTGTAACAGTAGTGGTTATAAAGCCCCCCCCCCCCCCCCCCCCCCAATGTCAGGGGTCAATGCTAGGGTCACAGGCCGAATGACCTCTGCCCTCTCTCCACCCAGGTCCTAAAGACATGGTTCTCCATCACACTGCTTAAGGCCACCTCTGTGGCATATTCCTCATTGGGAAGACATTTGCATTTAAAATTGTTTTAAATGCTTTGTTATCATGGATAAACCCATCAAATCACCTTCAGACTAAATGTTTCACTTGACAGAGTTTAACTTCAAAGCACTGTACTGCAAGGCCAATTTTGACCCCCTCTCTTCAGGCCCTGAGGCCTAAAAAGTGGGAAAAGTCGGCAGGAAGGCTATCCCCGGAAAGGGCGGGAGGGATGGAGTTGGGGGGTTAATGAGTCAAAGAGGGGAGGCGTCGTGATGCGGTTGGCTGGACAACGGAAGGGGGGAGGGGAGCGGTTTTCCATGGACAAATCACAATCTCCAGATCACCATAGCGACTCATTTCCAAACTCAAACCCCAACTTGGGTTGAATGGATAGCCGCGCATAACTCACACATAGGAATGTATTTGTCTGAACTGAAAAGAAGACAGATGCAGCCTTTCTGTAGTTGAGTTGGGCAGCAATCTGATTATTGTAGGAAGTGCTGCAAATTTAGCCCTAATCCCAGTTAATCACAAGAGTTGAGAGGGCCAGTTAATAGGATATGGCTGCACTGGTTGTCTTGGGTACCTCGGTGTACACGATTTCTAAGAAGCTGAGAAACGACGCATTTGGCGTGCAGTAACTCCGAGAGACACACACACACACTATTATATTGTATTATACAAATACTAACATTTTTATTCTATTCTATTGAGCCATTTACTTTATCTTTGTATTCTTATTTGATTTCTTATTGTTGTTGCGTTGTCGAGGAGGAACCTGCAAGTAAGCATTTCGTTGGACGCTGTATATACCATGTGTATCCCTGTACATACAACTAATAAAACTTGAAACACAAACGTTCACAAACGCACACCCTTTAGTTGCAGCAGAATTCTCTGGGCTTGAGCCAACCTCTGTGAGATTTGACGGCTCTCGCAGACCTGTGTGAGAGACCGAAAACACAGTCTTTCTCACAGGCATACACAAGCACACACAGGCATACACAATGAATGTGTACACAGAGTACCCACCACATACCCACAGAGGTGTGAAACCACAGGGAATGGAGAAGGGGGCTGGGTGTGTGCGATGAGGGGTGGCTGGGCAGGTGTGTAGTGCTGGGGGACCATTTTCAATTTGAGAATACACAGAAAATAAATTCTGATCCATTCTAAATCAATTCTATTTACCACAAAAATTCCATGAGAAACGATAGAATGACAAATCAAATAAATACGTAGGCTACAGCAGCCTAGATGTAGTTCTTCTCTCTGGTGGTGGCAGGAATGATGAAGAACTGTAGGCTACAGCAGCCTAGATGTAGGTCTTCTGTCTGGTGGTGGCAGGAATGATGAACTGTAGGCTACAGCAGCCTAGATGTAGGTCTTCTGTCTGGTGGTGGCAGGAATGATGAAGAACTGTAGGCTACAGCAGCCTAGATGTAGGTCTTCTCTCTGGTGGTGGCAGGAATGATGAAGAACTGTAGGCTACAGCAGCCTAGATGTAGGTCTTCTGTCTGGTGGTGGCAGGAATGATGAAGAACTGTAGGCTACAGCAGCCTCGATGTAGGTCTTCTGTCTGGTGGTGGCAGGAATGATGAAGAACTGTAGGCTACAGCAGCCTCGATGTAGGTCTTCTGTCTGGTGGTGGCAGGAATGATGAAGAACTGTAGGCTACAGCAGCCTCGATGTAGGTCTTCTGTCTGGTGGTGGCAAGAATGATGAAGAACTGTAGGCTACATGTGTGCACTACGAAGGCCCGCTGGAGGCTTGACAACTTTGGCCAATCAGAATGTTGAAAATAAAATCTAAATTCACCAACCCCCTCTTGCGCAGTGGAACCCCGAACGATATGTGAACACTTGGTTATGGCGACACCGTTCTGCCAAGGACATCCAAACCAGAGTGGCCACCGCAAAGCCTGACCCTCTCTGATTGCTGTAGCCCTGCTTGGGATATTTAGAGTATATTGGCTATTGGTTGTCATCACTTATTGTTGTTAATCTTTTATTTGTGATAATGATAATAATAATAATAATATCACATCTCACAATGGTGCTTTTTTAGTAATATTAGATCAAAGCTGAATCAATGTTTTGCAAGATCATATAACAATTAATTAGTGTTTTACATAACGGAACCGAATATAATTTCATAGCATACGTTATGACGTTACTGTTAGACCAAAACACCTAATTTCTGATGAGATTTTAGGATGGTTAGCTGAAGCTGAATAGCCCCCAAAAAATGTGCATGTGCCAAAACTCAACAGAGCCACTGGGCAGAATATATGCTTTGATTGAAGCAAAATACAAGAAAGGTTAATAGGTTTGTTAACACCATCTGCTCTAACTCAAGAAGATGGAAATGCGTAGGCTATTCCCATGAAACTGATTGAGATCAATCAAATGATTGGCATGCAGATGCAGTTTCACATTTGTTTATTTTCAAATTTTTGTCATTTAGCAGACACGCTTGTCCAGAGCGACTTACAGTAGTGAGTGCATACATTCACCAGCAAAAGGTGAAGAATTATCATTCATGATTGACAGTGATGATGGCCTATTTTGATCTTAGGTATGCCTAACTTGGTGTTTGAGGGTATTCAAAATATAAACATTTCTTCAGACAATGTGTGGGCGGGCATAGGCAGATGTTGTGATTGGCAATTTTATAACAGGGCTTTTCAATTCTATAACAGGGTTGTGCCGAGTAGTCGGACAAAACGAATATCGCAACGAAAAAGGGCAATTTTCTGGATACGGTTATGATCTGAGTATTTTTTGTAATTATCCGTGATCGGAAAAAATAAATGTTCAGGTGCCAGCACGCATATTTCTCATCAGTCAGTCGTGTGAGGTTCTACGTGGTCTAAATAACTCAACTGGCTAGTTTGTCTGTCTGTAAAGAGAAGGGCGGGTTGTACGTTGAGCCTGCTGTTCTAATTGGGTAGAGTGAAGCTGTATTACTCCATCCACTTGCTTCATAATTTCACATGATCAGTTTTCCTCGCATGTTTTTGGTCTGATCATTTAGATTGCTGCTGCCTGTTACTATGATAAATCATATGGCTAGGGCGTTTAATATTAAGCTATCAATGTGCATAATATTTCGAACAAGTGGGGCATGGGTAGGGAAAATAGATGAAATGCTGATGCGTTATCTGACTGACAGACCGCAAACTTGGCTGCCCGCTGCAGACATACATACATACATACATACATACATACATACATACATACATACATACATACATACACACCCCTCCGTGCGCTGCTCCTAATCTGCAGCTTTTTTTGCAATGAGAATGTGCAGGGAGGCATTTTGTCAACATCTACTTAGGCATATTAAATCATTTAAGTTTTTCCAGATCACGAGTATCAACCGTGAATTTACGGATACGATTACGAATATTATTATGGCCATGTCAGAACACCCCTAACTCCCAACCCTGTTCCTGGAGAGCTACCATCCTGTAGGTTTTCATTCTAATTAGCTGGTTGGTAAGCTGAATCAGGTTAGTTACAACTGGGGTTGGAGTGAAACCCTATAGGACGGCAGCTCTCCTGCCACAGGATGTGGAGTCCTGTATTGATAGGCTATTCAATAGGCTACATCTGTCGGTACAAACTTTGATTGAGGAAATTATGACCTCATTTACATATTTTTTGCACTCCCTCACCTAAAACAATAGCACTAGACCACTGGGGCTGGATGAGTGGGTACAGCCTTAGGTGTGTGTGTGTGTGTGTGATTGTGTGTCTCCATGCCCACGCCTTGATAAAGCTGTGTGTAATCCCCCTCGGGCACCTCGTCACAGGGTGGCCGATAAGAGGGCTGGCCCTAGGAGACACTGAGCAGCTGTCCCTCTCAGCGCCTAACGAGGTCCGCTCCATAATTGCCACAGGACGTGCTGAGAGTTATCCACACACATGATTTAATTTACACATGATTTGATTTAAGTGTGTTCTTACACCCAACTACAACACAGTAAAAAAAATCTCTGTATTATATAGCATCATATTTCTGTGTCTTGTCTCTAGGTGTGACCTGTGCTGCCTCTCCTTTCGGACCCACCGCGGCCTGCTGCGGCACAACGCCGGCATCCACAAGAAGATGCCCACGGACCCCGGCGGACGGCCCTTCATCCAGAACAACCCCTCCATCCCCTCTGGCTTCAACGACCTGGCCTTTATCGACTTCTCCTGCCGCAAGTTTTCCCACATCGCCCAGGTCAGAGGAGAAGTTATGGACAGAATAATGTTGCTGATGCTCACAATGCTACTGATACTACTAATTTAATACGATTATGAAACTGTTACTACTAGTATGTTGGTCATCTCTCACACAAGCAGTGGTGTAAAGTACTTAAGTAAAAATACTTTAAAGTACTAGTTTACTATTCATTTTTGACAACTTTTACTCCTTGCATAATAATGTACTTTTTACTCCATGCATTTTTCCTGACACCCAATAGTACTCATTACATTTGAATGCTTAGCAGGACAGGAAAATTGTCTACTTCACACACTTATCAAGAGAACATCCCTGGTCATCCCTACTGTCTCTGATCTGGCAGACTCACTAAACACATGCTTGTTTGTAAATTATGTCTGAATGTTGAAGTGTGCCCCTAGCTATCTGTAAAAAAAGAAAATTGTGCCGTCTGGTTTGCTTAATAAAAGGAATTTGAAATTATTTATACTTTTACTTTTTATACTTAAGTACATTTAAAACCAAATACTTTTAGACTTTTACTCAAGTAGTATTTTACTGGGTGACTTACTGGGTGACTTTTATTTGAGTCATTTTCTTTTAAGGTATCTTTACTTTTTCTCAAGTATGACAATTAGGTACTTTTTCCACCACTGCACACAAGGCCTCAGTCTGCTCTTCCACACTCTAACCTCATCTGTCTGTCTGTCTCTCCAACAGGTCTGGTGTGAGACCAATCTCCGCCGGTCCACCAGCAAGTTCCACCGCTTTGTGTGCGAGGCCTGCGACAAGGCCTTCCCCCTACACTCGGCCCTAGACCTGCACAAGACTACCATTCATCAGCAGCAGCAGCCGTCGCCCGTAGGGGGCGGCCAAGAGACCCCTGCGGTCCAGAAGAAGCCGACAACCCCGCCCCCTCAGCAGGCCAGCTTCCTGGAATCCCTGGGTCTGCAGCACATTTCCCAGGTCAAGCCTCAGCCTTCTGAGGATGAGGTCCGTCAAGCCCAGCTGGACAGTATCCGGGTCATCCAGGTGGAGCCTCCGGACTCCACCCTGCCCCAAGAGGCGGCTTCCACAGCTTCTGGATTTCTGGGCGGCCTGGGCTTGGTGGCTGCTTCGTCCCTGCAGGGCCTGTCCCAGAGGGAGGCCCTCAGCCTGCTCTCCCTGCAGCCCTTCCCCACGGGCTTCCTCTTCCAGCCGGACAGTGGCACTGCTGTCAAGCCTGTCTGTGGCGAGGCTGGCCTAATTGAGCTGGCTGACATCCAGCAGATCATGAAGGTGGCCTTGGCCGCCCCCGGTCAGATGGGCCTCCTGCCGACACTGGCCAAGGCCCCGCACCAGGGAGGGTCCGGCCAGGGCCAGGCGGCCAGCTGCAAGCCCATGCCCCCGCTGAAGCCAAAGCCTATGGTGGCACCGCGCTCCAGCCTGGCTGCCTCCACGCCGCCGCCGCTCCAGAGCACCCAGCAGGCTTCCCTGGGCTGCATCAGCCCCAGCCTGCCCCCGCCACCCAGCCAGCTGCTCAATATGCCCCAAGAGTCTTCATCATCATCATCATCCTCCTCCTCTTCCTCGGGCAGCCAGGCCTCTCTGGAGAAGATGCAGATGGAGGCGGACTGCATGGGCGACGCCCACATGCCCAACGACTTGACGGAGCTGCAGATCAAACAAGAGGAGGGCCAGGCGGCCGGGGGAGAGAAGGGGTCAGGAGGGGCCAACCGCGGGGGTGCTAAGGCATCCTACCCCTGTCGTTTCTGTGACCAGGTGTTTGCCTTCTCCGGGGTGCTGCAGGCGCACATGCGCTTCCACCTGGGCATACTACCGCACCAGTGCAACATCTGTGACTACGTGGCACCCGACAAGGCCACGCTCATCCGCCACCTGCGCACGCACAGCGGCGAGCGCCCCTATGTGTGCCGCGTCTGCCACTACCCTTTCACCGTCAAGGCCAACTGCGAGCGCCACCTGCGCAAGAAGCACATGAAGAACACACGGAAAGAGATTGAGAAGAACATCAAGTACGTCTCATCAACCACCACACAGGATCCTTTGGAGCTGGTTGCTGCCGGCGACACCGCCTGCCGCTTCTGCGGTGAGGATCTAAAGAGCTACCGGGCTCTCCAAATCCACCTGCGCACCCACAACGGCTGCCAGCGCAAGCCCTTTGAGTGCCGGCGGTGCGGGGCGGCTTTCCTGGCCAAGAGGAACTGCATCCACCACATGCTCAAGCAGCACCCCGAGGTGCAGGAGCGGGAGATCGAGGAGCACATCGCCACCCTTCTCCCCGCCATCACAGCCACCACCTCCAGGGCCAGTCCCAGCAGCCCTCTGGCTCTCAACGGCCTCACGCCCACCCCCACTGCCACCCTGCAGCCGGTCAAGGTGGAGGATCTCAGCATCTACTCCTCCTCTGGTGACCTGGATCAGCCCTTGGACTTCTCCAACAAGAGCCGCGGGACAAGCAGCACTGCGGGGAGCCTGACCGGGTCTCCTGGGATCAAACTGGAGACGGTCAGCCCAGCAGCTTACGACTGCTCCATGGAACCTATTGACCTGTCCATCCCCAAGAACCCCAGCAAGAGGCTGAAGATAAACACCACCGCTGTTGCCCCAGTGAGCGCGGAGCGCCGAGAGATCAAAAAGGAGCTGCCCTTCCCCAGCGTACTGGACCACCTCCCCTCAGCCCTTCAGCTGGACAAGAGCACTGAGGAGAAGCTGACGACCCCCCAGTCTGGCTCTTACCAGCTCCTCCCAGTGACCCCCTCCCCGCTCCCCATTGGCACCACCACAGGCCGGGCACTCCGTCTCAAGCCCCTGCTGCCCAAACCAGCCTCTACCTCCTCATCCTGCTCTCTGAAAGAGCTTCCCCCTTTGGCTTCCATCGCCCAGATCATCTCCTCCGTCTCGGGGGCTCCAGACCTACTCAAGAGGGAGCCAGATAACAAGGCTTCTGCCGCCCTCAACGGCCTCCAGACAGAACTGGAGCGTCCAGCTGGGGGCGACAACAGCTCAGAAACATCGATGGAAGAGCTCCCCCTAGAGGGCTCGTCCAGAAAGCGCACTAGAAAGAAGCCAGTGAGCCAGGCCAAGACTATGGCACCTGCCTGTGTGTCCACGCTCGAGCAGAACACAGGCAGCGGCTTGGACCTGGAATCCAGCGGCGAGTTCGCCAGCGTGGAGAAGATGCTTGCCACCACCGACGCTAACAAGTTTAGCACTTACCTTCAGACGGGGGCGGCGGAGCTGGGAAGGCGGGACGAGGGGAGACAGAGCCCGGGAGAGGAGAAGGAAGAGAAAGAGTCACCACCTCAGTCTGTGCCGCCCCAGTCCAAAGGAGGGAAGAAGAATGCCTACTCCAACTCAGTGCAGAAGATGACCTGTCCCTTCTGTCCCCGGGTCTTCCCCTGGGCCAGCTCCCTGCAGAGACACATGCTCACACACACTGGTGAGCCATAGGGAAACACACACACACACACACACACACACACACACACACACACACACACACACACACACACACACACACACACACACACACACACATATAGCTGGCTGAGACAGATTGGATAACTCCCCAAATACCCAACACACAGCTGTCATAATAAGTAATGTTGAAATACTGCGTAAATAGACAAGTCACAACGATGCAATGATACCTGGAAGATACTGTTCAGTAATGTAGAAAAACGTTATACAAGATAGTACAATTCTAAGAAATTAATGAGTTATTAATTTGACAGGTTTTCTAAAGGGTCTAACTGCGTGCATTTTGCATATTTAAAACTTCCTGTGGGTCCACAACATGTCCCTAATACTTCTTATGTGACGTTCAGTCTTCTCTAATGTGCTGTCGGCTACAGGTCAGAAGCCCTTCCCCTGTCCCAAATGTGACGCCTTCTTCTCCACCAAGTCCAACTGTGAGCGCCACCTGCTGCGCAAGCACGGCGTGACCAACCGCTCTCTGCGCCGCAACGGCCAAGTATCCAAGAACGGCGATGAAGGTTCACACGACAGCGCAGGTAAGAAACTGTATTGCACTGTATTGTAGTATACTGTATTGTAGTGTACGGTATTGTAGTATGCGGTATTGTAATATATGGTATTGTACTGTATTATAGTATACGGTATTGTAATATACGGTATTGTACTGTATTGTAGTATACGATATTGTATTGTAGTATACGGTGTTGTAGTGTACGGTATTGTAATATTCGGTATTGTAGTATGCAGTATTGTAATATACGGTATTGTACTGTATTGTAGTATACGGTATTGTAATATACGGTATTGTACTGTATTGTAGTATACGGTATTGTACTGTATTGTAGTATACGGTATTGTAATATGCGGTATTGTACTATACAGTATTATAATATATTGTACTGTATTGTAGTATACTGTATTGTAGTATACTGTATTGTACTGCACTATACTGTAGGACTGTACTATACTGCTATTCTGTAATAATCCATTTGTAATTTGACGGTTCATTTTGTGTGTTTTTTCTAGAGAGTTCTGAGAATGAGCATACTGCAGGAGAGGTTTTGGATCTGAGCAACATGGACCCTGATCAGAAAGGCGACGCATACGAGTCGCCAAACGCAGACCAAACACCAGACATTGCTGAGCAGCTGCTAGGGGAGATGGAACCGCAACCTAGCAACAACAAAACCAACAACAATTATGAAAATGAAGACTATGACGACAATGATTCACAGAGCAACAAGAGCTTGGACCTCAACTTCGCCAGCAAGCTCATCGACTTCAAGTTCTCGTCGGATGGCGAGCAGCCTCAGACCTCCCTGGGCGGAGAAAGAGTGGTGGTGGCCGAGCCGGAGAGGGTGATGAACGTCCAGCAGCAGGACCAAGAGTCCTCCAAGTACACCTGTAAGAACTGCAAGAAGAATTTCCGCTACGCCGCCACCCTGGCTCGCCATGAGAAGGCACACCTGTGTGAGAGTGCACCCCCCGAGGAGGCTTGTGGAACGGAGGGGACCGGGCCAGGCACAGAGCTCCCCAATGCTACTACAGCCACCACCGAGGAGGAGGATCAGGAGGAGGAGGAGGGAGAGAAGGAGGCTCCGGAAAGCGAGGGAGCGGGAAGTGTGATGGACAGCGGCTCGGAGGAGGAGGAGAAAGAGAAGGAGGAGAGGAGCGATGAGGAGGGGGGCTCGGCAGAACCAAAGAACGGAGAAGGAGAGGTGGGAAGAGGGTCGGGAAGCAAAGCAGACAAGAGGAAGAAGATCTGTAACGTGTGCAGCAAACGCTTCTGGTCACTGCAGGATCTGACGAGACACATGCGCTCACACACAGGTACTAGTTGATTCTATTGTTGTAGCTTTACTTTCTTTAAATATATTTATACCTGGCCCTGCTCTGGTGTATGTGTGAATATTGATCTACTTGTTTATATTTTTATTAAGGCGAGAGACCCTACAAGTGCCAGACGTGTGAGCGCACCTTCACCCTGAAGCACAGCCTGGTGAGGCACCAGCGGATCCACCTGAAGCCGCGGGGCAGCGATGGAGCTGATGCCAACGGGGCAGAGGCCCCGGCCGGAGACTCGGCTAGCGAGGAGGGAGAGTGCACCCCAACCAGCACCTGTCCTCCTTCAGAGAACGAGAGCGAGGGCACCGGAGTGGCCAGGGAGGAGGGAGCTAAGAAAGAGGCCCCTCTACCAGGCTCCACATCCCCGGACCAGTCCCTGTCCACCACTGAACCAGCCCAGTCCGAGTCAGCTACGGAGGCCGTGGCTGAGCTGCTCATTAAGCCAGCCTCGGAACCAGTCTCGGAACCTGTTCTGGACCCATCTGTAGAACAAGCCTCGGACAGCGTCTCTGAAATAGCTGTAGAACTAGTTGCTGTAGAATCAGCCTCAATAACAGCTAGTAATACAGCCACTGAACCAGCAATAGAAACCCCCAAAGAATCCTCCACAGAGTCCCCCACCCCACAGCCCTCTGCTGTAACCCCAGAGAAAGACCCAGAGGGCCCATCGGAAGGCTTCATCCAAGGCCTACTGGAGATCCACACCAAGCCTTCCCAGGAGTACATCCTACCTGCCGGCGAGGCTCCCTTGGTGGGCGTGGAGTGAGGGAGCCCCAGTCTCTGGTTCCCTTTACGCAGTGGACCGCTGTATGTGCCACAGTGCCATAAGATACCCCCCCCCCCCCCATAATGCAAGACGATGAAATCAAGAAGAAACACCTTGTTTCAAAGTGCCTTACTACTTCTATTTTTTTTTTTTTTGCTATATCTTTATCTACATTTATCTACGGAGGATCTAATTTTTATAGCTTTTTATGATGATTACATAATTGTTTTTGGAGTCTATATAGAGATGACCTTTGAATAAGCAATAAATGAAATCTCATTTACCATGACCGATTAATGACATGATCAAGTGTGTGACAGACAAAAAATAACCGTTATTGTGTATTTAAACCACAGTTAAAAACAATGCAGAGACTGAGTCAGTTCACAGCAGTGGAGATAGTCACTCATGTAACTGGAAACACCGCTATAGCAGACAACTGTCAGGCTGTCATAAAGGTGTCCTGAAAAAAGACTGGCGTTGTTCTCTCTCCTTCGTCTTGATTTACTCCCTCTCCCTTTCTCACACGGTCCCTTATCCCTGATTACCAATGTCTACAGTCTCTCTTTTTGTTTGCAGAATACATGAATGAACTGTGACGTGATTTGGTGTGAGGGGACAGGTGACTCAAAGAAAACAGACTTGACAATGGATAACCTGCCGCATCTGAGAACTCTGCTTTTGTCTTTGGTTTTTAACATGCCCTCTTCCCATAGGCTCTCTTTATCTTTTCAGAGATAATATGGGCAATATTTGCCTGAACAGTGTGTTTTTTCAGAATCATTCTCATTTAATTCCATGTGCGTTGACCATGTTGCTTTTGGAGTATTGTGTGTGTTATTCGTTCAGGAGTCGGTGGGGGGATATAAGATTTTTGCGTTCCTAGAAACCTCTCGGAGGTCCCATGTGGTCTGTACTACCACCAGTGTGTCTAGCTTGTGTCCACTTTCCCCTCTTCCCTAGTGGCAACTAATTTTCTTGCCGCTAATTTAGACGTCTTCCAAAATGACTGTCACTGTGTTCTTAAAGCCTTACCTGTGGTTCTGCTGGGTTATTTTATATGCAGAACTCACCTCGTGCTCTAGGTGGAACACTACTCAGTTTTGTCTACTTTAACTTTAGTCGCCCTGCTGCCTCCTGTTTGGGCAATACCCCCCTTCCACCACCCACCTCACCCCCCCTTCCACCACCCACCTCACCCCCCCTTCCACCACCCACCTCACCCCCCCTTCCACCACCCACCTCACCCCCCCTTCCATCACCCACCTCACCCCCCCTTCCACCACCCACCTCACCCCCCCTTCCATCACCCACCTCACCCCCCTTCCACCACCCACCTCACCCCCCCTTCCACCACCTACCTCACCCCCCCTTCCACCACCCACCTCACCCCCCCTTCCACCACCCACCTCACCTCACCCCCCCTTCCACCACCCACCTCACCTCACCCCCCCTTCCACCACCCACCTCACCTCACCCCCCCTTCCACTACCCACCTCACCCCCCCTTCCACCACCCACCTCACCCCCCCTTCCATCACCCACCTCACCCCCCCTTCCATCACCCACCTCACCCCCCCTTCCATCACCCACCTCACCCCCCCTTATCACCCACCTCACCCCCCCTTCCACCACTCACCTCATCCCCCTTCCACCACCCACCTCACCCCCCCTTCCATCACCCACCTCACCCCCCCCTTATCACCCACCTCACCCCCCCTTCCACCACTCACCTCATCCCCCTTCCACCACCCACCTCACCCCCCCCTTCCACCACCCACCTCACCCCCCCTTCCACCACCCACCTTAGCTCCCCTTCCACCACCCACCTCACCTCCCCTTCCACCGCCCCCTTAGCCCAAGAGTATATTTCCGAGGTGGGACTCAAATGTCAATCATGCCACCTTGCAGGGCTGAATTTTGTAGAAATGTATTTCCTTTTTTTTCTTCTCATTTTATATAAAGAAACCTCAGAAGCAAACATATGAAACCTCATGGCGCACATATGAACTGTAAGACGCAGGCAGCATCGGCTGGCTGGAGGCTGACGGACAGCCACAGAGCAGAGAGCACTGGACTAGTCAGCCGCCGCCGGACAACTGCCCATCTGGCACTAACAACATACAAACAAACCTACTACTACTACTACGACAATAAACGGCTAAGCAATCAGAGAGAGAATGAACTGAAGTGAATTTCTGAGCTGTGTTTGGAACTTGAACGTAACACAGAGTATTAAGTGGGGGGGTGTTGACAGGTGGCGAAGCTGCTACTCCATGCAGAAGACTGCCCTTTAGTGGCCGTACCCCGGTATCTCCCCCATCCCAACCCTGCTCTCAGGCACTGGGAAAGTATTGGCAGACTAGAATGCAAAATGCAATCCTGTCCTCAAAAAACACTGTCAAGGGACTCTGCTTCTCTCATTTGTCCCTGTGTGGGTGTGTGATTATGAGTCCCATAAGAATGCACATGGACTGTTTTTATTGTATTTATTTGGAAACCCAGTGAGGGGTGAAGAGATGTGACTTGAGGAGAAGCCATTTATGATTACCACATTGATGCTGCAGAGAATAATGGATTCAAATCCACAAAATGGTCGCCCAGCATCGGCCTGGAACTTCTATTAGCAATAATCACTATTGATTCTAAAGCTTTATGTACACCATTGTACGTGTTTTATAGACTGTGTGGATCTATTTTCTTTTTTTTAAAGTTTTTTTTTTATAGTTTGGCTAAGAAAATAATTTCTCAGATATATAAATATGTATAAAACTGTGAAATTAATTGTGTATAATGGGTGAGTTTTAGGCTAGTTTTGCATGTAAACCTTTTGTTCAATTAAGAATTATTTCTTTTTTTCTCTCGCTCTCAGGGTCTTTATAAAATGCATATTCAATACTTAATTTTCCTGAGTTGCAAGAAGTTCTTCCAAGTCATTTTATTTGTAATGCTTAACTGTCAATCACTACATTTAGCACTTGATTGTGAACTCAAATCAGGAGAACAGAGAAAATTTACTTGTGCTCAAATCCTCGTGGTTGAAAGCATAGTCAAGGCTATTTTCATCAGCATTATTTTTGAACAGTATACCCATAAACAAGGTGTTTTTCCTTTTTTTGTTTGTCTCCTTTTGATTCTTAATTTTTATCCCTCACTTCAAATTTCTGTCACCCTTGACCATATTATCCTCTCTCGTTTTGAAGAGGAAATCAAGTCGTGAGTCTGTAAAAAACAATTAAAGTGGCTGTCTGTGTCACTGTCTGACGTTCTGACCCGTTGTGAAAGGGAACTTTGCGTCGCTGCTACGGCCACACCAGAACTGACCCCATAAAAGGACCTGGATCAGAACCTTCAACGTTAGCTACACTGCTCCCTCCCTTCTGGTATTACGGCGCTTCAGAATCAGAAATGTAAGCTGTTCTGTATTGAAAAAATTTAAGCAATAAAGATATACGAAGGAAAGGTGTGAATCAAACTGGCCTGGTGGTGTTTTTTGTCTAGCCCAAACTGACATCGATCACTGGTATGTGTTTCACACTGTGTGGCCCAGTACACGCTCTGCTTGTACAACACATTTGACACAACAGTTGTGATACCACAGTTTGTCCTTCCCCCCCAAAAAATTACACAGCTGTTTTGGAGACACCTCACAATGATTTATGTATCACAAAAATACTGGTTGTGTCACAACCATGGTGTCAAGTATGTGTACAACCTGATTACGTGACGTCAAGGTTCAAACTGAGTCAGGCCGATGTACTATATGTTGGGCTGGCCTGCTTACACATCAACCGTAGTTGCTGGAACAGTGTTGGAAAGCATGTGAACAATGTGAAAATAAAATATCCAAGCCAGCCAGCATATTACGGTCGAGTTAGCCCTATCCTATACTGTGAATCAAGCATGTGTGTCTTGTAATCATGAATCCATGAATGTACGGCGCAACGTGACCATACTCAGTCAGCATTCACCCAAGCCCAAGTTGTTTCCAAAAATGTATTACTCTGTCTAGGGTCGTTCCACAAAATGAGTCCCTTTTTGGGTAGTGTAACTTCTTTGGGTAGGTCAACAAAAATATTTTCTTTCACCTAATTTTAACATTCATTCATGAACAGCATATGTTCAACTTAATAAGATACATGTTTTCCCATCTCAATAGGTGAAATTAAAGAAATTATATAAAGTGCCTATTAAGGTAACAGGGTTGATGCTTTTATCTTAAATCAGTCATGTGTGGAACACGGAGGGGCAAATGAATGCAAGCTTAACAATTACATTTTTTGTGAAAACATTTCTAGCCTATCTATGGGTAACAGGGTTGACGTGATATGCTTGACCCCCTCAGTTTTTCACTACAAAACACCACGCACACCTCCAACTCAATCATGAAGTTTGCAGACGACACAACAGTAGTAGGACTGATTACCAACAATGACGAGACAGCCTACAGGGAGGAGGTAAGGGCCCTGGAAGAGTGGTGCCAGGAAAATAACCTCTAACTCAATGTCAACAAAACAAAGGAGCTGATTGTGGACCACAGTGAAGAAGGTGGAAAGCTTCCCAAGTTCCTCGGCATACACATCACTGACGATCTGAAATGGTCCACCCACACAGACAATGTGGTGGAGGCGCAACAGTGCCTTTTCAACCTCAGGAGGCTGAAGAAATTTGGCTTGGCCCCTAAAACCCTCACAAACTTTTACAGATGCACAATTGAGAACATCGGGCTGTATCACCGCATGGTACGGCAACTGCACCGCCCGCAACCGCAAGGCTCTCCAGAGGGTGGTGCATTCTGCCCAACGCATCACCAGGGGCAAACTACCTGCCCTCCAGGACACCTACAGCACCCGATGTCACAGGAAGGCAAAAAGGACATCAACCACCCGAGCCACGGCCTGTTCACCCCGCTATCATCCAGAAGGCGAGGTCAGTACAGGTGCATCAACGCTGGGACCGAGAGACTGAAAAACAGCTTCTATCTTAAGGCCATCAGACTGTTAGATAGTCATCACTAGCTGGCTTCCACCCGGTTACGCAACCCTGCACCTTAGAGGCTGCTGCCCTATATACATAGACTTGGAATCACTAGTCACTTTAATAATGTTTACATACTGCTTTACTCATCTCATATTAATATACTGTATTCTATTCTACTGTATTTGAGTCAATGCCACTCCAACATTGCTTGATCTAATATTTATATATTCAATTATTTTACTTTTAGATTTGTGAGTATTGTTGTGAATTGTTTTTTAGATACTGCTGCGCTGTTAGATACTACTGCACTGTTGGAGCTGGGGACACAAACATTTCACTACACCCGCTAAATATGTATGTGACCAATAAAATTTGATTTGAAGAGTAGAACATGGTTAACCTTAGGAGGGTTTCCCAAACTCGGTCCTTGGGACCCCAAGTGGTGCACATTTTGTTTTTTGCCCTAGCAATACACAGCTAATTTAAATAATCAACTAATCATCAAGCTTTGATCATTTGAATCTGCTGTGTAGTGTTAGGGCAAAAACCAAAACGTGCACCACTTGGGGTCCTGAGGACCGAGTTTGGGAAACGCTGCCTTATAGGGGCAGGTTGTTTGTTGTTTTTTTACCTTCAAATGCAACACTAATCATGTGAAATAAATAATAAACTTACGATGGTGAAAACTTGGGAGAAATCTTGGGGTAAAGTGGGTTCAACATTTTCAGAGAAGTCAGTGCACAGAGGGACATGTCAAAATGCTGAATTTTGGCACATAAGCAAGTCTTTAATTCATATTGTAATGACCTGACTAGACCATAAATGAACAATTGTCCAGACAGAGGATTGAGTTTGCGAATTGACGGTTTATTAAACCAACTTTACACAGGCTACTGTTTGGCCGTAGCCCACGCCAAATAAATGGAAGATAACCCACAAGCCAATCGTGACCTTCTCTTGTGAAGCCCAGACGTAAGAGAGAGAACAAAGGCTGAACCTGGTCTTAACTTCCAATGCTCCATCCCCCTGCCCAACCCCCCTCCACGCCACTCCGCCAACCGCCAGGATGCCCGGCATCAGAACATTCCAGGCATTCCCGTGATTGGCAGATAGCAGGTTGATTGACATGTCGGACCCCGCGAACACTGGGTACTGGTCAGTACAACACAACCACCTACTAACCTAACACATAACACACAGCTGTCTGTGTGGGTCGCTACAATATTAAAAATACGATTTATTGAATATTCCATGTGGTCTCTATATAAGGGCACTTTAATTTATAGCAGGCTTTTAAAATCCAATATTGGTGTACAATTTCTACTTAAAATATCAAAGGGACCCAAAAGGGACTCATTTCGTGGAACGACCCTCTCTCTAACCTGAATTGTTTGGTGATTTCTTGGACTAACAACTAAACAAAAGCGATACTCCAGGTTTTCCAACTCAGATCCTGTAAATACATACATTATATTTGTGTGGTTTAGATATCATGCATATTAAAATGTGTACATATTTCAATTTTATTTCTTAAATACAGACAAGATATACGCAAATACACAATTCACTTTATACACGCACACCATCCCACCTGTCCAGAAAGATAAAGTACTGTTGTTGATGGGCAGGGCAGAGGTGTTGCTTCTGGATGCGTTTGAGCGGATCATGTTGATCACCGCCTTTCAAAGTGTGTTGCATTATGGGGATAAAAATTGTCCGACTTGCATCTTCACGTCGACTGCATGAAAAAATGTGCTCAAAGGTCATGAAGTTTTGACTGCAGTCGACTGCAGTTGCTCTTCATCACCTTTATCCTGCAGTCATCACCTGCATGGTGGGAGGCTTTACTGTCAACCAATCATTAGGTTTTTTTTGTTTGACCCACGCGAACATGACTGAAACAGGAACTTTCCCACAATTCATGTATTTAATTTTTTTTTTTTACCTTTACTTAACTAGGCAAGTCAGTTAAGAACAAATTCTTATTTATAATGACGGCCGACCCCAGACGACGCTGGGCCAATTGTGTGTCGCCCTATGGAGCTCCCAATCATGGCCGGATATGATGCAGCCTGGATTCAAACCAAGTACTGCAGTGATGCCTATGGCACTGAGATGCAGTGCCTTAGACCGCAGCGCCACTCGGGAGCCCCTGAGTTTTGTCTACAGTTGGTTGCTTTCACCTTACCACTCAAACGAGCCCACTCTCTCTGCCACAGTTTGAAGTGTGACCCTGCAGAGTCAGGATGATGGAGAGATGCCCGTCCCCCTAACAACCAGCCTAGCAACCAACCAGAGACCAGGGCCCTAGGTGTGAAAGGACGGTTTATGGACCCTGGCCCCTAGCCTGCTACGCTCCAGCGGGGAAAGGGTTGCCTACAGCAAATGTTAGAAAGTTGGAGTTTCTCTCAGAGAGAGGTCTGTGAGATGGGGTGTTAAGAGTCACCGGCAGGGAATTCGTAACAATGTTCAGTGTCGGCTAGTGGGTGATGTCCTCCAGTACCCCTAGAGGTACACATTTTTGTTGTAGCCCCGGACAAACACATCATTCAGCTTAAGGGCTTGATGATAGTTGAATCAGATAAGCTTGTACCCCCAACAGTACACATTTTTATTTTTGCCCAGACAAGCACATCTAATTCAACTATCATCAAGCCCTTAAGTTGAATGAGGTGTTTGTGCAGGGCTCCTACTCTGACTCTTTGTGGATACGGCCCCTGCCTTTACTGTTACACTGTAGCTGGTGACTGGTCCCTGATCTTGCTTGGTCCGCGAATCTATAATTTTGTTTGATTATTTATGGAAGAAAAAATAACATAGCTGGGCGTATTAATGTTATAAGCAATTTTACATTACTTTTCTCACTGCAAATAGTTTATAATAAGCCTTTAATGTTACATTCACTAATAAAATTGACTAAATTTAATCTCTGAGCCAGGCCCGGCAATCAATCAAAGATGTCTCCCTTTTAAAAGGTTATTTATATTTGAGCAATGCCAGCGCATTGCGGTTTGTTTGAATCCAGGCCCCTATGCAGTTATTACTCTACTAATTATACACTAATCAATTACTTATTTAATTGATCAAATCGGCCACCCACATGGTTAGCAGATGTTATTGCGAGTGTAGCGAAATGCTTTTGCTTCTAGATCCAACAGTGCAGCAGTATCTAACAGGTAATATCTAAAAATTCCACAACAAAACCTAATATCTAACAAATTCATCAACAAAATCTAATACACACAATCTAGTAAAGGAAGGGGATAAGAATATATAACTATAAAATATATGGATGAGCAGTGACAGAGCGGCAAGATGCAATAGATAGTGAAGGTGTCCTGGAGGGCAGGTAGTTTGCCCCTGGTGATGCGTTGTGCAGACCGCGCCACCCTCTGGAGAGCCCTGCGGTTGTGGGCGGTGCAGTTGACGTACCAGGCGGTGATACAGCCCGACAGGATGTTCTCGATTGTGTACATGTCAAAGTCAGTGAGGGTTTTTGGTGACAAGCCACATTTTTTCAGCCTCCTGAGGTTGAAAAAGCGCTGTTGCGCCTTCTTCACCACATTGTCTGTGTGCTTGGACCATTTCAGTTTGTCGGTGATATGTACACCGAGGAACTTAACTTTCCAACTTCTCCACTGCTGTCCCGTCGATAGGGGGGGGGGGGGGGGGGTGCTCAGTTTCCTGAAGTCCACAATCATCTCTTTTGTTTTGCTGACATTGAGAGGATATTTTCCTGGCACCACACTCCGAGGGCCCTCACCTCCTCCCTGTAGGCCGTCTCGTCGTTGTTAGTAATCAAGCCTACCAGTTGTGTCGTCTGCAAACTTGATGATTGAGTTGGAGGCGTGCATGGCCACGCAGTCATGGATGAACAGGAGGGGGGTGAGAACGCACCCTTGTGGGGCCCCAGTGTTGAGGACCAGCAGAGTGGAGATGTTGTTTCCTACCTTCACCACCTGGGGGCGGCCCGTCAGGAAATCCAGGACCCAGTTGCACAAGGCGGGGTCGAGACCCAGGGTCTCAAGCTTAATGATAAGTTTGGAGGGTACTATGGTGTTGAATGCTGAGCTGTAGTCAATGAACAGCATTCTTACATAGGTATTCCTCTTGTCCAGATGGGATGGGGCAGTGTGATGGCGATTGCATCATCTCTGGACCTATTGGGGCGTTATGCAAATTGGAGTGGGTCTAGGGTGACAAGTAGGGTGGAGGTGATATGATCCTTGACTAGTCTCTCAAAGCACTTCATGATTACAGAAGTGAGTGTTACGGGGCGGGGCGATAGTCATTTAGTTCAGTTACATTAGTCTTCTTGGGAACAGGAACAATGGTGGCCATCTTGAAGCATGTGGGGACAGCAGACTGGGATAGGGAGAGATTGAATACGTCCGTAAACACCAGCCAGCTGGTCTGCGCATTCTCTGAGGACTCGGCTAGGGATGCCGTCTGGGCCGGCAGCCTTGCGAGGGTTAACACGTTTAAATGTTTTACTCACGTCGGCCATGGAGAAGGAGAGCCCAGTCTTTGGTAGCGGGCCGTGTCGGTGGCACTGTATTGTCCTCAAAGCACGCAAAGAAGTTGTTAATTTGTCTGGGAGCAAGACATAACATATGTATTTGTTCACACTGTAGTAAATAAAATCCAACATAGCATACTCTCATCTCCACTTTAATTTTTCTGTTTTCTACATCAAGATGTACCAGTCTCCAAACTGAACACTTCACTTACATACTCGGCAGAGAAAAAACAAATAATCATTCAAGTTGGCGACAATATCACAGACAAAAAAATCTACTTGGGATCCATCCATTCTCAAATGGTCATTAAAAAGCTCAGTGAAAGATGTCATGAGAAGGATATTAAACAGTAAATACATTTGGGGGGGGGGTGTGATTTAATTGCAAAAATGTTTTGTTTACATATATTTGACAATCCAGAGACCATTTAATTGCCTAACTGAGTCAGTGCCTAACAGTTAGCCCAAAGTCCCTCTCAAGTTACTATGAACAGGCAGTAGTACAGTAGTAAATGTACTGTGCCTCTAAAATGCACAAGTAGTAATCCCAGACAAGTCAAGAAATACAGTATAAAAACCCATTAGCCAGGAATAAATTATCTTTGCAGTTCACTCATATGTATTCCCCAGTAGATACAGTACACCAGTGCTGGACCTTTATTCAGATTGCGGTCTTACAAAAGTTAAAAAATCTAATCCTGAAATCATCCTTGTACTTGACGTAAATCGATTTTGGGAATATGAAGAATGCAAATGTAAAAAAGAAAAAAGAAGGCACATTGAGGGAAAACTATGACAGTTCACCATATCCTCATTATGCTCACAGAATCATCAAAGATGGTTGAACGTTGCAGTGCACTACCAATAACAAGACTTGAAGCCAGGCCTCCTCTGTGCCACCATGCAGAGGACAACGTGACAGAAACCCAAATGTGCAGATATTAAACGGTGCAAAACATAAAACAAGTAAAAAGGGTGTGTTATGGTTTTCCAGGATACCAAAATTAACAATCACTATTCTGCCTCAAAAGATATTCACAGGCGAAAAATTATGACAAGGCAGTCGCAACAAAACAGAAACCTAGAACAAAAACCCTGAACTGTATCATCTCCCACTATCATTTACCCAGCTCTAAAACCAACCACTTCCATCTCAATCCTCCCTATGCTTCAAGACATGCATCTTTGCAAAAGCACACTCAAACTGCAATAAATGTTTCTTCATCACAACACCTCTGTGATAACGCTTCTTTTGACAGAATAATTAACAAATGGGACCGTTTGTTGTGATGTTTTGTCTAGTTTAGTGGTAGAAACCAGTCTCTTGTGAAGAGGACGGCACTTGGTTCCGTGGTGAGAGAAGACTGTTGCTTTTCCACGGCTGGCTAGGGGAGGTATGGCTGTGTCAGGTGCCAAGCGCGAGTGACAGAACTGGACAGGGGCCTGGTCACTCGTCCGAACCAGCCGTACGCTTTTGTGTCCTCTTGCGGGGAGACCGTTTGGGGGAGGCCTTGTCTAGGGAAACGAGAGGAGAGTTTTAGGAAATGTTTGGAAATGTTTTTAGACGTCACTCTTTGGATCAGATAAGCAGATCAACAAATACTTTTTTCATAGGCCAAGTCTAAAATCAACAACTAGCCGCACCTTGTAGATCTTTAAGGATCGGATGAGTTTAAGCAATATGGTTGAAGCTCCACAGACCTCGTTCCTATTACCCTATTGCTTATATCCAACTGATCCTTTCAGACCTATAAGGAGTATCTCAGGGTAGGAGCTAGGGATTGAAGTCAGTGACCATAGCTGTTACACCCAAGGCTAACATGAACCAATGATTGAGATTGCATATTCAGAAGCACTAATAATTACATTCACTGATGATTCAGAGGAAACGTAAGAATTTTGCTCAACCACTACTCTACTACTGCTCGCTCCTGAGAGAAACGGAAGCCTCACCTCGCCGACTCTGCACTGAAGACGCAAGGAAGAAGAGAGGGAGAGAGAGAGAAAAGTGTGAATGACCCCATGCTCAGAGAGAGAACAGGTCGTTTTGAAACACCAGCCAAACACAGAAAACTCAAGAGCCTTTAGCTAAATACACCCAGAGAAGACAACAGGCATCGATGAAACACTGCAACGTTATAAAGCTATAGAGAGGAACATAGCAAGGAGGGGGCATAGCAGCTAGGATGTGTGTTACTTCTGTCCTCTTAAACACACATTTCATGAGACAGTCACTTAAACAGATTTTGAACTTGTACTCAAGCAGGCCAATCTAAGTTAGACCCACTTTACAATATTAGTAACCTAGGCAGAGCTGTTGAAGGTGCTGGCACCCCTGGAGCTAATGGCTAGCATAAACAGCTAGCTTCCCCGTGGCTACTAGCTAGCATAATGTCCTTTGGTTAATGGCTAGGATAAACAGCTAGCTCGCCCGTGGCCACTAGGTAGCATAATGTTGAGTGTTGTAGTGAGGACTTACTGATCTGATTGAGGGTCTCCTGGGGAATCCAGCTCATGTCCACGTCGTTGTGGCTGGACGTGCCCATCTCCACCTTGGCAGCTGGTCTCCTCCTCTGCACGGGGGGGGGGGGGGGGGGGGGAGAGGACAAAAGGAAGTTACTAAACTGACTTCCACTAGACTTCTACAGAAACCAAACCCTAAAACGATCTTGTATATCATAAACCCTTTTTCAGCATTTTCCCCTCAGTCTTCTGAAATGCTCTAGCGTGGGTTAGAGACTTTAACTTCCTCCATTCAACATTGAAACACAATCCTCAAAACCATCCACCACCCCCATAACCTTTTCAACAGTCTTTTTTTCTTCATTTTTGACCCAGTAGTAGTAGTAGTAGTAGTGGTGGAGCACTAAATAGCTGAAACTGAACTCGCCAAAAGTCGTAAATTGGCACTTAGAGTCTCCCTCTTTCCCTGTCTACCTCAATGTTCATCAGAAAACTGGTGTATTATCTCAAATCCTTTTCTGGCACACATTGTGCTCATCCTGAAAGAACATCAACTCATCAAATAACAACCATCTGAACTGAGAGAATCCCACCGTTGAATATGAACAGACATCTCCTAATTAATTTCTCTCTGGACTGCTATCTACTGTCATCTCTGCATTAGGTGACACTTAGTGCTGAATATTCTATGCAAATCTTGTCAAGGAGCATTGCCTCAGCAGTAGTACATCTCTCTCTTTCGGTCTTCGTATCATTATCGAGGAAATAACACAAACAAAGGAATGATATGCTTAATTCATTGTCTTTCCGTCTCCTGCCTCCAGTGGCATGGGCATTGTAGCTTTACCTTTCTGGACTCCAGCAGCTGATGAAGGCCTACCACCACTAGCAGGCCCAGACCAGACAGGAACACATACATGAAGATCCTGAGGATACAGAAGAGAGAGAAGAGTTAAGACACGCTGCACCAATACAGACCCCTGGTATGGCAGCCATCTCCAATAGAATGGTTTCATTTAGCACTTCTGAATGTCTTCCAACACAGGGCTAGTTCATATGGCCTCACGTCTCTCCATCCAGTCCATCCTCTCTCTCGGTGATGGTCACTGTCTGGTTGAACACAGCATCCTGGAATGTGTTACCCTGAAAGAGAGAGAGAGAGAGAGGTATGAGAGAGCGAGAGGATCAGATATCACCTCCAGCTGGTGAACTACGACCCCTCTATCTTCTCCGGGTTAATCTGAAAGTTTAACCTCGCATGCAAATAGTGGGAAGACTTCATCCACACACCATGAGTTAAACTAATTTCCTAATATAAAAACAATTGCCTGATGAAATATAGATAAGGAAACTGAGAAACCAAACCCATGACCATTCTTGACATGCAATCATTTGTGAAAAAGACAAAAAATGGCTGACTAAGCTGAGGCCCACTCACGTTGCTGTCTTTGTAGTTGAGGTTGATGACCAGGCCGAAGGGGCGCCCGCCCATGGGCTCGGCTGGGATGAAGGAGTACTCGAAGGTGGCCTGGCGCCCAGCTGGCACCACTATGCCCAGCTGCAGGGCTGTGAAGTTCTGGATGTAGAACTGGAAGTCCTGTGGGTAGCGAAAGGATGCGTCCAGGGACTCCACCACAAAGTTGTCACTGCCCTTGTTGGTGAAGCCCATCAGGAACTTCACAATGTCGTTGGCTGGGAAGTCTGGAGTCAAACGCCAGGAGGAAGAACAACAAAAGACTATGAGTGGTGGCGTGATGGGGAATTTGAAGCATACACAGGCTTGTCAGAATATTAAGAATTCATTTTCATTCAAGTCATTTAGCACATACTTGTTCTTTGCAATAAATGCACTCAAATATGGAGGTTGAAACAACATATTATAGACTAAGCATCGTAGCTAAGTAAATCCATCTCCAAATACAAGTCAGTCTTAGCATTAAAGTGAAAAAACACAGTTCAAAACCATCATAATGACAAAAATGAAGTGCAAATTCAACATGCAGATAGATATGTTGAGACAAGCCCCAATCTGTGCCCGTACCCCTACCGTCTCCCTTGACAAAGAGGATGGTGGTGTCAGCATTGGGGGAGGCATTCACTTCTCCTCCTACAGCTTCCTCCTCCTCTTCTTTTTCTTCCGTCTAAAATATCAAAATTAGACACTATTTTTTAGATGAAAAAAGCAAGGACTGATAGGGCCCATGTTAAAAAAAACTAAGGAGGCGGCCAAAAGTAGCCTAATCTCTTACCAATTCCGTGTTTTCATCATCTTCAACTTCGGCCTCATCATCCTCATCCTCTGTGTTCACATCAACATCATCCACAGCATCTTCATCAGCTGCCTCCTCATCCTCAGTAGCATCCTGGGCTGCCACCAATGGCCCTGGATTGATTGTAAGGAAGTACATTGATTAAAATCTCACCAAATAAATGTTTTGGGAAAACAAACTTGTGTCAAAATAAAATCTATTATTATTATTATTATTTTCACACCAGGGCGCTTAGTTACATAGTTAATATTGTATCAAGGGATTAAAACTGAGTTTGAACAAATATTGTATTCATTACAGTTACAGGCCCTAGGCTTAACAAACGTAATTACATTTTTTGTTCTTCTGTTTCATATCGTAAGCTTCTAAGACACTAAAGCAAAAACACTGATATGATTGCCAGGCTTTGCCAACAATAGAGGGCTTCTGTGGCCAAGTTCTGAGGCTGCTTCTCCTAGCCCAATAATGGGCGTAAAGGAGCCTAACGTTACTCCTTATTGTCCAAGGAACTTACATTATCTGTTTATAGGCGAAATGGCCCTGGAAGCCAAATCAGCCAAAAACTCCATCTAAACGTAAATCGAGTCTTAATTACGGTTCCAGAAAGCAAGTAACTGTTAAGCTGGTAAGGAAGGACACGTCAGTCTAGTTAGGTAGCACACCATTACGGATAAGCAAGACTCACTATTAAATCACATTTGCAATGAATAGTTACTAAAAAAAACGTGTAGCCAGTATCAACATCAATAAAACTACTAATTGACAAAGGCAGTAGCTACAATGTCCTACTAGCAGAAAATACAATTTGCACAAGAGCATGGAGTGGCCTTCCAAAGCTAACTTAACTAGCTACTGTAGCTAACTGTGACTGATGGCCAATGCTGTTTCTCTTCATCTAGTTAACCTAAGTCCAGTTCGGTACTCACCTTTCATGATAATCGTTGCCGGGAAAGCTAGTAATACCAGCAAAAGCAGTTTAGGTAGAAATTGTACCATTTTGAAGCGAAATCCGTAATCCTCCTTCCCGGTGAAATATTGCTTCACTGAATCTTACAGCTCCTTCCGACTGCTAAATTGAAATGCGCATGTCCACATCCGGGTAACGTGCTAGATTCAAAATATACATGCTCCGTCAGAGACATTAGAAAAGGAGGAGATAAGAATCCGGGCTGGTCATAATTGTATTTCCCTGAATTTACAAGCTGCTAAAAAATCTAAAGGTACTCGATGATATTGGATATTAAACAACACAGATCTTAAAGATCCTATTCTCATTGGAAACATGAGAAAGATATTTTTGCAAGAAAAGACTTGGGTCATGGAAGTAGATGGGATTTGAGTAGCCGTTAAACGTGTCAAAGAGCTGATGCACCTAAAGAACCTTAGAGAAAAATAGTTGATGAGAAAGCTTGACAGTTTTCTAAAGAAAAGATCATCTATCTCAAGAAGAAGAGTCTGTATTTATATCTTTACTAGAATTAGAACAGCTTTACACAGATCTGGCAAAGATCAAGAGCAAAATGGATTGAAGAGAAGTAAAGAAACACTCATTATTTTTTTGCACTTGAAAGAGAAACTACAAAAGAAAATCTATAACTGTACTCAAAATGAATGACGTGTTATGCAAAGATCCCATTACAATATCAACATTTGTCAATTCCTTTTATGAAAACCTTTACAACTCACAATTTCAGGAAGATGGTTGTGAAAGCTACATTTGCCACATTCAGAATTATGTCCCTGTAATTGAGGAGGATTTCCACTCAGTTTGCGATTCACCTGTGTCTATTGAAGAAATTAGAGAGGCTCTGAATTCAATGACAAATGGGAAATCACCTGGCCCTGATGGCCTGTCAGTTGAATTCTATAGACAGTTTTGGGAGTTACTAGAAGACCCTATTTTTAATATGTTTCAAGATTTCATTGAAAATTGTGAAATGGTTTCCACTATGAAACAGGTCCTTATTTCACTGATTCCGAAGCCTAATAAAGACCCTTCTGTCATTGACAATTGGAGACCAATTACTTTATTAAATATTGATTACAAATTGATTGCTCTGGTTTATGCCAAAAGATTAAAGAAAGGAATAGATGCCATTATAAATGAGACTCAAACAGGATTTATGAAGGGCCATCACATAAGGTCTAACATTCGTTCAGTCTTGGACCATTATTCAGATGCAATTGACTCAGATGCGGTTGTCTTATTTTTTTACTTCTGTAAAGCCTTTGACACAATTGAACATTCATTTCTCTTTCGGTCTCTTAAACTTTTTGGTTTCGGTGAACATTTTATCAAAGTAATTTGCATGTTTTACAAAGATGTAAATAGTTCTGTGTCACTAAACCTTAATACATCCAAAAGATTCAGTATCAACAGAAGTGTATGACAGGAATGCCCAATTTCGGCATGTTATTCATTTTGGCTGTGGAACTTCTCTCTTGATATTCTGAATAATGCAAATCTGCATGGCTTAACCATTTTTAACAAAGAAATACAAATTTCCCAACTGGCTGATGATACTACTCTTTTTTTAAGAGACAAAGACCAGGTCGCCCTTAATGCTATAACTGCATTCTCTATTGCATCAGGATTAAAACTGAATGTTTCTAAATGTGAAATCTTATGACTGATGACAAAGAAATATAAAATATTCCTGTAAAGGACTGTGTTAAATATTTAGGAATACATCTGTCAAAAATACCTAGTCAAACAACATATGAATTTCTCTCCTAAAATTAAGAAAACCAGGAATATATTTAATAATTGGCTAGAAAGGGATCTTTCTATACTTGGGAGAGTGCTTCTGTCCACCCCTCATTATCTTTATTTGTAAATCCCTCTACCTTGACTTCATCTGGAAAAATAAGTCTCACAAACTAAAAAAGTCAGTCCTCTAATAAAAGATCTGAAGGAGGTCTGGAAGTAAATAGGTCTGACATAAATACCACTTTCCAGATCAATTGGATGAAAAGATGTTTAGTCAATACTGAATCAATTTGGTATTTCATTCCAAATAATGTGTTTAATAAGTTGGGAGGTCTTCAATTTTTACTGAAATGTAATTATATCCTGAAAGATTACCCGCTAAATTGGCTAGGTGTCACCAACAAGCTTTAATGGCCTAGAAAATATGTTTACTGCACAATTCTTCCCCACATAAAGGTATTTTGTGGAATAATTACAAGCCTGAGTCTGTAATATCTACATGTTTCAAGCAGACCACCATAGTCCCTGTGCCCTAGGAAGCGAAGGTAACCTGCCTAAATGATTACCGCCCCGTAGCACTCATGTCGGTAGCCATGAAGTGCTTTGAAAGGCTGGTCATGGCTCACATCAACAGCATCCTCCCGGATACCCTAGACCCACTCCAATTCGCATACCACCCCAACAGATCCACGGATGATGCAATCTCAATCGCACTCCACACTGCCCTTTCCCACCTGGACAAAAGGAACACCTATGTGAGAATGCTGTTCATTGACTACAGCTCAATGTTCAACACCATAGTGCACACAAAACTCATCACGAAGCTAAGGACCCTGGGACTAAATACCTCCCTCTGTAACTGGATCCTGGACAAACACGACTCCAACACAATCATTAAGTTTGCTGACGTCACAACAGTGGTAGGCCTGATCACCGACAACAGCCTATAGGGAGGAGGTCAGGGAACTGGCAGTGTGGTGCCAGGACAACAACTTCTCCCTCAATGTGAGTAAGACAAAGGAGCTGATCGTGGACTACAGGAAAAGGCGGGCCGAACAGGTCCCCATTAACATCGACGGGGGCTGTAGTGGAGTGCGTCGAGAGTTTCAAATTCCTTGGTGTTCACATCATCAACAAACTATCATGGTCCAAATACACCAAGACAGTCGTGAAGAGGGCAGGACAAAACCTTTTCCCCCTCAGGAGACTGAAAAGATTTGGCATAGGTCCCCAGATCCTCAAAAAGTTCTACTGTTGCACCATCGAGAGCATCCTGACCGGTTGCATCACCGCCTGGTATGGCAACTGCTCGGCATCTGACCGTAAGGCACAACAGAAGGTAGTGCGTGTGGCCAAGTACATCACTGGGACCAAGCTTCATGCCATCCAGGACCTATATAATAGGCGGTGTCAGAGGAAAGCCCAGAAAACCCTCCATTTGTTTTGTACACTGCTGCTACTCGCTGTTTATTATCTATGCATAGTCACTTCACCCCTACCTACATGTACAAATTACCTCAACTAACCTGTATCCCTGCACACTGACTCAGTATATATTCGTTTTTATTGTTTTTTACTTTTTATTATTCAGGTAAATATTTTCTTAACTCTTCTTGAGTGGCACTGTTAGTTAAGGGCTTGTAAGTAAGCATTTCACAGTAAGGTCTACACCTGTTGTATTCGGCGCATGTGACAAAGTTTGATTTGATTTTGAATTGATGTCTGTGCGCAGTGGGTGGGATATATCACGCTCAAGCTGTTGAGCGTGAAAATTCCAGCAGCGTCACAGTTCTTGACACACTCAAACCGGTGTGTCTGTCACCTACTACCATACCTCGTTCAAATGCACTTAAATCTTTTGTCTAGCCCAATCATGCTCTGAATAGCACACATACACAATTCATGTCTCAATTGTCTCAAGGCTTAAAAATCCTTCTTTCTCCTCCACTTCATCTACAATGGTTGAAGTGGATTTAACAAGTGACATCAATAAGGAATCATAGCTTTTACCTGGATTCACCTGGTCAGTCTATTTCATGTTGCTAATGTTTTGTACACTCAGTGTATGTTGCCCTAAGAGTTGTGCAAAGTTCGTAGAATCTTATTCAAAATTATTCACAACTAATGGCTGCCAAAGGTGCTTCCAACTCTGGGCTGTGAAGACATACACAATCAAGACATTCATTTGGAAAATGTTATAATTGTTCTTTCACTTTAAAAATGTGTAGTAGGTTGTGTAGATCGGTAGGAAATAAAATCATATGTTTTCCCTTTATAGATTTAATTTTAAGGCAGCAAAATATGAAGTGCAAAGGGTGTGTAGCCTTACGAGCGAATATAATAAGCTTTTTAATTTAAAAAAAGCTCCTTGCTGTCCCCAGTCCACCTGGCCGTGCTGCTGCTCCAGTTTCAACTGTTCTGCCTGTGGCTATGGAACCCTGACCTGTTCACCGGATGTGCTACCTGTCCCAGACCTGTTGTTTTCAACTCTCTAGAGACCGCAGGAGCGGTAGAGATACTCTTAATGATCGGCTATGAAAAGCCAACTGACATTTACTCCTGAGGTGCTGACTTGCTGCACCCTCGACAACTACTGTGATTATTATTATTTGACCATGCTGGTCATTTATGAACATTTGAACATCTTGGCCATGTTCTGTTATAATCTCCACCCGGTACAGCCAGAAGAGGACTGGCCACCCCTCATAGCCTGGTTCCTCTCTAGGTTTCTTCCTAGGTTTTGGCCTTTCTAGTGAGTTTTTCCTAGCCACCGTGCTTCTACACCTGCATTGCTTGCTGTTTGGGGTTTTAGGCTGGGTTTCTGTACAGCACTTTGAGATATCAGCTGATGTACGAAGGGCTATATAAATAAATTTGATTTGATTTGATTGAATAAGTCATGCTATTACCAACATACAAGCTCAATAACCTTAGACAAATGGTGGTCTTGTCAATACATTAATATTGTACATTTATGCACTGACCATGTATAATCCTTTGTAACAAATTTCAAAGGGTGTTTGAATTAGCCAAATACAAAATCATTGTTGACAAAGCGTTTTTATTTTTCACACGTGACACTGCAGTTAATGACAAAAAAATAAAACAAATGGTTAACTCAGGAAAAAGTGGCATCTCACTAAAACTCAGTGATGGTGTACAAACTGAGTAAAACATTTTCTTTTACAGAGACATTTCAAAACGGAACTACTCGAAGCAATAAACCACTGGACAAAAAAAATCTATGATGTTTCTTGCTGTCCCATTATTTTCTCTTCAAGGCCAATAAATATTACAACTTAGCCATTTCTGTTTATTAGCTACCACATTCTATGATAACATGTAATCTACAATAACATGTTAAAGAGATCCCCAGCTACCATGTATCCAGAAACTATGTCATTGAATGGCCACAGTAGGCCTAGTATTCAATAATCTTTGCACCCTCAAGATATTACAGTATAAACTATTTATAACATGCACCAATACATGTACTGTCATTAGTGTCTGCAATCCTGAAGAGTAAAATAGGATCATCACAATACTGTTCACAATAGTTCAGAAATGTCAAGATTGCAATCCAACTTCATACACCATTCTTGGGTGTTATTTGAAACTGTGTACATAGCAAAATATAACAACCATGTTGCCAGTTAGCTCTAAATTATGTGGACATAATCTAATCAAAGCCTGTGTGAGGCTTAACTGGTATATGAGATGTAGATAATCCACTAAAATCACAGAAAGAGGTGAGATTGTGTGACTCGTTGACTATAGATTGTATCAACTATATTTACTTGTGGAGCTGGTTTAAACCAAACCCTTATGTCATCAGACAGAAACAGTACGAAGCGACGTGTTAATGAAATAACAAAAGCTAAACAGCTAACTTTCTGGCAATCACTGTCAGGATATTATTGAAACATAGATTTCTCCTCAACTCCCTCTCCCCTTCCCTCCTTTGTACATAAAACACAGTTAGTGTGGATGTCTAAATGCGAAACATAATAATAGAAATGAAATACAAAGGAGTATAAGAAGGCCCCATTCTGGTCCTGGAGGACTGTGTTGGGCTCTATTCAAGCAAACCCGCTAAGCACTTTTCCAGGATAAGTCGAAAACATTACTGTTCTTGTGCTGCAAAACTGCACTTTTGGGATCATGAAGTCAACACAACACTGTTTACTGTGTGAAACTAAAAGAAACTGCACTGCCTAACCAAATTCAAATGTGCTTTCTATTGTGTGAAACATGTTTTCGACAGCATTCCATTGAATATGTATTTTTGTCTGCTAATGTTGTCTATTTGAGGGTTGCAATTCTCTGATTGAATTATATAAACAATTTTCATGAACTCTGATCACGTGGGGCAAGCCACCAATGCCTTAAGTGAAACCAAAAGCAAAACGTATTACATGATTACTTTAAACATAATTTTCAGAGGATAGTGTGGCTATGATAGTTTGTGCCTGTAGTCTAGACAAGGCAAATTGAACAACTCCATTCAATTAATGTATCTTACTGATGCAGCTCTCCAGGACCAAGCTTAAAACAGACACTTGCGGAATGGACTCTGCCTACACCATGGTAAGGCTAGCCCTTGGGTGCATCTCAATATTATAGAGTAGCCTCCTTTCCTCATCTCCTCTCCTTCATCTGTACTGACATGAAAAGAACTGGACTGGTGAAAGTCAATTTCCCAGTAGGCATCCAATCCACCTTATCCCTTCCACCTATTCAATCAGTGCAGATGGAGGAGAGGAGACAAGGGGAGAGGAAAGAAAACCACTTGAAGACTATTGAGATGGATCCCTTAGTTGAAGCACTCCACGTAGTTGGCGGGGAGCATGCCTGATTTGCCGGTCCTCTGCACGGTGCCGTACATCCAGCCCTCGTCGATGGGCTGAGCGTTGACGATGACGTCACCGTCGCGGAAGGACACCTCGTCGTGGTCCTGCGCTGAGTAGTCGTACAGCGCCCGGTACACTCTCTGAACGGGAGGAGTGGGAACAATGTTAATCATGTGGGTTTGTGTCTACAACGTTAATAGTACAACATAAATATCACGGCACACAAGTAGTTGACTGTGTGAATATTTTTTGGTTTCTTTTTTGTTAACAAATATTTTACTGGCATATTTTGGATAATTTCCTAATTGAATTGACCATGGCATACAAATAAGATCCTGTAGGAATTTTAAAAAACGACAATAATAGACTGCTTGCATTGGAACTCACCATGGTGACAGATGGAGGGGACTGCACAGACCTCACAGAGGACATGCTGGTCTGGTGCATGTAGCCATACCCATGCTGCTGCTGCTGAGCACTCTGATGGTACGCCCCAGGTAGCACAGGAGCTTGTAGTCAAAGACAGACAGGAAGACAGACATTGATAACAACATTTTGAGACCTTTCATTTAGTGCTCAAAACAGATTTTTTTTGAGCAGGAATACCATCTCCTTTGAGTCACACTGCGCATACTAGGTGATTGTTAGAACATCACAAAGAAATCTAAATGGAACCATGCCATCCCCAGTTGACCTGGAAATCAATCAAATAGTTATTGACTGTTAAGTATGTCTGTGGGCAGGGAAGAAAACTGTGAGAGAGTTAAAATTAAAACAGTTAAACATCACAACCATCATCAAAACCCTAGGAGGCTTTCAAGCATTGGATTAGGGACTCCTGTGTACCTCATGTCAGTGGGCTGTTGGTCAGGTTGTATAGTGAAGGGCGAGGGAGGCATTCTGTTGGTCAGACACGTGCTGGGAGAGGAGTTAGGTAAGAGGGGAATCAGGAGTCACACTGATAGTCAATGGCTGAATGAATGATGTCTACTCCTTCCACCGTATGTGTGTGTACGCACGTGCTTGTTATTGGTGTGTTGACTCACAAATCCAAGCATCTGTATGACCTAATATTTCCAAAATCAAATTTCTAAGTGTCTATATGTTAAAATTTTTCTGACTGAGCTCTGACTACCTCTGTCCTGGGACTGCAGTGCGGAGCTGCTGCTGCAGACAGACAGGCTTTTGTCCCACAGGTCAGAGGCAGAGGCCAGTGAACTCACTGACTGGGCCTGCGAGTGCACCGACTGCTGAGATTGCTGCCGGGTGAGGCGGCTCACACGCTCTGATGCACAGCCACAAGAGGGCGACAGAGACAGTAGGAAAAACAACAGTGAGGAAAATAACAGAGCGAGGCAATGGAGAGAGAAAATAAACAGAGAACGTAAGGAATGTAGAATGTAGAAGAGATGAGTGGAGCAGGAGGAGGATACAGGAAAGTGTGGAGGGAGATGAAAGCATGTTGTAGGGTTTTGTAGTACCAGACAGTCTGTGAAGACTTTTAGACTGAATGTTATCCTCCACAGGGTCAAAGTCAAAGATGGAGCCTGGGTCCGTCCGCCACACCTTAAGGTCTTTGACAGGGGAAAGGTCAGGAAAGGGTCATTTAGACTTACAGAGAAAAGACAGGAAGAACACAGGAATACAAAGTAACGGAAAACAGAAATCCACAGCTTAAGTCATGTAGATTACAGAGAGTAAACACATACAGTTTCGGGCCAGGTGAGTAGAGTCCAATGTGGAGCTTCCGTCTGCAGAGTGAGAAACTTGTCACAATGGATCTTTTCTGTTTCCACAAATGTAACGTGGACACATCTGGGCTTGGATTCATTTTGTCACTGACACTAAACAACCTCTAATTGCTAGACACTAGACAGCACATGTAATTGAAAAACTTTGTTCAAAAGACATCACAATTTCCCCTGACTCTTCAAAGATTAGATTAATTAATTTCCCTGACTTTAAGGTCAAATCCTTTTTGAGGACGTGTGGTGCCTGCCATTTTGTGTGCTGCTCACCTACGATGATGCCGCCGGGTCTCCTGTCCATCTCCACCACCTGTGGGTGCACTCCCTTGTAGGCTGCCTCGCTCATCATCAGCTTGTTCCGGTGGTGCATTCTCTCCATGCTTTGGTCCTCCATCACTGGGGTGCAGCCTCGGCCCCTAGTCCGCTCAAAGTCCTCGTGGTATTTCGCCTGTCAAAGCAAATATGGGTGGCACATTTTCAGCTTCACGATAACAAGTCAGAGTTTTATGTGGCAGCTTAATGAGAGGAACATTATTGATGTACATTAACACATTTGTGAAATCGTGTCACACCAGGCAAATCGTCTGTCAAACGCACAAAAACACATGTGCCGATGCGCGCACACACACACACACACACACACACACACACACACACACACACACACACACACACACACACACACACACACACACACACACACACACACCCAGTGTGCATTTTGGTCAGACAGAAAAGGGTGCATTTTGGTCAGTATGCAAAAAAACTCCACACAAGCAACCATGTAAAAATATTTTTATTAGTAAAACACACACTCACAGACACGCTCACAAACACACGCTCATTAGGCCTCCCTCATGAATGGTAACAGCCATGCTGTTAACTCTTTAGCTCTGTGGGTTAAAAGTGCAGCAGTCCCATCCGCAGTGTGCTTGACACGTGTTAACTCGCTCCATGGTCTACGCAACCGCCATGGTAAACTGAGCTCTACCATGGAGATATCGTTCTGGGACTTCCTGACACGCCTTAGTTCGGGCGTGTCCAACTCGTTGCAGGACCGGCCCTTCATCTCTTTCATCCCGCGCTGGTACTTCACCTGGAACACACAAAAGATAAGCATGGTCATCCTCACCAGCACACTCCCACCTGGGTTTGGTTGAATCTCTAATGTAGTGCCATTCCACGACATAGGGCACTGCTTGCAGTCAGAGCCCATATACATGTTGCACAGGAGGTTACTGATCGATTTTAAGTGTGGCCCCACAGACCTCGGTGAAGACCTGATGCGGCCAACGGGCCAAAATGAGTTTCATGCCCCTGATATGAAAGCTCATCTGACCAGAATCAGTGGCACCTTAATCGGGGAGAACGGGTCGGTGGTAATGACTGGAGTGGAATTTGTGGAATGGTTTGATGTCATTCCATTTGCTCCGTTTCAGTCATTATTATGAGCCATCCTCCCCTCAGCAGCCTCCCCTGATAGGTTGTCATTTCAGGTGCATCCTATGTGACTTGCCGAGCTGATGTTCTCCTGGTTCTGACGGACTCTCTCCAACTCTGGGGTGACTCCCACACTGGTGGCCTGCAGCTGCTTTTTATACTTCACCTGTGGTCACACGACATTCACACAACATTTAAAGAACATTCACAAGTCAGAGTTGTCTCTACAACCAGAATATTACATTATTATGACGTCCCATGCCAGATTTTGCCTCCTGGGTATCATTAGTGATTGGCAGCTGGGTGAAAACAGTGTCCCGGTTCAGTTGCCATGGCTCCAGAGGTCCTGGGCTGCCTGGCTGGGGCCCTGTGTCCCTCCCGTCTGCTCTGCTCCCTCAATGGGGGATTGTTCAGCAAGGTCCACTAATGGCTGTAATGACTTAGACTAGACCAGGGCCAGTGTGAAAGGCTGTCTGTGTCAGGCGGGACAGGACAGAGTTTCAGACCAAAATAGTGTTCAATAACAAACCAAGGGCCTTTATCTTTTGAGGAGTTTAAATGTAATGCCAGGAGCAAATTCAATGGTAGGCATTGTATCAGTAACTAAATGGTTGTTCAGTGTGTCTGCCGTTTGTCATTTGTAGTTTGCAGCAATGAAGCTGTAGAAAACCCAAACAAAACCAGATGAAACCAGTTTTCAAAACAAGCCCTTCCTGTGAGGTCAAAAGTCAGACAAGGTTCTCACCGAGCTGATGTTCTCCTGGTTCCTGCGGACCCTCTCCGTGTCAAGGGTTTCCATGACTGCCGTCCCGCTCCCCACCCCCTCTCTGTATTTCACCTGGACATGGAACAGAGCCGTCACACAATCTTACAGCGGCACTGTTAACTTGCTCACCGTACAAATGTCATAAAAATAATTCCCATCAACACTCATCATAATATTGAAGACCTTGTTAAAATAAGAAAGCCAAGTACATAATAGAGCTAGGTTCAGATCTAGATACAGATCTAGGTTCAGATCTAGGTTCAGATCTAGGTTCAGATCTAGATACAGATCTACGTTCAGATCTAGGAACAGATCTAGGTACAGATCTAGGAACAGATCTAGGTACAGATCTAGGTACAGATCTAGGAACAGATCTAGGAACAGATCTAGGTACAGATCTAGGTACAGATCTAGGGTACAGATCTAGGTACAGTCTAACCTACAGCAACATACTGTAGTTCATAAGGTCCAAGGACTATATGTACTTTACATGGTTGTGTAGAACAAAGGATTGCATCTTACATCACTGATTTTCTTTGTGTTCTCTCTGGCGAGGATGATTTCTGGCGTGTCGGTGACAGAAGACATCAGACTTCTGTGCAGCTTTGAGTCCCAAGCGTACTGACACTGGAGGTTTAGAGCAAAAGGGCAACTGTGTGGACAGATAATACTGCATGTTATAAAAGTGTGTGTGTGTGTGTGTGTACTGTGTCCCTCACTGAGCTGATGTTCCTCTGGTTGTTCTTCACTCTCTCCATCTCGGGGGTGTCGAACCCATACGAACCCTTCAGCTTCTCTGCTTCATCCTTGTACTTCTTCTGCATAAAGCCGAGAGATTGACACTCCATTAAAGCACATACCCCATTCATTAGTGTAACATAAAGGGCTACTCATGGTGGCATGCAGTACTGAGAGGTAGCCCTACCTGACTGTAGACATCTTTCATGTAGGCGGCATGCAGTAGTTCTGGTGTGTCTGTCACTGTACCGTACGAGCTCTCCCTCAGCTGGGCTGTCTGCTTGTAGGAGGTCTGAAAAAGTCAAACACAGACTAACACTTACAGTACACTAACAGACTTAGGTTAGCTTAGCAACAACAGGATATTAAAAGCATCATGACAGAAACACTGGTTTTCATTTCCTGTTGCATGAGGTTTTGCTACTGTGTGCCCCAATGAACACGATCAAGGTCTCAAATTAAGGTTTTGTTTTAGAGTGAAACTAAATAGACACAATATAGTCTCTAAAATTAATGTTTTATGAGGTGGTTTCATAAGACAGCGATGCAGACCGGCGATGCTTAGGCCCATCTATAAGTGATGAGGGAGGACCATACGTTGTCTGTGTGTGTTGCGGTTATGTAATGGAGCCCTGAGGCTGGACAGGTCCATCTGCTGCCTGTTATTTTACCTGATTATAATGACTGTGGAGCTGATTAGTATTACTGTGGGCAGGTCTGTAAAAGAGAGCAGGTGTTCTCAGATGGAAAAAATTGCCACAAAGCAGATGTGATACTTTACTGCTGCGTCACATTTGAAATATTGAGAATTTAAAATATGACAAATGTGACTGGTTCCATTTCAGCCTCTAACCCTTTGGTCTCTCCTTTCTAGTTCAGAAGAGGCTGGTGGGAGCAGTTATTGGAGGAGAGGTTCATTGTAAAGGCTGTAAAGGAATTAATGGAACGGGGTCAAACACGTGGTTTCCATGTGTTTGATGCCATTCCATTTATAGCATTCCAGTCATTACCATGAGCCCATCCTCCTATAACTCACCCCACCAGCCTCCTAGGGTCTACATATACCAAAGGCTTTGGATAGTTGTAAGCAATATGATGATGGCACTACCTGGACTCCTATTAAGACTAAGCAGAGCTTCCATGCTTTTACCTGTGCAGAACAAAGTTGTAGGGGCTAGGTAGAGAAATGGAGCTGGGCCTAACTAGTGGTATGGGTTGGGCCCTACCTGGCTGGTTAACTAGTGGTACGGGTTGGACCCTACCTGGCTGGTTAACTAGTGGTATGGGTTGGGCCCTACCTGGCTGGTTAACTAGTGGTATGGGTGGTGCCCTACCTAGCTGGTTAACTAGCGGTATGGGTTGGGCCCTACCTGGCTGGTTAACTAGCGGTATGGGTTGGGCCCTACCTGGCTGGTTAACTAGCGGTATGGGTTGGGCCCTACCTGGCTGGTTAACTAGCGGTATGGGTTGGGCCCTACCTGGCTGGTTAACTAGTGGTATGAGTGGTGCCCTACCTAGCTGGTTAACTAGCGGTATGGGTTGGGCCCTACCTGGCTGGTTAACTAGCGGTATGGGTTGGGCCCTACCTGGCTGGTTAACTAGTGGTATGGGTTGGGCCCTACCTGGCTGGTTAACTAGCGGTATGGGTTGGGCCCTACCTGGCTGGTTAACTAGCGGTATGGGTTGGGCCCTACCTGGCTGGTTAACTAGCGGTATGGGTTGGGCCCTACCTGGCTGGTTAACTAGCGGTATGGGTTGGGCCCTACCTGTCTGGTTAACTAGCGGTATGGGTTGGCCCCTACCTGGCTGGTTAACTAGCGGTATGGGTTGGGCCCTACCTGGCTGGTTAACTAGCGGTATGGGTTGGGTCCTACCTGGCTGGTTAACTAGTGGTATGGGTTGGGCCCTACCTGGCTGGTTAACTAGTGGTATGAGTGGTTCCCTACCTAGCTGGTTAACTAGCGGTATGGGTTGGGCCCTACCTGGCTGGTTAACTAGCGGTATGGGTTGGGCCCTACCTGGCTGGTTAACTAGCGGTATGGGTTGGGCCCTACCTGGCTGGTTAACTAGCGGTATGGGTTGGGCCCTACCTGGCTGGTTAACTAGCGGTATGGGTTGGGCCCTACCTGGCTGGTTAACTAGCGGTATGGGTTGGGCCCTACCTGGCTGGTTAACTAGAGGTATGGGTTGGGCCCTACCTGTCTGGTTAACTAGCGGTATGGGTTGGGCCCTACCTGGCTGGTTAACTAGCGGTATGGGTTGGGCCCTACCTGGCTGGTTAACTAGCGGTATGGGTTGGGTCCTACCTGGCTGGTTAACTAGCGGTATGGGTTGGGTCCTACCTGGCTGGTTAACTAGCGGTATGGGTTGGGCCCTACCTGGCTGGTTAACTAGTGGTATGGGTTGGGCCCTACCTGGCTGGTTAACTAGTGGTATGGGTTGGGCCCTACCTGGCTGGTTAACTAGCGGTATGGGTTGGGCCCTACCTGGCTGGTTAACTAGTGGTATGGGTTGGGCCCTACCTGGCTGGTTAACTAGCGGTATGGGTTGGGCCCTACCTGGCTGGTTAACTAGTGGTATGGGTTGGGCCCTACCTGGCTGGTTAACTAGTGGTATGGGTTGGGCCCTACCTGGCTGGTTAACTAGCGGTATGGGTTGGGCCCTACCTGGCTGGTTAACTAGCGGTATGGGTTGGGCCCTACCTGGCTGGTTAACTAGCGGTATGGGTTGGGCCCTACCTGTCTGGTTAACTAGTGGTATGGGTTGGGCCCTACCTGTCTGGTTAACTAGTGGTATGGGTTGGGCCCTACCTGGCTGGTTAACTAGTGGTATGGGTTGGGCCCTACCTGTCTGGTTAACTAGTGGTATGGGTTGGGCCCTACCTGGCTGGTTAACTAGTGGTATGGGTTGGGCCCTACCTGGCTGGTTAACTAGTGGTATGGGTTGGGCCCTACCTGGCTGATTAACTAGTGGTATGGGTTGGGCCCTACCTGGCTGGTTAACTAGTGGTATGGGTTGGGCCCTACCTGGCTGGTTAACTAGTGGTATGGGTTGGGCCCTACCTGGCTGGTTAACTAGTGGTATGGGTTGGGCCCTACCTGGCTGGTTAACTAGTGGTATGGGTTGGGCCCTACCTGGCTGGTTAACTAGTGGTATGGGTTGGGCCCTACCTGGCTGGTTAACTAGTGGTATGGGTTGGGCCCTACCTGGCTGGTTAACTAGTGGTATGGGTTGGGCCCTACCTGGCTGGTTAACTAGTGGTATGGGTTGGGCCCTACCTGGCTGGTTAACTAGTGGTATGGGTTGGGCCCTACCTGGCTGGTTAACTAGTGGTATGGGTTGGGCCCTACCTGGCTGGTTAACTAGTGGTATGGGTTGGGCCCTACCTGGCTGGTTAACTAGTGGTATGGGTTGGGCCCTACCTGGCTGGTTAACTAGTGGTATGGGTTGGGCCCTACCTGGCTGGTTAACTAGTGGTATGGGTTGGGCCCTACCTGGCTGGTTAACTAGTGGTATGGGTTGGGCCCTACCTGGCTGGTTAACTAGTGGTATGGGTTGGGCCCTACCTGGCTGGTTAACTAGTGGTATGGGTTGGGCCCTACCTGGCTGGTTAACTAGTGGTATGGGTTGGGCCCTACCTGGCTGGTTAACTAGTGGTATGGGTTGGGCCCTACCTGTCTGGTTAACTAGTGGTATGGGTTGGGCCCTACCTGGCTGGTTAACTAGTGGTATGGGTTGGGCCCTACCTGGCTGGTTAACTAGTGGTATGGGTTGGGCCCTACCTGGCTGGTTAACTAGTGGTATGGGTTGGGCCCTACCTGGCTGGTTAACTAGTGGTATGGGTTGGGCCCTACCTGGCTGGTTAACTAGTGGTATGGGTTGGGCCCTACCTGGCTGGTTAACTAGTGGTATGGGTTGGGCCCTACCTGGCTGGTTAACTAGTGGTATGGGTTGGGCCCTACCTGGCTGGTTAACTAGTGGTATGGGTTGGGCCCTACCTGGCTGGTTAACTAGTGGTATGGGTTGGGCCCTACCTGGCTGGTTAACTAGTGGTATGGGTTGGGCCCTACCTTGCTGGTTAACTAGTGGTATGGGTTGGGCCCTACCTGGCTGGTTAACTAGTGGTATGGGTTGGGCCCTACCTGGCTGGTTAACTAGTGGTATGGGTTGGGCCCTACCTGGCTGGTTAACTAGTGGTATGGGTTGGGCCCTACCTGGCTGGTTAACTAGTGGTATGGGTTGGGCCCTACCTGGCTGGTTAACTAGTGGTATGGGTTGGGCCCTACCTGGCTGGTTAACTAGTGGTATGGGTTGGGCCCTACCTGGCTGGTTAACTAGTGGTATGGGTTGGGCCCTACCTGGCTGGTTAACTAGTGGTATGGGTTGGGCCCTACCTGGCTGGTTAACTAGTGGTATGGGTTGGGCCCTACCTGGCTGGTTAACTAGTGGTATGGGTTGGGCCCTACCTGGCTGGTTAACTAGTGGTATGGGTTGGGCCCTACCTGGCTGGTTAACTAGTGGTATGGGTTGGGCCCTACCTGGCTGGTTAACTAGTGGTATGGGTTGGGCCCTACCTGGCTGGTTAACTAGTGGTATGGGTTGGGCCCTACCTGGCTGGTTAACTAGTGGTATGGGTTGGGCCCTACCTGGCTGGTTAACTAGTGGTATGGGTTGGGCCCTACCTGGCTGGTTAACTAGCGGTATGGGTTGGGCCCTACCTGGCTGGTTAACTAGTGGTATGGGTTGGGCCCTACCTGGCTGGTTAACTAGTGGTATGGGTTGGGCCCTACCTGTCTGGTTAACTAGTGGTATGGGTTGGGCCCTACCTGGCTGGTTAACTAGTGGTATGGGTTGGGCCCTACCTGGCTGGTTAACTAGTGGTATGGGTTGGGCCCTACCTGGCTGGTTAACTAGTGGTATGGGTTGGGCCCTACCTGGCTGGTTAACTAGTGGTATGGGTTGGGCCCTACCTGGCTGGTTAACTAGTGGTATGGGTTGGGCCCTACCTGGCTGGTTAACTCTGTGGCCTTCTTGGCCCTCTGCATCTCCAACACGTCACCACTGATCTCCATGCCTTTACCCATGATGTCATTCTGCAGGTCCTTGCGGTACTCTTTCTAGAGGGAAAAGATTCAACACTGCTTAATTCTCACATAATGTAATGATGGTGTGATATTGTGCATCACAAAAGTGTGTGTGAAAATTCCAAGAAGTAAAAAAACTGTGAAAGTGAAAGATGAGTATAGAAGCAAAACTGTACCTCATTGAGGATGTGGCTGGCGTTTTTAGCCCGTATGAGGTCTGGTGTGTCCTCCAATCCCAGCCCTGAGAGCCCCCTCCCCTTCACCTCCAGTCCTTCCCTCCTGTACTCCTTCTGTAGGCACCAGCCATATAAATATCATTACTAGAATGGACATTCCCAATCAAGCAAATGTTTTTCAATTCTAACTGAATGTATGTGTAGATGGTGCATATCAGCAGATGGCAAAATGGACTCAGACCATAGACTTAAGACCACATTTGAAGTATAGAGACATTTGATTTTGAAATGAAGTATCCCTTTAAAATATCATAGAGGGCTATGTTGGCACAGACCTCACTCAGGATGTTGCTGGCATGGCGGGCAGTCAGGTATCCAGGGGTCAGGTCAACGTCCACTAGGGCCTTGCCCCGGATGTGGCCATCATATTCTTTCCTGTACTCTCTCTGATGTCAGTGGGAAGAAAAAGGCACGCCATCATCCTTCTGTCATTACCACGCACGCACGCACGCACGCACGCACGCACGCACGCACGCACGCACGCACGCACGCACGCACGCACGCACGCACGCACGCACGCACGCACGCACACACACACACACACACACACTTCAGCATGTTACATCATTACAGTAAAGGCAGGTGTGTCACCCACCTCACTTTGCATTTTCTGAGCCTCCTTGGACACTCTGTAAGACTGTGTGTCCACAAACTCCATCTGGGACTTGCCTTTGTTTCTCTCATACTCTTCCTTGTATTTCACCTGTTAGGGAAGCACATCCATTAAACCACAAGAGGCAGACATATTGACGATCGATAACGTGCATGGGAGTTATAATATATGTACCTTACAGTACAGTGAGTGCATACATTTTTTGTGTGTGTATGTGATCACTGCAGGAGGTGAACCTACAACCTTGCTGCTAAGGCCCCGCTTATCCAACAGAGCCACACAGGCCAGTTATCTTTTAAAAAAACATCCGGGAGATCATACTGGAGATCCACGCCGTTCCACCTCAGGCTCATTTAGATGTTTTGACCCTCAGCGTTGAAACATTGTTTCAGTAAACCCCATGGTAGTATAGACCACAGCGTGAGGAGTCTCTTACTATACCCACCTGGCTGTGCAGTACCGCATTCTCCCTGTGGTGGAGCTGTTCTGCTGTGTCCAGTGCTATATGGTAGTGTCCCTTAGACTGCTCGTACTTCTTCTTGTACTCTACCTGAATAGACAGAGGACAGGTGTATGTTAGAGCCGGGCTGGATCAAAAGCCTGCATAGTGCATATCCATCGGCTCTGTAGGAGGGTTACTAGACGTTCTGATCTGTATCAGGGAGAGGGAAACATTACGTTGCTCTGCAGCTTGCTGGCGTGTAGAGCGTGTTTCAGCTGTAGTAGGTTGGGCAGGTCCACGGATCCCTCGATCACCTGGTTCTGGTTGGTCTTATACTTCACCTGTAGAGAACAAACAAACACAGATAGAAACCTTCCTGAAATGAGTGTTGTCCTTCACATGCGGTGGGGTGCAAGGCATGGACGAGGAAGCAATGTGAGGATTCTGTGAGGTAAACAGAGGATTCACCTCACTCATCCCCACGGGAGTGGTACAACTGGCTTGGGGTCAATTCCCGTTTTAATTCAAGTCAACAAAAATGGCCCATTGTTTTTACTGAGGATGCTTTCAAATGTCAATTCACCTCCTGAATTGACTGAATTGAGATGACATTAACACCCACCCTGTTAAATACACCACAAATCTGTTCTCAAATCCTAAGACTTCTGACATGGGAACTTTCATCCTCACAGCGCAGGCTACAGCTTCTCATCCAAAGGGCCCCACTCTCTTTAGTTTCAACCAAACCCTCCATTTGCCTTTAAAAGGTTCCCATGGAAACTGCTAACACGGCAGCCTGAATTTTAGCTAAGTGCACGTTGAAAGCAATAAAACATAGGAACCTCAATGGAACAAACCCAGGAGACGGGAGAGGAGCTGAGGGGGGTGTCCCATTGAGGTTCCATTTACAGGCTGTTTCTGAAGGGACATTTGAGGAGTGTACTGTAATACCCCACTACTGAGCCAAGCACAGCTGAGCTGCCACATTCAGTAGCCAAATGTTGTTGAACGTTGCAGATAGAAATGCTACAAATAGAGCCGGCGTGATTCCTTATTCTACATGTCAGAGAGGCATGTAGAAAAACATGACTGTTTTACATAGCTTTTTTCTATCTGAAAGTTGCGTCCTCCTGAACATGCCCCAGGTTACGCATCCACCATAATGGCCAGAACTGTGTTGGAAAGGACAATGTGGGAAGAAAGTCAGAGTCAGCACAGTACAGTTTGGGCCGGTGCAATAGTGTGAAAAGGGTATACAGTTGAAGTCGGGAAGTTTACATACACTTAAGTTGGAGTCATTAAAACTCGTTTTTCAACCACTTCACAACTTTCTTGTTAACAAACTATAGTTTTGGCAAGTTGGTTAGGACATCTACTTCGTGCATGACACAAGTAATTTTTCCAACAATTGTTTACAGACAGATTATTTCACTTATAATTCACTGTCTCACAATTGCATTGGGTCAGAAGTTTACATACACTAAGTTGACTGTGCCTTTAAACAGCTTGGAAAATTCCAGAAAATTATGTCATGGCTTTAGAAGCTTCTGATAGGCTAATTGACATTATTTGAGTCAATTGAAGGTGTACCTGTGGATGTATTTCAAGGCCTACCTTCAAACTCAGTGCCTCTGCTTGACATCATTGGAAAATCCAAAGAAATCAGCCAAGACCTCAGAAAAAAAATTGTAGACCTCCACAAGTCTGCTTCATCCTTGGGAGCAATTTCCAAATGCCTGAATGTACCACGTTCATCTGTACAAACAATAGTACGCAAGTATAAACACCATGGGACCACGCAACCGTCATACCGCTCAGGAAGGAGATGTGTTCTGTCTCCTAGAGATGAATGTACTTTGGTGCAAAAAGTGCAAATCAATCCCAGAACAACAGCAAAGGACCTTGTGAAGATGCTGGAGGAAACGGGTACAAAAGTATCTATATCCACAGTAAAACGAGTCCTATATTGACATAACCTGAAAGGCCAATCAGCAAGGAAGAAGCCACTGCTCCAAAACCGCCAATAAAAAGCCAGACTACGGTTTGCAACTGCACATGGGGACAAAGATCGTACTTTTTGGAGAAATGTCCTCTGGTCTGATGAAACAAAAATAGAACTGTTTGGCCATAATGACCATCGTTATATTTGGAGGAAAAAGGTGGAGGCCTGCAAGCCGAAGAACACCATCCCAACCATGAAGCACGGGGGTGGCAGCATCATGTTGTGGGGGTGCTTTGCTGCAGGAGGGACTGGTGCACTTCACAAAATAGATGGCATCATGAGGGAGGGAAATTATGTGGATATATTGAAGCAACATCTCAAGACATCAGTCAGGAAGTTAAAGCTTGGTCGCAAATGGGTCTTCCAAATGGACAATGACCCCAAGCATACTTCCAAAGTTGTGGCAAAATGGCTTAAGGACAACAAAGTCAAGGTATTGGAGTGGCCATCACAAAGCCCTGACCTCAATCCTATAGAACATTTGTGGGCAGAACTGAAAAAGTGTGTGCGAGCAAGGAGGCCTACAAACCTGACTCAGTTACACCAGCTCTGTCAGGAGGAATGTGCCAAAATTCACCCAGCTTATTGTGGGAAGCTTGTGGAAGGCTACCTGAAACGTTTGACCCAAGTTAAACAATTTAAAGGCAATGCTACCAAATACTAATTGAGTGTATGTAAACTTCTGACCCACTGGGAATGTGATGAAAGAAATAAAAGCTGAAATAGATCATTCTCTCTACTATTATTCTGACATTTCACATTCTCAAAATAAAGTGGTGATCCTAACTGACCTAAGACAAGGGATTTTTACCAGGATTAAATGTCAGGAATTGTGAAAAACTGAGTTTAAATATATTTGGCTATGGTGTATGTAAACTTCCGACTTCAACTGTAAGTGCACCACGTGACTGAGGTATGTGTGGGGACGGACAGGGCGCGTTGGAGACCCACCTGGCTGGTGAGAGCATGGGCAGCCTGTGTGTGTTTGAAGGACACACAGTTGCTGGGGTTGTACTGGGGCTTCTGACCCTTGAACTCCCTCTCAAACTTCTCCTTGTAGTGCACCTGATGTGTGTTATGAGTGTGTGTGTGTGAGAGAGTGAGACAGAGATAGAGATATGTGAGTGCACACAGCGACAGCAGAAATTATGAGGCACACACACCATTACCCCCTTATCCACCCATCTTTCTCCCCCTCAGCAATCCACCTCCCCCTCCCCCTCCTCTCCCTTCAGCTCTCTGCCCAGCAGTCATGACAAAGCACATCTGTAATGCTAAACCAGGGGACCCAGCAGGTCTGGGACCAGGCCAGGCATGAATGTCCTTTCATTAAACAGTGGCCGAAGGACAGAACACTAAACACTACACTACGTCTCAATAAAATTGTCTCCTTCCCTTGTCTCATTAACAGTGGCAGAAGGGTATGTCAGAACAGTATTGAGATGCATGGTTTTGTCGCAATACACTTAAGCCATCTCCTTTCATTGTATCCTTTCCTTAGCTCCTTCCCTTTATGGTTGGAGACAAACTAATTCTCCAGTCAATGGTTCAATACCTGGTTATAAAATGTAAAACAGTAGTAGACACACAAACACATATATATATATATATATATATGGAATGTTTTATTATCTTACCAGGCTAGCGAGTTTGGAGGCCACTTTGGCATGCTCGATATCAGATCTTCCCAGGACATCATTGTAGATTTCATGCTTAGTTTTACTCCTATAGGACACCTGTGAACCAGAAGAACCAGAGAAACAAGGGCAAGCAAAGACACACTATGAAAGGGCTAACTTTGCTATTCAGTATGTATTCTCTCAGTGTTATGTTCATGGGCTTCTCCCTAAATGACGCAGACTGTGTGTATGAGAGAGAGATGCCAGCTAGGGACCAGGACTGGGACTGTCGATGTGGTGGTAGAGCAGTGGAGGTGTTGAATATTTGATGAGTGCTGCTACCCACACACACTGCCTCACCCACATAGCACAAGCAAAGTTGTGTCCCCCACTGTAAACAAACTGCCACTTTGAAGGCTTAATGAAGCCTTCATAAACCCTTTATAAGACCTATAAAGATGTTTCAGACATTATTCACAAGCAGTTATCATATGCTATATAAAGGGTGGCAATAAAGTTTACGGCAGAACACACAATGTAAGGTCCTTTTATCACCATTATGTAGTCAGACTTTGCTTAGACATGAATCGTTAACATCTATCTAGTTCTGAATCTACAGTTCTTTTAGAGTGTGACCCTCGTCTAGTCTTGGGACTAGAGTGAGGTAAATCAACACCATGTCCAACACCTTTTCCTAAAAAAAAACTAAAGACTAAACAATAGAATATATATACAGTTGAAGTCAGAAGTTTACATACACCTTAGCCAAATACATTTAAACTCAGTTTTTCACAATTCCTGACATTTAATCAGAGTAAAAATTCCCTGTCTTAGGTCAGTTAGAATCACCACTTTATTTTAAGAATGTGAAATGTAAGAATAATAGTAGAGAGAATGATCTATTTCAGCTTTTATTTATTTCATCACATTCCCAGTGGGTCAGAAGTTTACATACACTCAATTAGTATTTGGTAGCATTGCCTTAAAATTGTTTAACTTGGGTCAAAAGTTTCGGGTAGCCTTCCACAATAGGTTGGGTGAATTTTGGCCCATTCCTCCTGACAGAGCTGGTGTAACTATTTATTTATCTGTTATTTTACCAGGTAAGTTGACTGAGAACACGTTCTCATTTACAGCAACGACCTGGGGAACAGTTACAGGGGAGAGGAGGGGGGTGAATGAGCCAATCATAAACTGGGGATTATTAGGTGACCGTGATGGTTTGAGGGCCAGAGGGAATTTAACTGAGTCAGGTTTGTAGGCCTCCTTGCTCGCACACGCTTTTTCAGTTCTGCCCACAAATTTTCTATAGGATTGAGGTCAGGGCTTTGTGATGGCCACTCCAATACCTTGACTTTGTTTTCCTTAAGCCATTTTGCCACAACTTTGGAAGTATGCTTGGGGTCATTGTCCATTTGGAAGACCCATTTGCGACCAAGCTTTAACTTCCTGACTGATGTCTTGAGATGTTGCTTCAATATATCCACATAATTTTCCATCCTCATGATGCCATCTATTTTGTGAAGTGCACCAGTCCCTCCTGCAGCAAAGCACCCCCACAACATGATGCTGCCACCCTCGTGCTTCACGGTTGGGATGGTGTTCTTCAGCTTGCAAGCATCCCCCTTTTTCCTCCAAACATAACGATGGTCATTATGGCCAAACAGTTCTATTTTTTTCCCCACCAGACCAGAGGACATTTCCCCAAAAAGTACGATTTTCGTCCTTGTGCAGTTGCAAACCGTAGTCTGGCTTTTTTATGGCAGTTTTGGAGCAGTGGCTTCTTCCTTGCTGAGCGGCCTTTCAGGTTATGTCAATATAGGACTCGTTTTACTGTGCATATAGATACTTTTGTACCTGTTTCCTCCAGCATCTTCACCAAGGTCCTTTGCTGTTGTTCTGGGATTGATTTGCACTTTTTGCACAAAGTACGTTCATCTCTAGGAGACAGAATGCGTCTCCTTCCTGAGCGGTATGATGGCTGAGTGGTCCCATGGTGTTTATACTTGCGTACTATTGTTTGTACAGATGAATGTGGTACCTTCAGGCATTTGGAAATTGCTCCCAAGGATAAACCAGACTTGTGGAGGTCTACAATTTTTTTTTGAAGTCGTGGCTGATTTCTTTTGATTTCCCCATGATGTCAAGCAAAGAGGCACTGAGTTTGAAGGTAGGCCTTGAAATACATCCACAGGTACACCTTCAATTGACTCAAATGATGTCAATTAGCCTATCAGAAGCTTCTAAAGCCATGACATAATTTTCTGGAATTTTCCAAGCTGTTTAAAGGCACAGTCAACTTAGTGTATTCAAACTTCTGACCCACTGGAATTGTGATAGTGAATTATAAGTGAAATAATCTGTCTGTAAACAATTGTTGGGAAAATGACTTGTGTCATGCACAAAGTAGATGTCCTAACCGACTTGCCAAAACTATAGTTTGTTAACAAGAAATGTATGGAATGGTTGAAAAACAAGTTTTAATGACTCCAACTTAAGTGTATGTAAACTTATGACTTCAACTGTATCTATTATATTGTATTTACTGTAAATGCACTTCATAAAAAGTTTGATTTGACATGAACTCACGTCGCTGGCCAGTTCAGTGGCCTGTTTGGCGTTCAGGATATCAGGTCTGTCTGCCAACGTGGTGAAATTGTGGTGTTCCTGTTTCCCTGTCCTGTAGTTGACCTGAAGGCAGGGAGGAGGGAAGGAAGTGTTAGGATTATTTGCGGAGCGATTCATTTTTTGCATTTCAGGGGCATTCATTCAATCATCATCATTTGTGTACTGTAACATTCTGTGTCAAAATGCATTGTCTCCTCACTGGCTGATATTTCTGTAACAGAGAGATTAAGCATAGTGATAGACATTAGAACGATCAATGGGAACGATCAGTCGGATCCTTTGGCCCACTTTTCCCTGGGTGATGTTGATGCATACTGACAACTCTCAAATGAGCAACGTGTCCAGAGGGCCCTCAGAATCCATTATGGGATATTGGCACACAAAAATCCCTGACCTCAACCAAGCATGCAGAATGTGAAATCTGCATTTGTGTGCACTTAATTTGTCCATGGATTCATATCCATGTTGACTAAAACTTCAGACAAATGTATTTTATACAGCACAAGTGACAACTAGCTAGCCTAAACCAGAACATTTCACATGATTGTAGCTTGTGTGACCTACAGCGGTATAACAGTTACCGCTGCTGCCTTAGAGTACATGTAAGCCAGGTTCAAATCTGGCCAACTCCATTCTAACAAACCCTCCTCCTTACTGTCATGTCTCTCTTATTCACTATTTCTGCATTATAAACATAAAACAGTTTGTATCAGAGGAAATGCATTGCGGGTAATTACTTCACTCTGCTGTTTGTTGACTTCCATAGCGTGGGAGACCTCTGGTAAGGTCTCCATGGTGGTGTAACTGGACTGGCCTTTCTCCGCGTTGTACTTCTCCTTGTACAGTTTCTGGAGAGGACGACAGACCAGAGAGAAGGGCAAGAAAACCATTACATATTCAACGTGCTGACTACACGAGACCCTGGAACGGATACATCACCCACCCACACACAGTACACGAGATTCCCATCTGAGCGTGAATCATTTAGCAGGAGGGTGAACGTTAACAATATGCAGCTAAAGAATAACCGCTCGTTATCCAGGTATGATACCTCTGGTACGAACCAGTCACAAGGCACTGAGAGGTGATGGGCGCCAGTGTTATAGCTCTTTGGGAAATGGAGTGATGGAAGAATAGATCAAGTGGGTTGTGTAGAAATACAAATCTGAATAATACACTAAGCATAGGTTGATCACCTCAAACCTCTGATCGGTGTTAGGGAGAGAGATACAGACAGAGACAGAGAGCGGACTGAGAGACAGAGACAGAGAGCGGACTGAGAGACAGAGACACAGAGCGGACTGAGCCAGACAGAGACCGGGACAGAGAGAGACTGGGACAGAGAGAGACAGAGACAGAGAGAGACAGAGACAGAGAGAGACAGAGACAGAGACAGAGAGAGACAGAGACAGACTGAGACAGAGACAGAGACAGAGAGAGACAGAGACAGACTGAGACAGATACAGAGAGAGACAGAGACAGATACAGAGAGAGACAGAGACAGAGAGAGACAGAGACAGAGACAGAGAGAGACAGAGACAGAGACAGAGAGAGACAGAGAGTGGACTGAGACAGAGAGTGGACTGAGACAGAGAGTGGACTGAGACAGAGAGTGGACTGAGACAGAGAGTGGACTGAGACAGAGAGTGGACTGAGACAGAGAGTGGACTGAGACAGAGAGTGGACTGAGACAGAGAGTGGACTGAGACAGAGAGTGGACTGAGACAGAGAGTGGACTGAGACAGAGACAGAGAGTGGACTGAGAGAGAGTGGACAGAGACAGAGACTGAGAAAGACTGAGCCAATGAGAGAGAGAGACAGAGAGACAGAGACCAGACTGAGCTAGAGAGAGACAGAGAAAGACAGACAGAGACAGACTAAGCAAATCAGAGAGAGACAGAGAGAGACAGTGGATTGAGACAGACAGAGACTGAGACAGATAAATACTGAGCCAATGAGAGAGAGACAGAGACAGACAGAGAGAGAGACTGAGCCCGACAGAGAGTGGACTGAGACAGACAGAGACAGAGATAGAGCGAGACAGACAGAGACAGACTAAGCCAGACAGAGAGAGACAGAGACAGACTGAGCCCGACAGAGAGTGGACTGAGACAGACAGAAACAGAGATAGAGCGAGACAGACAGAGACAGACAGAGAGAGACAGAGCCCGACAGAGAGTGGACTGAGACAGACAGAGACAGAGATAGAGCGAGACAGACAGAGACAGACTAAGCCAGACAGAGAGAGACAGAGACAGATTGAGCCCGACAGAGAGTGGACTGAGACAGAGACAGAGATAGAGCGAGACAGACAGAGACAGAGACAGACTAAGCCAGACAGAGACAGACTGAGCCCGACAGAGAGTGGACTGAGACAGACAGAGGGGGCGTGTCTGGGTCTGGGCCAGTGGGTCTGCCTGCAGAACAGTAGACATCACAGCTGTTCCCCTCAGCCTCACGCCTGGTTGGGCACCTTGATACCCACTCCCCTGTCCAATCCATTGGCACTGTAAAGTATTAGGGGTAAGGGATTGGTTGTGCTGTGTGATCCACTCAAATTACAGGACATTCCACCTGGACTTCTGTATGAGCACTGATCCAGCATATAGTTATACTATCCTCCTTTAGCAGGTGTCTCAGACTTGATGATATTCAGGTATATCATAGCATCAAGCTGGACACAAAAAAAACTGACAGAAACATGGACTACAGCTGTGGACCAGATACTGGCATGCTTACATCACTTTGGTGCTTTGCCACTTCTTTAGCAAATGCAGTCTCAATGGTCTGGGGCATCTGTGAGTACAGACTGTGGCCCGTGTCCTTCCTACCCTCTTCTTTGTAGCTTTTCTGAAACAAGAAGGGAACCTCATGGCACATACTGTTTGACAATATTTATTATAAACAACGCACCCACCCACCCACACAGTATACCTGGCTGTAGAGCTGGGAGAGCTCTTTGGCATGCTGGATCTCACTGGTCTGGGGCATGAGGGAGTACAGAGAGTTGCCCATCTCCTTTTTCCCAGCTTCTTTGTATTTCCTCTGAAAACAACAGCAACATTGTGAACTCTTCGTGGCTCTGATGATCCTTCCTCTCAACTCCACCAAGAACCCATCTAGAATCAATCAGCTTGAGAGAAAACTCAGAGCATAGAAGCAACATAGAAGCAATATTTTAGCTATTTGATGCTGGCTGCAGTAGTTGATATGGTAAGTCTATGACTAACATAGAGCCATTCTGTAGGAGTGTGATTGAAGCTGCTGGTTTTTCATCACACAGTTAGTAGAACAACGCTGTGAGCCGCACCTGAGACATCTCTTGAGACATTTCTTTAGCAAACTTAGTCTCCATGGTTTCAGGCAGTAGTGCGTACAAGCAATTGGAATGTTCCTGGGTGTCACTTTTGTAATTTTGCTGAAAATCAAAAAGGATACCCCCCAAAAACCCAACGAGAATGTTTGAAAAATATATACCATCCTATGTACAGTTGAAGTCGGAAGTTTACATACACCTTAGCCAAATACATTTAAACTCAGTTTTTCACAATTCCTGACATTTAATCAGAGTAAAAATTCCCTGTCTTAGGTCAGTTAGGATCACCACTTTATTTTAAGAATGAGAAATGTCAGAATAATAGCAGAGAGAATTATTTATTTTCAGCTTTTATTTCTTTCATCACATTCCCAGTGGGTCAGAAGTTTACATACACTCAATTAGTATTTGGCAGCATTGCCTTTAAATTGTTTAACTTGGGTCAAACGTTTCAGGTAGCCTTCCACAAGCTTCCCACAATAAGTTGGGTGAATTTTGGCTCATTCCTCCTGACAGAGCTGGTGTAACTGAGTCAGGTTTGTAGGCCTCCTTGCTCGCACACGCTTTCAGTTCTGCCCACAAATTTTCTATGGGATTGAGGTCAGGGCTTTGTGATAACCACTCCAATACCTTGACTTTGCTGTCCTTAAGCCATAACTTTGGAAATATGCTTGGGGTCATTGTCCATTTGGAAGACCCATTTGCGACCAAGCTTTAACTTCCTGACTGATGTCTTGAGATGTTGCTTCAATATATCCACATAATTTTCCATCCTCATGATGCCATCTATTTTGTGAAGTGCACCAGTCCCTCCTGCAGCAAAGCACCCCCACAACATGATGCTGCCACCCCCGTGCTTCACGGTTGGGATGGTGTTCTTCGGCTTGCAAGCCTCCCCCTTTTTCCTCCAAACATAACGATGGTCAATATGGCCAAACAGTTCTATTTTTGTTTCATCAGACCAGAGGACATTTCTCCCCAAAATACGATCTTTGTCCCCATGTGCAGTTGCAAACCGTAGTCTGGCTTTTTATGGCGGTTTTGGAGCAGTGGCTTCTTCCTTGCTGATTGGCCTTTCAGGTTATGTCAATATAGGACTCTTTTTACTGTGGCTATCGATACTTTTGTACCTGTTTCCTCCAGCATCTTCACAAGGTCCTTTGCTGTTGTTCTGGGATTGGCTTGCACTATTCGCACCAAAGTAGGTTCATCTCTAGGAGACAGAACGCTTCTCCTTCCTGAGCGGTATGGTGATGACTGAGTGGTCCCATGGTGTTTATACTTGCGTACTATTGTTTTTTTGTACATTTGTACAGATGAACGTGGTACCTTCAGGCATTTGGAAATTGCTCCCAAGGATGAACCAGACTTGTGGAGGTCTACAATTTGTTTCTGAGGTCTTGGCTGATTTCTTTTGATTTTCCAATGATGTCAAGCAAAGAGGCACCGAGTTTGAAGGTAGGACCTTGAAATACATCCACAGGTACACCTCCAATTGACTCAAATTATGTCAATTAGCCTATCAGAAGCTTCTAAAGCCATGACATAATTTTCTGGAATTTTCCAAGCTGTTTAAAAGCAGTCAACTTAGTGTATGTAAACTTCTGACCCACTGGAGTTGCGATACAGTGAATTATAAGTGAAATAATCTGTCTGTAAACAATTGTTGGAAATATTACTTGTGTTATGCACAAAGTAGATGTCCTAACCGACTTGCCAAAACTATAGTTTGTTAACAAGAAATTTGTGGAGTGGTTGAAAAACGAGTTTTAATGACGCCAAGCTGAGTGTATGTAAACTTCCGACTTCAACTGTATATCTTTTTCAAGAACACATACATTAAAATCTACAGTACATATGATCTGAAAATGCATATATTACACAGCATATATTTTCTTCATAAAATGTTTTGTAAAATATACCATGTATATATTTTCACACAAATAGAAATATAGAGTACATTTGATTTTTAAATGCACGTACAAAACGTATAGTGCATACACTTAGAGTCAAAACATATTGACACACGTGCGTGCCTAGTTTACCTCGCTCTGCATTTCTGAAATCTGTTTGGCAAACTCTATCTCCTTTGTCCCCGGCAGCTGGGAGAAAATGCTGCTGGATATCTCCTGTTTCCCTTTCTGTTTGTATTTATTCTGAAAGACACAACAAGACTCAGCAGCTCAGAACAAAACTGCCATTTTGATCTTGTATCAGTCCATTATCATAGCCTGTTGTATTACAGTAACATCCATCCATCCACCCACCTCACTCTGCAGTTCTGTCACTGTTTTAGCAAACTGAATCTCAGTGGTTTCTGGAAGCTGAGAGTACAGGCAGGTCAAACTCTCCTTTTTACCGCCTTCTTTGTAATTATTCTGGGGAAGAAGAGGTGTGTGTATGCTTCAATTTCAATGAAAAATGATTAAGAAATGCTGTTTTATTGGGAATGCTAATTTCGTACAACGGAGGACACCTGAGACTGATAACATTGTTGACTTGTCTACCTCACTCTGTAACAGAGAAGCCTCTTTTGCGTGCTGGGTATCCATAGTCTCTGGTAACAGGGCGTAGAGACAACTGGAGGCCTCTTTCTTCCCTGCCTCCTTATATTTAGTCTGCGACGCAATGAAAACAATCATGTTATTTCTGAATTTCCTTGTCAGCACACTAACTGTTATCAAATAGAGATGATATCTACCATATCTATTTATCAGCTGTGTTTTCCAACTCCGGTCCTCCAGTATCCCAACAGCACACATTTTTGTTGTAGCCCCAGACAAACTCACCTGATTCAACTAATTGAAGGTTTGATGATTAGTTGACAAGTTGAATCTGCTGTGCTTGTCCTGAGCTACAACAAAAAATGTGTACTGTTGGTGTTACTGGAGGACTGGAGTTGGTAAATACTGCCATACAGTGTGGTCATTGGAACTTGCCTGAACATAACTTTTGTCTGTAATTATTATTGTTCAGTGTACTTGAGACAGCAACTAAATAGAAAGGAAGTGGCAAAACAATCAAGAGCGTCCAAGTCTAACCTCACTCTGAAGTTCGGTCACAGCCTTCACAAACTGGGTCTGTTTGGTCTCTGGTAGTTGAGAGTAAATGCAGCTTGAGATACTCTTCTTACCTTCCTCTTTGTACTTGTTCTAGGACACCAATGGGAAGAAACACAGAATTGGACTCAGTTTGACTTTTGGATTTAGACACTGGGGATCTGTAGAGAGTGTTGTTAGTCAGGTGTTATTGGGGGTGACTTAGAAATAATCAATAATATAATCAATAATAAAAACTTTCACTGTCACTAGTGTTAAGCCGAAGCTTTGGCTGTTTGTTCTTTACCTCGCTCTGTAGGTCAGAGACTTTGGCAGCAAACTGGGTCTCTGTAGTCTGGGGGAGCTGAGAGTACAGACTACTGGACTGGGTCAGTTTCACATTCTCCTTGTACTTGTTCTGGAAAGACAACAAATTGGAACCCTCATTAAGCTCTAGGATGATATTTTCACTTAGCACAGCATTTATTTCAAAATGAGTAAGTACGGTTAAAAACACCGCCTTTATGTGCATCTTAGAATTGGTGGAATATAGTATGAGGCACATAGACCTTTACCTCACTCTGTAGCTGGGAAGCCTCTTTGGCGTGCTGGGTCTCCAAAGTCTCTGGTAAGGTGGAGTAGAGAGAAGTGGAGGCCTCTTTCTTCCCTGCCTCCTTGTATTTAGACTAGAAGACAAAATACGACATGATATTATCTCACATAATAGGTAACGAGTAATTTCTTATTTCAACATTGACATACAACTTATGAATTATAATGTGCTGAATAAAATTTTCCTCTTTTCAACGACTTGCTGAATGCGCTTCCCGCAATAAACATTGTCACTGTATCTTATCACCGTCTCTTTCACCACTTAAGAAGAGAGCGTAGAGAGACATGCTTATCAATAAGGTAGGTTGTCTACGTCTATTTAAGAGAGGTGATAGAGGAGGCATCTGCTGTGATACCATGCAGGAGTGTGATGGAAGCTGCTGGTTTGTCATCACAAAGTTAGTAGAACAACACTGTGAGCCCCACCTGAGAGATTTCTTGAGACATTTCTTTAGCGAACTTGGTCTCCATGGTTTCAGGCAGTAGTGCGTACAAGCAATTGGACAGTTCCTGGGTGTCACTTTTGTAATTTTGCTGAAAGGTACAGAAAGTGTTGACAAAAATGAATAAAGTATTTTTGTCAGGATTGAAAATCAAGATTAAACTGTTTCAGTTGGTAATGAGTGAATGCAAGGAGACACAAACAAATGATTCCTATAGTAACATGATCAAAATGAAGAACTACATGCACACACATATTTTTCCTTGTGAGTGTTTCAACTAGACATTAGAAGGAATATTTTACAACACATAACTTTTGTGGAACAGGTATAGATAGACATTCTACATTGACTGATCAAAGTGAAACAGTAAAGTAATCTGAGCAACAACAAAAAAAACTTTACCTCACTTCGGAATTCTGATTGCTGCTTGGCAAATTGTGTGTCCGCTGTTTCTGGCAGCAAGGAATACAGGGTGTTGGAAAGCTTCTGTTTACCATCCTCTTTGTATTTCACCTGAAAAACACATCTCTTTGATTTCTGTGGATCCAGGTAATGTGTCTTTTAAATGGATGTTTTTGCAAAAGGCTTGTTGGCATAAGTTTTTCATGATGCCTTACCTCACTATAAATATCACGGTGCTCTTTGGCTAGTTGGGTCTCTGTCGTTTCTGGAAGCAGGGAGTACAGAGAACTGGAGGCACCCTTTTTGCCACCTTGCTTGTATTTCAGCTAGAGAAGGAAAAACAACGTCTATGGTGATCATGATGATTATGATCAGAAAACATATTTATTCTGAGGGATACTAGAGGATCTGAATAGCTGAAGATATATATATGAGGCATAACGTCTTAATGTATGGAATACTGTATGTGTAATAAACTATACCTTAACCATATTTGTACACTACATATTAAAGTATACTGTATATAAGTGTATATGTGACGGTAGATGTGTAAAAGTACACTGTTAATCTACCTCACTCTGTAGCAGAGAAGCCTCTTTGGCGTGCTGGGTCTCCAAAGTCTCTGGTAAGGTGGCATAGAGAGATTTTTGCTTCTTTACTGCCTCTCTATACTTTTTCTAAAACACAAAGTTATGTTTTTTTTGTTTAGTTTCCAAGGTCTGCTACATCTTTACGTGCTCCCTAAAAGATTCCCACTCAAATCTTGAAAAAGTCGGTTACATTTTACGTAGACCATCTGTCACGGTCTACATAAAATTGTCATAATCATGACATATGTCTTAAACAATCATTACAGTTGATGTCAGTTTATTAAAACGTACTTTACACTCTCATTACACAATACATTTGTTTGCTACGCCATTTAGCTGGTATAAACATCGTTGGTGTCATAACAGTGTAAAGTCAGTTGTCATAATCCGACACCAGCTGTCACGACTGTATTAATAATCTGTTGGGTGACATAAAACCTGACACTGTTGTTTAACCCATGATGAAAAGTTAAAGTAGTGTCACCAAAGTCTTATCTAAAGTCTTACCTCACTCTGGAGTTGGGAAACAGCTTTCAAAAACTGCGTCTCCTTGGTCTCTGCTAGTTGAGAGTAAACGCTTGTCGAAAGACTCCTTTTCCCATCTTCTTTATACTTGTTCTGATGGACATAAAAAAACATTACACGTGTTCCTTTAGATGATGTAACCAAATGATGACATGGATTGCATTGGTGCAAATAAGCCTAGTAGACAGAATCACAGTAAGATGATTTGAAGTGTTCTAGCTAGCTACCTCACTTTGGAGCTCTGTAAGCTCTCGGGCAAACTGGATCTCTATTGTGTCAGGAAGTTGAGAATACAAGGAAGTTGACATGTCCTTTTTGCCTCCCTCTTTATAGTTATTCTGTCAAAAAAAAAGAAGTACTGAATGTTGTAAAAGCTCATTATCAGCCAGAAAAAAGTCATGATGCAAAAAAGCTCTGGTAGCATATAATGCACTTGAATACAGACCCCATGAATTATGTGTGTGTGTGTGTGACTCACCTTGCTCTGTAGCTGGGAGGCCTCTTTGGCGTGCTGGGTCTCCAAAGTCTCTGGTAAGGTGGAGTAGAGCGAAATGGAGACCTGCTGCTTGCCTGCCTCCTTGTACTTGGCCTGCCGCCCACACACACACATTCATTTGCAAATCTCAGTTCTAGAGTCAGTGGCAATTATTGTCACCAATGACATTCACTGTCATTGGTGGTTGTTATCAGTTCCATACACATGGGCCTCGACTGTCCATCCTCCCTCTAAGTGTCTCCTCTTATCTCTCGACCTGCCTGTCTTTAAACTGACCCCCACAGCCCAAGCCAATACCCTACCACCGACCTGCCTGTTTTTAAACTGACCACCACAACCAAAGGCAATATCCTACCACCGACCTGCCTGTCTTTAAACTGACCCCCACAGCCCAAGCCAATACCCTACCACCAACCTGCCTGTTTTTAAACTGACCCCACAGCCCAAGCCAATACCCTACCACCAACCTGCCTGTTTTTAAACTGACCCCACAGCCCAAGCCAATATCCTACCACCAACCTGCCTGTTTTTAAACTGACCCCACAGCCCAAGCCAATACCCTACCATCAACCTGCCTGTTTTTAAACTGACCCCACAGCCCAAGCCAATACCCTACCACCAACCTGCCTGTTTTTAAACAGACCCCACAGCCCAAGCCAATATCCTACCACCGACCTGCCTGTTTTTAAACTGACCCCACAGCCCAAGCCAATATCCTACCACCGACCTGCCTGTTTTTAAACAGACCCCACAGCCCAAGCCAATATCCTACCACCGACCTGCCTGTCTTTAAACAGACCCCACAGCCCAAGCCAATATCCTACCACCGACCTGCCTGTTTTTAAACAGACCCCAATACCCTACCACCAACCTGCCTGTTTTTAAACAGACCCCAATATCCTACCACCAAAATAGACCGTTCAACTTAGTCTCTGTTTAAAGTCTATGTTTTCATAAGGTCTCCATTTATGGCTATATTTCTTCCCCTATCCAAACTTCACCATGACATTCTAATAGCCTACAACTCCTTTATTAACTGTTTGCAATGCAGTAGTTTTGACTTAGCTACAACCAGCATAGTAAAGGCTTTCAGAAGAAATCAAGAAGAGGAATAATTCCACACACAAGCTACAAGTCAAAAGCTACCCAATCAAATCTAAAAAGGTACATTTTTATATACATTTATTTTACCAAGATGGAGCAAGCTGTTACTGTTGACCATGAAAAGCAAACGACATTTCAGGACAACAGCTTAGTTTGTGTGAGTGAAGTCGCTTTTTTTTAATCACACATTTTAAAACAACCCTGTGAGCCCCACCTGAGACATTTCTTGAGTCATTTCTTTTGCGAACTTGGTGTCCATGGTTTCAGGCAGTAGTGCGTACAAGGTATCGGGCAGTTCCTCGATGTCTCTTTTGTACTTTAACTGGAAAAGTACAAAACGTATCCCCAGAAGTTGAAGAGCAAGTCATGTTTGGTACTGAGAAATTGAAAGGTTGTTAATAAACACAACTTGACATGGAAATACATGAAGGAAATTACTAAATCATTTCAGAAAAGTAACTTTTTTTGTGACATTCGTAAAGAGAGGAAACAAATTCACAAGAACCTGACAACAACACACGCATAACATTTCTTTGCAAACGAGACTAAACTAGAAATAGTCAAATAGTTGATTTAGTGGTAAAACAGATGCTGTACCTCACTCTGTATTTCTGACATCTGTTTGGCAAACTGAGTGTCTGCTGTTTCCGGGAGTAGAGAATAAAGACTTGAGGAAATGCCTTCTTTACCCTGCTTTTTATACTTCACCTAGAACAAAGTCATAATGCATGTTTCATGTCCCTATTTCAATAGGCACATAGGAAAACTATATTTAAATGCTTCTGTCTAATCAATAAATGTAATTGTTGACCAGTAAAATGGAGGACATGAGAGGAGGCAGAATCCACAGTATTTGGCTGTTGTGTTGGCATGACTATACTATTTTGTACCTCGCTCAGCATCTCAGAGTGCTCTTTGGCTAAATGAGTCTCTGCCGTCTCGGGGAGAACAGAGTAATGAGAACTGGACATCTCCCTTTTCCCGGCATCCTTGTATTTGAGCTGGAAAAGAGGAAGCAAAATCATAGATGTTTTATAGCACCTGATTAAAAGATAGCATTTCTAGCTACAACACAATATTGAATTACCAGAATTGAAATGTAATTACACCTCATAATTTTAACTTCATTAAGTCATTAGACTTCATAAAGTCATTAGAAAGTGTGTAGGACTAAATGGCGAATCCTAACTTCTACTGAAGTCAAATTTTCACTTAGTCTCCCATTGATGGGTTAGCTGACAACACCATGAAAATGATGCGCACGCTTCAAATGGGGCAGAAGTTCATATGTTGTCGTGATTCTGGATGGCCAGATATCTAGCAACAATGACAAGAAACTGTCATGTGAGGAATCGTAGGTGTCTCATTTCAGCTTGTCTTATCTTGTTCTTGATACCATGTCTTGTTTTGAGGTGTTTTGACTGATGTCATGTTAATGCTAATGATATTAATATTAGCATTGACATGAAATGAGTCAAAACATCTCTAAATAAGACATGGTATCAAGAACAAGATATTATGACCAAAATTCGTTAGCTAGCTAACCAACAACTGTAACGATGTATTTGAGAGACAACAAGTGCTCAATGTGCTAATGTATTTATGTTTTCAATAAACATTGGAGATAAAATATAGTTTACCTGTTGTCAACAAACTAAGACAACCCCGTCTGTTTTGCCCCATAGTTGAGAATGCGTCGGTTTTGTTGCTAAACAACCAACCCGTCTATAGACATCAATGCATGAATAAAATAAAATAATTGGAAGTCAGGGTTCGCCCCTACAGTAAGTGCTTATTTCATTAGCCGTGCTACTGATAAAGCAGATATGTCCTATAAGTGTGGTGAGGGGACGTCAGTGTTCGTGCCGTAGGCCTACTGTACTGTACCTGGCTCTGAAGCTGGGAGACCTGCTTGGCATGTTGGATCTCCAGAGTCTCTGGCAACACAGAGTAGAGAGACTTTGCCTTATTCTTCCCTGCCTTCTTGTACTTAGTCTGAAAGAAAATCATTCAAACCAATGCAGATAAACAACATATACTATAATTGACTTCACCTCTATATCAGAGGTTTATCTTTGGCAAGAGCCATAAAATCTGGAAATTGCTTCTCTCACAAACATTGTCATTGAAGTACGAAAATCTATGTGAACCTCTTCTCACCTGACTTTGCAGTTCAGAAACATTTTTGACAAATTGGGTCTCCATGGTATCTGCTAGTACGGAATAGATGCTTTGGGACATACCCTTCTTCCCACTCTGTTTGTACTTGAGCTAAAGAAAAGACAATGAATCCATGACGGATTTTAACATTAACTTAAAATTATACTTCCACAAATGACACGATTAAGTCGTATTTAGTTACTCTGCGGATAACGCTGATATATTCATAAAGATTTCAAAGTAGTCCTATAAAATTTGCAATGTTCCTATTAGCATTAATATTAATGTCTTTGAGGAAAATTTGTGCTCACCTCGCTCTGCATCTCTGTGAGCTCCCGAGCTCTCTCTGTCTCCATCGTCTCAGGGAGTTGAGAGTAAGCCGAACCAGAGAAGACTTTCTCACCTTTGTATTTGAGCTGGAAAACAAAGTAATGGATGTGAGTTGAGGTGGGCCTCCGTGCTTCAGCAAACAAAGTAAAGTAGGAGAGCTGCTGCTCAACAACAGAGACAGGAATAAAAAACTATGGCTTACCCTGAAGGAACGTCCAATAGTGTAGTTATTTATGGTAAAGGCATTGGAGCACTCAAATAACACAGGTAGAGATTTGCCTCATCTTAGAACGCTCAGGCTTTATTCCATTAGATGGACAGGTACACTGATGTTTGAAACTGATTTAATGGATGTTTGTCAGTAACAGGAAGGGTTTCCTCTGAATTAGTTATGACGAAAAATTTAATGTACAGACATCATCAGATGGGCAGCCCATGTTCTTACCTCACTCTGTAGCTGGGAAGCCTCTTTGGCGTGCTGGGTCTCCAAAGTCTCTGGTAAGGTGGAGTAGAGAGAAGTGGAGGCCTCTTTCTTCCCTGCTTCTTTGTATTTTGTCTGGAAAACAACAGCAACAAAAGACACAGTGGTGTAAAAAGTATACAATTGTCATACTTGAGTAAAAGTAAAGATACCTTAATATCAAATCAAAATCAAATCAAATGTATTTATATAGCCCTTCGTACATCAGCTGATATCTCAAAGTGCTGTACAGAAACCCAGCCTAAAACCCCAAACAGCAAGCAATGCAGGTGTAGAAGCATTTAATAGAAAATGACTAAAGTAAAAGTTCTCCAGTAAAATACTACTTGAGTAAAAGTATTTGGTTTTAAATATACTTAAGTATCAAAAGTAAATGATCAAATATACTTAAGTATCAAAAGTAAAAAATCATTTCGAAATCCTTATATTAAGCAAACCAGACGGCATCATTTTCTTGTTTTTTATTTATTTACGGATAGCCAGCAGGACGCTCCAACACTCAGACATCATTTACAAACGAAGCATGTGTTTAGTGAGTCCACCAGATAAGAGGCTGCAGGGATGACCAGTTATGTTCTTTTGATGTGTGTGTGTGAATTTGACAATTTTATTGTCCTGCTCAGCATTCAAAATGTAATGTGTATTTTTGGCTGCCAGGGAAAATGTATGGAGTAAAAACTACATCATTTTCTTTAGGAATGTAGTGAAATAAAATTTGTCAAAAACATAAATAATAAAGTACAGATACCCAAAAAACCTACCTAAGTAGTACTTCCAAGTATTTTTACTTTACACCACCGCTATTTTTGTAGACATAATAAAAATGTACAGGTATTCTCTGACTAAAATACATTTTTTGTACATGAAGATCGATAAAGTAAAAAGGATAAATGTTTCTGTGTTTCTCTTGGAAAGGGAATTCCTCATTCTCTGGCTTCAGTTATTGACAAAAGGCAACATCCAATTTTGAGAATCACATTTTGTATAAATCAATGAATTTATGTTAATGGAGGATTTACAGTAAAATAAATGAAGTTAGTACTGTATTCAGCCCATGTTGATGTTTGGTGATTTTAAACAGATATTTACCTCGCTCTGCATTTCAGACATCTGCTTTGCAAACTGTGTCTCTGCTGTCTCGGGGAGCAGAGAGTAGAGGTTGATAGAGTTCTCCTCAGTATCTTCTTTATACTTGATCTGGTATAGTAGAAATGGAAAGACAGCTTAAGAACCAGAGATAGTTGAGACCAAGCCTACAAAAGCATTATTTATTTATTTAACTAGGCACGTCAGTGAAGAACAAATTCTTATTTACAATGACGGCCTAACCTGGACGACGCTGGGCCAATTGTGTGCCGCCCTATGAGACTCCCTATCACGGCCAGTTGTGATACAGCCTGGAATCGAACCAGGGTCTGTCGTTTTTCCTCGAGCACTGCGATGCAGTGCCTTAGACCACTGCGCCATTCGGGAGCCCGAGTGGCGCATTACCAAACAGCAGTAAGAAAACCTTGGTATAGTATGTGTTCTCTTCCCCTTTAGTTATTTAGATATATTGGATATGAAGAGGCGACATGAAACATTTACCAGCGCTGACCCACAAACCAAAATACGTGATAGCCTGAATTAAATTATTAATGCACATTTTTTGGGGGGAGAATGCACATTGTACTCCCTGTGTATTTGTACAGCATATACACACAGCATTTACCTCACTTCGCATTGCTGATTGTTGTTTCGCAAAATTAGTCTCAATTGTTTCGCGCAGCGTAGAATAAAAACTGGGGGAGGTGTCCTTTTTCAGTCCTTCCTTGTACTTTAGCTGGAATAAAGGAAACATGACATGAAAACATTGGTTTGAGATAAATGTAATAGCACACAAATAGCATTAATAAAGCACCTGGTTTCCACTGGTTTCTCTTTTCATTCAACCTGGGCTCATGGGTAGACGTAACGTACTGCAGTAAAAGTACATTTGGGACACTCCAATTAGTATGATATGTTACACTTCGTATGGTATGTATTAATTTGTGGATGTCCATCAGCCATTTCGTATGATATGTTATGAATTGCAATTCGTAAAATATGTTACAAATTGCAAATTGCAATATGTTACGGATTTGCAAAACATATGAAATGTTACGAATTCCAATTTTTTTGTGGCTAAAGTTAGCGAGGTAACTAGGTGGCTAATGTTAGCTAGGGTAGAGGTTAGGGTTTGGGGTTAAGGTTCGGTTTAAGGTTAGGGTTATGAGTTAGGTTAAAGGGTTAAGGTTATGGTTAGGAGAAGGGTTAGCTTACATGCTAAGTAGTAAGTGCTAAAGTTAACCGTGATGATTAGAACAAGCAACCTTTGGTGTTGCTAGACGTTTGCATTATACACCCATCCCACCCACCTGCTTTTATTTTTGCCTTAATTAAGTAACCTGTTTTATGCAACCATACCAAACATATCACACTAATTTGAGTGTCTTGAATTTACACTGAGTATACCAAACATTAGGAAAACCTTCCTAATATTGACTTTCACCCCCTTTCGCCCTCAGAACAGCCTCAATTCTTCAGGACATTGACTCAACAAGGTGTCGAAAGAGTTCCACAGGGATGCTGGCCCATGTTGACTCCAATGCTTCCCACAGTTGTGCCACCTTTGAGTGGTTGACCATTCTTGATACACTAAGGAAACTGTTGAACGTGAAAAACCCAGCAGCGGTGCAGTTTTTGACACTCAAACCGGTGCGTCTGGTACCTATTACCATAGGTAGTTCAAAAACACTGAATGGCACAGATAAATAATCCATGTCTCAATTGTCTCAAGGCTTCAAAATCTTTCTTTAACCTGTCTCCTCCTCTTCATCTACACTGATTGAAGTGGATTTAACAAGTGACATCAATAAGGGATCATAGCTTTCACCTGGATTCACCTGGTCAGTCTATGTCATGGAAAGAGCTGGTGTTCTTGATGTTTTCTATACTCAGTGTACATTTACTATGTATGTTACATCTCTTCTATGAAATCAGGCTGTTTCATTGTACCACCACCATTCTTTTCTACATGCTAAATAGTCTGCAGATTTACTACATGTGTGAGATTATATGCAGGTAATTGTGAATACAGTATGTCTTTATACTCTACCTCACTCTGTAGCTGGGAAGCCTCTTTGGCATGCTGGGTCTCCATTGTTTCTGGTAAGGTGGAGTAGAGAGAACAAGAAACTCCCTTCCTCCCTGCTTCTTTGTACTTCATCTAAATTGAGGAAAAACAGATAAAGCATTTTATTCAGTATTTATATCCAATGAATTTATTCAAGGATCTGTATAATTTTAATGTGCATCGCCACACCGTAAAGAGGTTACCATGAATTTGACAGAAACTTACAGGCACCTCAGTGGCAAGTCAAATTCTGTATTTCATATTTCAGTACACTTACTGTAATATAAACATGATATCAAAGCAAGTACTGTGTAATGACTAAGTACAATATCGTAAAATTGACTATATTATACTGTAAAATAGTAAATGCTGCCTTAATCGGAATGAATAAATAAATGAATGGATGATTGACATTCATTGAGGGTAGGGATTGTATTTCACAGTATTTTACTGTAATTACAAGAGATTGGTGGAAGCAGGTTGGCTGCTAGGTAAAGTGTTTACATGTTACAGCATTTGAATTCATATACGGTGTTTTATATCACTTACACTTCTAGAGGACTTAAAAAAGGCTTCCAAACTAGTAGCGAAACAGACCAAAAGCTCATGGCAAAATGCTCAACCATTCAAGGTTGCATCCACCCCAATCTGTCCCCTATACATTTTAAATTAATAGGGCACTATAAACACATAGGAGTTAAATTGGTACCGTATTCTCACTCACGGGTGCAACAAATAGCCTCTTACAAAGCACGCCTCAAAATATGTTAATAAGCCAGAAACAACAATACCATGCATTTTGAATGGTACTGTATGGCACTAATGGTCAAAAGGTTTTTGGAGCTTCAAAGATACGGTACGGTACTTTATTCTGTGGGGTGGAAATACAGTACCATTCGAAATACAGCAATTCTTCCCTTACCCACAACATTTTCAGAAATAACTTACTGTTGATAATTCCCCCAAATACCACATAAATTACAGTTTTCCATTACAGTGCATCATTCCAAATGGAACAAACATGTTAGAACAATTTCCCTATACTGTAAGGAATAATAGTTGCTAACCTCACTCTGAAGTTCAGATACAGCTTTCGCAAACTGTGTCTCGGTGGTTTCTGGAAGCTGAGAGTACACACTTGTGGAGATATGCCTTTTTCCTTCTTCTTTGTATTTATTCTGGAAAAAAGGAAAGTTTTGTGATATATAATGAGTCAAAATTTTTGGTTAATTCTCAATCATTATACAGAAAAGCGCCCAAAACAGAAGTTATGAACTAAATGTCCAGCCACCTCACTCTGCATCTCTGTCATTTCTCTGGCAAACTGGATCTCTGTGGTCTCTGGTAGTAGAGAGTAGAGAGAGGTTGAGTTGTCCTTCTTTCCACTCTCTTTGTATTTGATCTGAGAAACAGAGAGAGATGAGTAAGTATTAACACTCAGTCAATGATCTCAAGCTAGGCACTTGTGTAGATATGAAAGTATTGGATACAATGCCTTCAGAAAGTATTCATACCCCTGGACTCATTCCACATTTTGTTGTGTTACAGCCTGAATTCAAAATGGATTAAATAGATCATTTTCTCTCACTACAAACATAACCCCATAGTGACACAGTGAAAACATGTTTTTAGAAAATGTTGGCAAATGTTTTGAAAATGAAAATGAAATATCTAATTTACAAAAGTATTCACACCCGAATCAATACTTTGCAGAAGCACCTTTGACAGCGATTACAGCTGTGAGTCTTTCTGGCAATGTTCCCTCTAATGTTTTGGGGCACTTGAGCACATTTTTGGTCTGGTGAGCGGAAACTTGAATGTTGTGAGAATTTTGTGCAACTTCCGGCTCGCATTTAGAGTGAACATTGAGGCTGTACCATTACAGTTTTAGACAGTAGCCAATAGGCTATCGTGGCTATTTGAGCATAATGTAGGCCTACCAACAAAACAAATGGCGCAAATCCCATAACATTTTCACATGGAAATAGCTTTTAATTTCTATGATATAGCCTACAGTAGCCTATACATTTTTACATTATGAAGGGCTTGACATTAATTCATGATTTTTTACTTAGTCTGTAACACCATGGGCCAAATAGGTGACTGTAAATTGCATTGTATTGTGTTGTATGATGCAAGAAACCACTTTACAAAATAAAATAAATTATTATTACCATACAGAGAATTAGACTACGTAGACTACCCCTCTGCCTATTGGCTTATTTACATATTCAAGCCTGTCTCAAAATACAACACTGCCCATTTAATTAAGACAAAAGTTTTTTACCTGACTCCCTTTTCAAAGATAGCTTGAAATGTAGCTTACACATTTTGTGCTCTTGTAGGAAGCAGTAACTCCCCATTGCTGCCCTAGACGTATCTATAACTGGGCTAATAACTAGCTAACTAGCAAAGAATATCAACGTTCACACGCGGCTCTGAACTGATCTGAAAAAAGTGTATTCATTCACTCGGGGTGATTGAAAGACCCCTCATGGGCTACCTGCCCAAATTTTACTTTGATGTGCTCTGGCTCTGCCTACAGCAAAATCACAGACTCAATCTTGCAAAGTTAGATTTGTTTTGGTTTGTTGCATTGAAAAGGGGATGATATAATGTCGATTCGATCACAAAAAAACATTGATCTATATAGTGCAAACTAATGGGGTGAACTCAGTGAAGTTCAATCTCTTGCGTCTCTTGAAACTTTGCTTTCTGGGTCTTGAGCTCTTCAAGACCCAGAAAGCAATGTTCCCTCACCTGGATTGTGCAACATTTGCCCATTATTCTTTTCGAAATTCTTAAAGCTCTCTCAAATTGGTTGTTGATCATTGCTAGACAACCATTTTCAGGTATTGCCCTAGATTTTCAGGTAGATTTAAGTCAAAATTGTAATTTGGCCACTCAGGAACATTTCCTGTATTCTTGCCCGAAACATAACACTTTGTATTCAGGACAAAAAGGGAATTGCTTTGCCACTATTTTTTTTGCAGTATTACCTTAGTGCCTTATTGCAAACAGGATGCATGTTTTGGAATATTTGTATTCTGTACAGGCTTCCTTCTTTTCACTCTGTCAATTAGTTTAGTATTGTGGAGTAACTACAATGTTGTTGATCCATCCTCAGTTTTCTCCTATCATCACAGCCATTAAACTCTGTTGCTGTTTTAAAGTCACTATTAGCTTCAAGGTGAAAACCCTAAGTGGTTTCCTTCCTCTCCAGCAACTGAGTTAGGAAGGACGCCTGCATCTTTGTAGTGACTGGGTGTATTGATACACCATCCGAAGTCGAATTGATAACTTCACCATGCTCAAAGGGATATTCAGTGTCTGCTTTTTGTTTTCTTTCACCCATCTACCAAATGTTGCCCTTTTTTGCGAGGCATTGGAAAACCTCCCTGGTCTTTATGGTTGAATGAGCCACCTCCCTGGTCTTTATGGTTGACTGAGCCACAGGCCCCGTGTGGCTCAGTTGGTAGAGCATGGCGCTTGCAACGCCAGGGTTGTGGGTTCGTTTCCCACGGGGGGCCAGTACAAAAAAAGTATGAATGTATGTACTTGTAAGTCGCTCTGGATAAGAGCGTCTGCTAAATGACTTAAATGTAAATGTAAATGTAAATGAATCTGTGCTTGAAATTCACTTTGACTGAGGGACCTTACAGATAATTGTACTGTATGTGTGTGGTACAGAGATGGGGTAGTCATTCGAAAATGATGTTTAACACTATTGCACACAGAGTCCAACTTATTATGTGACTTGTTATTTAGGCTTGCCATAACAAAGGGGTTGAATGCATATTGCCTCAAGGCATTCCAGCTTTTAATTTTTTATTAATTTGTAAACATTTCTAAAAACTAAATTATGGGGTATTGTGTGTAGATCAGTGACACAAAATCTGCATTTAATACATTTTAAATTCAGGGTGTAACACAACAAAATGTGGAAAAAGTCAAGGGGTGTGAATTCCTTCTGAAGGCACTGTACTCAGGATAATTGTTTCTGAACCCGGATTATGTCTGAAGACATCTGGAGTGGCAATGGAAGTTGCTAGCAGAATGACTATAACGCAAATATATTAATGCCAGGAGCATTCGTGCTCACCTTGCTCTGCATCTCTGTGAGCTCCCGAGCTCTCTCTGTCTCCATCGTCTCAGGGAGTTGAGAGTAAGCCGAACCAGAGAAGACTTTCTCACCTTTGTATTTGAGCTGGAAAACAAAGTAATGGATGTGAGTTGAGGTAGGCCTCCGTGCTTCAGCAAACAAAGTAAAGTAGAAGAGCTGCTGCTCAACAACAGAGACAGGAATAAAACTATGGCTTACCCTAAAGAAACTTCCAATAGTGTAGTTATTTATGGTAAAGGCATTGGAGCACTCAAATAACACAGGTAGAGATTTGCCTCATCTTAGAACGCTCAGGCTTTATTCCATTAGATGGACAGGTACACTGATGTTTGAAACTGATTTAATGGATGTTTGTCAGTAACAGGAAGGGTTTCCTCTGAATTAGTTATGACGAAAAATGTAATGTACAGACATCAGATGGGCAGCCCATGTTCTTACCTCACTCTGTAGCTGGGAAGCCTCTTTGGCGTGCTGGGTCTCCAAAGTCTCTGGTAAGGTGGAGTAGAGAGAAGTGGAGGCCTCTTTCTTCCCTGCTTCTTTGTATTTTGTCTGGAAAACAACAGCAACAAAAGACACTGCTACTTTTCGAGACATAAAAATAGACAGGTATTCTCTGACTAAAATATTTTTTTTGTACATGAAGATCGATAAAGTAAAAAGGATAAATGTTTCTGTGTTTCTCTTGGAAAGGGAATTCCTCATTCTCTGGCTTCAGTTATTGACAAAAGGCAACATCCAATTTTGAAAATCACATTTTGTATAAATCAATGAATTTATGTTAACTTCTTTGGGCTGCAGGGGCAGTATTGAGTAGCCTGGATAAAAGGTGCCCATTTCAAACGGCCTCGTACTCAATTCTTGCTCGTACAATATGCATATTATTATTACTATTGGATAGAAAACACTCTCTAGTTTCTAAAACCGTTTGAATTATATCTGTGAGTAAAACAGAACTCATTTTGCAGCAAACTTCCTGACAGGAAGTGGAAAATCTGAAATCGATGCTCTGTTCTAGGGCCTGCCTATAAATGTGCTTGATATGTATTAGTATACATGCACTTCATATGCCTTCCACTAGATGTCAACGGGCAGTGAGAGAAGAAATGGAGTGTATAACTTGATCTGAGGCCGAATAAGACCTCTTGGCATGACGTGACACCAATTTCCTGTTTTCTGGAAGGCGCGAGAAGTACCCGGGGATTGCCTTCTGAAAAGCTGTCGTTATAGACGGCTAATATCTCCGGCTTTGATTTTATTTGATAAATGTGACAATATCATCGTAAAGTATGTTTTTTCAATATAGTTTAATCAGATTATTGAAATTTTTTCGGGAGTTTTGGCGTGTTCCGTTCTCTGAGTTTGTTGACGATGGAGAGCTTCGCGCCACTTGGCTAGTGTGCTTGCTAATTCAAGAGGGGAAAATGCCATTCTAAAACCAAACAACGATTGTTCCCGACAAAGGACCCCTTGTACAACATTCTGATGGAAGATCATCAAAAGTAGGACCCATTTTATGATGTTATTTCATATATCTGTCGAACATGTGTACTATTAGTTTGCTCCCAGATTTTGGGCACTCTCTCGCCATAACGTAAGCTGGATGTCGTAATTAAGTTATTTTTAGAATTCTAACACGGCTATTGCATTAAGAACTAGTGTATCTATCATTTCCTATACAACATGTATTTTTTAGTAACGTTTATGAATAGTTATTTGGTCAGAATAGGTGAGTGTCATAAAAATATCCGCACATTCTGGGAAAAAGATGCTACGTTAGCACAATGTATAACCACTGATTTCAGCTCTAAATATGCACATTTTCGAACAAAACATAAGTGTATGTATAACCTGATGTTATAGGACTGTCATCTGATGAAGCTTATCAAGGTTAGTCAAAAATTATATATCTTTTGCTGGTTTGTTACGATCGCTAACTTTTGCTGCTGGTAAATGGCTTGTGTTTCTGGCTATTGTGGTAAGCTAATATAATGCTATATTGTGTTTTCGCTGTAAAACACTTAAGAAATCGGAAATATTGGCTGGATTCACAAGATGCTTGTCTTTCATTTGCTGTACACCATGTATTTTTCAGAAATGTTTTATGATGAGTATTTAGGTATTTCACGTTGGTGTCTGTAATTACTCTGGCTGCTTCGGTGCTATTTGTGACGGTAGCTGTGATGGTAACTGCAATGTAAAACTGATTTATACCTCAAATATGCAAATTTTTTGAACAAAACATAGATTTATTGTATAACATGTTATAAGACTGTCATCTGATGAAGTTGTTTCTTGGTTAGTTTGGTTGGTTCTTGGTTAGTTAGGTTGGTTTTGTGCATGCTACCTGTGCTGTGAAAAATGTCTGTCCTTTTTTGTATTTGGTGGTGAGCTAACATAAATATACGTGGTGTTTTCGCTGTAAAACATTTTAAAAATCGAATGTTGGCTGGATTCACAAGATGTTTATCTTTCATTTGCTGTATTGGACTTGTTAATGTGTGAAAGTTAAATATTTCTAAAAAATATATTTTGAATTTCGCGCCCTGCACTTGAGCTGGCTGTTGTCATAAGTGTACCGACATCGGGCTTGCAGCCATAAGAAGTTAATGGGGGATTTACAGTAAAATAACTGAAGTTAGTACTGTATTCAGCCCATGTTGATGTTTGGTGATTTTAAACAGATATTTACCTCGCTCTGCATTTCAGACATCTGCTTTGCAAACTGTGTCTCTGCTGTCTCGGGGAGCAGAGAGTAGAGGTTGATAGAGTTCTCCTCAGTATCTTCTTTATACTTGATCTGGTATAGTAGAAATGGAAAGAGCTTAAGAACCAGAGATAGTTGAGACCAAGCCTACAAAATCATTGCCAAACACCAGTGAGAAGAACTTATATGTGTTTGCTTCACACACAAAAGCCTCCCCAAAGGTTAATTTATAGTTGTTTTAGATAAATTGGTTATGAAGCAATATTAAACAATTCTAATCACTGACCCACAAACCAAAATATGTGATCAAATTATTCATGATTTCTGAGATTGTAATTTTCTTGTAGTTATTTTGCAAGAATGCACATTGTACATACATGCTGTGTATTCTAACAGGATATACACATATACACACAGACATATATACCTGGCTCTGCATTGCTGACTGTCGTTTCGCAAAATTTGTCTCAATTGTTTCGGGTAGCGTAGAATAAAAACTGGGGGAGGTGTCCTTTTTCAATCCTTCCTTGTACTTTAGCTGGAATAAAGGAAACGTCACATGAAAACAATTTTTTCAGACACATTTCATTGCCAACTAATAGCCAATAATAAAGCACACTTTAACCTGCATATCTACCACAGCATTCTGCAGCGATACGCCATGGTTTGCACTCACTGGGACTATCATTTGTTTTTCAACAGGACAATGACCCAAAACACACGCCCAGGCTGTATAAGGGCTATTTGACCAAGAAGGAGAGTGATGGAGTGCTGCATTAGATGACCTGGCCTCCACAATCACCTGACCTCAACCCAATCGAGATGGTTTGGGATGAGTTGGACGCAGAGTGAAGGAAAAGCAGCCAACAAGTGCTCAGCATATGTGGGAACTCCTTCAACACTGTTGGAAAAGCATTCTTCATGAAGCTGGTTGAGAGAATGCCAAGAGTGTCATCAAGGCAAAGTGTGGCTACTTTGGAGAATCTCAAATATAAAATATATTTTTGCTTTGTTTAACACTTTTTTGGTTACTACCTGATTTCATATGTGTTGTTTCATAGTTTTGATGTCTTCACTATTATTCTACAATGTAGAAAATAGTAAAAATAAAGAAAAACCCTCGAATGAGTAGGTGTGTCCAAACTTTGGCTGGTACTGTATATATATATATACAGTATATACAGGATATTTTTATTGTACCATTTTTCTGTACAAGCTAAATAGTCAATAATACTGAATAATAGATATATGTGTGAGATTGCAAGTATGTGTGAGTACAGTATAGCTTTATACCAGTGTTGGGAAAGCTACTCTGAAAATATAATTTACCAAGCTACACTAAAGCTACCCTTAAGGAAAATGTAATTTACTTAGTAAAGTTACTTTGAAAAAGTAGTTCACTACATCCAAACGACAAAATTATTATACGAAAATCTGAAATGTCATAAACGAGAAATTGCAAGAACAGATCACTTTGAGGTCATACTTTAACAGAATGTGTAATTTAGCCTATTAGAATAAAAAACATGAGTTGGTGCACACCCAGAAAAATTATTTGGTGTGGAGGTGCTGACTAACGGCGAATAAACTATAAACTATAAAAATAAAGAGAGTCGCACACTCCATATCTAAACTCCCGTATATATATTCCCATTACTGTGCTGAGAGAAGGACAGTGTACCGTCTAGCCATACTCCCAAGTACTTGTATGAGGTGACTACCTCAAGCTCTAAACCCTCAGAGGTAGTAATCACACATGTGGGGAGAGGGGCATTTTTCTTACCAAACCAAATTACCTTTGTTTTGGAGGTGTTTAGAACAAGGTTAAGGCCAGAGAAAGCTTGTTGGACACTAAGAAAGCTTTGTTGAGAGCGTTTAACACAAAATCCAGGAGGGCCAGCTGAGTATAAGACTGCATCATCTGCATATAAATGAATGAGAGAGCTTCCTACTACCTGAGCTATGTTGTTGATGTAAATTGAGAAGAGTGTGGGGCCTAGGATCGAGCCTTGGGGTACTCCCTTGGTGACAGGCACTGGCTAAGACAGCAGATGTTCTGACTGTATACATTACACTTTTTGAGAGAGGTAGCTAGCAAATCAGGCCAAAGACCGCTCAGAGACACCAATACTCCCTAACCAGCCCACAAGACTGGAATGTTCTACCGTATCAAAAGCCTTGGCCAAGTCAATAAAAATAGCAGCACAACATTGCTTAGAATCAAAGGAAATGGTGACATAATTTAGGACCTTTAAGGTTGCAGTGACACATCCATAACCTGAGCAGAAACCAGATTGCATACCAGAGAGAATACTATAGACATCAAGAAAGCCAGTCAGTTGATTACTGACAAGTTTTTCCAACACTTTTGATAAACAGGGCAAAATAGAAATTGGCCTTTAACAGTTAGGATCAGCTTGATATCCCCCTTTAAATAAAGGATGCACCGTGGCTGCCTTCCAAGCAATGGGAACCTCCCCAGAGAGGAGAGAGAGGTTAAACAGGTCAGAAATAGGCTTGGCGATGATACGGGCAGCAACCTTAAAGAAGAAAGGGTCTAAAACATCTGACCCAGATGTTTTTTTGGGGTCCAGTTTAAGGAGCTCCTTTAGCACCTCGGACTCAGTGACCGCCTGCAGGGAGAAACTTTGTAGCATGGCAGGGTAAAAAGATTGAGGAGCATCGGGGCTAGTCGCATTAGAAAGGGTGGGAAATGAGAAAATGTTGGACGGGCAAAGAGGCATGGTTGAGTCAAATAGGAATCCTGACTTAATGAAGTGGTGATTAAAGAGCTCAGCCATGTGCTTCTTGTCAGTAACAACCACATCATCAACATTAAGGGACTTAGGCAGCTGTGAGGAGGAGGGTTTATTCTCCAGGTCTTTAACCGTTTTCCAGAACGTCTTGGGGTTAGATGCACAGAGAGAGAACTGCTCCTCAAAGTAACTAACTTTGGCCTTCCGGATAGCCTGAGTGCACTTATTTCTCATTTGCCTGAACGAGAGCCAGTCAGCCTGAATATGCGTGTGCCGAGCATTTCGCCAAATGGAATTCTTGAAGTGGAGTAACTCTGCCAGATCACGGTCGAACCAGGGGCTGAACCTGTTTTTAAATTCTCATTTTCTTTATGGGGGCTTGTTTGTTAACAATACAACTGAAAATATCAAAAAACAAGTTCCAAGCGACTTCGTCAGAGGGGATCAAGCTGATTCAATGCCAATTTACAGAGGCTAGGTCATGAAGGAAGGCTTACTCATGAAAGTTTTTTAGCAAGTGTCTATGACAAATCAGGACAGGTCGTTTCACCCTGCAGGCATTATGAACACAGGCTGTAAAACAGTGATCACTAAGGTCACACCAGACTGATACCTATCAGGATTATTTGTGAGGATAACATCAAGGAGAGTACCCGTTTCTGGGTGTTTAGAGTCATACCTTGTGGGATTGGTGATACTCTGAGAAAGATTTAGGGAGTCCCATTGCTTAGGACTTGGTCAGCTGGTTTAAGCATGTCCCAGTTTAGGTCACCTAGCAGGACAAATTCAGACTTAGTATAAGGGGCCAGGAGAGAGCTACGTGCATTTAGGGTACAGACCGGTGCTGATGGTGGACGATAACACCCAGCAACGTCATCAAAGAGCTATTTGAAAGTTGAATGCTTAAAACCAGCAAATCAAATTGTTTGGGGAGAGACTTGGCGACAACCGAGCCCTGAAGGTGTTCCTTGGTAAAGATTGCCACTCCACCACCTTCGAAAGATCTGTCTTGCCGAAAAAGGTTATAACCAGAAAGGGTAACATCAGTGTTCAAAACACTCTTTCTTAAACACGTCTCAGTAATGACCAACACAACTAGATTGGAGCTGTGTGCAATAAATATACAGTATATATTAAGTATTAAAGCACAATTGTACTGTATGCTAGCATGTTTTTCACACTGGCTTAAGCCATGGAGGGAGCAGGCCAGCCAAGGCAACTGTTGCCTAGCAACAACTGCCTCGCACAACCACCGCCACTGTTCAGTCCCTTCATATTTCACCCAATCACTTCTCATTGCACTTTCAGTTCATACGCAACAACTGTAGTTTAGACATCGACCACAACCACACAACTACTTACCACAACCACACAACTACTGACCACATATATTGACCAGAACAACACAGCTACAGGTCATAACTACTGAACACAACTCCTGACCATTACTGACCACAACTACTGTCCACAATCACACAACTACTGAACCACACAACTACTGAACTAAAGTACTGACCAAAACTACTGACCAAAACCACACAACTACTGACCAAAACCACAGAACCACAACTACTGACTACAACTGCTGACCACAACCATACAACTACTGAACCACATAACTACTGACGACAGCTACTGAACTAAAGTACTGACCAAAACTACACAACTACTGACCACACAACTACTGAACCACACAATTACCGACCACAACTACTGACCACAACCATACAACTAATGACCACAACAACACAATTACTGACCACAACTAATGACCAAAACTACTCACCACAACAACACAATTACTGACCACAACAACACAATTACTGACCACAACTAATGACCAAATCTACTCACCACAACTACTGACCAAAATTACTGACCACAACCACACAACTTCTGACTACAACCACACAACTGCTGACCACATCTAATGACCACAACCACAAAACTACTGACCACAACCACACAAATATTGACCACACAACTACTGATCAAAACCACACAACTACTGACCACAACCACAACTTCTTCCATTATCACAAAAATACTTGTAAAAAGCTAAAGCAAGCCCCACAACTTTATTTGTAATGTTACCATCTAGTTAACAACTGAAAACACTGCCAAGAGATTCAACCAGAGGGGACTGCTCAACTCAGTTTAGGTCCACCAAATTTGGCCAGATAGCTTTTTCAGTCAGAGGTGTCTGGATTATGGAACACCCTGCCAACCAGTGTGAGAGAGTGCAGTACCTTTGTTAGCTTCAAGGCAAATCTGAAATAGTGGCTAAAGGCAAACCAGTCATGTGAACATTAAAACATTCAGACTCTTAAGATGTCAGATACTGTATGACAAAGGCACATTTAAACTCTGATGTAATATCATTATATTGTCTATTGTATTTTTCAATGTTTTATATATAGAGATATTTGAATAGTGTTTCGTATTGTAGCATTGTAATGATATAGTGATGTTGATTGTTTTCTGCCCAGGGACTACAGATGGAAACTTGCTATCTATCTAAATCTGGTGCAATGGCATATTGTACATGGCCCCTGACAAATAAACACATTTTAATTTAGTTCAACTGCCACCAAGCTACAGCAAAATGCATTTAAATTACTAGTTGAACTACATGTAGTTCAGTACTCCCCATTACTGGTTATACTCTACCTCACTCTGTAGCTGGGAAGCCTCTTTGGCATGCTGGGTCTCCATTGTTTCTGGTAAGGTGGAGTAGAGAGAACAAGAAACTCCCTTCCTCCCTGCTTCTTTGTACTTTATCTAAATTGAGGAAAAACAGATTCAGCATTTTATTCAGTGTTCATTTCCAATAACTTTGCTCAAGGATCTATACAATTTTGATGGGCATTGCCATAATTCCAAATGGAACAAATATGTACGAAAATTGTCCCTTAACTGTAAGGGATAATAGTTGCTAACCTCACTCTGAAGTTCAGATACAGCTTTCGCAAACTGTGTCTCGGTGGTTTCTGGAAGCTGAGAGTAAACACTTGTGGAGATATGTCTTTTTCCTTCTTCTTTGTATTTATTCTGGAAAAAAGGAAAAGTAGCCTATTATGAGATATAATACATGACCAAAAGTATTTGGACACCTGCTAATCGAACATCTCATTCCAAAATCGTTGGCATTAATATGGAGTTGGTTCCCCCTTTGCTACTATAACAGCCTCCACTCTCCTGGGAAGGCTTTCCACTAGATGTTGGAACATTGCTGCAGGGACTTGCTTCCATTCAGCCACAAGAGCATTAGTGAGTTTAGGGACTGATGTTGGGCGATTAGGCCTGGCTCGCAGTCGGCGTTACAATTCATCCCAAAGGTGTTCGATGGGGTTGAGGTTGGGGTTCTGTGAAACCAGTCAAGTTCTTCCACACCGATCTCGACGAACCATTTCTGTAAGGACCTCGCTTTGTACAAAGGGGCATTGTCATGCTGAAACAGGAAAGGGCCTTCCCCAAACTTTTGCCACAAAGTTGGAAGCACAGAATCGTCTAGAATGTAATTGTATGCTGTAGCGTTAAGATTCACTGGCACTAAGGGGCCTAGCATGAACCATGAAAAATAGCCCCAGACCATTATTCCTCATCCACCAAACTTTACAGTTGGCACTATGCATTGGGGCAGGTAGCATTCTCCTGACATCCGCCAAACCCAGATTTGTCTGTCGGGCTGCCAGATGATGAAGCGTGATTCATCACTCTAGAGAACGCGTTTCCACTGCTCCAGAGTCCAATGGCAGGGAGCTTTACACCATTCCAGCCGATACTTGGCATTGCGCATGGTAATCTTAGGCTTGTGTGCTTGGCCTTGGAAACCCATTTCATGAAGCTCCCGACAAACAGTTCTTGTGCTGACGTTGCTTCCAGAGGCAGTGTGGAACTTAGTAGTAAGTGTTGCAACCGCGGACAGACGATTTTTACACGCTACGCACTTCAGCATTCGACGGTCCAGTTCTGTGAGCTTATGTGGCCTACCAGCCGTTGTTGCTCCTAGACGTTTCCACTTCACAATAACAGCACTTACAGCTTACCGGGGCAGCTCTAGCAGGGCTGAAATTAGACAAACTGAATTGTTGGAAAAGTGGCATCCTATGACGGTGCCACGTTGAAAGTCACTGAGCTCTTCAGTAAGGCCATTCTACTGGCAATGTTTGTCTATGGAGATTGCATGGGTGTGAGCTCGATTTTATACACCTGTCAGCAACGGGTGTGGCTGAAAAAGCCGAATCCACTAACTTGAAGGGGTGTCCACATACTTTTGATTATATAGTGTATAATCTTTCTACTTTTTTGGGTAATTCGCCATCATTATACAGAAAAGCGCCCAAAACAGAAGTTATTAACTAAATGTCCAGCCACCTTGCTCTGCATCTCTGTCATTTCTCTGGCAAACTGTATCTCTGTGGTCTCTGGTAGTAGAGAGTAGAGGGAGGTTGAGTTGTCCTTCTTTCCACTCTCTTTGTATTTGATCTGAGAAACAGAGAGAGATGAGTAAGTATTAACACTCGTTTAATGATCTCAAGCTATGCACTTGTGTAGATATGAAAGTATTGGATAGGTATAAGAAATATGGTATAAAATACACCTAGAAAGACAGAAAGGTAGAGCTGCTACCTTATTGCTTATACTTATCTATTTATTTTAGAGCTACATCAAGTGCCCAAGGGAATTGTTTCTGAACCTGGCTTATGTCTGAATAAATGTGGAGTGCCAATGGAAGTTGCAAACAGAATGACTATAACAACATTATGTTAATGCCAGGGGCATTCGTGCTCACCTTGCTCTGCATCTCTGTGAGCTCTCGAGCTCTGTCTGTTTCCATTGTCTCAGGGAGTTGAGAGTAAGCCGAACCAGAGAAGACTTTCTCACCTTTGTATTTGAGCTGGAAAACAAAGTAATGGATGTGAGTTGAGGTGGGCCTCCGTGCTTCAGCAAACAAAGTAAAGTAGAAGAGCTGCTGCTCAACAACAGAGACAGGAATAAAAAACTATGGCTTACCCTAAAGAAACTTCCAATAGTGTAGTTATTTATGGTAAAGGCATTGGAGCACTCAAATAACACAGGTAGAGATTTGCCTCATCTTAGAACGCTCAGGCTTTATTCCATTAGATGGACAGGTACACTGATGTTTGAAACTGATTTAATGGATGTTTGTCAGTAACAGGAAGGGTTTCCTCTGAATTAGTTATGACGAAAAATTTAATGTACAGACATCAGATGGGCAGCCCATGTTCTTACCTCACTCTGTAGCTGGGAAGCCTCTTTGGCGTGCTGGGTCTCCAAAGTCTCTGGTAAGGTGGAGTAGAGAGAAGTGGAGGCCTCTTTCTTCCCTGCTTCTTTGTATTTTGTCTGGAAAACAACAGCAACAAAAGCCACAGAGGTGGAAAAAGTACCCAATTGTCATACTTGTACTTAAGTACTTTACACCACTGAAAAGACACTGCTACTTTTGTAGACATAATAAAAACGTACAGGTATTCTCTGACTAAAAGGCGTTTTTTGTCAGACGGATAAAAGTTTTTCTGTGTTTCTCTCTGAAAGGGAATTCCTCATTCTCTGGCTTCAGTTATTGACAAAAGAAAATATCACATTTTGAGAATCATATTTTTCACAAATCAATGAATTGATATCAACCGGAGATTTTCACGGTAAAATAACTGAAGTTAGTACTGTATTTAGCCCATGTTGATGTTTGGTGATTTTAAACAGATATTTACCTCGCTCTGCATTTCAGACATCTGCTTTGCAAACTGTGTCTCTGTTGTCTCAGGGAGCAGAGAGTAGAGGTTGATAGAGTTCTCCTCAGTATCTTCTTTATACTTGATCTGGTATAGTAGAAATGGAAAGACAGCTTAAGAACCAGAGATAGTTGAGACCAAGCCTACAAAATCATTGCCAAACACCAGTGAGAATAACTTATATGTGTTTGCTTCCCACACAAAAGCCTCCCCAAAGGTTCACTTATATATGTAGTTGTTTGGATAAATTGGATATGAAGCGACAAGAAAGATTTCTAATCACTGACCAACAAACTAAAATATTTGATAACCTGAAATCAAACTTCTCTGAGATTGTACTCAGAGCAAATTTAAATAAACAATCAAATAACTATTTTACTCGTAGTCATTCTGCGAGAATGCACATTGTACATGCATTTTATTATTTTATTTTTTATTTAACCAGGCAACTCAGTTAATAACAAATTCTTATTTACAATGACGGCATACACCGGCCAAATCCAGACGACGCTGAGCCAATTGTGCGCCACCCTATGGGACTCCCAATCACGCCCGGTTGTGATACAGCTTGGATTCGAACCAGGGTGTCTGTAGTGACGCATCTAGCACTGACATGCAGTACCATAGACCGCTGCGCAACTCGGGAGCCCATACTGCATATTGTATATTCTAACAGCATATGCACGCATATGTATTCTTTACCTGGCTCCGCATTGCTGATTGTCGTTTCGCAAAATTTGTCTCAATTGTTTCGGGTAGCGTAGAATAAAAACTGGGGGAGGTGTCCTTTTTCAGTCCTTCCTTGTACTTTAGCTGGAATAAAGGAAACATCACATGAAAACATTGTTTTGAGTCTAATTGAATTGTACTCATATAGCCAATAATAAGGCAATAGCGGTTAGAGCGTTGGGCCAGTAACCGAAAGGTCGCTGGTTCGAATTCCCAAGCCGACAAAGTGAAAAATCTGTCTATGTGCCCTTGAGCAAAGCACTTAACCCTAATTTGCTCCAGGGGTGCCGTACTACTATGGCTGAAACTGTAAAACAACACATTTCACTGCACCTATCCAGTGTATGTGACAATAAAAAAACATATGTACTCTATATTTATAGATATGTTTTTTATGTACCATTTTTCTGTACAAGCTAAATAGTCAAAAATACTGAGTAATAGATAGCATATGTGTGAGATTGCAAGTATGTGTGAGTACAGTATAGCTTTATACCAGTGTTGAGAAAGAAACTCTGAAAATATAATTTACCAAGCTTGCAAGTACAGTACCAGTGAAATGTTTGGACACACCTACTCATTCCAAGGTTTTCATTATTTTTACTATTTTCTACATTGTAGAATAATAGTGAAGACATCAAATCTATGAAATAACACATATGGAATCATGTAGTAACCAAAAAAGTGTTAAACAAATCAAAAAAATATTTTATATTTGAGATTCTTCAAAGTAGCCACCCTTTGCCTTGATGACAGCTTTGCACACTCTTGGCATTTTCTCAACCAGCTTCATGAGGTAGTCACCTGGAATGCATTTCAATTAACAGGTGTGTCTTGTTAAAAGTTAATTTGTGGAATTTCTTTCCTCCTTAATGCGTTTGAGCCAATCAGTTGTGTTGTGACAAGGTAGGGTTGATAAACAGAAGATAACCCTATTTGGTAAAAGACCAAGTCCATATTATGGCAGGAACAGCTCTAATAAGCAAAGAGAAACAACAGTCCATCATTACTTTAAGACATGAAATTTCTTCAAGTGCAATCGCAAAGACCATCAAGTGCTATGATGAAACTGGCTCTAATCAGGACGGCCACAGGAAAGGAAGAAACAGAGTTACCTCTGCTGCAGAGGATAAGTTCATTAGAGTTACCAGCTTCAGAAATTGCAGCCAAAATAAATGCTTCTCGGAGTTCAAGTAACAGACACATCTCAACATCAACTGTTCAGAGGAGACTGTGTGAATCAGGCCTTCATGGTCCAATTGCTGCAAAGAAACCACTTCTAAAGGACACCAATAAGAACAAGCGACTTGCTTGGGCCAAGAAACAAGAGTAATGGTCATTAAACCGGTGGACATTTGTCCATTAGTCTGGAGTCCAAACTCTTGGATGAGTAGGTGTTCTAAAACTTTCAACCGGTAGTGTACATGTGTCACGACTTCCGCCGAAGTCGGTTCCTCTCCTTGTTCGGGCGGCGTTCGGCGGTCGACCTCACCGGTCTTCTAGCCATCGCCGATCCACCTTTCATTTTCCATTTGTTTTGTCTTGTTTTCCCACACACCTGGTTTACATTCCCTCATTACGTGACGTGTATATAACCCTCGGTTCCCCCCATGTCTGTGAGTGGAATTGTTTGTTGTAAAGTGTTTGTGCATTGCTGACTGGTTTGCGACAGGTTATTTCAACCCGTATTTTGTTGTTTCTGGGTGCAGTTTGTTTTGCCTAATAAACTGCTCCGGTTGTTACCCATGTCTGCTCTCCTGCGCCTGACTTCCCTGCAGCCAGTTACGCACCTCTTACAACATGTAGTTCAGTACTCCCCATTACTGTTTATACTCTACCTCACTCTGTAGCTGAGAAGCCTCTTTGGCATGCTGGGTCTCCATTGTTTCTGGTAAGGTGGAGTAGAGAGAACTAGAAAATCCCTTCCTCCCTGCTTTTTTGTACTTCATCTAAATTGAGGAAAAAAGATTCAGCATTGTATTCATGTATTTATTTCCAATGAATTTACTCAAGGATCTGTATAGTTTTGATGGGCATTGCCATCATTCCAAATGGAACAAAGATATAAGAAAATGATCCCTTAACTGTAAGGGATAATAGTTGCTAACCTCACTCTGAAGTTCAGATACAGCTTTCGCAAACTGTGTCTCGGTGGTTTCTGGAAGCTGAGAGTAAACACTTGTGGAGATACGCCTTTTTCCTTCTTCTTTGTATTTATTCTGGAAAAAAGGAAGTTTTGTGATATATAATGATTCTACTTTTTTGGTTAATTCTCAATCATTATACAGAAAAGCGCCCAAAACTGAAGTTATGAACTAAATGTCCAGCCACCTCGCTCTGCATCTCTGTCATTTCTCTGGCAAACTGGATCTCTGTGGTCTCTGGTAGTAGAGAGTAGAGAGAGGTTGAGATGTCCTTCTTTCCACTCTCTTTGTATTTGATCTGAGAAACAGAGAGAGATGAGTAAGTATTAACACTCAGTCAATGATCTCAAGCTAGGCAATTGTGTAGATATGAAATTATTGGATAGGTCAAATAAATATGGTGAAAATTAAATCTAAATGCTATATAGTACCTCACTCCGTAACTGGGACGCTTCCTTGGCGTGCTGGATGTCCTTGGTCTCAGGGAGTAGAGAGTACAAAGAAGTGACCACCTCCCTCTTGCCTACTTCCTTGTACTTGGTCTACAACAACACAAGAAAACTATCAATTCACATTGCAGGGCCCTTGTGTAGACAAGTGTTTACTGAACTTTAATGAAAGTTAGATTTTGTTTGGAATTAATGTTCACCTCGCTCTGCATGTCAGACATCTGCTTGGCCAACTGGGTCTCTGTGGTCTCGGGAAGCAGAGAATAAAGGCTTGTCGAGATCTTCTGCTTCCCCCCCTCTGTATACTTGAGCTGAAGGAGGAGACACAGAGACATGTGTTTCCTGATCCTGAATCTTCTTAAACCTTCTCTGAAGTTCATGATACATTTCTGTAATAGTTTCTAATAACTTTAATGACTTAGCATTTACGTATTTATAAACTATAAATAAGTATTTAATTATTTGTAAACATGTACAATGAATAAGCATAATTATGTATAAGCATTACCCCAAATTCTTCTAATCATTCAGTGACTCATATCTATGAGTCATAGGCCTTCTGTGCTGTGAAATTACCTCGCTCTGTAAGTCGGAGACCTCTTTTGCAAACTGGGTCTCTGGTGTCTCTGGGAGCAGAGAGTAGAGGCTAAAGGAGTTCTCCTTCCTGTCCTCTTTATACTTTTTCTACAAAATGGTGGAAAATAATTTGAGTCAACATGATTGAACTTAAAAAGATTGGAGGATAAATCAATAACATTTATTTATTAAGCCCTTTTTACATCACTCGATGCTACAAAGTGCTGCATATCCTTGTGACTCATCAAGAAATATACTCCTTCTGTTTTTTTTGTTGATAAATTGGATAATGAAGAGGCGACATGAAACATTTCCAACTGCTGATTCACAAATTAAAATACGTGATAGATTTAATTAAATTATTCATGATTTATCTGAGATTCTACTCAGGGCAATAAAAAAAAAAGAAAAGAACCTTCCCTTTTTTATGTAGTCATTCTGTGAGAATGCACATTGTACTCCCTGTGTATTCTAACAGCATATATACACACAGACATATTCTTTACCTCACTTCGCATTGCTGATTGTCGTTTCGCAAAATTAGTCTCAATTGTTTCGGGCAGCGTAGAATAAAAACTGGGGGAGGTGTCCTTTTTCAGTACTTCCCTGTACTTTAGCTGGAATAAAGGAAACATTACATGAAAACATTGGTTACCTCAAATGAAAACTAGAGAAAACTAGAAACTCCCTTCTTGACTGCCTTCTTGTACTTTATCTGACACGAAAACAATAACAGACATCCCAGGACAAGCTAAAAAAGACTTCCCTTTAAAAGGACCAAATATACAATGAAAGTAATCGGACAATTGAAATGGGCCTACATAAGGCTTTCATAACACATTCATAACACACATACCACAAGTATATAAGTATTTCATAAACGCTGACGTCAAATGCCAACAACCGCAAGTTGATATTTTTTTATTATGCTGTTTTTGACATATACAATTATGAAAGGCTTATGTCATTGCTTATGAATGTGATATGTGTGGGTTATGACGTCCTTATGTAAGAAATAACGTTCAAGTAAAGTGTTACCTAACATTTGGCTTTGATTTTTGTGTTCTTGATGTCCATACCTCACTCTGGAGTTCTGACACAGCTTTAGCAAAATGGGTCTCAGGGGTCTCTGCTAGTTGAGAGTAAATGCAACTGGAGGAATTCCTTTTGCCACTTTCTTTGTATTTGTTCTGAAGGATGACAATGCAAAAATACTCAATTAATTAAACCCAGGCATAGACAATAAGCAAGCTTCAATCTGCACAACATGTAATATTGACTGAGGCTGAGCTTAACTTTAGACCACTTCTGAGGTACACAAAACATCTCACAAACTTTTATTTTGGAGTGTTCTAAACCTTGAAATAGCTCTGAGACTATAGTTGCAGTAAATGCTTCCCTGACTTTACAATGAATACACACCTCGCTCTGCATCTCTGTCATTTCTCTAGCAAACTGGATCTCTGTGGTCTCTGGGAGTAGAGAGTAGAGGGAGGACAGAGTACCTTTGCTTAACTCTTTGTATTTCATCTGAAAAGGAAGACACAGAGAACCGCAACTAATGACAACGTTCTAATTGAATTCAGGCTCAACACTTCAACAGTTGGCACATTTTCTTTCAAATGTACTGAGTAGAGGGCAGTGACTGTCTTGGGTTTAGGCGGGTATCACACTAAACACACTTTTTATAGGGCTAGAGCCTTTAATTCCATTCTTTTCAAAGGTGTGGACACACTAGGAATGATCCTACACCGTAACACGCCTCCCCTCACCTCACATTTTATGGCTGTTGGTGTGACCTTGTGTCGTCATCAATGTCCATGTTGTTTGTAAATGTTGATTATAAATGATGATTGTCTTCACATTTAAGACACATTCCTGAATAAGGCCAATGAAGTGAAGTGGACTGAAGTTAGAATACCTCACTCTGTAGCAGAGAAGCCTCTTTGGCGTGTTGAATCTCCATGGTCTCTGGTAGCAGGGAATATATGGAAGTAGACAGCCTTCTCTTCCCTGCCTCCCTGTACTTGTTCTGCAACACAAGAGAAATAGCGTCCGTTGGTTTTTACTGCTCGACCCATTGTATTCTGGTCTCACCACTCTAGGCTGTGTTTAATACTGACAGTGGTATATTGATCATGCCTGGGGTCATGGGATTTGAGCGGTAGCTAACAGTCTGACTGGGAAGTAGACTCAGTTCATTGTCCATCAGACCGTGGAGGCTAGGTACCCGGAAGTCTTCGCCACTGGCCAACTCGGGTTGGCCAATCAGTAAAGGGAGAATGTTAATATAGTGACCCCATGTGCGTAACACTAAAGCTACCGTACGGTCGTTAAATCTTTCCTCCTCATGATGAGAAGAGGAAGCGGAGGAAGAAGAGGAGGAGGAGGGTGGTATTACCTCACTCTGGAACTCTTTCACTGTTTTAGAGAGCTGCATCTCAGTGGTGTCTGGAAGCAGGGAGTACAGGCTGCTGGAGATCTCCCTTTTCCCCTCCTCTCTGTACTTGCTCTGGAAAAGAAACAAGCACATTCCAAAAACGCTGCCATTCCTAGGCATATTGCAAGACCAGTGCTAAGTGAATTAATTTTCTAGGCACTATGGTTGATGCGTCAGCCACTCAAGTGGATGATATCCGATTTGAATGTCGTTCATTCTCAATTTTACCAAATGGTGTCAGAAGTGGGAAAAGCTCTCACCTCACTCAGCATGTCCGAATGCTCCTTCGCAAACTGAGTCTCAAGGGTCTCCGGGAGCAGTGAGTAGAGGGAAGTGGATATCTCCGTCTTCACATTCCCTTTGTATTTGATCTGGAAAAAGACCAAGTTAGTATTGTATTAATATCAACTGTAATCCTTGTTATTTATCTGATGCCAAAGTGTTTCAGTGGCATTTAACATATTTATCGACTGAACGTATTCAACCTTAAGCCAGGTAAGTCTTCGAGCACACATGATCTTTTACAATAACAACCCGTTTCAGAAATACTGTGAAGGGTGACTTCAAGCTCAAGATGATCAGGCTGGACATATGCAGCCAAGCAATTACACTCTATAACGCTTCTGTGTAGCTAAGTCAGAGAGGCTGAAATAACAAGGAGGTTTGGTGTGATGTCACTACCTCACTCTGTAGCTCGGAGGCCTCTCTGGCGTGTTGGGTCGCCATTGTTTCTGGAAGCACTGAGTAGAGACACATGGCTGTTTCCAACTTTCCTTCCTCCTTGTACTTGGTCTAAAACATAACAGAGATGGAAAGACAATACAAATAATCCCTACTAGCATCCATGCTAAGACAAATGCACAAACACAAAACATACCTGTGTCATAGTTTATGAACATAGCCTAAAATGACAAAGTGCTTGTGAGAAAAACTACTTAAAATGATAAGGAAATAACCAGAGGAAAGGATGCACTACTGTTTTTACGCTTTTAGGATGTTGGGCCAAGCGTAAAAAAATTACTTTGCTTCTATCGACACTCCATGTTTAAAAGACCAGCCAAGCCTTTTTCACAGTGAAAGGTCACATTATATGCATCTATTAAGCTTGTGAGAGCTTCAGGTGAAGCATCAGTGTTGAATATTGATGTGAGTTTTATTCAGTCAACTGTTCGTCTTGTTTGTCTGCTTATGTGCATAATGTATGTGTGTGGGTGCGTGTATGTGTGTTATGAATGTGTGTGTTGACAGGAGCGGAATGCACTATAAAAGTGCAACTAGGGCCTGTTGACAATCGACAGGACAGTCTATCCACAAGCAGAGCTCCAAAACAATACCTTTCTATCACAGGGCTGACAGACACTGTGACTGGAATGACAAAGCTCAGTGCTGAGGAATGTGTTGTGTCTCTGCGGTTTGCCAAGGTGCCAAGGACAGGGGAGAGGGAAAGCGATAGGGGGGGGGGGGGGGGGGGGGAGAGCGAGAGAGAGACAGAGAATGATGTCAACAACACACAATTCACCTCAGAGATGAAAGCGTTGATGTTCTTGGAATGCTGAAACTCTACATCGGGGATGAAGAGGTTCTGGGCCTTGGATTTCTCATAACCCTCCTTGTACTTCACCTACAGGGTAGCAGGTAGCAGAGTTATGTTTTGTTCTTTTGTCTTTCTTAGGCCCACCACCACCCACAATATTTGAAGGACAACTTTATTACTTTAATAACATGGTCATGACAAACCGTAAAATACAGGTCGATACAAAGCATACCGTTTTCAGCATATCGTTATCTACACAGGCTGCTTTTCCTACAAAACCTTTACAGGTGGCTACACCCCATTACTGGACACTGAGTCAATCCTGCCACACCCTCCCACAAAAAAAACAGGCTGTATTAAAGAACAGACAGGATGAATCCTACTTACGTCACTTGCCAGAACACTGCATCTCCTGGCAAAACCGGGTTCGGGTAAGACGGGCTTAGCAGCCGAGGCCTGACAGGAGAACAAAGCACATAGTTACAGTCTGCAGAGGGTTAAAACCTGTAGGATGACAGCTGATATGTTGGGCCTCATAATTGTTGAAAATAAGCTTATTGCAAGCTACAGTAATTAGGTAATGACACATTTATTTTACCAGGTAAATTGACTGATAACACATTCTCATTTACAGCAACGACCTGGGGAATAGTTACAAGGGGGGGAGAGTGGATGAATGAGCCAGTTGGAAGCTAATAAACTAATAAGGCACTTTATATGGGTGACCGTGCACTAAGAGCTCATTACTAATGAATACAGTAACTTAAGTGTATGGGTCTGCTTGGCACGTTGTCTGACTGTACCGGTTGTGTTACAGTGTCTATTGTAGCTACAACATGAAGCAGACAAAAGCTCAGCTAGACAAATGTTCCTCTGGCTGATACTGCTGATCAATGCTTTTCCATTTGGACACTGTACCAACCACTGGCATGGCATTACAATGGGGGCATATATTTGACCTTCTACATTTTACCAGCAAAAAGTCAGGCAAAAAAAAGCTTCTACATCTCCAGAACAGGGGGGAATAGAGATGGTCTTTCCATTTATTCAACTAGAGGACTCAGACACTGAAGAGAGAGGAAAAGAGAACACAAAATATAATAAAACTACACGGAAGTAATATACTGTAGTGTCAGAATGTTAATTATTTATGTCCTGTAATCATGTTTCAACAATAATTTTTTTCCTGCCAAAAGTATTCAAATAGCCAGAGTGCTTCTCCGCTCGTGTGAAATTTTATGGCCAGCAGTTGCTAAAAGTTTTATCTCCACTAAGTGGTGGGTGTCATAATTAGAGAGCACTTTCAGACATGTCGGAATTATTCTACATCACAGATGGTTAATAAGTAATTATGCAGATTTATGGTGCAAAATAATTGGTTTATTATGTTGACGGACAACAAGGAAACATTCAAATGGCCAATCGCAAACCTCTCTAACCAGTCATCCCGCCCTCACTTTTTTTCTCCATATGACCAGAGGAAAAATTAGGAGGCGGGGGCTTCTGAATGATAAGCAGCTGAAATCCAAAATGGTTGCTACGTTCTTCTTTACTAGATATGGCTTCTTATCTAATGGGCAGGCAACACAAACTGTACTTCCTTCCCTTTGAAAGCCATAAAGAACTAATTTCATTTGAGGGATCATATCACCATGGTTATTCAAAAGTAAAGTTATCTTCTGAGTTGGAGCAGAGGGAGGGAGTTCTGATCTAATCTATACATTTCTAGGCTTGTTTGGTTCCCATGTGCCTTTCCTATCTAGTAATAGAAGTACTATTTTAGGACACCTTCAGACGCCAGACTCACCTCTCTTTGAGCTTAGCATCCATAGTAATCTCTATCTCCTAGGGGTGTTGAGCACAAAAAAGGGTCCACCCTCTCATTTCAGTCCAGATTAATTATCCCCAGATTGGCCAACAAGCCTCTTCATCTGTGGGGCTGTGGTGTAGGCATGACTAAATCCCTCAAGGGCTTTCCTCCAAATCCTTTACAGGTGGCTATAACCCATTACTGAACACTGCAGTGAATCCTGCCACAACTTTGCACAATTACAACAGGCTGTATTAGAGAACACAGAGGATGAATCCTACTTACGTCACTTGCTAGAACACTGCACCTCCTGGCGACATGCACACTGGGTCTGCGCAAGACGGGCTTAGCAGTCGAGGCCTGACAGGAGAACAAAGCACATAGCTACAGTAGGTATAAATCCCCCCGCAGCTTTAGAAAAGCGTGCCAGTCTGTGCCAAGGTCATCAGAAAGACACACAGGCCGGGGCAATGCCAACTGGCTTTCTCACCTCGACTGCCCCTTCTGTGCCATGCTCGTCCACCGCTGCTTCTCCCAGCACCGTTTCCTCCGATGGTTCTTCTATCCAGGTGACTCGTCCTGTAGCACGCTTGCCCACCACTGCTTCTCCCGACACGGTTTCCTCTGACATTCCTTCCATCAAGGTGACCATTTCCTTTGACGTTCCTTCCATCAAGGTGACCATTTCCTCTGACGTTCCTTCCATCAAGGTGACCGTTTCCTCCGACGTTCCATCCATCAAGGTGACCGTTTCTTCCAACGCTCCATCCATCAAGGTGACCGTTTCTTCCATCAAGGTGACCGTTTCCTCCGACGTTTCATCCATCAAGGTGACCGTTTCCTCCGACGTTCCATCCATCAATGTGCCCGTTTCTTCCATCAAGGTGACCGTTTCCACCAATGTTCCTTCCATCGAGGTGAGAGCTTTTTCCAACGTTTCTTCCATCAAGCTGCCCGTTTCCTCTGACGTTTCTTCCATCTAGGTGACTTCTGGGTAAAGAAAACAGTAAAACACACAAAATAGATGGTTTTGAGGCAGGTAATGTAAATGTAGCCAAGCCTAAGAGTCAAAACGCTGTTCTGGAAGGATTTCGTTTTCTGGCTCAACTCTCCCTCTCGACTCTATGTTGGGTACTCCTTATCATCCCCGCTTTCCCGATTTAGACCCCACTTAGGGCGTTATCAATGGTGATGCCATACATGTGAATCAGAGGGCCAGTCCTAAGGGTGGGAGGGTGAGGAGGTTCAGGAAAGGTGTTGCACACTGGATGGAATGTCCCAATCCAGACGTGTCCTCTAATAACCAAAGTATTTTAGTTATTTGAGATAACAAGTGCAAGTCCAAAAAGGCAACACCCTCCTTAACCTTCAACCTTTAACCTTACAAAAAACCTTCACTGGCCTGACCTTAAGGGTAACCATGACAGAATGAAGAGACCAGTGGAGGGGAGTGAAAAGTTGAGGCCAATAAAGCAGATATGGAGGAGTTGGCATGAGAATAATATTACCAGAGCGCTTTACACTGCCATCCTCCCACTCAGTCTCCAAACAAGCTGATTGGATGCAGAACACAATTAATTAACGTTAACATTCAATATCCCTAATTTAGATCTGACTATTACCATAATTGACCCCTAAATATAGGGCTTTAGGCACCAATACTGTGGGAGGTTTTCTCCTCTTATTATATGTAGTGGAATAGGGTAGCATTGGGTTTGTATGGCACAAAGAAAGCTAGCTTTAAATGGATGACAGACCCATTTGGAACCAAATCTTGATACCAGTGACTCTACAGTGAGGAAATTCAATTTGGCCCAGTGACTCATGTTGCAACAAGCAGCACTTGTTGTTATTATGAATCCTGCCAAGATGGAATATGAGGAAATTCACTTGTAGGTGCAAAGTCGTCAGCATACAGTAAATTACAGTTCTCTAAAAGACAAAGAAATCAAGTTGTTTCGCATTGCTCTCAATGCCCTGGCTTCTATCCATTGAAATTACACAGAAAAGTCAAAGAGATGGCAAATAAATATAACACATTGACATTCTAATCTGAAGAATGCCTGTGTTTCAAAACTAGATCCTGTGGAACCGCAGTGTGCCAGTTAATAGCTCTAGCAACATGTCTGCACTCCCTATTAGCAGAGAGGTCGTCCATGGGCAGTCAGTTAAAGAAGGCCCTATTCTTCCTGCATGTGGTCATGTGCCTGGGCTCTTATCTCAAAGGCACTGAGCAGAGCTGTGATAGCAGAGCCCTCACCTTTATTCAGCCTCAACACAATAGAGCCCTCACCTTTTAGCTCAAACCACCCGCAGGCCGTATGTTTGACACCCCTGAGTTGTATAATACTTGTTTCGCTGTGTAGATGAATATGTGAATTTCAGGCTTGCTATACATATATTTTCTTTCTCTGATTTACCTGAGAGGAACTGACACCAATGTGTTTACTTCTTAGTAAGTGTGTTAGGGAAAAAATTGTTAGGGATTTTGAAGACACAAAAGACAAAACAATTCAACATTGTTTGTAGAGCATGCAATGGCTATTAGTAAAATTGTTGTGTGGTGGTATTATACATTTTGTATTTTAAACATGTCATGGTGTAATAATGTTATATGATGTACTGTTTTATATGTAATGTAAGTGCCTTAATGTGTTTGGACCTCAGGAAGAGTAGCTGCTTGGCAGGAACTAATGGGGATCCATAATAAACCCCAGGAAGATACTGTGAATTTATAGGATACTGTGAAGGGTTAAGTTTTTCTGACTGAAATCAGTCATCACCCTCATTACCTCATGTCCACCCACCTATGCACAACTTCTACTCTGCAATCACTACAAACTAGATTCTAGGAAACAGCAAGAAATGTGCATGTTTTGGGGTACTCAACACAGTCGAGGCTATTACAGTGGAAAAACAATCACTGACAGCCATGTGTCATCCCTGGCCACTGTCTAATCTAATAGAAACAGACTTTTACAATTCTGCCACGACTACCAGCAAAGGTAAACTGGGATGATATTGCCAGCTCATCAATATTAATTTACAGTTGAGAGTACTGTCAGTGACCTAAACCTTTCTCCATCGCTGACAGAGTTATTCATATGGCCCAGGGAAGCCAAGGTTGTGGACTGTAGCAATTCAACCATCAATTAGTCAATCAATTAGAGTTCATTGAATTGTAGTACTATGGAGCAAATAACATCTTAGCAGTCCTTTAGGTTTGGAGAGGAGAAGCCTTATAGGTCTCTGGTTGGGTTCTCCTGTGACACACGACATTCCCGAGATAGATGAGCACCACATTGACTGTGAAAGTCATTCATTAGGCTTCTCGCCTAAATAGCACTGCAGGTCACTATGGCAGATTATATGTTGGAGGTAATGAGGTTTCAGTAATGTGGTTCACAATATGCACTGCTCTTTAGAGGGTTTTTTATGAAGACAATGATGTTGCACGAGAACTGGGTTCAATCTGTATTTGTTTTCTTTTAAACACTTCAGCTTCGCCAGATTGAGCTGGAATCAATGGAATGGTCCCAAATGTGCAAATCCCTACCATCTGGCACTCCAGGCAGGCTCAATTAAAATGCTCAAAGTATTTGGAAGAAAACAAAACCTCAGGTTTGGACTTTACATTGTGGAGTGAGGTTTGGGCTGAAAGAATAGTGCGCCCGTCCATACAGTAGCATGAACAGGGTGGCATGAACCAAAATTATTTGTATTCGTTTTTTTGGTAGGGTGTCAGATGCTGGCTTAATAGGGCAGCCATCTGGCCGCTAAGTTCACTCAACCATTTCAAAGGGGGACCAAACAGCCAAAATCGAGAGATAAAATGTGAAAGTTTCGACCCATCATTGTCTCCTTTGAAGCTCTGTCAACATCGCTTGCAGAAAAATCCAAAACAAACATACATGAGGGCCAATCATGTGGTCACGCTGTACTTCACCTCGTGTGAACACTATCACTACTTTCCATTTAGTCACATTTTACATCAGAGCCACAAAAGCCTGTGCTTTTGATACATCACATCAGCACAATTTATAAAGTACTGATTGCAAATCCACTGCCTCGGTCCGTTAGCAGTAAATTGGGGATGCAGTATGAGAACTAAAATCCTTGATTTACAGTAAGTCACCTTATGTTTGTTTCTTAACATGATCTTGACAAAAGCTAAAATGTATTTATTTATAACTTACTCATCCTGTATTCGCACAGGTGGGGCGGCAGGTAGCCTAGTGGTTAGAGCGTTGGACTAGTAACCGGAAGGTTGTTAGATCGAATCCCCGAGCTGACAAGGTAAAAATCTGTTGTTAACCCACTGTTCCTAGGCCGTCATTGTAAATAAGAATTTGTTCTTAACTGACTTGCCTATTTAAATAAAAAATATAACAGGTAATCCTACTCTTTTAGAAGGGGCACAAGTTCTAAATGCCACAGTGCAACACAGTTGCTGGGGGTATCAGGAGAGTAAGGGCTAAGGAATTCTTTAGATTGGCCATGGAGATCACAGAGGGGGGAAACAGGGATGGGACAGCCTTTAGAGTGGGACTAGCACCCCTCCTATGGACAGCATTAACATAAACAACCAATCCCAAATAAAATTTTATTTTCTGGTTAGATTAAAAGGAAAAGGAGTCCCATAATCAACGCAACACAAAAGGGATTTCTATCCAGTTATGTTCAAATTAGGGATAATTCAAAACAGCTACTGCATGTCCGTGTACAGTTGAGGTCGGAAGTTTACATACATTTTAACCAAATATATTTAAACTCCGTTTTTCACAATTCCTGACATTTAATCAGAGTAAAAATGATTATGTCTGTCTTAGGTCAGTTAGGATCACCACTTTATTTTAAGAATGTGAAATGTCAGAATAATAGCAGAGAGAATGATTTTTTCAGGTTATATTTATTTCATCACATTCCCAGTGGGTCAGAAGCTTACATACACTCAATTACTATTTGGTAGCATTGCCTTTCAATTGTTTAACTTGGGTCAAACGTTTCGGGTAGCCTTCCACAAGCTTCCCACAATAAGTTGGGTGAATTTTGGCCCATTCCTCCTGACAGAGCTGGTGTAACTGAGTCAGGTTTGTAGGCCTCCTTGCTCGCACACACTTTTTCAGTTCTGCCCACAAATGTTCTATGGGATTGAGGTCAGGGCTTTGTAATGGCCAGTCCAATACCTTGACTTTGTTGTCCTTAAGCCATTTTGCCACAACTTTGGAAGTATGCTTGGGGTCATTGTCCATTTGGAAGACCCATTTGCGACCAAGCTTTAACTTCCTGACTGATGTCTTGAGAAGTTGCTTCAATATATCCACATAATTTTCCATCCTTATGATGCTATCTATTTTGTGAAGTGCACCAGTCCCTCCTGCAGCAACGCACCCTGACAACATGATGCTGCCACCCCCGTGCTTAACCGCTGAGATGGTGTTCTTTGGCTTGCAAGCCTCCCCCTTTTTCCTCCAAACATAACGATGGTCATTATGGCCAAACAGTTCTATTATTGTTTCATCAGACCAGAGGACATTTCTCCAAAAAGTACGATCTTTGTCCCCATGTGCAGTTGCAAACCGTAGTGTGGATTTTTATTGGCGGTTTTGGAGCAGTGGCTTCTTCCTTGCTGAGTGGCCTTTCAGATTATGTCAATATAGGACTCGTTGTACTGTGGATATAGATACTTTTGTACCCGTTTCCTCCAGCATCTTCACAAGGTCCTTTGCTGTTGTTCTGGGATTGATTTGCATTTTTCGCACCAAAGTACATTCATCTCTAGGAGACAGAACACGCCTCCTTCCTGAGCGGTATGACGGCTGCATGGTCCCATGGTGATTATACGTGCGTACTATTGTTTGTACAGATGAACGTGGTACCTTCAGGTGCTTGGAAATTGCTCCCAAGGATGAACCAGACTTGTGGAGGGCTACAGTTTTTTCAGAGGTCTTGGCTGATTTCTTTTGATTTAACCATTATGTCAAACAAAGAGGCACTGAGTTTGAAGGTAGGCCTTGAAATACATCCACAGGTACACCTCCAATTGACTCAAATGATGTCAATTAGCCTATCAGAAGCTTCTAAAGCCATGATATCATTTTCTGGAATTTTCCAAGCTGTTTAAAGGCACAGTCAACTTAGTGTATGTAAACTTCTGACCCACTGGAATTGTGATACAGTGAATTATAAGTGAAATAATCTGTCTGTAAACAATTGTTGGAAAAATTACTTGTGTCATGCACAAAGTAGATGTCCTCACTGCCTTGCCAAAACTATAGTTTGTTTAGAAGAAATTTGGTGGTTGAGTGGTTTAAAAAATGAGTTTTAATGACTCCAACCTAAGTATGTAAACTTCCGACTTCAACTGTATGTATGATGAAGTTGCTGATGCATATGGGAAGACTGTTTGTATAAATAACCCCATGCATGTTTTTCCATGTTATTTGGGATTTGATAACTGGGTAAGACTGGTAGGCGTGGTGCAGCTAAAAAGAGCCCGTAACAACCCATATGTGGTTGAAAACCACACCAGAGGATTCTGGGCCAGTGCGGTAGAAGTGGGGGAGTGGATGTGTATTTTGGGGGGCCACCGCTCTGAATTCTTAGCGTCATACTAGCCATGATGCAGAAACAGAAGGCATTCAACCCTGTCTCAGTACTATAGCAGTCATATACAAGTCAACCGTGTACATGTTGTTCTGAGGCTAATGTAGCTTTAGCAGCTAAACCTGAGGATATTGTCGCAATAGCTGCTAACTAGCTTTAGCACCTAAACCTGAGGGTAATGTAGCATTAGCCACTAACTAGCATTAGCAGCTAAACCTGAGTGTAATGTAGCATTAGCCGCTAACTAGCATTAGCAGCTAAACCTGAGGGTAATGTAGCATTAGCAGAAGGATAGATGTCTCATGCTCTGGCACGCTGCTTTTAGGCCCTGAAAACCTGCCAATAGTGCTAGATGGCACACACATGCATTTAATGGATGTTGTATAATAAAGATTTATTAGGCTGGTATTTGGATTAGACTAGCAGTATTGATATGCTCCTCTCTGATAGCACTTTTTAGAGTAAAAAACAACAGAACAAAGAATTTCCTATAGGTTTCAGTGTTCTCCTGGTAACAGAACCAAGCGTTGGTTTCAGAGTGTCCTCCACGTGTGCTCTGATGTGTTAGTTAATGAAGGAGGTAGATGTATCCACGGTAATATGGGTGGGTTTACACAGCAGGAATAATGCAATCACACAGTCAGGCGAGTTGGCCCTGGGCAGTGAGTGGGGCTCGCTTACCTGGATCAGCAGTGGGTGAATGTGCCACATCTGGGACGATGGCGCCCGTAACCCTATCCTCCCCCTGGAGGACCTGCGGGCACTAAAATCAGATATGGTGAGAGCAAATACAACAGGGGTGACAAACTCATTCCATGGAGGGCTGAGTGTCTGCTGGTTTTTGGTTTCTCCTTTCAGTGTGTCCAATTAAGACCTAGACAACCAGGTGAGGGGAGTTCCTAACTGATCAGTGACCTTATTTCATCAATATAGTACAAGGGAGGAGCGAATTAGTTAGACACATAACATACAGTATCTAGAAGACAAAGGGCTGGATTCAATCCGTATCACTTTAGTGTCGCGGAAGACCTGCATTAAAATGTAAAGGTAATTCCTGAGATATGCAGCGTTTACCATGAGTGAAATCTCTGCGATGGTGGGAACATTGCCTTTAATTGTTAATCGCGCTATGAAGCGGATCTTCAGCGCCAAGGACTGTATAGAGCCGCTAGTGTGTTGTATTTAAAGGGGACCCAAGACAAGAGACAACGTCATTAGTCTAAAGCAGTGTCCTTTCCTTGTCTCCTTTCCTTTGAACTGATGTGAAAACACTTGACAGCAGGACCTCCCTAGTAGGAATCCCCCATGTGGATTCACCCACACTGTCTTATGTAGCAGATAAAGGAAACGAGGAGAGGAAGCCAAATTAGACTATTGAGATGCACCCGAGGATGATTTCTCACCTGATAGGAGTGTTGAATTCGTTTGGCGGCACATTTCTCAGCATACTCTTGAGTCGAGGGGTTGGGACAGGGATGTTCACTGGCACCGCTTAACTGTTATATGTCATCTATATAAACTGAGGCTGGCCGTGTGAAGGCCCCTCGTGCACTTACCAGTACTGTAGTGTGTGCATGTGTGGGTGTCATTATGAAAAGGTAGACATTCTGTATGTGTATTATTTCAATGTAGCCTGTGATACAGAAGAGAGATTAGGAGTTGATAGGACCAGATAAGAGAAGAAAGAGAGAGAGGAGCATACTGTATGTTGAGTGTGTGTTTGTGTGTTGTGCAAACCCGTGATTTCACTCAGTGACCAAAATGCACCCTCTGATTCACACACTCGTCCAGCTTTCACGCTCCACTTCTCTCTCACACACACACACAAACACACACACACACACACACACACACACACACACACACACACACACACACACACACACACACACACACACACACACACACACACACACACACACACACACACACAGTTCAGACATTTTCCTATCCTCCATTCCTCCACATTACGTAACATTGACAGACTCCCCACAACAGTACAAACAGGACACCCACACTAAGGTCAGGGGTGTGATGAGGTAACAAGGACAGGAAGAGGAAGGAGGGGTAACCATGGAGACCAGGGGATATAGAGGAAGTGACCACACAGAAGCATACATTACTGATCTGCTCCTGTGTCTTCCTCAGTCTCTGTTGCTCTGGTGTGTCAGATACAATGCTGAAGCCTCTGCCTTTGCTATCCTCAAAGTCCTTTTTGTATTTCACCTGAAACAAGAGACAGGGATGAGATTTGAAAAACGACTTAGTCGTAAAACTTTGCCATTTGAAAATCCTTCCTTCCCACGGTGGTTCTAAGCTGCAACACAATAGTCTGACAAGTGTTGTGATGGGAAAGAGAGCCTGCTGTTTTGAACTGAAGATACCGGGGTAAAAAGAGGCTGGTCTAAAACAAATTAAGTGTTTTGTTTGGAAATAAGCCGGTTAGTTTAGGTTTGTTCTTGGTTCCATTTAATCTCTGAAAATATTTAAAAATACAGTTGTTTTGTAGTCCCTCTCATCGCTAAAGAGCAAGACAACAATTCCGACAAAATGATTCTTGATTCAAAGCCATTCATCTTGTAGATACCCACACTATACAATAGCTTTGTGTAGGGAACATATTAAACGCAAATTAGAATTAAACCTTCATCTTTGACTATTGGAGTTGTGCGAGCTTTATTCTCCAACACTTTGAAGTCTCATATCATGACATAAGCTCTTACATAAAGTATTAATGTGGCACACCTGATCGTTTTCTTATTGTGTGGAATAATTATACTTTGTCAAGGGCACACTAGGAATCATTCATACATCACTAGACTGCTAGCTATATAGGATTGTAAAGAAAAGCAAAGGGAAAGGGTGATGTACAACAATGCATTCAACTGAAATGTGTCTTCCGCATTTAACCCAACCCCTCTGAATCAGAGAGGTGCGGGGGGCTGCCTTAATCGACATCGGCACCCGGGGAACAGTGGGTTAACTGCCTTGCTCAGGGCCAGAACAACAGATTGTCATCTCAGGGATTCGATCCAGCAACCTTTTGGTTACTGGCCCAACGCTCCTACCCACCAGGCTACCGTTAGTCAAGGCTTCATGTTTATTATCTATGCATAGTCACTTTACCCCTACCTACGTGTACATATTACAAATTATATTATTTTGTGTTAATACATTTTGTTTAACAAGAAATACAAAAATCTAAATAATGTAGGGGTCAAAATTATTGATACCCCTAAAGATTCTTATAAAGTAGTCAAAAGTTTTGTATTTGAAAATAAGAAATTTGTATGTTTCTAAACACTACATAAACACTACAATACATTAATGTGGATACTACCATGATTACGTATAGTCCTGAATAAATCATGAATAAGGATGAGTAAGAGCGTTAGAGGATCAAAGATCATACCCCCAAGACATGCTTTTGACTACTTTATTTTGATTTCCCTACTTTATTTATAATAATCTTTAGGGGTGTCAATAATTTTGACCCCTACCTTTTGAGCAAATAAATTATTACATATTCAACAAAATCTCTTTCTATTATAAAATATAATTTCAACAACAAAAAAGTGCATACAGTATAGCTCAGTATTTGAATTATTTATTTTATAGAGTCATTATTACTCATCATTATCAAGGGTGTCAATAATTTTAGACCCTACTGTATAATTCATGCAAACACGAACAGACAGAGCTAGGCTACTGAGGCCTACAATAATGAAGAGTGTAAACCTCATGGACAGAATGGGTTATTCATTTATCAGTCTACCCAAGAGGCTTTAATGTACATGTTTCAGCTGATTTCTCTCAAAGTAGCCTATCAGTGGCGATATTCTGTCCTTCAGTATTAATAGTCTATTATTGCTACTGTTATGTAAGGCTCAACCTGTGATGTATGACTCATATCATTAGCATGTCAAATTAAAGCTAGAAAAACACAGGTTGATAAATATCCCAGACGTTCATGTTTCTGGCTGAGGGACTGGCTGAGGTTCTCAGACAGCACAAGGGAATGGCTGGTACGAGGGGCAGTTCGTTCCACTAAGCTTGCATACTTAGCAGGGCTGGAGAAAAAGCCTGCATACCTACTACAAGTAGCTAGAAGCTCACCAAGAGCTAGGGTTGGCCACCCTGTTACACATCAAAAACCATATGAATTAAATCCAGCAGTCTTCTCAGCTCTGGGTTCTGCTGGGTGACTCCCTGAAAAGTGTCAGATGTACAGCAGCGGAGGCTGCTGAGGGGAGGACGGCTCAGAATAATGGCTGGAATGGAGCGGCATCAAACACAAACCATATGTTTGATGTATTTGATACCATTCCCGTCCTCCCCAATTAAGGTGCCACCAACCTCCTGTGATGTACAGATGTACATTACATAATAGATCCATTATGCAGACGTTTCATAGTGTACCAGTGTGCTTTGATGGAAACAGACAGGTAGATACGTTAACAGAGCATCTCAATTGGTGTGAAGAGGCTCGTGTTTATTTGTGGCTCTAGGGCAGGTGCTGTACATGGTAAACAACAGTAGAATGGATGTGGTGAGAAAGGCATTGCTTTGCTCCTCCGTGATAGTCGATAAGCACAGTCACTCACTCACACTGACCGCCAGAGAGACAGAGAGAAAGAGAGAGAGACAGAGAAAGAGAGACACCGGGGTAAATTACTCTAGTAAATCTCTGATGGTAAATTACACTGTCAGGTAATAACAGTTCCTTTTATTACAGCATCCATGGCTGGTGCCGAGAGAGACGGCAATAATACACACAGACCTGGCTGTTGCTCTACACTGAGGATGTCCTCAGTCGGGTTTGAGGACAGGGATCGATATGAGTAGGTATCACCGACTGGGTTTGCAAAGAATTGTGGGCTGATTATAGAGGGAGGCATGGCTACCTCACATGGTTTCTCTGACACATAGCATCTCAGACCATCTGGTAACAGAGCGGGCAACTGCACGGCCATTGTGGGGGTGCTTGGCCGCCAGACAATAATGAGCAGGGACCAACATGATCTCAGTGACTGTGTCAGGGTCACTCAGCCAGTTAGGACAGCACTCTGAGGGGACAGAGAGGGAGGATTATCCCAGGCCAGTTAACAGACAAAAGCTGAAAGTGCATCAGGAGTGAAGGCACCAATGCCACAACACACTCATAGGACAAAACACAAATGAGGATGAACACTCAATGTGCAAGAGCTAGTTCTGTCAGTGAGAGACTGGAGTGTTCGATAGACATCTATATTTTGTGTGTGTGTGTGTGTGTGTGTGTGTGTGTGTGTGTGTGTGTGTGTGTGTGTGTGTGTGTGTGTGTGTGTGTGTGTGTGTGTGTGTGTGTGTGTGTGTGAGAGAGAGTGAGAGAGTGAGTGAGAGAAGGTGAGAGACTGTGAGAGTGAGAGACTGTGAGAGTGAGAGACTGTGAGAGTGAGAGACTGTGAGAGTGAGAGATGCCCCTGTGAGAGTCAGGCTACAACAAAGGAGAAGAAGGAGAAAAAAAACAAGGGAAATCAAGCGTGAAAGGTGACATAAGAGTCAGACATTGTTGACCGACTCCTCTAGGGCATGGGCATTCCACCAGAAAGGCTGACATGTTGTGTCTAGAAATGACTCAGATGTGAGCCAGTTTCAGGCTAAAAGATAACAGTCATACCTAGAGAGCCTAGCTTAGAGGGAGTGAGTGCTGTATGACTGTCCCCCTGACATAGAAGACAACTTGTTCTGACAATGTCCTCTATACTACTTCATCTCTCCACCCTCACTTAACAGGCTGTCTGATTTTCTAGTGTAGGCCCAAGTTACAGCAAATATCACACCAAATGTTAGTGTACTTCACAGGAGAGGCATTTGATCGTAAACATGTATTTTTTATCAAAATGCGTTTTTGGGCAGAAATGCCTTCTGGAAGTTTCATGTGCCTTAATAAAACACTTGTATTCCGTAAATACAAATAAAAACATTAAATTATGAGCATAGTTGGTTTAGCCATGGAAAAAGACAGGAACCTTCCTGCTAGCCATGATTGGCTGAGATAATGGATGGGTTGGACATCCGGGAGATGAGTTTGGATTGGTCTGTCATGTAGAATGCTTCTGTCTATAACGTGAGCTGTTCAGTATGTGTTGATAGTCCTTTCTACTGTGCCGTTTTTGAAAGATTTAACGTTAGCCATCGAGAACTACAAAAGTTTTGCTACTTTTCTCAACAACATTGATGCCCTGAATTTAGCAGGCACTATTGACAATTGGAAAAAGTGATGGGCTACTTTCTGCACATGCCACGGTCAGTGTGAACCTGAGTGACTTGACACAACGCTGGCCAAACAAGATGTAGCTACAAACAAAACAGTTAAATGGTTCCAGTCTGCCGTGAGCGTTCATCCATGTATACAGGTAAGAGTCTAGCTACATTTATAGATATAAGTTTCAAATTTAGTCAGAAAGTCGTTTTCATTGCAAGTTAAAGCATACTGTTAGCTAACTAGCGAACGTTAGCTTTCCGGGTCGCTAACTAAAGTCACGTCTATGATCTGTGTAGTAATATTATTCTAATCAGAAATCCATTTGCATTGCTAGTTATAGCCTAATGTTAGCTAGCTAACATTGAACCTGGTTGTTTAGCTTTAGCTACCTACAGATTCATACTACAGCTATGACAATGTTTGTATTGGTAGTAGTATGAGGTGGGATTATGTCGGTTTATTGTTTAGCTAGCTAGCTACATGTCTGAACAAAAGACTCTACTTTGCCAGATGATTACATGACCCATCAAGTTAGCCAGGTGTGTCTGAGGGTGATTACGGCCATCTATTGAATTTCATGAACATGTGTACATGTCTAGACAATAGTGACCCATCCACTCAGCTAGATGTGGCTGGAGGGGGGGGGGGGGGGGGGGGGTTATAGCATTTCCTTCACATGACCCATCAATTTAGACAAGTGTGTCAGGTAAGCTTCATCTAATAATTATACAATATTTATACTATATTTTGGGCACACACTGTTTTTGATATTGCTACTGTGCAGGTAACAATTTCACTGCACCATTTACACCTTCTATATCCTGTGCATGTGATAAATAAACTTTGATTTTATTTGATATAGTGTGTGTTTACCAGACACATTAATGTGAAGAACAACATGATTTGCACCAAAGTCAGATTAGGATATAGGCCAAGGACTAGATAGCGTATTTTTACCTGGAGTTTTTCCTTATTGTAGGCTACTACTTTTACCACTTTAGTCTTAATCTTTGTTTGTTTACTAAACTATTCACTCTGTTTAGCACATGGCCCCATATGTGAATCATTAAAGAGATGGGTGGGGCTAAGGCTTAAGAGGGTGTGAACGATACTGATTGGGTTTAGACAAAGAAGATCTCTCCAGGAGGTGTACCAAACATTCAAGGGCCATTTTCTCAAAAGTGGGGTTGCCCTTGTTGGAGAGAATGCGGTCTATTGAGGGCGGACCACTCTCATATCTTTTGGTCCTGCCCCGCAATCGAAACTTACTGGGGAGAAATAAGATCTAACATTGGAAAAATAATGGGATTTGACATAGAACAAACATTCATTTCTTTGTACTTGGGTGAAATACCAGATAACTTACACAATAGAGAAAAGTACCTCTTGAAGGTCCTACTGTCAGCCAGTAAAAAGGCTATCACTAGGAAATGGCTACAAAAAGACCCTCCCACAGTGACACAATGGATAGACATTGTAGAAGAAATACACCACATGGAGCGTATGACCTTTGCTTTAAGAACTCAACAGGAGAGAGGTCAGGAATACTGGGAGAAATGGGTTTCATACTTGGAAAAGGTCTAATTCAAAGATGCTAATGTAACTAATATGATGATATGATGATGAAGGTAAGAAGTGCACTGTAACTGCCAGATCATTTTTGTTCTTTTATTTTACTTTATTTGTACTTTCTTTGTGTTCCTACAATAAAAACAAAGTATAAAAAAAAAAAAGTGGGGTTGCAATTGTATCAACTTTCAAAAGCAGAAATACTTTCCCATTGTTTCTCAACTGCAGTGTATGATATACCATTTTCTAGCTCAGAGTCTCTACCGATCCCCGCATTAGCATCATGCTCCATCTACTTTGTCTCCCTGCTTTCTGCTCATATCCTGTCATCAAAATAATGAAAATACCTAAGGAGATCGGAATTCTGTTCTCCTTAAAAAAAAGATTGTGATGCACCGAAAATAAACAGGTAGAAACAATTACTGGTGTAGTTCGAAATTAGGAGTAGGAATGTTAAAATAGATACTCCAACAACACATTTTTTTAAACACTTGATCCTATCTTTTTGGGGCCATGTAAATAGAACCATAGGTTAATCAGGGAAATCTCCAGTGGAGCCGGAGCCCTATCGGCCCCTTAGATTAGTTACCTCAAGCTTAAATAACCAAATTACTGATGCGCCACCGCCTTTGAGAATGTGCTCCAAAAAACAGGCCAAAGAATGGATTGCTTGTGTGCGAAGCAGAGACAAGATGGTATTTTCCTATCCATTGGTTGTTACAGTGTGTGTGTGTGTGTGCAATAAACCCTAATGCACTGATACAGTTGGATGAATGTTGACATACAGTAAAGTGATTGTGTGTGGCTCAGTTGCATGGAAATGACTATCAGGATTGTAGGTTCGATTCTCACTGGGGCCACCTACACAAAAATGTATGCACGCACTACTGTAAGACGCTAAGAATAAAAGCCTCTGCTAAATGGCACGTATAAGTAACTAACAATGAAATGATCTGTAGTTACAGAGTACATAATTTGATCAGTGGCTATGGATACATGACCCTATGTGAGAGTGGGGGAATGGAATCTGCTGATGATTAATACAAGTTATACAATCCAATAATCTGTATGAAGAGGATGATGAGAGTACCTTGATGATTCTGATAGTCAGAAGCTCATCATTACAGAGGAATCGCTGAGAGCCTTGCTTGTGAATACATATAAAGCTATCCATGTCTCCAGACTAGAGGTCGACCGATTAATTGGGGCCGATTTCAAGTTTTCATAACAATCGTAAATCGGTATTTTTGGACACCGATTTGGCCGATTGTTTTTTATTTTATTTATTTTTTCACCTTTATTTAACTAGGCAAGTCAGTTAAGAACACATTCTTATTTTCAATGACGGCCTAGGAACGGTGGGTTAACTGCCTTGCTCAGGGGCAGAACGGCAGATTTTTACCTTGTCAGCTAAGGGATTCAATCTTGCAACCTTACAGTTAACTAGTCCAATGCTCTAACCACCTGCTTTACATTGCACTCCACGAGGAGCCTGCCTGTTACGCGAATGCAGTAAGAAGCCATGGTAAGTTGCTAGCTAGCATTAAACTTATCTTATAAAAAACAATAAATCATAATCACTAGTTAACTACACATGGTTGATGATATTACTAGTTTATCTAGCGTGTCCTATAATCGATGCGGTGCGCATTCGCAAAACAAGACTGTCGTTGCTCCAACGTGTACCTAACCATAAACATCAATGCCTTTCTTAAAATCAATACACAAGTATATATTTTTAAACCTGCATATTTAGCTAAAAGAAATCCAGGTTAGCAGGCAATATTAACCAGGTGAAATTGTGTCACTTCTCTTGCGTTCATTGCACGCAGAGTCGGGGTATATGCAACAGTTTGGGCCGCCTGGCTCGTTGCGAACTAATTTGCCAGAATTTTACGTAATTATGACATAACATTGAAGGTTGTGCAATGTAACAAAAATATTTAGACTTATGAATGCCACCAGTTAGATAAAATACGGAACGGTTCCGTATTTCACTGAAAGAATAAATGTTTTGTTTTCGAGATGATAGTTTCCGGATTCGACCACATTAATGACCTAAGGCTCGTATTTCTGTGTGTTATTATGTTATAATTAAGTCTATGATTTGATAGAGCAGTCTGACTGAGCAGTGGTAGGCAGCAGCAGACTCGTAAGCATTCATTCGAACAGCACTTTCGTGCGTTTTGCCAGCAGCTCTTCGCAATGCTTCAAGCATTGCGCTGTTTATGACTTCAAGCCTATCAACTGGTGTAACCGATGTGAAATGACTAGCTAGTTAGCGGGGTGCGCGCTAATAGCGTTTCAAACGTCACTCGCTCTGAGACTTGGAGTAGTTGCTCCCCTTGCTCTGCATGGGTAACGCTGCTTCGAGGGTGGCTGTTGTCGATGTGTTCCTGGTTCGAGCCCAGGTAGGAGCGAGCAGAGGGACGGAAGCTATACTGTTACACTGGCAATACTAAAGTGCCTATAAGAACATCCAATAATCAAAGGTATATGAAATACAAATCCTATAGAGAGAAATAGTCCTATAATTCCTATAACAACTACAACCTAAAACTTCTTACCTGGGAATATTGAAGACTCATGTTAAAAGGAACCACCAGCTTTCATATGTTCTCATGTTCTGAGCAAGGAACTTAAACGTTAGCTTTCTTACATGGCACATATTGCACTTTTACTTTCTTCCCAAACACTTTGTTTTTGCATTATTTAAACCAAATTGAACATGTTTCATTATTTATTTGAGGCTAAATTGATTTTATTCATGTATTATATTAAGTTAAAATAAGTGTTCATTCAGTATTGTTGTAATTGTCATTATTACAAATAAATACATTTTTTTATTGTTTAAATCGGCCGATTAATCGGTATCAGCTTTTTTTGGTCCTCCAATAATCGGTATCGGCGTTGAAAAATCATATTCGGTCGACCTCTACTCCAGACACATGTTTGATGCCTTTAGATGATCTGCAGTGTTTATGACTGCAGAATGAAAGCAATACAGCTCTCTGTAGACTAGAGATTCAGGGTAAACCAAATCAGACAAATCCTGTGAGTGAGCTCCCCTCCCTCCCTCCCTCCCTCCCTCCCTCCCTCCCTCCCTCCCTCCCTCCCTCCCTCCCTCCCTCCCTCCCTCCCTCACCTCCCTCACCTCCCTCCCTCCCTCACCTCCCTCACCTCCCTCTCTTTGACGTTCCTGTCTCTTCCTTTTGGCTGTGTTCTGAGCCAAAGGACTGGCATGTGGACAGACACCCAGTGTGTCTGTGTTTCTTTGACAGATGGGCCCTGGCTGTGTGTCCCTGTACAGGCAAGTTAGGGATCTGACAGCCAGATACAGGCAGAAAGGGAGGTATAGTAAAGGAGCAAAACACGGGAGTGGTGTTTCACTGGTGTGGCTACATATTACACCTCTGTGACGACATAGAAGTTTGGATCCTCTAGTTCCTTCATTATTACAATGTGTTTTCCAGCCCAGCACCTGAAAGTGATGTGAATTTGACGACATACATAAAAATTGAAGGCCATCTCACCTGGCTCTGCAATTCACTCTGATGTCTCAGTCTCAGGTTCTCTGGGGTGTCAGTCACAATGGTGAAGGACTGCTTGGGGTAGTGCCTGGAGAGAGAGAGGGTAGGGAGGTACATATGTGAATACTGAACTACTGCTATGAGAAGACGATTCCTCTCCTTTGCACAAATTATTTTCTCTTATAATCTAATGGCAAAGAATGGAGACATTTTCATGTTTACCGTCCTTAATGTTAAAGTAGGAAGTCAGCTAATTGATTCCCAAAAGTCAAAGTGTCATGTATATTTGAGTGCAAGGTTGTCTCCTACATTTTGGTTATTCACAAAGGATCTAGCTTTTCAGACCCACAATTACAACAACTGAGTCCTATTGGCATATGGACAACTTTTAAGAACAATCATCAAGTAAAATGCTCCCAATAAACATCCCCCAAAAGCCCAGATATACACTGTGTTGAGAATAGAAAATGTAGAATGTGAATAGGACTTAACAGGCACATGCAATACTTGCTAAAACAATTGCCTATTGAAAAGTCTAAAAGCTGAAAGTTCAGCTATGACCTGATGACAACATTGAAAAAGGGAGACTTTGAATGACCTGAACAAAGGTGACAAACATATCACTGTTACATGGGAAACACTAGGCTCTGCCCACAGCCTTTTGGTTTGAATGATGGAATGACAACTCAAAGCAAAAGAGAAAATTGCGCACACACACACACACACACACACACACACACACACACACACACACACACACACACACACACACACACACACACACACACACACACACACACACACACACACACACACACACACACACACACACACACATATATATATTGGTCTTCTTGAGCTTCAAGATTGCATGTTTGGTCCAAGTAAAGTGCAAATTGGTTAAATAAAACTTATTGTTAAATGAATGTATGATGAAAACATAAAGTAAAAGTCTTTGGTTGGATAGGGTTCATGGAAATCACACCTAAACTATCCCTCTGATATGCCCCATGTCCAATGAGGAAATAGGAGGCTGAATCTGTGTCTGTGTTTGAGAGGGTGCTGGAAGGGGATGAAGGGCCCTTGAATGTGTTTGCCTGGGAGGGATAGAGGGACAGAGGTAGGAAAGAATGGAGGGATGAAGTGGTTGACCACACTTCATCCCGCACAGGCTGTGACTAAGGATGCCAGGGGGAGCTGGCAAAAGTCCCAGACTGTACACATGGGAGTCTAGAGAACATCAAAAATAGAGAGATGGACAGAGTACTGAGAGAGATAGAAGGCCAGATAGTGAGAGAGATGGACAGAGTACTGAGAGAGAAAGAGAGAGAGAGAGAGAGAGATAGAGAGAGAGAGAGAGGGCCAGATAGTGAGAGAGATGGACAGAGTACTGAGAGAGAGAGAGAGAGAGAGAGAGAGAGAGAGAGAGAGAGAGAGAGAGAGAGAGAGAGAGAGAGAGAGAGAGAGAGAGAGAGAGAGAGAGAGAGGGCCAGATAGTGAGTGAAATGGGCAGAGTACTGAGAGAGAGAGAGACAGATAGTGAGAGAGATGGACAGAGTACTGAGAGAGGGCCAGATAGTGAGAGAGATGGACAGAGTACTGAGAGAGAGAGGGCCAGATAGTGAGAGAGATGAACAGAGTACTGAGAGAGAGAGGGCCAGATAGTGAGAGAGATGAACAGAGTACTGAGAGAGAGAGGGACAGATAGTGAGAGAGATCAGTTGATTGTTGTAGATGACTGAGAAAGTGACAGAGGCTGAACGAGAGAGATGGAGGAGATCTCTTTCAGCACAGTTCCAACAGCTATGATGGATGCGTAACCAGGCCAGCTCCGCTCAGTAGTGTGAAAAGCTCTTAGTAGTTGCTAAAGTTGTTGAGTATACATGTTGATGAGTTTTTTATGGTATGAATAATATTGGATTAATTTATCTTTCATATTTCTGCATGTTTTGCGATTTCCACAAATAAAATTTAAATAATATTTGTTCTAAGACATCAAAAACAAAAACTTACAATGGTAGATTGTAAACAACCATTCTCCTAACAATAACCACAAGGCTAGGGTTACATGGACCAAGGTTTTCACACTGAATGCTTGTTACTACTGTTATAGGCCCCATCTGTCTAACTTTCCTTATTTAAAACAGTCTGGCAGAAGACCAAGCAACCACTTGTGTAAACATTTTAAGTATTGGAATGAAGTTTGTGAACGGGAAGGTAAAAAGCAGCTTATTTAAGTTGAACATGCAAAGTACTGGAACATCGCTCACTAAATGTAGGGGTAAAGAGAGGAACTAGTGGTAAAGAGAGGTACTGGAAGTAAGGGGTTGGTGCCCACAGGTTCTTTACAGACGGGTTTCCCAGGTCTTAAAAACAGTAGAGCGACGTAGTCTCAATGGTCTAGCGATCAGTGCCGCTGCCCTCAGAACGCACACGTAACAGTGCCGGGGTGGGTTCAAATCTGACCCACTGCTTACACTCCCTACTCCAGTCTTCAACTGGCTGTCCTATTGATAAAATACCAACTCCTTAAAAGGCTGGAGAGCTGTCATTCAGAACAGTGCTGAGAGGATATTCAGCCGCACAGTCTTGGTGTTTTGAGGGGCTCTGCTTCCCATTCTCTTTCAGCCTCATTCCCTGCCATCTCTCTCAAAGGGTTTTGCTGCCAATATACCCATCAACCTTTAATTTGTGGTTTTCCTACTTACACTGTACAGAATTTGATCCATGTGTTCTCCTGCTACCTGTCTAAAATACCAGACCCCTCAGCATGACCTCAGTAAGACCCTAACGACCGCACTGAACACTCACTCAGCAAGAGCTATCTTGTGTTGTAATGAAACAAAACAGGCTTTGTCACTATGTCGCCACAGTTCATAAGATTTCCCAACTGGAGAGGATGGGAGAGGGAATTTGAATAGATGTCTGTTAACAATGACGTTGTGGAAGCAACCATTCGGGGCATTATTCTACAACTACAGTACAAATTCAAGCCCCTGATTATTAACTTATCCATGTAGCTCAATGTGTTAGACATTAAACAAAGATTGTGGGTGTGATAAGGGTACATTGTAAGTTGTTCTGAGTAAGAAAGAACATTTGCTAAAATGGTAATCTCGTTGTATTTTAAATTTGTGTTACTGTTCTTGTCTATCAGTGTATCAGTGTTTTACTACTTGACATGTTTTATGTTTTTGTGTGGACCCCAGGAAGAATAGCTGCTGTTTCGGCAAAAGATAATTGGGATTTGAATAAACCAATGAACCATTTCCCCTCTCATACGATCCTCTGAACAACAAAGGGAGCAATGTCAGATGATGAGTCAAGAGCTTCACCAGAGTACAGTATATTGACCTCACACTAATAGAGCTTCACCAGAGTACAGTATATTGACCTCACACTAATAGAGCTTCACCAGAGTACAGTATATTGACCTCACACTAATAGAGCTTCACCAGAGTACAGTATACTGACCTCACACCAACATTACAGAGCTTCACTAGAGTACAGTATACTGACCTCACACTAACATTACAGAGCTTCACCAGAGTACAGTATATTGACCTCACACTAACATTACAGAGCTTCACTAGAGTGCAGTATACTGACCTCACACTAATAGAGCTTCACAAGAGTACAGTATATTGACCTCACACTAACATTACAGAGCTTCACTAGAGTGCAGTATACTGACCTCACACTAATAGAGCTTCACTAGAGTACAGTATACTGACCTCACACTAATAGAGCTTCACTAGAGTACAGTATACTGACCTCACACTAACATTACAGAGCTTCACTAGAGTACAGTATACTGACCTCACACTAATAGAGCTTCACTAGAGTACAGTATATTGACCTCACACTAATAGAGCTTCACTAGAGTACAGAATACTGACCTAACATTACAGAGCTTCACTAGAGTACAGTATACTGACCTCACACTAATAGAGCTTCACTAGAGTACAGTATACTGACCTCACACTAATAGAGCTTCACCAGAGTACAGTATACTGACCTCACACTAATAGAGCTTCACCAGAGTACATTATATTGACCTCACACCAACATTACAGATCTTCACTAGAGTACAGTATACTGACCTCACACTAATAGAGCTTCACAAGAGTACAGTATATTGACCTCACACTAACATTACAGAGCTTCACTAGAGTACAGTATACTGACCTCACACTAATAGAGCTTCACCAGAGTACAGTATACTGACCTCACACTAATAGAGCTTCACCAGAGTACAGTATATTGACCTCACACTAATAGAGCTTCACTAGAGTACAGTATATTGACCTCACACTAATAGACCTTCACCAGAGTACAGTATACTGACCTCACACTAACATTACAGATCTTCACCAGAGTACAGTATATTGACCTCACACTAACATTACAGAGCTTCACTAGAGTACAGTATATTGACCTCACACTAACATTACAGATCTTCACCAGAGTACAGTATATTGACCTCACACTAATAGAGCTTCACCAGAGTACAGTATATTGACCTCACACTAATAGAGCTTCACCAGAGTACAGTATACTGACCTCACACTAATAGAGCTTCACCAGAGTACAGTATATTGACCTCACACTAATAGAGCTTCACCAGAGTACAGTATACTGACCTCACACTAACATTACAGAATCATCATTGTCTGAAAAAAGACACAGACAGGTAGCCCCATGGGAGTACACAGTTAACCACAGCCTAGGTCAACTCAAACCAAGATAGCCACCCAAAAGATCCACTGCTTTTCAGTGTGTTGTTGCGGATAAGACATATCTATGGAAGGCTTTACCACTGTTATTGTGTATTGGTGACACTAATAAAGTCTGTCAGTATGTAACATCACTTTCCACACAGCAATTACTTCCTGGAAACAATCTGTTGAGATCCCTTAACACGTCTCTAGGGGACGAGCTACACAATACAGGGAGGATGAGGAACAAGAGGACCAATGAAGTACATCGACTCTTCTGTTTCTCTTCCTCTATTTCCAGCTCATTTTCACCACTGGTACCACAAATGAGATGTCAGTAGTGTTGTTTAACTCCTGGCCTAGAGGTTCCAAGTACTGCTGCTTGTTCTTTTTACACATTTACATTTACATTTAAGTCATTTAGCAGACGCTCTTATCCAGAGCGACTTACAAATTGGTGCATTTATCACCACACACCTGGTGTCCCAGGTCTGAACCAGTCACTACACCACTCTGTTTATGTCACGGCTCTCAATCAGTTCCTCATTAGAGGTTTGGCCCCTCAGGCCAGGAGTTGAATAGTCCTGCCACAGGGCATCTAAAAGACGTTAAAAAAAAGACAGGCAAACAACTTGGTCCCAGTGGTACTATTCCGGAAAACCAAACTTGTAGGTAGAGTGCCTTCAAAACAAGCATTCTCCCTCTCTGTCACAGGAGCGGAGGCTCAGAGAAAGGTTTCATGTGCGGCTTTGGTTACCGTCTCTTGGGCATGGACAGCTAAAAGACCTGGGGAGAGGAGAGAGTGTATGTGTGGGTGGCCTGTGTGGATAAGTGAGTATGTGTGGGAGCTCTGTCCTCTACAGGTCCTCTGTTTAGCTGCCTCTACCTCCCCCTCTCCAGGCCTAGAGTTACACTTCAGTGGCCCCAGTCTCCATTGACAACGCTGGACACTTTGTTTGGGCGGCGCAACTCAATCCCCTGAAACAAAGGCCCACTCTGTGGGATGTCATACACTCGCTCGGCAGCCAAGGTACCTCTTCCTTGGCCAGAATAAAAAAGAAAGGTACAATAAGCTATTTATCCCTGGACTACAGAATTAAAAAACCTCCTGGAATGTGAGATCCCCCATTTTTTCCCCCTGTTTGTATTTCATTTACTTTGAGGTTCTTACCATGTCCATTTTTGTCCATGTGGTAGGAATATTGCTATATTGGAGCAGAATGGAGACAACAATCAGTTTGACCTTGAAAGAAATATGTGATTGCCACAACAAAATGAGCACAAATAACCTCTGTTATATACGTGTTGCCATAACAGCTGAGAACAAGTAACCTCTTAATAAGGACCAACCTGGATATACAGACAGGAATATACAGGCCAAAGCACATCCACTCGCTATGGTAACAATGTTTTTACTTTAGCCACATCTGAAACAACTAAACAAACAGATTGCTTTGTGTGTCCTTGCGTCAGAAAAACAGTAAAAGATTTTAAAAAGTCATAAAATGTGGCATATCAAGAAACGCCTAGTTCCAACCACATTCAAACTTCTAGTTAAACCTCCCAGCATAGCCCCTGTCTGGGGAGTAAGGTGTGGCCTATAACATCAACTGCATGGCCGTTATACAAAAGATCACAGTAGGAATCAAACATTTGGTTCTTGTTTTGGTATGCTTCAAAACAGTCAATCTCTAAGGTCTACTAATTCAAAGGGCCAGATGTACCAGGAGTTTTTCCAATAGGTGATTGAAAATGAAAACAAAGCTCTCCAGCCATTCCACTTATTTCATGTATTTCAGTCCGAGCCCATCTGATTCAACCAATCATGACTTGATGATCAGGGGAATCTAGTGTGTTAGGTCTGCAATAGATCAAATATGTCTAAACTGGGGGTAGTTGAGGAGAGGTTTGGGACACACTATAGTATCAAATATAGGTATTTCAGTGAAAATCACAACTGTCACTTTCTCCTGCCTCATAACACAAGTTTCCAATTGGCTCATTCCACCCCTCTCCTCTCCACTGTGACTCTTTCCCAGGTTGTTATTCAGAAAGTGAACATTCTCAAACTGACCTTGTAAAATAACGTTGAATGCATAATGTGTTGGCTCAGGACAGATCCAGAGAAATGGGATCGTTAAGAGGAGGGAACGATACGATGACTTGGCTTGCTGCCATTTACTGTGGGAGGGATTCTTAACCCAGGAAACAGAGCAAAAGTCAGTTCAAACGAAGCATGAGAGCACACTGCTCACACACACACACACACACTTTTCATGCTGGCTTGAACACAGACACACATATATATATATATATATATATATATATATATATATATATATATATATATATATATATATATATATATATATATATAGCATACTATATAACCATCCAAATATGCACTAACTAGCATGACCTCTAAAATGGACCCCCAAACCAACGCCCGCACGGACACACACAGTATTCTTCTGAGTGCTGCAGCCTGCATTATAGTGCATTTGGAAAGTATTCAGACCCCTTCCCTTTTTCCACATTTTGTTACGTTACAGCCTTATTCTAAAATGGATAAAATAAAACATTTTCCTCATCAATCTGCACACAATACCCCATAATGACAAATCGAAAACAGAAATACCTTATTCACATACAGTTGAAGTCGGACGTTTACATACACCTTAGCCAAATACATTTAAACTCAGTTTTTCACAATTCCTGACATTTAATCCTAGTAAAAATGCTCTGTTTTAGGTCAGTTAGGATCAACACTATATTTTAAGGATGTGAAATGTCAGAATAATAGTAGAGAGAATGATTTATTTCAGCTTATATTTCTTTCATCACATTTCCAGTGGGTCAGAAGTTCACATACACTCAATTAGTATTTGGTAGCATTGCCTTTAAATTGTTTAACTTGGGTCAAATGTTTCAGGTAGCCTTCCACAAACTTCACATGGGTGAATGTTGGCCCATTCCTCCTGACAGAGCTGGTGTAACTGAGTCAGGTTTGTAGGCCTCCTTGCTCGCACATGCTTTTTCAGTTCTGTCCACAAATTTTCTATGGGATTGAGGTCAGGGCTTTGTGATGGCCACTCCAATACCTTGACTTTGTTGTCCTTAAGCCATTTTGCCACAACTTTGGAAGTATGCTTGGGGTCATTGTCCATTTGGAAGACCCATTTGCAACCAAGCTTTAACTTCCTGACTGATGTCTTGAGATGTTGCTTCAATATATCCACATACTTTTCCACCCTCATGATGCCATCTATTTTGTGAAGTGCACCAGTCCCTCCTGCAGCAAAGCAGCCCCACAACATGATGCTGCCACTCCCATGCTTCACGGTTGGGATGGTGTTCTTTGGCTTGCAAGCCTCCCCCTTTTTCCTCCAAACATAACGATGGTCATTATGGCCAAACAGTTCTATTTTTGTTTCATCAGACCAGAGGACATTTCTTCAAAAAGTACGATCTTTGTCCCCATGTGCAGTTGCAAACCGTAGTCTGGCTTTTATTGGCGGTTTTGGAGCAGTGGCTTCTTCCTTGCTGAGCGGCCTTTCAGGTTATGTTGATATAGGACTCTCAGACTTGTGGAGGTCTAAAAAAAAAGAATTCTGAGGTCTTGGTTGATTTCTTTTGATTTTCCAATGATGTCAAGCAAAGAGGCACTGAGTTTGAAGGTAGGACTTGAAATACATCCACAGGTACATCTTCAATTGACTCAAATTATGTCAATTAACCTTGTGATACAGAATTGTGATACAGTGAATTATAAGTGAAATAATCTGTCTGTAAACAATTGTTGGAAAAATTACTTGTGTCATGCACAAAGTAGATGTCCTAACCGACTTGCCAAAACTATAGTTTGTTAACAAGAAATTTGTGGAGTGGTTGAATAACGAGTTTTAATGACTCAAACCTAAGCGTATGTAAACTTCCGACTTCAACTGTAACTATTTGTTCAGCACTTTTGAAATGTACAGCGACATTCAGAATATGGGCCGTTCTTACAGTGTTCTCCCTGTACACCAAGTCAGAACTGTAGGATAAATAAAGAGGGCATATAAGCAGACAATGAATGCTCTTCCAATATTCAATGATTACATTTCTCTAAAACAGGCTATAGGCTACATGTGCACCACCAAGTCAGAACAGTAGGTGAAATTAAGAGGGGAAAAGGTACCAAATTATTAGGGTGAGGCACATGGGCTACTAACAGCTTACTACAAAACATACACTTAGTATTACTTTCTTAGCTACAGTATACATATCTCCCTGGCATATTACATCATTTATGCAGAAGCATACAATACATTTTTGGACTTGTTGTGCTGTGCTCACTTGAACAGGAAGGTGGCGCGGCGGTCCTTCGTGGGCAAATTGTGTCATCAAATTTTGTCAACAAAATCTGGCATTCTCTGGATTTATGGTGCTTTCGAGACAACTGGGAAATCTGAAAAAAACAAGGTTGAATCATGATGCCGTCAATGATCTTCAGGTCGTAGTTCTGGAAAGAGGCCCGAATTGCCGACTTGCAATTCTGAGTTGGATGACTGTTCAAAACATATTTTCCCAGTCAGAGCTCGTTTTGTCCCCGAGTTCCCAGTTGTCTTGAACTCACTGAAGTCAGATTTCCCAGTTCCGAGTTTCCAGTTGTTTTGAGCACGGCAGAAGTCATGCTAGATGTTTATTCTTTTAAGCTTGGAAAAGAGACCCTTAAACCCAGACTTGGGACCACACACCCACTTCACTGAATTTTTATTTGATTTATTTCACCTTTATTTAACCAGGTAGGCAAGTTGAGAACAAGTTCTCATTTACAATTACGACCTGGCCAAGGTAAAGCAAAGCAGTTCGACACATACAACAACACAGAGTTACACATGGAGTAAAACAAACATACAGTCAATAATTCAGTAGAAAAATAAGTCTATATACAATGTGAGCAAATGAGGTGAGATAAGGGAGGTAAAGGCAAAAAAAGGCCATGGTGGCAAAGTAAATACAATATAGCAAGTAAAACACTGGAATGGTAGATTTGCAGTGGAAGCATGTGTAAAGTAGAAATAGAAATAATGGGGTGCAAAGGAGCAAAATAAATAAATACAGTAGGGGAAGAGGTACTTGTTTGGGCTAAATTATAGATGGGCTATGTACAGGTGCAGTAATCTGTGAGCTGCTCTGACAGCTGGTGCTTAAAGCTAGTGAGGGAGATAAGTGTTTCCAGTTTCAGAGATTTTTGTAGTTCTTTCCAGTCATTGGCAGCAGAGAACTGGAAAGAGAGGCAGCTAAAGGAGGAATTGGCTTTGGGGGTGACCAGATAGATATACCTGCTGGAGCGTGTGCTACAGGTGGGTGCTGCTATGGTGACTAGCAGGCTAGTGATTGCTTTGCAATGATTGCAGTTAGCTACTGATTCCTTCCAAACCACTCATTGTTGAATTTGCGATTTCCAACTTGTGTAATGTTTATGTCCAATGGCCGATGAGCACCGATACATTTTAGCTATAATTTATCTTCATTACTTTCCTGAATGATGGGTCACCAATGGTTGATTGCCATTGTGCATACCCACTGGGTACACACTAGTTGAATCAACATTGTTTCCACGTCATTTCAATAAAATTACGTTGCACCAATGTGGAATAGAAGTTGATTTGACATCTGTGCACAGTGGGTAGTCCCTGTAGAACTAAAGTATACTTTCAAATGAACACTAAGTGACAAATGATTGGGATGAAAATGGTCTCCCGTAGCAACGGCTCACACATACACGTCTCTTTCAACCCTGAGAATTCACTGGTGTGTATGCTGAATGGGACTATTTTAGAAACAAGTTTATTAGGCAGGGTAGGGGTGGAGTGGATTGGGGTGGGTCTTGTAAGTCTCTCTTGTACCTCTGCACACACAATAACACTTTTTCTCCTCTCAGCAGGGCAGAAAAACATGGCTGCCAACCAGGTGTACGTGGTCTAATTACAAGAGTCAGGGTCAATGTGGGGTGCTGTTGTTGACATCGGTACCGCTCACCCCCCCCCCCTTTCTCTCTCTCTCTCCCTCACTGTCTGTCTTTCCCTCTGTCTCCTGGTCATCCATCTATCAGGGATGGCTCATTTACTCACCTCTCTCTGTGTTTTGGATGAATATGTGAGGAGAGTCTATGGGATACCAAGCTTCAGTCATGAATCAACTTGCTACTCACTGTAAACAAATCTGGCAACCCATCTACCTCTGCCTCGAACCCAACACCTTGGGTTTGCGTCTCTCAATTGTCTAAGGTGTCTTCCTCTTTCCATATCTCCTCTTTCTTCTGCTTCATCAAATTACTGATAAAAAGATGTCTAGAATTAGATTTTCACTTGTCCAGTTCTTAAAGGAGCAGTAGGCAGCTTTTTGGGCGACCCTACCAAATTCACGTAGAAATGTGAACCATTTAAATTTTATCAACCAGGAAATGGCTGAGTGATTTCAGCCTATTGTACCTTTAAATATCAATGTACAGTAGATGGATGGAAGGAGACAAGGAGCAGAGGCTACTGTCAAACGGAACCCCATTACTGATGAAGAGCCAAACTAACGTAGCTAAAGAGGACCCAACAATGTGCATTTTGACATTTGACCTTTAGCAATGTGCATATTTCTCATCTCCAACATGCATTACTCTGTCGTAATCTAACAATGCATTACTCTGTCGTAATCTAACAATGCATTACTCTCTGTCGTAATCTAAAAATGCATTACTCTCTGTCGTAATCTAACAATGCATTACTCTCTGTCGTAATCTAACAATGCATTACTCTCGTTGATAATTGGCACTGGAGAAGTGTTATAGCTAATTACACATAACGCACCACTTCCATTTGATAATGTTATCAATTTCTACTTCCAGGCTTTGCGTGAGTGTGCGCTCATAACCCCTGGTGAATAAATAAATAAAAACAGCACTGAGTAAATGACAAAATGCTAAATGGGTCTTTGCATCCCCCTGGTAAGACAGAAACCGATCCCAAACTGCTTGATTTACATGACTGAAGCATTTTGTTCTCACATGCACGTCAGACCTAAATATAACCCCTCGTGTCCTTTCAGACACCATTTCCAATAATACACTCAGAGACATCCTGTTCACATCGAAAGTTTGCTTATTATTCGGGTGAAACGGCAGAGATTTACAATGCTCTGATGCTGGCGTATTGTGAGGACCGATGTGGAGGGCATTGTTTAAATGTTACTGTGGCATTATCATGCTGTCTGTGGGTGACCCTCCCAGTCTGCAGTAGCACTAGGTTGGTCCTATTCTGCACTGTTTTGGTTTGGTTTCCTGAGCGAGAGAGAAAAAATGGTTGCTTTGATGTCCGGCGGCGTGGGTTGGTGGGGGTTCCAACTTCCTGTTACCTTGGCCTGGTGGGATATAACAGAGGGAGCCACAGACGGCCATCCCCGTCAATGTTCTTTTTTTGAACACACACAAAGACAAATGCATGTCCACGACACCACTGTCCATAACTTGTTAAACAATGCTGAGTGAATTATCACCGACAGGCTGGTGTTCTCCCTCTCTTGGCGGTTCTGTGACTGCAAGCTGAGACAATTTATTTCAATCCTAATGCTGTTATCTCCCTTGTATGGAATATGACTTTCACATTCATCATTCAAAATGCCATGTCAGTGAAGCAACATTTTTCCACTGACCAGTCACTCTCTATAGGCACCTGATGGGAGAGGTGTTGATAAAACTGTGTGACTTCTAGCAGCTGAAATAAAAACCTTCCAAGGACGTGTCGTCTAGTCCAGGTAAATCCATCTGTACAAGATGGTCTCTTTGTACTCTTCTCACAAGCGAACCCTTCGTCAGTTGTGTGATGCTCAGCCAAGCGGAAACAAACATGGCGTCAGCTCCAAGTGTTGTTATACAGGTTGCTGCACAAAGTATCGAAAGAATAGCATTGTCTGGACTTTTAAAAACTGGCAGCCATGTTCCTAACTGCCACCCAAAAACATGGACACAACAGCGAGTATTCTTCCTGCCTTGTTACACTGACAGTGTGGTATTTCACCAAGCAGGAGTGCAGACTTACTCTTGAAAACACTGTATTGTGAAACAACTCTACATTGTCTGCTGTGATTGTACTTTATACAGTAGGAGCCATAATATAATGGACCTTAGTTATGTTTCAGCCTCACTGTAGACTGTATATTACACATAACATTTATTATCTTCCCTCAGGTTTACAGCCAAAAAACATGTGTCCCCCAAATCAGGGTGGATCCATGGCACCTGTGTCAGACTGTGTATCTCCCCCTGTCTGTGTAAATGGTGCGGCACATGTCCACCCCGGGGGCCCTTTCCCCACAACAGGCCTGTTCTGGAGCTATACTCTGTGCTAGTCCATATGTTCTACAACAGCCTCTCATCCCGGCTTTGACCCCAAAAACAGGCAGATCTCAGAACCTCCACTTATACAAATGAAGAAGAAGAAAGTCGCATACACTAGTTTCTCCTTGCTGTGTATTTACAGTATATGACTGAGCTGTCAGCTAAAGAGCCTTCATCCGGGTATGAACATACATTTAAATATCTTTATAGATATACTCAGTGGCAACACGTCATTCAGGGCATTCTGTTTTGAGCCCCACATTTTTAGCAGAGCCTGTTTTGCATGTTATTTTGGCATTAATACGTGTCACATATCAGCTTGCAAACAATAAAAAAAAAAATATATATCATTGAGTTAATAAAGCCACATACATACATGGTATCTTTATTGTTTTCTTGAGTAGGGCAGCTCCAAAATGCAGGTGTTTCAGCCTAGCTCAATGCTTTCAGTGGTGGGGCAAGCCAGCAGAAAATACGGAGCGTTGCGCCGTGATTGGCTCAGTGTTCTGACACTCATGGGGACAATACGTCACCGCCAAGTCTAAGTGTAGAGCTCGAAAATTTAAGCCCCTTGGGTGCTGCCATAGAGTTACAATAGAAGTTCCCATCCAAGAAGGCTCAAGGTCATTGGCCACAGATAAAATGACGTCAAATCACGTTATATCTACAGTAGCTTTGATTGGACTGATCATGTGAACATCATACTTTTAAAATCTTAGCTAGCAGTCATCATCATGAATCAAGTCGACAATCTACTGGCAAATCCTTTTTAATCCTTGTCATATGAAGAGAAATAATGCGTATCGTTGCTCATCGGCCATAAACATTACACAACAAGTTGTAAATTGCAAATTCAACAATGAGTGGTTTGGAAGGAATCCGTGGCTAACCGCAAGCATTGCAAAGCAATCATTAGCCTGCTATTCAGTGGAGTGGCTATGTGGTCCCAAGTCTAAGATTAAGGGTCTCTTTTCCTAGTTTAAAATTATAAACATTCAACATTGACCATGCCGTCAATGAAGCATGATCTGTGCCGTACTCAAAACAACTGTTAACTCGGAACTGCAAAATCTGACTTTAGTGTGTTCAAGACAACTGGGAAATCGGGAAAAACCTTTTGAACTTTCATCCAACTCGGAATTGTAAATCGGGAGCTCGGGCCTCTTTCTAGAGCTACGACCTGAAGATCACTGATGTCATCATCATTCAACCTTTTTTTTCTTCTGAGTTCCCAGTTGTCTTGAAAGCACCATAAATCCAGAGAATGCCAGACTTTGATGAAAGTTTGATGACAAAATTTGCCCACGAAGGACTACCGCACCACCTTCCTGTTCAAGTGAGCACAGCACAACAAGGTGAGTCCAAAAATGTCTTGTATACTGCTGCATAAATGTGTATGTTGTGTAGTAAGATGTTAGTAGGCCATGTGTCTCACCCTAATAATTTGGTCTATTTTCCCCTCTTAATTTTGCCTACTGTTCTGACTTGGTGGTGCACATGCAGCATACAGTATAACCAGTTTTAGAGAAATGTAATCATTGAATATTGTAAGAACTTTCATTGTCGGCTTATATGCCCTCGTTATTTAGCCGACGGTTCTGACTTGGTCTACAGGGAGAACACTGTAAGAACGGCACATGACAAGGCTCTGCTGATAGCCAGGTGTAGCAGTGGTATAGTGCAATTAATGTATTGTTTAGTGTTGTGTAGTGTCTTTGCTGGCATGCATTCCACATCATTTTTTTGTTGTTGCCCCACCTAGATTTACATGTTAAAATTGCAACTGGATAAACTCTATCTATAGACTTTGTTTATGGCCAGTACATAAAACATATATTCCCACAGATTAAATGAGAACCTATGGTGCATTTGGAGAAGGCATATTATGTCGTTTTTCAATTTCCTTAAAACAAATATTTTCTTAGGCTACCCGGATTTACTATTTTCACTCTTCTTGAGGCAAACCAGGTAGAGTAACTCAAAAAGAAAAATATATGGCAAATAGAAATCAAAACTGGATGGTGTTTAGAGAGAGATGGGAGGGGTTGAGTGAAGCTGAAGGATGGGACTAAAAACAAAAGAAAGAAGTCGAAGTGTGTTGTTGTCCATTAGTTTACTCCAATTAGGGGAGGGGTGATAGGGTTAGGGGAAATAATAAAGGAAAATGTATAAAAATATATATATATTCAAAAAAAGAAAATGACGTAGGCAATTACATTGGTGGAAGCCACAATATGTGCAATATTAAAGCTGATCTACCCCATAAAAAACAATCAAATAATAATTAAAAAATTAATTAATTAATTAAAAACAGTTTCAGATAATTACTTTACGGCAAAGTTTTAGAGAACCAGGGAGATCTATTATCATCTACACGGCTGTCGAGGTGATTAAAAGCTGTTTTGGGCTCTTTTACTCAGCGATAAGACGTTAAAACTAAGACATTCACTGAATAATCCATCTTGCCCTTGGTGCTGGCTGAGTAGATCCTTTCCCTTAAAGCACAACCTCAGCAGTTGTAGAGTGAGAGTGAGAGAGAGAAAGAGAGAGAGAGAGGTTCCAAGCAGGGTTCTTATCACTTAGCAATAACACTGATGGGAACTACATGAGAAATCTCTTTTAAGCCTTATAAGCATAATGCAAGGGTCAAATTAAATTGGTCAAATAAATTGGTGTGTCATTCGCTATTAAGGCTGCATCCTCATCATTGAAAAGCGCCTTAGCTATTATATTAACTCAGAATAATTTTACAAAAAAATGCTATTCTATATACTTTCTATATGATGGAATTTAACATTCCACATTGTTTATATGATTGTCTCTGTTCTCCTTTGAAAGCCACAGAGGAGGATTTCATTTATTCATATAGGCCTCCATGAGCAGTCTTATTCTAAATTACACCACTAGGTCTACCTGAGCAGCCGGTAAGGATGATGACCTGACAATAGCTTGGACATTCTTGGCCAAATCTTATCTTCAGATCTGCACTACAGATGTAGGCTCTTCATTTGATCACCCTGTTGTGGGAGAACTTTCCTGCACTGTAGCAAATGTAAAACGTATCGTATTTGAGGTTCAAAAAGGGTTATGAAGTTTGAAATTTCCACTTTTAAATTTCAAACTTGATCTTCCTTCACGAAAAATTTAGCCTGGAGATCACAACATTAAATTAACCAACCTTTCCCATCAGAAACAAGCTGCAATGTTAAAGCCAGTGGTGGAAAAAGTACCCAATTGACATACATAAGTAAAGATACCTTAATAGTTAATAGAAAATTAGTCAAGTAAAAGTGAAAGTCACCCAGTAAAATACTACTTGAGTAAAAGTCTTTGGTTTTAAATATACTTAAGTATCAAACGTATATGTAATTGCTAAAACATTCTTAAGTATCAAAAGTAAAAACACAAATCATTTCAAATTCCTTATATTAAGCAAACCAGACGGCGCCATTTTCTTGTTTTTTATTTATTTATGGATAGCCAGGACATAATTTACAAATGAAGCATGTGTGTTTAGTGAGTCCGCCAGATCAGAGGCAGTAGGGATGACCAGTGATGTTCTCTTGATAAGCGTGTGAATTGGACCATTTTCCTGTCCTGCTAAGCATTCAAAATGTAACGAGTACTTTTGGGTGTCAGGGAAAATGTATGGAGTTAAAAGTACATTATTTTCTTTCGGAACGTAGTGAAGTAAAAGTTGTCAAAAATATATAAAAAGTAAAGTACCAATACCCCCAAAAACTACCTAAGTAGTACTTTAAAGTACTTTACACCAATGGTTAAAGCCCATCACATTGAAAGTACCGGACATAAAGTCATTTTCAACACATTGCACCAACCCATGTCATTTCAATTTCCTTTCAATGGCTCGCTCGTCATCCCTGTTTTCTCACATTTCACACTGATGATAGAGCTCGGTGGCTGTGTTTTTGCTGTTATCACGGTGGCTGTTGGACGGTTTGCATTAGCTGTTGCTTTTAACCCTGTAAGATCCAAGCATTTTTGAAAATGCATTTTTATACTTGTAAAAATACCTCTAGCTCTGGCTTATGTTTGTTTCTCGATTTCCTTTTTTCTACATAATCACTACACCTTAAGACAGGACACACAACAAATGTTACTAAGAGATACATCTGGCTTTAAGAAGACAAACTATGTAGTGTTTGACATTAAATTAGGACCTGTTGTATTTTTGGAAACGGGGGTCTCACAGATGATTTCAGGCCTCAATAATCCAAATGAGCATGATAAAGCAGTCTATAACGAAGCTCTGATCATTGATCTCAGGCTCAGCCATCAAGTGAGCCACTTCACTGGTACTTCCGTTAGTACCCAAGTGTTTCTCAATTGACTTAAGTGGCATCCTCTCCTCGTCTCCTTTCCTTCATCATCCCCCCTTCGTAAAATCAGATCATGACTCCATACTCCTGCTTCCTGTCTACAAGCAGAAGCTGCTTCTTGACACACTGCTCGCATAACCCGGAAGCCAGCTGCACCAATGTGTCGGAGGAAACACCGTACAACTGGTGACCGAAGTCAGCTTGCAGGAGCCCGGCCCGCCACAAGGAGTCACTAGAGTGCGATGGGACAAGGACATCCCGACCGGCCAAACCCTCCCCTAACCCAGATGACGCTGGGCAAATTGTGCGCCGCCTCATGGGTCTCCCGGTCACGGCCGGCTGTGACACAGTGCTTTAGACCGCTGTGCCACTCGGGAGGCTCTCCCCTCCTGTACTCGAGAGGCCCTCCCCTCCTGTTCACCCACGACTGGTTATTAGTAGATTTGGATAGAAAACACTCTGAAGTTTCTAAACTGTTTGAATGATGTCTGTGAGTATAACAGAACTCATATGGCAAGCAAAAACCTGAGAAAAAAATCCAACCAGGAAGTGGGAAATCTGTTTTTCAAGTCTTTGCCTATCCAATATATAGTGTAAAATTTGGTCCGATTGCACTTCCTAAGGCTTCCACTAGATGTCAACAGTCTTTAGAACCTTGTTTCAGGCTTCAACTGTGAAGGGGGAGAGAATAAGAGCTGTTTCAATCAGGTGTTTGGCAGAATGCCATGAGCTCAGTCAGGCGTGCGCCCGTGAGAGTTAGCTGCGTTCCTTTTCCTTTCTAAAGACAAAGGAATTGTCCGGTTGGAATATTATTGAAGATTTATGATAAAAACATCCTAAAGATATATTTTATACATCGTTTGACATGTTTCTCCGAACTGTAATGGAACTGTCGTCTGAACTAAGTGCCTGCGCCGTGTGAATTTGGATTTGTGAACTAAAAGTGCGAACAAAAAGGAGGTATTTGGACATAAATGATGGACTTTATCGAACAAAACAAACATTTATTGTGGAACTGGGATTCCTGGGAGTGCATTCTGATGAAGATCATCAAAGGTAAGTGAATATTTATAATGCTATTTCTGACTTCTGTTGACTCCACAACATGGCGGGTATCCGTATGGCTTGTTTTGGTCTCTGAGCGCTGTACTCAGATTATTGCATGGTGTGCTTTTTCCGTAAAGCTTTTTTTTAAAAATCTGACACAGCGGTTGCATTAAGGAGAAGTTTATCTATAATTCCATGCATAACACTTGTATCTTTTATGAATGTTTATTATGAGTATTTCAGTAAATTGATGTGGCTCTCTGCAAAATCACCGGATGTTTTGGAAGCAAAACATTACTGAACATAACGCGCCAATCTAAACTGAGAATTTTGCATATAAATATGAACTTAATCGAACAAAACATACATGTATTGTGTAACATGAAGTCCTATGAGTGTCATCTGATGAAGATCATCAAAGGTTAGTGATTCATTTTATCTTTATTTCTGCTTTTTGTGACTCATCTCTTTGGCTGGAAAAATGGCTGTGTTTTTCTGTGACTAGGTGCTGACCTAACATAATCGCATGGTATGCTTTCGTCGTAAAGCCTTTTTGAAATCGGACATTGTGGTGGGATTAACAACAAGTTTATCTTTAAAATGGTGTATAATACTTGTATGTTTGAGGAATTTTAATTATGAGATTTCTGTTGTTTGAATTTGGCGCCCTGCACTTTCACTGGCTGTTGTCATATCGATCCCGTTAACAGGATTTCAGCCGTAAGAAGTTAATTCCCCTACCCATTATTACAGTTCCTTTCAGCAGGATCGCAATGGACCTGGTGGGACCTCTACCCAAGAGCAACCGAGGGCACCAATACATACTGGTGATTCTGAATTATGCCAACAGGTACCCGGAAGCCATTCCCCTGCACACCATGTCCACCAAGGGAATCGCACGTGAGTTGGTCATGCTGTTCTCCCGAGTAGGTATTCCCAACAAGATATTGACCGACCAGAGCACCCCGTTCATGTCATGAATCATGAAGGAACTATGCAAGCTAATGAAAATAACCCAGTTGCGCACCTCATTGTATCACCCTGATGGATTGGTGGAAAGATTCAATCAAACCCTGAAGCAGCTGATAAAGGTGGTGATGGAGACTGATGGAAAGAATTGGGACCAGATGCTACCCTACCTGATGTTCTCAATCCGAGAAGTGCCCCAGGCTTCAACAGGATTCTCTCCCTTTGAACTCCTGTACGGGAGACGACCCCGAGGACTGCTGGACGTGGCTAAAGAAGCCTGGGAACAGCAACCGTCGCCCCAACAAACCTTGGTAGAGCATGTGGGAGACATGAGAGATCGGATGGCAACCCTGTGGCCCCTGGTACGGGAACACATGCTGGAGGCCCAGGTGGCCCAAGCGAGGTTGTACAACAGAGGGACACAACGAAGAGACTTTCAGCCAGGAGACAAAGTGTTGGTGTTGGTCCCCACCTCAGAATGTAAGTTTTTGGCCCAATGGAACGGGCCATACGAAGTAATTGAGAAGGTGGGTGAAGTTAACTATAGGGTCAGACAGCCGGGACGTAGGCATCTGACACAGATTTACCATGTGAAACTGCTAAAGAAATGGAATGCAGGTGATGTACTCTACTCTATGTCCCCGAAGAAGGCTATCACGGAGACCGAGCCGGCGGAGGTGCCTATGGGGGAGCAGCTGAGCCAAGCACAGAAGCAGGAGCTGAGGGAGTTGGTCGGCCGAAACCAGGATGTGTTTTCCAGTGAACCAGGGAAAAAGGGGAAGTTGAGACCCTACCGCATACCGGAAGCAAGGAGAAAGGCTGTCAGGACCAAGGTAAAAACGATGTTGGAAGCTGATATAATCGAAGAGCCGAATAGTGAGTGGTGCAACCCCTTAGTGTTGGTGCCGAAACCAGACGGCACCATTCGATTCTGTAATGATTTTAGAAAGGTAAATGAAATCTCAAAGTTCGACACCTACCCCATGCCCCGATTTGATGAATTAATCGAACGGCTAGGAACGCCCGATTTATCAGCACGATTGACCTGATAAGGGGTTATTGGCAGGTGCCCTTAGCTCCCGAGGTACGGGAGAAAACTGCTTTTGCCACCCCGGACGGTCTGTTCCATTACAAGAAGCTGCCCTTTGGACTGCACGGGGCCCTGGCCACCTTCCAGAGGTTGATGGACCGGGTTCTCCGACCCCATCGGAAGTACGCTGCGGCATACATCGACAATATTGTGATCCATGCGAGTGAGCGGGAGACACATCTAAACCAGGTGAGCGCGGTAGTGCAGGCCTTACGGGAGGCGGGGCAAACAGCGAACCCAAAGAGATGTTGGCTCGCCCTGCGGGAGGCTGAGTACCTGGGGTACACGATCGGGAGAGGATGTGTCAAACCCCAGATTAAGAAAGTGAAGGCGATTTGGGACTGGCCCCGCCCCCTCACCAAGAAGCAGGTACGCACGTTTGTGGGGTTGACTAGTTACTGCTAGAGATTTATTCCCCACTTTGCCTCCCTAGCCAGCCACCTGACAGATCTGACCAGGAGCCGTCTGCCCGCCCATTTGACGTGGACCAAGGAGACGGAGAAAGCCTTCCAGGACCTAAAGGGAACACTGTGTTCTCGACCCGTGCTGGTGACACCGGACTTCTCCAAACCAGTGTTGGTACAGACCGATGCATCCGAAGGGTGCGTGCCGTCCTATCACAGCTACAAGAAGCTGAGGAACACCCAGTCATGTACATTAGCCGGAAGCTGTTACCGTGCAAACAAAGATATTCCACGGTGGAGAAAGAATGTCTAGCGATCAAGTGGGCGCTGGAAAGGCTGAAATATTATTTATTGGGACGGCACTTCACCCTCGTAACAGACCATGCACCACTGGTATGGATGTCACAAAATAAGGACAGTAACGCCTGGGTCACCCGCTGGTTCCTATCCTTACAGCCCTTTGCTTTCTCTGTCGTCCACAGATTAGGTGTAGCCCATGGAAATGCCGACGCTCTAGGGAGCTGGACCACCCCTCCGACTGGGTTTGGGGGGGGGGGCAGATCGCAGGGAGAGGTGAGGGGAGTGGTTATGGAGGGGAGATATCTGGAGGGGAGATAACCAGGGAATGCTTGGGGATAAAGGAGGAAGCAGCCTGCACAAAGGGGCAGAGTAAGGAGAGAACAAAGTACGTTATGAAGAGTGGGAGAAGAGAGAACAACCTGGACTGTCGGACTACCCCCCTTGTGTACCGAACCGGATTGGCTGAGGACCCGAGGGTGAGGATTACCGATGGAGAACGGAACGGACAACGAGAACGGCGTGTGGACTGGGAAGTAATTGGTGAATTCTCCCTTCTTCCCCAGTGTACCAAAATCCCTATTAAACTCCCTATTTGCATTCTAGTTGTGCTCCTGGTGCATGTTTTGTTATTGAACTTGGTGACGTGTGAAATCCCACGCCCTTGAGCCTGCTACAATATTTATTATGGTATTGGTACTGACCCTAGAACTGACCCTGTATATAGCTTACTTACTTTTCTTATTTCTATTTCTCGTCTTTTTTTGTCCTACTTTACTTGATTTTATAGTGCTATACTGTATATTGATATTGATTATTGCATTGTTGGGAAAATATAGAAAGACAGTTTAGGTGATAGCAATATAGAAAACAATAGAACTGAATGACCTGGAAATCACTTTCACCTGTCCTGTTCTTTGATGTTACTGTAGAAGAGGCAATGAGATGAGGAGAAGATGCAGCGCATTTGACTATTAAGATGCACCCTTTGGGTTAAGACAGCAGGTAAACCTTTGTGACAGAGAGGCTTATCAAATGACATGCTTTGATGCAACACATAACTAATGGTTTTGCTTTTGTTTGTTCAACTATTCATGCATAACATTCTTCTTCCATAAAATATACTCTGCTTTAGATCTATGCCTTCACAGCTTTTCAGTTCTGGGCCATCTCATAAAAGATTAGTCAGAGAGTTACATAAGTTTCCCTCATATTTCTTGTCTGCATGACAAATGACTGTCTCTGTCTCTGTCAGACAAAAGAACATTGTCAACCCCTGTATGTGTTGAGTCCAATGAAACGTCCTCTTATCTTGTGTGTTTGAAATGCTACTTAGCTTTTGGGGCATTTATCATGTCCCTCAATAGCAGTAGTTACAAAATGGCACGACACGAAAGGCTCAGAAATGGGGTACATCTTTGCATCATCACTTTCTAATGAGCTGTCAGACATCAGATAACATACTGTTAATTATTCTAACTTAAAAATTAACTATGAATATTTTAAAGAAAATTGTATTTAAAAGATGGAAATGGCATGACTGACTATAAGCCTTCCTCTACACTGCAATACAAGAGCGGTTAAATATTAGTAATCTGCTTAAATATTAGTGATGAACTGGGCACAGTGTCACACAGGTTTATTTAAAAAGAGCCAGGAACGGCAGATTAAAAATGTCCTCTTCCCCTGACATATAATTGACCATGTGCTTTCCCTTGACCTGCAGTGAGCTCAAAGCATTGTCTATTAAAAGGAGCAATCTGCAGTTGCTACATCCATTTTTGGACTTATAAATTAATGATATGTACCCATTGATTCTTGAAGAATATAACTTATAAATGCCTCATGAGCTTAGTTTAACTGTCATACTATATAGCCTCAAAACATTGTTAAAACTATACTTTTTATATCATGGATGGTCAGTCCTTGCATCCATAGCTCTGTCTATGAATTTGAGATTGGTTACATTTCTCCAGCCCCATCCCTCAGCTTTTTACCAAAACAGGGGTGGGGAGTACGCGTTGTTATTGTTTCTACTGCTGATTGCCACTTTAAGCAGAGGTGAACGCTGCACAGAGTGACTCCAGGGTCTCACTTGATTCATCATACCACCCCAGGACTGACTGTACGTCGCTCGGTATAAGACTAACATGTAAATGCAAGACACAATCTGTAAGATTTGAGAGTTTATTACAACTGTATTACTGTATCATGACCCAAAATCTGACAACATATGCGTGTAAACAGGGAGATACTGGAGAATCCAAAAGTCTTCCTGTTTTCTCTTATGACAGAGAACATAGACACAGAGGAAGCCAGTGGGAAAAGTTTCCATTAATGCAACTTTGTAGATTCTGTCCTGAGACTCCGGAAGAGAAGCTTTACCATGGAGGTCAAAGGCTAAGTAGCATTTCTTTCCCCAAAATGTTGAAAGAGAAACAGAGAGCAACATAGAAAGGGTGAGGGAAAGCAAAAGAGTGAGAGAGAGCAGGAGAGAGAAAGAGAGAGAGAGAGAGAGAGAGAGAGAGAGAGAGAGAGAGAGAGAGAGAGAGGAGAGAGAGAGAGAGAGAGAGAGAGATGAACACTGCACCAATGTGTAAATGAAGGTAGCACAGGGCTGAAAATTAATTGCACTAAATAACACACAGAATTCTAAGAGGGTTGAGCATGTTGATGTTGGGGGGAGGCCTGAATCCCAGCACAATGCTGACAATGTGCTTTTCTAATCCTTCCGCAATTTTCTCTTTCATCTTCCCACTGTTAAAAGACGGGGAAATTGAGGAGCATGGGATACAGAGAGAGAGAGAGAGAGAGAGAGAGAGAGAGAGAGAGAGAGAGAGAGAGAGAGAGAGAGAGAGAGAGAGAGAGAGAGAGAGAGAGAGAGAGAGAGAGAGAGGGAGAGAGAGAGAGAGAGAGAGAGTCCCAAGAACATTGATTATTGTAAGAACCTTTGAGGAACTGACCCAAGGTTTGGAACCCGTGGGGGTGGGCTTAATTAAAAGAATGCACCACCCTAACACATTAAGGAACACCTTCCTTTCAGGAATACTGAATATCACTTAAGGAATTTAGGGAATTCCACATAGGGAATATAGTCAGAACACTAAGGGCTTCTAGAGGCTATGGAGAGGTGTAGTATCATAATGAAATAGGTGGCCTATTCTACAAGTCTATTAGCCAGTGAGAGGAAATGGTTTTATGGTCCTAAGGGATCAGAGGTCATTTTCACCCAAAGGAGCCATTAATTAAATGCTATTGGGTGTGTGACAAGGGTAGGACAAAGTGTGTTCTGTTTGTAGACTTGGAGGCTGTGTTTCGGTAGGCTTTTCTGTATACATTTATAATGCAGTCTTTTCTTGGGGATTACTCTAAACAAATGTGTTGAAGCGGCATGCAACAGACCAACAAGATATTTGGTGAAAACATTTATTGGGCATTTCTACTGTGTGTGTGCGCGTGCTGATAATACAGCAAAATAGATCGTGTCTATGCTTTATATATTGTTCAAATGAAGGCTACATTGAAACCCTATCAATAACAACACAAGGACAGCAGATTAAATATACTTTAAAATGCTGTTGTTGAAATGCTGGCGGTGTTCCTCTTCAACAAACTGCACTATACTTCCACACTAGCATCAGACCCTTGAACGGATCCACACTTGTTCAGGTAAGTGGGTTTACACACACCCCTTCCCTGCAGATCTGAACAAGAGCTCGGTAGAGGTAACCAAGCACATGAGCTGTGGTTTATGTAAGGGATAATCAACGAGGGGCTATGTGTTCTATGGAAAATAATGAACTACGTGGAAGGTGTGTTCCACAACGTGCTAGCGGAGTGGAAGGTGTGTTCCACAATGTGCTAGCGGAGTGGAAGGTGTGTTCCACAATGTGCTAGCGGAGTGGAAGGTGTGTTCCACAATGTGCTAGCGGAGTGGAAGGTGTGTTCCACAACGCGCTAGCGGAGTGGAAGGTGTGTTCCACAATGTGCTAGCGGAGTGGAAGGTGTGTTCCACAATGTGCTAGCGGAGTGGAAGGTGTGTTCCACAATGTGCTAGCGGAGTGGAAGGTGTGTTCCACAATGTGCTAGCGGAGTGGAAGGTGTGTTCCACAATGTGCTAGCGGAGTGGAAGGTGTGTTCCACAATGTGCTAGCGGAGTGGAAGGTGTGTTCCACAATGTGCTAGCGGAGTGGAAGGTGTGTTCCACAATGTGCTAGCGGAGTGGAAGGTGTGTTCCACAATGTGCTAGCGGAGTGGAAGGTGTGTTCCACAATGTGCTAGCGGAGTGGAAGGTGTGTTCCACAATGTGCTAGCGGAGTGGAAGGTGTGTTCCACAATGTGCTAGCGGAGTGGAAGGTGTGTTCCACAATGTGCTAGCGGAGTGGAAGGTGTGTTCCACAATGTGCTAGCGGAGTGGAAGGTGTGTTCCACAATGTGCTAGCGGAGTGGAAGGTGTGTTCCACAATGTGCTAGCGGAGTGGAAGGTGTGTTCCACAATGTGCTAGCGGAGTGGAAGGTGTGTTCCACAATGTGCTAGCGGAGTGGAAGGTGTGTTCCACAATGTGCTAGCGGAGTGGAAGGTGTGTTCCACAATGTGCTAGCGGAGTGGAAGGTGTGTTCCACAATGTGCTAGCGGAGTGGAAGGTGTGTTCCACAATGTGCTAGCGGAGTGGAAGGTGTGTTCCACAATGTGCTAGCGGAGTGGAAGGTGTGTTCCACAATGTGCTAGCGGAGTGGAAGGTGTGTTCCACAATGTGCTAGCGGAGTGGAAGGTGTGTTCCACAATGTGCTAGCGGAGTGGAAGGTGTGTTCCACAATGTGCTAGCGGAGTGGAAGGTGTGTTCCACAATGTGCTAGCGGAGTGGAAGGTGTGTTCCACAATGTGCTAGCGGAGTGGAAGGTGTGTTCCACAATGTGCTAGCGGAGTGGAAGGTGTGTTCCACAATGTGCTAGCGGAGTGGAAGGTGTGTTCCACAATGTGCTAGCGGAGTGGAAGGTGTGTTCCACAATGTGCTAGCGGAGTGGAAGGTGTGTTCCACAATGTGCTAGCGGAGTGGAAGGTGTGTTCCACAACGCGCTAGCGGAGTGGAAGGTGTGTTCCACAACGCGCTAGCGGAGTGGAAGGTGTGTTCCACAATGTGCTAGCGGAGTGGAAGGTGTGTTCCACAATGTGCTAGCGGAGTGGAAGGTGTGTTCCACAATGTGCTAGCGGAGTGGAAGGTGTGTTCCACAATGTGCTAGCGGAGTGGAAGGTGTGTTCCACAACGCGCTAGCGGAGTGGAACTGACTTTCAATGGAGTTGCATTATTTTCTAGAGATTATCCCTTTTATAAACCACAGCTCATGTGCTTGGTTACCTCTAACGAGCTCTTGTTCACCACACAAACAGTCCTTGCTTGCTATTATGAAAATCAAATTCAACAAAACTGTTTTCAATTTGACTTTTGCTTTCAAAAGCAGCTCAAATAAAACTTTTAAAAAGGAACTATAGCCATAAAATTCTACCATGCAAATACACTGTGTGTTATAGGGAAATAATGATCGCTCTAGAATGCCTTTCAAGCCAATCAGAAAAGAGTATTCGACAATGCCATGGTATAAATAGAACGAAGAATGTATTATGTCCTGTGCTCTTAAATGTAAATGACAGTAATTGCACTCCTGTAATTGCACTCCTGTAATTGTGTGTGTGTGTGTGTGTGTGTGTGTGTGTGTGTGTGTGTGTGTGTGTGTGTGTGTGTGTGTGTGTGTGTGTGTGTGTGTATGTGTGTCTGTGTGCGCGTGTACGTGCGTGTGTTCGTCCACGTGAATTAATCTTCTGTGCGCTACTGCAAAAGCCTCTAATAAGCCAAGGGCCGTTTATCTGAGAAGTAAAGAGAAACGCAAAGCAGAAAACCAGGCAAAAGCGTTGGCCCTCCATCTGCTTTCATGCTGGGGGACAGAAATAGACTTGTTGTGCTCTCTTATAGAAGGCCCTACTTGCCATGTTGCTCTATGCATCAGGCCAGTCTCCAGCCTACACTTCAGATTTCTCATCTGAAAGCTTTGCCAGACACATCTGGATGTTATGAGTGTGTTTCAGAAGTAACAAGCCTGACATTACTAGTAGATTAACCAGGCTTTGGAGACGAGGACAGACATGGGTTCTGTACTGTAACACTGTCTTGTCAGGAAATTCTCATCTGGACTCAACTCCATTTTTCTATGTTAATGTGGAACCGGTGGGAATCGAACCTGGGTCTCGCGCACACCAGCCCAACAACTTAACCATTAGACCAAGAAGATATCCTCATGGCCAAGAGTGAAACAGTGTCAGGCAGGTCCACCTTATCACAAGAGCGGGATTCCAAATCAGCTCCACTATAAATGCATTGCCCATGAATGCCCACTGCTCATACCCTACTTCTGCCACTTCATCAACAAAACTGTTTGAGACCACTGACTTAAGCCCTAAAACCAAAGCATATAAATAACTGAAACAACAAATGTACTCACGCATTGCAGTAGGGCTTCTTATCGTAGCCTTTGTAGTTCTTCATGTTCAGGGTCATCTTACACACCTCGCAGTGGAAGCATCCTTTATGCCAATTCTGGAAAGGAAAACACAAATGATATTTCAATTCAGTTTGGCCTTCTGCTGGTGTTTAAATTTGAGAATTGTGAATGAATAAGTGCCTTTATTAGTTGAAAGGCATCCGAGACATGACTAATATTCCAGATTTCTATTACCACAACCAAGAGAAGTGATTCTAAACAATTAAGTGAAAAAGAAAATAAGAAAGGTTTATGAATTAAACAAAGGTTACAGTATCAAAACAAATCAAATGCGCCGAATACAACAGGTTACATCTTACAGTGAAATGTTTACTTACAAGCCCTTAACAATTATTTTTCTTAACTGCATTGTTGGTTAAGTTTAAAAAAAAGTTAAAAAAATTTTTTTTTTTAAACAACAAAGAATTAAAGAGCAGCAGTAAAATAAACAGTAGCGACTCTATTTACAGGGGGTACCGGTACAGAGGCAATGTGCAGGGCACAGGTTAGTCAAGGTAATTGAGGTAATATGTACATGTAGGTTGAGGTAAAGTGACTATGCATCGATAATAAACAGAGGAGCAGCAGCATAAAAGAGGGTGTGTGTGGAGGGGACAATGCAAATAGTCCGGGTAGACAATTGATTAGCTGTTCTGGAGTCTTATGGCTTCGGGGTAGAAGCTGTTAAGATGCCTTTTGGACCTTGACTTGGCGCTCCGGTACCGCTTGTCGTGCAGTAGCAGAGAGAACAGTCTATGACTAGGGTGGCTGGAGTCTGACAATTTCTAGAGGTCCTGGATGGCAGGAAGCTTGGCCCCAGTGATGAAATGGGCCATACACATTACCCTCTGTAGTGCCTTGCGGTCAGAGGCCAAGCAGTTGCCGGACCAGGCAGTGATGCAACCAGTCAGGATGCTCTCTGTGCAGCTGTAGAACTTTTTGAGGATCTGAGGACCCATGCCAAATGTTTTCAATCTCCTGAGGGGGAATAGGCTTTGTCGTGCCCTCTTCACGACTGTCTTGGTGTGTTTGTACCATGATAGTTTGTTGGTGATGTGGACGCCAAGGAACTTGAAGCTCTCAATCTGCTCCACTACAGCCCCGTTGAGGAGAATGCTCGGTCCTCCTTTTCCTGTAGCCCACAATCATTACCTTTGTCTTGATCACGTTGAGGGAGAGGTTGTTGTCCTGGCACCACACGGCCAGGTCTCTGACCTCCTCCCTACAGGTTGTCTCATCATTGTCGGATGATCAGGGCTATCACTGTTGAGTCGTCAGCACCCTTAATGAAGGAGTTGTTTTCGTTCCTGGCCATGCAGTCATGGGTGAACAGGGAGTACAGGAGGGGGCTGAGCACGCACCGCTGATGGGCCCCCGTGTTGAGGATCGGCATGGCAGATGTGTTGTTACCTACTCTTACCACCTGGGGGGTGGCCCGTCAGGAAGTCCAGGATCCAGTTGCAGAGGGAGGTGTTTAGTCCCAGGGTCCTTAGCTTAGTGATGAGCTTTGAGGGCACTATGGTGTTGAAAGCTGAGCTGTAGTCAATGAATAGCATTCTCACGTAGGTGTTCCTTTTGTCCTGGTGGGAAAGGGCAGTGTGGAGTGCAATAGAGATTATAATCACCTGTGGATCTGTTTGGGGCAGTATGTAAATTGGATGGGGTCTAGGGTCAGTAGTTATTTAGGCAGGTTACCTTAGTGTTCTTGGGCACAGGGACTATGGTAGTCTGCTTGAAACATGTTGGTATTACAGACTCAGTCAGGGACAGGTTGAAAATGTCAGTGAAGACACTTGCCAGTTGGTCAGTGCATAGTGCATGCTCGGAGTACATGTCCTGGTAATTCGTCTGGCCCTGTGACCTTGTGAATGTTGACCTGTTTAAAGGACTTACTCACATCGGCTACGGAGAGCGTGATCATACAGTCGTCCGGAACAGCTGATGCTCTCATGCATGCTTCAGTCTTGCTTGTTTCGAAGAGAGTGTAGAAGTAATTTAGCTCTTCTTTGTAGTCTGTAATAGTTTGCAAGCCCTGCCACATCCGACGCGCGTCGGAGCCGGTGTAGTACAATTCAATCTCAGTCCTGTATTGTCACTTTGCCTGTTTGATGGTTCGTCGGAGGGCATAGAGAGTCCTGCTCGTTGAAAGCGGCAGCGCTACCCTTAAGCTCAGTGCAGATGTTGCCTTTAATCCATGGCTTCTGGTTGGGGTATGAACGTATTGTCACTGTGGGGACCACGTAATTGATACACTTATTGATGAAGACAGTGACTGATGTGGTGTACTCCTCAATGCCATCGGAAGAATCCCAGAACATATTCCAGTCTGTGCTAGCAAAACAGTCCTGTAGCTTAGCATCTGCGTCATCTGACCACTTCTGTATTGAGCGACTCACTGGTGCTTCCTGCTTTAGTTTTTGCTTGTAAGCAGGAATCAGGACAATAGAATTATGGTAAGATTTGCCAAATTGAGGGCAAGGGAGAGCTTTGTACGCATCTCTGTATGTGAAGTAAAGCTGGTCTAGAGAGTTTTTTCCCCCTCTGGTTGCACATTTAACATGCTGTTAGAAATGAGATAAAACAGATTTAAGTTCCCTGCATTAAAGTCCCCGGCCACTAGGAGCGCCACATCTGGATGAGCATTTTCTGTTTTCTTATGGCCTTATACAGCTCATTAAGTGCGGTCTTAGCACCAGCACCGGTTTGTGGTGGTAAATAGACAGCTACGAAAAATATAGAAGAAAACTCTTGGTAAATAGTTTGGTCTACAGCTTATGATGAGATACTTTACCTCAGGCAAGCAAAAGCTCAAGACTTCGTTAATATTAGATTTCATGCACAAGCTGCTGTTTACAAATATACACAGATAATCTTGCAGATGCAGCAAAAACCACGCCAGCTGTATGCTATCCATGTCGTCGTTCAGCCATGACTCTGTGAAACATAAGATATTACAGCTTTTAATGTCCCGTTGGTAGGAAATTCGTAATCGCAACTCGTCCATTTTGTTATTTAATGAATGTACGTTGGCAAATAGGACTGATGGTAGAGGCAGATTACCCACTCGCCGTCGGATCCTTACAGTTGAAGTCGGAAGTTTACATACAGTTTAGGTTGGAGTCATTAAAACTCGTTTTTCAACCACTCCACAAATTTATGGTTAACAAACTATAGTTTTGGCAAGTCGGTTGGGACATCTACTTTGTGCATGACACAAGTAATTTTTCCAACAATTGTTGAGAGACATATTATTTAACTTATAATTCACTATCACAATTCCAGTGGGTCAGAAGTTTATATACACTAAGTTGACTGTGCCTTTAAACAGCTTGGAAAATTCCAGAAAATTATGTCATGGCTTTAGAAGCTTCTGATAGGCTAATTGACATCATTTGAGTCAATAGGAGGTGTACCTGTGGATGTATTTCAAGGCCTACCTTCAAACTCAGTGCCTCTTCGCTTGACATCATGGGAAACTCAAAAGAAATCAGCCAAGACCTCAGAAAACAAATTGTAGACCTCCACAGGTTTGGTAATCCTTGGGAGCAATTTCCAAACGCCTGAAGGTACCACGTTCATCTGTACAAACAATAGTACGCAAGTATAAACACCATGGGACCACGCTCAGGAAGGAGACGCGTTCTGTCTCCTAGAGATGAACGTACTTTGGTGAGAAAAGTGCAAATCAATCCCAGAACAACAGCAAAGGACCTTGTGAAGATGCTGGAGGAAACAGGTACAAAAGTATCTATATCCACAGTAAAATGAGTCCTATATCGACATAACCTGAAAAGCCGCTCAGCAAGGAAGAAGCCACTGCTTCAAAACCGCCATAAAAAAGCCAGACTACGGTTTGCAACTGCACATGGGGACAAAGATCGTACTTTTTGGAGAAATGTTCTCTGGTCTGATGAAACAAAAATAGAACTGTTTGAACATAATGACCATCGTTATGTTTGGAGGAAAATGGGGGACGCTTACAAGACGAAGAACACCATCCCAACCGCGAAGCATGGGGGTGGCAGCATCATGTTGTGGGGTGCTTTGCTGCAGGAGGGACTGGTGCACTTCACAAAATAGATGGCTTCACGAGGAAGGAAAATTATGTGGATATATTGAAGCAACATCTCAAGACATCAGTCAGGAAGTTAAAGCTTGGTCGCAAATGGGTCTTCCAAATGGACAATTACCCCAAGCATACTTCCAAAGTTGTGGCAAAATGGCTTAAGGACAACAAAGTCAAGGTATTGGAGTGGCCATCACAAAGCCCTGACCTCAAACCTATTTGTGGGCAGAGCTGAAAAAGGGTATGCGAGCAAGGAGGCCTACAAACCTGACTCAGTTACACCAGCATTGTCAGGAGGAATGGGCCAAAATTCACCCAACTTATTGTGGGAAGCTTGTGGAAGGCTACCCGAAACGTTTGACCCAAGTTAAACAATTTAAAGGCAATGCTACCAAATACTAATTGAGTGTATGTGAACTTCTGACCCACTGGGAATGTGATGAAAGAAATAAAAGCTGAAGTAAATCATTCTCTCTACTATTATTCTGACATTTCACATTCTTAAAATAAAGTGGTGATCCTAACTGACCTAAGACATGGCATTTTTTACTAGGATTAAATGTCAGGAATTGTGAAAAACTGAGTTTAAATGTATTTGGCTAAGGTGTATGTAACCTTCCCACTTCAACTGTACGTCCCCGATATCTCCGTCTCTTCTTCATGCGAATGATTTGGGTGTCTGAACTAAATCCTTTGCGTCCGGCTCGTTAAAGAAAAAATCTTCATCCAGTACGAGGTGAGTAATCACTGTTCTCATATCCAGAAGCTATTTTCGGTCATATGAGACGGTGGCAGAAACATTATGTACAAAATAAGTTACAAATAACGCGAAAAAACACACACAATATCACAATTGGTTAGGCACCCGTAAAACGGCAGCCATCTCCTCCGGGCATTGCCCTGAGGTAATTGCTGATTCTAAATTGAGCAAATAATTTAACTAAGAATATGTCTATGTATGTGGTAGGTGTCAGAGCTGTACAATAGGCCATGCATTTGGTTGCAAATACGCCTGTGCTACAACTGTCCACTGGCCTTTCGGCCACAGATTTGCTTGGATAGGTGACAGAAAGTAGTCAATGTCCATGATGTGTTCCCTTTGATTGCATGTGCATGATGTGATGTAATGTGTGATGTCCTTAGAAAGTGGGCCACATTGATACCATATGGCCATAAAGCAGGACCAGGGTTTGTGGTTTAGATAATGTGTAGGCCTGCAGGAAACGCAGGGCACAGGCCTGAGTGGTCAAGATAAAGGCTATAGCGTTGGTTTAGCAGACATAAGATGCTCACTTCTAAGTTACCTTTTTACTATTAACCTGTAGTAGTAGTAGTAGTAGTAATTGTATCCTAGTATAGACCTAGGTCTGATTTAGACATCAATAATACAAAGGCGCTATTAAACAATAATGAACTAGTATTATTATATTCCACCATAAATCAGCATTCATATTTTGATCTAGTGAAAAGAAAAGATCACACTCAAGAAAATGCCACAGTCATTCCCTATTGAGCAAATCTGAATAGCCTATGTCCTTCAGGGGATAAAGGATAAACTTGCAGGCTATTCCGTCCCCTTGTCATGTCAATATGATTCATAGGCCTACACTCATAGCAACATTTTTTCTATCTATAACCTATCATAAGCTAAAAGGGTTGTTTGGCTGTCCCCATAGGAAAACACAAAAGGGTTATTCAATGGGGAAAGCCAAAGAACCCTGTTGGAACGCGTATTTCTTAGAGTGTATGATACAACAGATAGGCTACTATAATACACCTATAAACTTTTGGCATAATCTGGTCTTGTGTGTAGCAGTGCACTCACTCTTTTGTGACATTAGGCTATGTGGCCAAAGAGAAGTTTGAATCAAAGTTTAGAAATCTACCAACAGACTCCTGAAATACAGCGCAGTCAATTCTGTTATAGACAACTGCCTAACAGTGCATTAAAATTGTGATCTGACCTTATCAAGGCAGTTGACTTTCTCTGTCGGATAGACAATTTTCCCACAGCGCGCGCACGGCGGGTTCATTTTCAAATATGCGTCTTTATTCCACACGACAATAAATCCAATATATTCGTGCGCAATAGTTGTTCAAAACCTGGCAACAGCTCTGTATCATATCCCGAGGTCAAGTCGGTAAAAATAAAGTAGCGCGTCTCTCTGAGTGGTGCGTCTCGCAAGTGCGTTCGCACAGTCACTATGCTGTCCTGAGTGGATGCCGCATTAAAATTGCACAGACGTAAACTGTAGCTGCTTGTGTGACACAGCACCTACCACGATCCAAGCTGTTTGATTCAGCAACGAGACTACAGCGCCAAGCCAGGACCACATGATGTTCGTGCATTCGTAAAGAGAGAGAGAGAGAGAAATGGGGATGGATGGAGAGAGAAAGACAGAGAGACGGAGAGAGATATCCCTTAGACCAAAATCCCATTCATGTAACATGCCTGCTTCTTTTTGCCTGCTTTTTCGCATATCTGAAAAGCGTAGGAGATAAAAAAAAAACACTGCAAATTAGAATACACCTAAAGACCTCGTCATGATTCAGGTATTTTCACAGACCACATAACCAAAATACAGCTAGCAGGTCTGTGTAAATGGTTCTCTGCTTTTTTGCAGGTAAATTCATGAACACTTCCATTGTTTAACACCTCCCTAATTTGAAAGGCAAACATCCCCCAGAGCGGGGTTGGGGTGGGTGTGGGGGGGCATAGCTACCAGATCAGGCAAAACTAACTTAACCAACACTGGACCCTAGTTGTATGGTATGACATAGTAATTAATCAGCTGTAAAAGTCAGTTTTATATGGGCTACGATGGGACCAGATTATTTTTCTAATCAGGTCATATGTTTTTGTTGTTGTTTTTTTTACTCCTGGCCCTACGAAAGATGAATGCATTAAAACCCTGTCAAACTGCAGCAACCTTGTACTTGTTCATACACTACATGACCAAAAGTATGTGGACACCTATTCATCGAACATCTCATTCCAAAATCATGGGCATTAATATGGAGTTGGTCCCCCCTTTGCCGCTATAACAGCCTCCACTATTTTGGGAAGGTTTTCCACTAGATGTTGGAACATTGCTGCGGGGACTTGCTTCCATTCCATTCAGGCACAAGAGCAAGAGCATTAGTGGCTGATGTTGGGCGATTAGGCCTGGCTTGCAGTCAGCGTTCCAATTCATCCCAAAGGTGTTCAATGGAGTTGAGGTCAGGGCTCTGTGCAAGGCCAGTCAAGTTCTTTCACACCGATCTTGACAAACCATTTCTGTATGAACCTCGCTTTGTGCACGGGGGCATTGTCAGGGCCTTCACCAAACTGTTGCCGCAAAGTTGGAAGCACAGAATCATCTAGAATGTCATTGTATTCTGTAGCATTAAGATCTCCCTTCACTGGAACGAAGGGGCCTAGCCTGAACCATGAAAAACAACCCCAGACCATTATTCCTCATCCACCAAACTTTACAGTTGGCACTATGCATTGGGGCAGGTAGCGTTCGCCTGGCATCCGCCAAACCAGATTCGTCAGTCGGACTGCCCGATGGTGAAGCGTGATTTGTCACTCCAGAGAAAGTGTTTCCACTGCTCAAATGGAGACAAGCTTTACACCACTCCAGCCGACGCTTGGCATTGCACATGGTGATTTTAAGTGTGTGCAGCTGCTCGGCCATGGAAACCCATTTCATGAAGCTCCCGTCGAACAGTTATTGTGGTGAAGTTGCTTTCAGAGGCAGTTTGGAACACGGTAGTGAGTGTTGCAACCGAGGACAGATGATTTTTACGTGCTATGCACTTCAGCACTCGGCGGTCCCGTTCTGTAAGCTTGTGTGGCCTACCACTCTGCGGCTGAGCCGTTGTTGCTCCTAGACATTTCCACTTCACATATAACAGCACTTACAGTTGACCGGGGCAGCTCTAACAAGGCAGAAATTTGATGAACTAACTCGTTGGAAAGGTGGCATCCTATGACGGTGGCACGTTGAAAGTCACTAAGCTCTTCAGTAAGGCCATTCTACGGCCAATGTTTGTCTAATCAGATTGCATGCCTGTGTGCTCGATTTTATACACATGTTAGCAACGGGTGTGGCTGAGATACCCGAATGCACTAATTTGAAGGGGTGTCCACATACTTTTGTATAGATAGTGTATGAATTATATTGTAAAACTTACATGTAGACCTTTGCATCTGTAATTAAAAAGTTGTTCGTACAGTATGTCATCACTATTGTGTTGAATGATTAATTACATTGTCATTTTGGATTCAAAAGGCCTATGTAATCACTCAAAGTTTGAATATAAACCAAATTTGACCACATTAACATGTTCTCAGAACACAAATAAATGTGCTTATATTAGTCTATAAATACATGACGTTATTGCTTTGTTTCCCCTGACCAGGCCCAGATCGGATCAGAAGGAATTTAGGCTACCTGCATCTGTGGTTGTTATAGGCTGCAGTTGATCAGACTAAGGCACAGATTAATTGTGCATGTGTCGACAAATCAAGAGGTATTTCAATGTATACATTTTTGGGGGTGGCGGGTATGAACTTTCATATAAAACAGCTTGTTGCAACTCCCCAGTGAATTCACATGATATACTATACCAACGTTTTCAGTCGCAATTTGATTTGACCACATGTAGGCTGAATGATTTGCAAGGCATTGATAAAAATGAAGCCTGACTTGCTGTAATGTTGTAAGTTAGGCTTACTGTACTTTTATATTCGTATGAGAGGGGTAGTAGGTCTAACTGTTCATTTTTTATAGGCTAACGTTACTTGATGAAGACATGCTGTTAGCAACTCAGTGCTTTTGTCCTGAAGCTAAAATGTAATGAGTGTAGCAGCCTACAGATGAGAAAATAAACCCTTTATGTCTGCACATGCTTGTGAATTATTGCATTATTCAAAATCTGGAGGTAGCCTAGCGGTTAAGAGCATTGGGCCAGTAACCGAGCAGGTAAGGTGGAAAAATCTGCCGTTCTGCCCTTGAGCTAGGCAGTTAACCCCCAACAACAACAGGAGCCGAAGACATGGACATTGATTAAGGCAGCCCCAGGCTCCTCCCTGATTCAGAAGAAGACACATTTCGGGTTGAATGCATTCAGTTGCACAACTGACTAGGTATCCCCTTTAACTTCTAGTTTCTCCCAAACCCGGATCCGGGAGCACCCCCATCAGTAAAAAAGCTGACTAGCATAGCCTAGCATAGCGTCACAAGTAAATACTAGCATCTAAATATCATTAAATCACAAGTCCAAGACACCAGATGAAAGATACACATCTTGTGAATCCAGCCATCATTTCTGATTTTTAAAATGTTTTACAGGGAAGACACAATATGTAAATCTATTAGCTAACCACGTTAGCAAAAGACACCACTTTCTTACTCCACCATTTTTTTACTCCATCAGTAGCTATCACAAATTCGACCAAATAAAGATATAAATAGCCACTAACCAAGAAACAACTTCATCAGATGACAGTCTGATAACATATTTATTGTATAGCATATGTTTTGTTAGAAAAATGTGCATATTTCAGGTATAAATCATAGTTTACCATTGCAGCCACCATCACAACTCTCACCAAAGCGACTAGAATAACTACAGAGAGCAACGTGTATTACCTAATTACTCATCATAAAACATTTCTTAAAAATACACAGCGTACAGCAATTGAAAGACACAGATCTTGTGAATCCAGACAATATTTCAGATTTTCTAAGTGTTTTACAGCGAAAACACAATATAGCGTTATATTAGCTTACCACAATAGCAAACATCACAACAGCATTGATTCAAGGCAAAAATAGCGATAACGTATAAACCACCAAAATATATTAATTTTTTCACTAACCTTCTCAGAATTCTTCAGATGACAGTCCTATAACATCATATTACACAATGCATATAGAGTTTGTTCGAAAATGTGCATATTTAGCGGCACAAATCGTGGTTATACAATGAGAATAGTGGCCAAAAATTCAAGCAATCTGTCCGGCGCCATCTTGGAGAGGCACCTATTCTAATCGAAAACTATTCATAAACTTGACTAAAAAATACAAGTTGGACAGCAAATGAAAGATAAATTAGTTCTTAATGCAATCGCTGTGTTAGATTTTTAAAATTAACGTATAATTCATGGCGGAATTATTATTTTACATTTGTCAACATAAGTACGAATTAACAGCATAAAGACTGCTTACTATTAGCTGAGCTTCCATCAGAATCTTGGGCAAGGTGTCCTTTCTCCAGAACAATCGTCTTTGGGTTGAAAGATGTCCTCTTCTCCTGTCGAAATAGCAGCTAACGATAGCCACCCACTGGAGATGTGTCCAACTCGTGAAAGCGCATGACAAAGAAATCCCAGAAAATCGCAATAAACTGCTATAAGTCGGTTTAAATTAACTACCTTATGATGTCTTTAACAACTATAACGAATAAAAACATGACCGGAGATATAGAACTACTAAAACGAAAGCGTTTGCAGGACGCCATTGTGATGTCTTCTTGCGCCAGGCGCACCGTTGAAAAGGACGGTACTTCCGTTCCACGGTCTTATATAAGGTCCCAGATTGCGCAATCCACTCCATTCAAATTCTCCCCGCTTACTGACATCTAGAGGAAGACGTATGCAGTGCATGTAGCCCGATGGCTTACATGGGGACTTATAAACTGACCTCAGAACAGGGACCTCGATTTCTGAAATCTCACTCCCTGACAGGAAATGTGCTGCAGAATGAGTTCTGTTTCACTCAGAGAAATAATTCAAACGGTTTTAGAAACTAGAGAGTGTTTTCTATCCAATAGTAATAATAATATGCATATTGTACAAGCAAGAATTGAGTACGAGGCAGTTTAATTTGAGAACGATATTTTACAAAGTTGAAACAGCACCCCCTACAAGATTAATATGGTTTGGTTCCGTTTTTCAAACGTGTAATATGGTTAAAATCCTTAAGAGTCTATTCGTCAATCTAAGTAACATAATAAAAAAATCCCCATAAAAATACGCCAGTTTAAGCTAGAGATATCAGTTTTTGGGCTACGTCTCAATCCACCTCACCGCCTATGTCTATGCCTTCCGAGACATCCCGAAAATCGGTCTTTTCACAAAAATCAAATCAAATTTTATTTGTCACATACACATGGTTAGCAGATGTTAATGTGAGTGTAGCGAAATGCTTATGCTTCTAGTTCCGACAGTGCAGTAATATCCAACAAGTAATCTACCCTAACAATTTCACAACAACTACCTTATACACACAAGTGTAAAGGAATGAATAAGAATATGTATATAAAAAAATATATGAATGAGTGATGGTACAGAACGGCATAGGCAAGATGCAGTGGATGGTATAGAGTACAGTATATACATATGAGATGAGTAATGTAGGGTATGTAAACATTATATGAAGTGGCATTGTTTAAAGTGGCTAGTGATACATTTATTACATCAATTTTTTCAGTGGCTGGAGTTGAGTCAGTATGTTGGCAGCAGCCACTCAATGTTAGTGATGGCTGTTTAACAGTCTGATGGCCTTGAGATAGAAGCTGTTTTTCAGTCTCTCGGTCCCTCCCTGCGGTCCCTGTCTGCAGTGTCCGAACGGTTTGGCCTACAAACTATTATCACTACTCTATGGAAAGGGGAGATTATCACGAACACGACCCCCACAAGTGACACGTCTGAAGGTAACCCATACAAACGAATGGAAGTATGGAGGTAGTTTGTTACTGCCAACAAATATAAGGGATTAAATGTGTCCAAAAAAACGAAAAGATTTCCTGAGCTTTATTATATCTCCTAGATATTGGAAAGATACTTCAAAACCTTATTCCTTATTCTACATTGTGTACATTTTTTTTTGCCATCTATGAATGTGTTAATTAGTGCATTTCTGAGGTAGTAAAGGCCAAATTCAATATTTTATATATCTAATTGATCAGCGGTTGTCAAAGCTGAAATTAGTGTAACAGTGAGGCATTTAAAGTACACTCAATTTTCGAAATATCACATACTATAAAACGTTATTCTTCCGCATACTCAAATGTAATACTATTTAGGATGCAAGTACGGGTATTCGGACACGTCCAGGGTCTCAATTTACTGTTGAGAATAGTTGAATACACAATTTGTAAGTTCAAAATTTGGTTGTGCATCAGCAGTTTCTCTCTTGTTTTGTCAGTCACAGCGAGAGAGAGAGAGATGGAAAGGAGAGAGACCAGACTAAGCAAATTAAATGCAACACAAGCTTAATTATCTAATTAAAGCACTGTTTAAAGCTGATGGATACGCTACAATTGTTGTCAAAGGCCACTAAAACGAAGCACGTTGTGACTTGTTTATGTTGTGTCAAAGACAAAGCATCATATGAACGGTTATCTTTGTATCAATTATTTTCACAATATTTAATTTAAAAAAAACATTCTCTTTGCAATCTTTTCATTTAAAAATGCTCATAATTCACAATCATAATAATTGTTTCCACCTGAGTGGCGATCCTTAATCTGTAGACCAGCATCACAACTGTATCAGCACAGGCACAACATTTCACATGTTCATTTGTGTAAAGAGAAAGAGACTGGCAGCCTTACATAACACATTCAGTGGGAAGAAGATCAAAGGGTCCCATCCTAGAGTTTTTGTTCATATGATTGCAAGTTAGTCATGAACTATAGCTCCGCCCACATAGCCTGCACAACAACAGCTCTAGAAATCCTGTGTCATACTCTTTTTGGCCAGACAGAATAAGATACATGGGCTGAGGACAACGAGGGCTATGTGCTTGCGGTCTCCACGGAGGACGTATGTAAGTCATTGAAACATATTGTAATGAAACAGCAGGGAGCAGGTCTCGAACCCTCGACCTCCTAGCCCGAGGTCCGGCGCGCTATCGACTGTGCCGCAAAAGCATGCTCGAGCGGCAGAGTCGATTTCCGCGCTTATAAACCCAGGGTCGTTACACTACTCCCTCCTTTCAAAGAGCGCGTCCTCGCGCTAGCTTGCGACTCTACGTCTTACAGGAACGCGCTCACCGGCCAAGCACACGCACTGTCGTGGATGCGAGGTCCGATCACTTCCGACACCAATGTAATGAAACAGGCAGGGAGCAGGTCTCGAACCCTCGACCTCCTAGCCCGAGGTCCGGCGCGCTATCGACTGTGCCGCAAAAGCATGCTCAAGCGGCAGAGTCGATTTCCGCGCTTATAAACCCAGGGTCGTTACACTATTAACCCTCGCAAGGCTGCCGGACCAGACGGCGTCCCTAGCCGCGCCCTCAGAGCGTGTGCAGATCAGCAAGTTGTTGGGTTTTCGGACATTTTCAATCTCTCACTAGCTCAGGCCGTTATCCCCACCTGGTTCAAGATGTCCACTATCATCCTCGTGCCCAAAAGAGGGAAAGTAACTGAACGACTACCGACCCGTAGCACTCACTTCCGTCATCATGCTGTGGTTCGAGGCTAATCAAAAATCACATCACCTCCTCCCTCCCCGACCCTCTCCAATTCACCTTCCGCCCTGACAGATCCACGGACGATGTAAACACCATTGCAATGCACACTGCCCTCACCCACCTGGACAAAAGGAATGCATATGAACAGGAATGCCTGTTCTCTCCGCTTCTATCACTCAGACACGGGCAGTACAGGAGCATCATGGGGGGAAAAACGGACAGAATGGCCAATAGCTTCTACACCCAGACCATCAGGCTGCTAAATAGCAATTGGCTAATAGCTTCTACCCCAGACCATCAGGCTGCTGAATAGGCATTGTTTCATTATTGTTTCATTTACTTCTCTTTGACCTGCACTGTTGGAGCTTAAAAAGGCCACTGTACCACGAAAATACATTTGCGACCCTGTACATGTGACAAAGAAACTACCAACCATCTACACATACTGAGACATAAGGGTGCCGTTTTTCTCGTTCGGATGCTTTCTCCGGTGAGATTAATGTGTCTTGCTGTCGGCGCGCGTCTTTGTCAAACTATCAATAATAAGTTGGACTTTTGTTCAAATTAGAGGAGCTCATGTCTCTGGCTCATGTCTTTGGCTTTCCAGTAGAGGAGCTCATGTCTCTGACTTCCTTTTAATTGGCTTATTGATTGTAACAGGCTGCATGTGTTTCAATTGTTTGGTGAGTGCATTGAGAGGCCAGACCAGAGCAGCAGGATCCAAGGCACGCAAGATGTCAGAAGCAGAACGGTCTACTTAGATTTTTTTTTATAGCCAATTTAAAATCAAGACAAAGCAAAAGTCTATCCCTATATTATTTTAAGCCGTCTGATCCTAAGACTTTAATTTGTAATTTGACTCATCACCACTGGTGTAAAAGTACTTAAGTAAATATAATTTAAAGTACTACTTTAGTAGTTTTTGGGGGTATCTGTACTTTACTAAACACACATGCTTTGTAAATGATGTCCGAATGTTGGAGCATGCCCCTGGCTGTCCTTAATTTTAAAAAACATTTTTTTTTAAATGGTGCAGTCTAGTTTGCTTAAAAAATTATTTTGAAATTATTTATAATTTTACTTTCCATACTTAAGTATATTTTTGCTATTACATTTACCTTTTGTACTTAAGTATATTTTAAACCAAATACTTTTAGACTTGTTTTACTGGGTGACTTTTACTTTTGTCATTTTCTATTATGGTATATATAATTTTACTCAAGTATGACAATTGGGTACTTTTTCCACCGCTGCAGCCCATGATAGCAATGCCAGTTTCAGAGACGGTAGACGATGTTCTCCAGAAATATCACGGATGTGGTGCGCCGCCGAGTGGCTAATAATGGTAAAATAATAATGGCGCCAGATACATTGTATAGGTCAGTCTGTTAACAGCATATGGTTCGTTCAACAGTTCAAATTACAGCATCTTCCTATTTGCGTGCCTCTGAAATAGTGTCGTAAAAATCTGGGAATTAATTTGAGTGGTTCAGTCTGTCCTGCTATTATATTCAACACAATAATGATGTTTCAGCTTTTTGGGATATCCCATAATGCACTACCAATTTCTACAAAGAACATACAAATTATTTCTCAAAATATTGCCTCTATTTCAGCGAGCAATCGTTGTACTAAATGCAATGGTGGAGCACATATGTTGTTCGCATAAGGTTTCTACAATGTCACTAACCATGATTAAAAACGATATGTATTCATGTCTATATAAATACGTTTGGCGAAGTGACCATTAGTTGACTGGTCCGATTGTAGTGGGTATAAACGATTGATAATGTTCACATTCAGCAACGTAGAGTCCACATTTGTGACGCCAACCTGCGCACTACAAAATTTGACTAGTCTTTTGTAAAACAGAAGCGTGTTTCTCGTAACTTGCATATACATATATTTCTATTATCACACATCTTGTAATACTTGCTAGTTGTAACCATGATCAGAAAAGGAATATACAAAAATATTTGCCTGAACTCAATCTAACAAAATAGAACTAGACCAAAAGCAATATACGTCAACCCATCAACTATCCCAACTAACGAAACACAACTCGGATTTCACTAATTAATTTTACTGCCCAATGAACTCGTTTTATGAGCTCATGAATATTCAAAAGAATTCCCAGCGTACACCGCGGCCCTACAGTTGTGATTGCACATTTCTAAATTACGTGCAGTAAACAGTATATCGCTCAAAGCGTGGATATATCAAATTAATATACGATATTCTGCACACTACGTGAGAAATGTACAATCACAAACCATCGCCCAAAGCGTCGAATCCGTACTACCGTATAAGTAATGTGCAACAAAGCAAGAAAGTTTTCCTGGTTGGTCCGAAAACAGTAGAAATGACTCTTGATTGGTTCAGTCAGTTTAAGAAATCCTGGTTTCTTCTCTGCACCCTCCCACTGTAGACTTTGACTAGCCTTTTGCTTGGCAAACATTCTTATGTTACCACTATCCAAACACATTAAATAGCATTAGAAAAGCATACAAGATACCGATCGCTGCAGCTGTACACAGCCCATCTGTAAATAGCCCATCCAACCAACTACCTACCTCATCCCCATATTTGTTTTGGTTTTTCTGCTCTTTTGTGCACCAGTATTTCTACTTGCACATCCTCATCTGCACATAACGTAAACTCACATTTGTACGGAATGGGGTTAGCGTACGTTATATCACTCCTGTGTAAATTGCTAAATTGTAATTACTTCGCCATTATTGGCCTATTTATTGCCTTACCTCCTTACTTCATTTGCACACACTTTATACAGATTTTTCTATTGTGTTATTGACTGTACGTTTGTTTATCCCATGCGTAACTCTGTTGTTTTTGTCGCACTGCTTTGCCTCATCTTGGCCAGGTCGCAGTTGTAAATGAGAACTTGTTCTCAAATGGCCTACCTGGTTAAATAAAAAAAATAAAAAACAAGCATCTTCCAATCCAATCAAAATAAGCATTTCCCATTTTCCAGTAATCTCTTTGTGTATGTCTAAGGTCCATCTGTGTGTCCAGCACCAAATGTGTACGCAACCATCTAAAAACAACAATAGTCATATTCAAATTAATCTAGGGACCCAAAAAAAGACAAATTATTTCCTTTGCAAAATAATCTTGTGGTTATTTAATTTTTTGCACTATCGAAACCCAACCTAACTGCCACCAAACTATGCCTATGCTATTACAAGATACCATGCATTGTACAGACTGGTAGCACATCTTTTGCAAGGGGTCATTTAAGTGTCCCTATCCTTCAATATGCCTCTATATTACTATATGCAATGACTTGAACACATTTTTCACTACAAATAACACAAGTGTTCTAACAATTTAAAAAAAAATGTTTTTATCAACAGTACATACAATGCATGAAGGCTGAGCGTGTAGCTACATCTTGAGTGGAATTATTAAACTATGTACAACAATACAGTAGCAACATACATAGACAATACATTTAAGGCCTTGAGATTTGTAAGCGTATTAAATCAAATACTAAACTATAATACACAAACTTTGTTCGAGGTCTAAGAGTACACCTTTTACATTTTAAAGATGAAATTCGAGCTTCCACTGAGAATAAGTTATACTTTTGGAAGTGCATGACGGCAGTGTTGATTTACAAGCTTTTCACACGTTTTCATGTAATCTTAATCAACCACAACTTCTCAAATGAATGGAATGTGTAGTCTAGGATCGCCCATCCCTCCTGGAGAGCTACCCTCCTACAAGCTTTCTCTCCAGCCCTTAGCTAGCACACCTGATTCTACTGCTCATTAGCACCTAGATTAGCTGAACGAGGTGTGTTACGATGGGGTTGAATCAAAAGCATGCCTACACACTAGCCCTCCAGTAGGAGGGATGGTCAATTTGATCCTGAAGAAAACAAACCTTCTCAGCTGACTTTTGTGTTAGACAACGTTTGTCTTGCTAGGCCACCGCTGGGATGAAGTATTGCAGAGACACGTCTTCGTGCAGCAGAATCAAATGAATGATCCTCTTGTGGACAATATCTGGTGGGAATAGAATGCTCATCAGTGATCTGCAATCATGGAGTTTACAGTGGATCTTTCTTATGACAGTCTAACAATTTTTTCCCCTCTCTCACACAATTCAATTCATGTCCACATCATTACTCATAATATAGTGATGAATCTGATAAAGCATCACAGAAGATGATGTAACCGTAACTCACTGGTACAGTCAAGGCTTTCTGTCTGTCATCAGATGGTATAATCCAATCTTCACCGACCCTGGTCCTAAAGAGATACATGGCGTGCAGGTCTTGTGCGGAAAATCGTTACTTTAGGGCTGGAACAAAAGCCTGCATCACCTTGTGGGTCTTTGGGACCAGGGTTGGTGACGTTGAAATTAGAGGAGCTGATTGATTGGTCAATATGGTTAATACTAGTAAAAAGTCATTGAGAGTTGACTCACTGCACATGGCCTTGCTGGGGTTGACCTGCTGGCCCATGAGGAACTGTTGCAGCTTGCGTATGTCCACGCGGGTGTGGGCCATGACCTCAGGGTCCCTGCTCTGACTGCGCCCCTGGGAACCATCGTCACCTGAGGGGGGCCAAGAGAGACGAGACTGAAATTAGTAAAAGCCCTGAGACAGGCTCCAGTTTGTTGCCATGGCTAACATGAGATTTTTCAAAAAGGTTTTGCTACGGTGTGCCTTAATGAACACGACACAAGTAAAGGGGATGCACCTACCCCAGGGAGGATTACCCAGGTCTTTGAAGTGGGTGGTGACAGACACCAGGTCAGTTTCAATCTTCAGGTTCATCTCTCCATTCAGGTTGGCCTCCATCACCTAGGACAGAGGGCAACGTGACTTTGTATTGAAAGCTAATAATCCAATCTACAAACAGCTCTATTTTATGTTACTTTAAAGGACATTGTGACATACCGGTGACTTCCAATGTTTTACTTTATTTTTAAAATATTAAACCTACACCGAAGATATTATAACAAATATATCATAGTATGTTGGGGGCGTGTGTAAAATTATCTGAGCTCATAGTAAACGGTCTCTTACCAGAAAGTTAGAGAGATTCTTCATTCGATCCACAACATTTTTCATAGTTTTCAGTGGAGGCAAATATATGCTCACCTGCAAAGCATTTAGATATAGTTATCATTACAACAAATTAAATAACAGTACACCTGACGTGTTAAACTGGCATTACTTTAGAGGACTTGGATACCAGTCTGGTTCTGCTTTAGAGTCGGCTTCGGCAGAACGAGACTGGGATCCAGGCTAGAGTGGCTCTGGTACTCACGTCAAAGTCTGGCATTCTGGGCTCTTTGAAGTCATGCCAAAGCCTTCTGGGTATCACGTCCACCGGGATGTCATGGGTGACAACACGACTGACGCTGGAAAGTGTTGGCTAACAAGGAAGAAGAGGCAGGGAAAGATAAAATTACTGAACTTCTGACGTATCCAAACTTCTAGCCAGCCAGCTAGGAGGATGAGCTGCGTCTATGAAGTTTGGTTCCTCTCAAAGTTATTTACTACCTGGAGAAATTTTCTTTGCCACTGTTGGGTTCTGAGAATATGAAAATAAACATATTCATGTCACTGATGGAGTGCTGAGGTTTAGAGGGTCTACACCAGAAGTTAATGGTTATAGGAGGAAGGTATATAGTGTGTGCAATTAAGCTTTGAATGTGTTGAGTGCAGGGAAGCGATTACATGTGGCAGGCGGAGAGAGCCATGGATTAGTGATGGAAAGGGGTTGAGGTCAGGTCAGGTCACCTTAAGGGAGAAATAAAACTTTATGGCCGTATAACTAGTGTCCTGCCTAGCAGTAAAGAACGATGTTTGTACAGACGAGTAGGAGGTTAAACGGTTAAATATCAGTGCTTGTGTGAAAATGTTTTTGTCTAATACAGCTGTATTGATCCTCTGGGAAGAATAAACTTGGTTCAGCTTTCATAATGTCCATTGAGTGTTTTACTCTGAGAATTAGAACCTAACACCACGAAGGTCTTGCTTTTAGGGGGGGTTAAGACATAGTTTCATTTGTAGGTGTTAAACATAAACCTGTTTGTTAGAAAAGTGTTACATACTGACTGACCGCTTGACATGTCAAAGTAGTCACTTACAAACATGGACAATATAGTCAACAGAATTACACATCATATTCAACACAGCCCAGTGAATGTTGACAGTTTTCCCTTGAAGCAGACACATTGGATATAATTGCTGTAGCTCTTACCAGTTCTGCAACGAAAGTGAGACAAGGACAGTGCTTCTTGGTCAGTTTGATCTTCACACACTTGGCATTCTGAGAGGTTCTCAGAGCCCTGGAAAGGTTCTCGGGGGTCACCTCTAGGCAGATCTCATTAGCGTCGGGCGCCACACCTTCCAGCTGATACTCATCAAAGAAGTTGGCCTGGTCAAATACAACACAAATAGAGAATGGCTCAGCTGACTTGTTGGATAAGTATAGAGCAGACACCAGTGAACACAAGTCTCTTACAAGCCAGAATGTTGAATAAAATTATATTTACTTTACAGGTTGTCCATGCTGTTAGTTTTGCTGTTAGGAGGTGGAGATGGGGTATCCACAGGAAAGTGTTTACCCGACTTTTTGCGTCGCCAGTAGGTTCTGTGGTTTGAATTTGCAATCTTCTGACACATTGCACATCATGCACAATATGTAAACAATAGCCGAATGTAACCGAACGTAGTTGACCAAAGCACGTTTCCTCGCAATCAGCTGGAGGTGGTTGTGAAATTTGCCAACTAATTGCGTGGGACAATGTTCGGTCTGTGGTTTGGTTACGCTCAGCCATATTGTGCAAGTGTTTGTCGCGTGCGATAAACCGATATACAGACCAGCAGGTTGATAACGCTTCCCTGTGGTTATTTTGTCCCAGATTACCTCCAACATAAGGACAAAATCGGCAGACAACCGGTCAAGTGAGTTAAAATTAAGTTATCACCATTTCAACATTCTGACTTGTAATGATTGGAGAATAAACTGGATGAGCTCTGTTCAAGACTATCCTACCAATGGGATATTAAAAACTGTAATATCTTATGTTTCACCAAGTCGAGGCACCTGAACCCCTCACAAACTTTTACAGATGCACAATTGAGAGCATCCTGTCGGGCTGTATCACCGCTTGGTACGGCAACTGCACCGCTCACAACCGAAGGGCTCTCCAGAGGGTAGTGAGGTCTGCACAACGCATCACCGCGGGCAAACTACCTGCTCTCCAGGACACCTACAGCGGCCGCTGTCGCAGGAAGGCCAAAAAGATCATCAAGGACAATAACCACCCGAGCCACTGCCTGTTCACCCCGCTATCATCCAGAAGGCGAGGTCAGTACAGGCGCATCAAAGCTTGGACTGAGAAACCTTGGACTAAAAAACAGCTTCTATCTCAAGGCCATCAGACTGTTAAATAGCCACCACAAGCACATAGAGGCTGCTGCCTATATACATATACTTGAAATCACTGGCCACTTTAATAAATGGAACACTAGTCACTTTAATGTTTACATATCTTGCATTACTCATCTCATATGTTTATACTGTATTCTATACTATTCTACTGTATCTTAGTCTATGCCACTCTGACATTGCTCATCCACATATGTATATATTCTTAATCCCATTCCTTATTTAGATTTGTGTGTATTGGGTATATGTTGGGAAATTGCTAGATATTACTTGTTAGATATTATTGCACTGTCGGAGATAGAAACACAAGCATTTCGCTACACCCGCAATAACATCTGCTAAACACATGTATGTGACCAATACAATTTGATATGAATGACATGTATAATATACAGTTGGCTGGGTTTTCTGTGCATCGGCAAAACAGAACAGCTGCCTCCGATAAGACAAGGGGTGGTTGTCTGTTTGTCAATAACAGCTGGTGCGCAAAATCTAATATTAAGGAACTCTCAAGGTTTTGCTCGCCTCATGATAAGAGTTTCCATCTATATTTTTCAGAGCTGTGTATTTACCACCACAAACCGATGCTGGCACTAAGACTGCACTCAACGAGCTGTGTAAGTTCATTAGCAAACAAGAAAATGCTCATCCAGTGGCGGCGCTCCTAGTGGCAAGGGACATTGAGGCATGCATGGGAGCAACACCCGTTCCGGACGACTGTGTGATCACGCTCTCCGTAGCCGATGTGAGTAAGACCTTAAATCAAGTAAACATTCACAAGGCTGCAGAGACAGACGGATTAACAGGACGTGTATTCAGAGCATACGCTGACCAACTGGCAAGTGTCTTCACTGATATTTTCAACCTGTCCCTGACCCAGTCTGTTACACCTACATCTTTCAAGCAGACCACCATAGTCCCTGTGCCCCAAAACACCAAGGTAACCTGCCTAAATGACTACCGACCTGTAGCACTCACGTCTGTAACCATGAAGTGCTTTGAAAGGCTGGTCATGGCTCACATCAACACCATCATCCCAGATACACTAGACCCACTCCAATTCGCATACCGCCCCAACAGATCCACAGATGACGCAATCTCTATTGCACTCCACACTGTCCTTTCCCACCTGGACAAAAATAACCTGTCCCTGACAGACAGTACCAGTCAAAAGTTTGGACACACCTACTCAATCAAGGGTTTTTCTTTAGTTGTATTATTTTCTACATTGTATAATAATAGTGAAGACATCAAAACTATTAAATAACACATATGAAATCATGTAGTAACCAAAAAAGTGTTTTAACAAATCTAATTATATTTTAGATTCTTCAAAGTAGCCACCTTTTGCCTTGATGACAGGTTTGCACACTCTTGGCATTCTCTCAACCTCCTTCATGAGGAATGCTTTCCCAACAGGCTTGAAGGAGTTCCCACATGTGCTGAGCACCTTTTGGCTGCTTTTCCTTCACTCTGCGGTCCAACTCATCCCAAACCATTTCAATTGGGTTGAGGTCAGGTGATTGTGGAGGCCAGGTCATTTGATGCAGCACCAGCACTCTCCTTCTTGGTCAAATAGCCCTTACACAGGCTGGAGGTGTGTTTTGGGTCGTTGTCCTGTTGAAAAAACAATAATAGTCCCACTAAGCGCAAACCAGATAGGATGGCATATCGCTGCAGAATGCTGTGGTAGCCATGCTGGTTAAGTGTGCCTTGAATTCGAAATAAATCACAGTGTCACCAGCAAAGCACCCCCACACTTCCTCTTCAATGCTTCACGGTGGAACCACACAGGGGGAGATCTGTTTACCTACTCTGCGTCTTACAACAAAAATCTCAAATTTGGACTCATCAGACCAAAGGACAGATTTCCACCGGTCTAATGTTCATTGCTCGTCTCTTCCACCTAGTCTCTTCTTATTATTGGTGTCCTTCAGTAGTGGTTTCTTTGCAGCAATTCGACCATGAAGGCCTGATTCATGCAGTCTCCTCTGAACAGCTGATGTTGAGATGTGTCCGTTACTTGAACTCAGTTAAGCATTTATTTGAGCTGCAATTTCTGAGGCTGGTAACCCTAATGTACTTATCCTCTGCGGCAGAGGTAACTCTGGGTCTTCCTTTCCTGTGGCGGTCCACATGAGAGCCAGTTTCATCATCGCGCTTGATGGATTTTGCGACTGCACTTGAAGAAACTTTCAAAGTTCTTGAAATTTTCCGGGATGACTGACCTTACACACTTTTTTTTATTTTTTTAATATACCTTTATTATTCCCCGCAAAACCTACCACCCCTCCCCCAATTGGAGTTAACTAATAAACAATAACACTTAGGCTTCTACCTTTAGTTTATACATACTACACACATCTTACAGACACAATCTATTTTACAATCGTTATACTTTGTTTTTAGTCCTGGCCTTCCTCTACTTCTGATGTCCATTCAGGTTGATTTCTATTTGTAACTGTGCTATTTCACAAAATTTCTGAACCTATATACATTTTACAGACCCCGTATGTTTTACATTTGTCATCTTGTTGTTATTAGTCCCACCCTTCAGCGCCATTCAACCCCTCCCATCTATCTCTTAACACCATCCATTTTGGATTTCTATTTGCCATATATTTTTCAACTGTGCTGTGATGCTTCACAAAGTACTGAACCTTTCTATTCTCATAGCTTCTACAGATTGTAAATTAAAGATATAATAATTATTTTAGATTTTTTTTAAAATTATTGATCGATTGACTATGACTTTTCAAATCACCCAGTATTGCTATCTGCAGCGTTAGTTCTAGGTAAATGTTGCAATTCTTCAGCCATTCCTGGACCTGTGACCAAAAACGAGCTACACATGGACAGTACCAAAATAAATGATCTAATGACTCTGTCTCCTCGCAGCAAAATCTGCAGAGCTGGGAAGATTGTATCCCCATAAATATAACATTCTATTGGTTGCAAGATTTTTGTATAATAATTTAATTTAAAAAAAATTGACGTTTTGAGTCCGGCGTCGTTTTGCGTGTCAATTCATAAACCATGTGCCATGGAATCGGTACATCGGGAATCTCTTCCAACTATTTTGCAATTTATATGGCACAGCTGTAAATTTTTTGGGCCTGAAATGAAATTGGTATATATATTTTTATTTATCACAATTTTCTTTAACAATTTTTGGTCTTTAATGCAGGCCTGACAGACAAGTTCCTTACTTTTTCTGCTAATGCTGTAATTAGTTGGTTATAATTTTGTGGAGAGCAGACATTTCCATATATCTGTGTTAGCTGCATGTGTGACATAACTCCACCAGTCCTATTTATTATATAATTTACAAAGATAATACCTTTTTTAAACATTATATAAAAAATTAAAAAATGTTTTAATCAATTTGTATATTTGAGTTTAACCACAATATTTGTTGTATTATTTGTTCTGTCTTTTCAGGTAGATTAAAATGAAATTGCAACCAACTTTCTAAGGGTTGTTTAAAAAATAACAATATTTTGGAGATGATTTCGTTTTCAAATAACCGAAAGTGAGCAGTTGTAATCTGAATAAAGGAAAAAAGGCCATTCTTGAACATGGGTTGAGATTCTTAGTAATTTACTAGAGAACCATTTCGGATTTAAGTATAACTTTTGTATGACCGATGCCTTTAGTGAGAGGTCTAATGCTTTAATATTTAATCATTTCTGCCCTCCGAATTCATATTTGTTATATAAATAGGCCATTTTAATTTTGTCTGGCTTGCCATTCCAAATAAAATTGAATATTTTTGGTTCATATTATTTAAAAATAATTTCACTAGGTGTAGGCAAAACCATAAGCAAATAGGTAAACTGTGATATGACTAAAGAGTTGATCAGGGTGATTTTTCCACAAATAAACAGATATTTTCCTTTCCATGGTAGCAAGACCTTATCTATTTTTTGCTAACTTTCTATTAAAATGTATTAGAGTGAGATCATTTCTTTCTTTCGGGATATGTATACCGAGTATATGCACATCCCCATCAGACCATTTTATTGGTAAACTACACGGTAATGTAAAAGTTGCATTTTTTTGTGATCCAATACGTAATATAGTACACATCATAATTTGGTTTTAATCCAGAGAGGTTAGAAAAAGTAGATCATAGATCCTCTGAGGCTGTGGAGGGATTCTAATTGTGGTTTTAAAAGAAACCATGAATCATCAGCGTACAATGACACCTTTGTTTTTAAGACATGGATTTCAAATCCCTTAATATTGCTGGATCTAATTTTAACAGCTAACATTTCAATGGCAATAATAAATAGATATGCCGATAGTGGACAACCTCATTTTACTCCTCTTGACAGTTAAACATTTTCTGAGAAGTAGCCACTATTTACTATTTTACACCTAGGGTTACTATACATAACTTTAACCCATTTTATAAGAGATTGTACAAAATTGAAATATTCCAGGCATTTATATATAAACTCCAGTCGTACTTTATCAAAAGCCTTTTCAAAATCAGCTATGAAAACCAGGCCAGGTTTCCCCTATATTTCATAATATTCTATTGTTTACAGTACTTGTCTTATATTACCTCCAATGTATCATACATGTCTGATTCGGATGAATAATATCTGACAATGCATTTTTAATTCTATGCGCCAAGCATTTAGCTAGAATTTTTGCATCACAACACTGAAGTGTAAGAGGCCTCCAATTTTTTTAATGGACTGGATCTTTATATATACCACTTGGATCCTGTTTCAGTAATAATGAAATCAGACCTTGTGGCGTGTACGATAATCAACCGTTTATATACACTACCGTTCAAAAGTTTGGGGTCACTTAGAAATGTCCTTGTTTTTGAAAGAAAAGCACATTTTTGGTCCTTTAAAATGACATCAATTTGATCAGAAATACAGTGTAGACATTGTTAATGTTGTAAATGACTATTGTAGCTGGAAATGGCAGATGTTTTATGGAATATCTACATAGGCGTGCAGAGGCCCATTATCAGCAACCATCACTCCTGTGTTCCAATGGCACATTGTGTTAGCTAATCCAAGTTTATCATTTTAAAAGGCTAATTGATCATTAGAAAACCCTTTTGCAATTATGTTAGCACAGCTGAAAACTGTTGTTCTGATTAAAGACGCAATAAAACTGTCCTTCTTTAGACTAGTTGAGTATCTGGAGCATCAGCATTTGTGGGTTCGATTACAGGCTCAAAATGGCCAGAAACAAAGAAATGTCTTCTGAAATTCGTCAGTCTATTCTTGGTCTAAGAAATGATGGCTATTCCATGGAAGAAATTGCCAAGAAACTGAAGATCTCGTACAACGCTGTGTACTACTCCCTTCACAGAACAGTGCAAACTGGCTCTAACCAGAATAGAAAGATGAGTGGGAGGCCCCGGTGCACAACTAAGCAAGAGGACAAGTACACTAATGTGTCTAGTTTGAAAAACATACCCCTCACAAGTCCTCAACTGGCAGCTTCATTAAATTGTACCTGCAAAACACCAGTCTCAAAGTCAACAGTGAAGAGGCGACTCTGGGATGCTGGCATTCTAGGCAGAGTTGCAAAGAAAAAGCCATATCTCAGACTGACCAATAAAAAGAAAAGATTAAGATGGGCAAAAGAACAGACACTGGACAGAGGAACTCTGCCTAGAAGACCAGCATCCAGGAGACTGAAAAGATTTGGCATGGGTCCTGAGATCGTCAAAAAGTTCTACAGCTGCACCATGGAGAGCATCCTGACTGGTTGCATCGCAACCTGGTATGGCAACTGCTCGACCTCCGACCGCAAGGCGCTAGAATGGGTAGTGCGTACGGCCCAGTACATCACTGGGGCCAAGCTTCCTACCATCCAGGACCTCTATGCCAGGCGGTGTCAGAGGAAGGCCCTAAAAAAAAGACTCCAGCCACCCTAGTCATAGACTGTTCTCTCTGCTACCACACAGGAAGCGATACCGGAGCACCAAGTCTAGGTCCAAAAGGCTTCTTAACAGCTTCTACCCCCAAGCCATAAGACTGCTGAACAGCTAATCATTAATTGCATTAATTGAACCTCTGCCCCTTTTTTACGTTGCTGCTACTCGCTGTTTATCATCTATGCATGGTCATTACCCCAACCTGTACCCCCACACATTGACTTGGTACCGGTACCACCTGTATATAGCCTTGTTATTTTATTGTTACTCTTGTATTTTTTTTTACTTTAGCTTATTTACTTAAAACGGTATTGTTGGTTAAGGGCTTGTAAGTAAGCATTTCACAATAAGGTTGTATTCGGAGTATGTGACAAATACAATTTGATTTGATTGGAGTGGGACTGTTCCGGAATGGCGAGCCTACATGTTAGAGACGAGACTAAGTATTTCACTTTCGGATAAGAGGTTATTTCCATATAATGGAAACAGACAGACTGGCCTCTCCCTGGAGTTCCTGTTCTGCTCCCTTCACATCCCAGATTTAAAATAATGGGCAACAGTGTCCAATTCATAATCCATAGGCCTACATGTAACAATTGAGAGTATTAAAAACATAATTGTGTGAGCTATCGAAGTACAACTCATTGGTAGAAATAGACATATTGTATTGAATGGGCATGTACCTGAGATAATTCACACCACATGCCGACTCCTCCGCTGGCTACCTTACCAGACAGTACAAAATATAGGTTGTTTGGAGTAAGTCGCAGGATGCATATCTTCGTTAGTTTAGAGATGGTATTCACCACACCTGATGGGGAGAAATTAAAGGTAAAATACTACGAAGTGTTGCATGTTCGACTCGCAAGAGAAAATTCACGAGAGGTTCTGTCCATCTCTAACCATGTCTGGACCTTAAGCATAGAAGTTGCCTGTTTACCTCTTGGTCGGTTTAGGGTTCAATTGATAAACATGCAATCTCTCAAGTCGCGAGGTCATCTTCCAAATATCGTCTCGTTGAGCAAAGGATTTTTTTGTTGCTGCATTTAACTAACCCTTTCCCCAACCTGAACACAATTACCCTTACCTGCTACGTTAATTCACCTAACCTACTGCGAAAGTATTCTATCACGAAAAGTCCATTCTGACAAAGGCTGTATCCCATATAACCAAAACCCAGTCAGAAGTTTGGTCATGGTATATCCTCTTTGGCAAATTGTGTTCTATCAGTCACAGATAGAAAGATGAAGTTTAACATTAGTTATACAAATCTTTGTATCAGTGTCTTTGGGCTAGTTTAGTAAACAGCCAACTTCTTTGCAGACAGCACCCGCACCAACCATATATTTTCTCTTGCAAGTGAAACACGCTTGCTAGCATGTAACAGTAGTTGGTATAATTATTCAACTTTATGTGAAGCCTAGAGAAGGACTTTGCTCAAATTGTTAGTCTAGCTGCTAACGTTATTAGCTAGCTAGCAATGAATGCTTAATACTAGCTAGCTACACAAGAGCAACATTACAGTATTAACGTTAGACTTACGTGAGAAATGGTTAAGGCAACCAACATCAATCATTTTTGCTCGGAACTTCATGTTAAATTTAATTTTTACTGACAAAAATCTAATATTTTCTTTAGGGAGTAGTTTAGAGCAAAAAGTGTTGTTGTGACGTTCAATTTGGCCCGCGCGCCAATGGTACAGCCCTGTTATACTTTCCCTGGGAAACAAGTATTTTGCCTTTTCAGTTCCTATTTCATTTCTCTGCATTGAGACGTTTCTTCTTCTTCGATGAGGTTTAACGGCGGTTGGCATCCAATAAATGTTGCACTACTGCCATCAACTAGACTGGAGTATAAGTCCCTTATACTTTGCTTGGGGAAAAAATCATTAAAAACCCACCACCCTACTCCACTAAATCTATCTAGTCGTATCTCAGGCCAACAGCCTGAAAGGACGGGACACCACCACTCAACACACAATGTAACTCTTCTGACGTCAAATCTCGTACACCAAAATACTTCTCTGCAGCTGCCACCACAACCTCAATTTTCTGCGTGTTGCAGTACAGTTGATAACCATTGCTGTAAACACTAAAAATCCAAACTTACTGAAGCATATATCACTTGTTGGCCTATCCCTCTGTACTGGTTCAGATCTACTACTCACACCACTCCTCTCAGGATCCCTCCCCCTTCACCCATCTTCCTCTACCTCTTCACTACCTCAGCACACTCTAACCCTGGTAACCTCAACTTGCCTCTCACCTGACATTCTGATCCCTAGCCCCATGAGCACCCCTACAATTAGCACATACCGCTTCTTTCCCCAATGCTACACATACAGTTGAAGTCGGAAGTTTGCATACACCTTAGCCAAATACATTTAAACTCAGTTTTTCACAATTCCTGACATTTAATCGTAGTAAAAATTCCCTGTCTTAGGTCAGTTAGGATCACCACTTTATTTTGAGAATGTGAAATGTCAGAATAATAGTAAAGAGAATGATTTATTTCAGCTTTTATTTCTTTCATCATATTCCCAGTGGGTCAGAAGTTTACATACACTCAATTACTATTTGATAGCATTGCCTTTAAATTGTTTAACTTGGGTCAAACATTTTTGGTAGCCTTCCACAAGCTTCCCATAATAAGTTGGGTGAATGTTTGGCCCATTCCTCCTGACAGAGCTGGTGTAACTGAGTCAGGTTTGTAGGCCTCCTTGCTCACACACACGTTTTCAGTTATGCCCACAAATTTTCCATAGGGTTGAGGTCAGCGCTTTGTGATGGCCACTCCAATACCTTGACTTTGTTGTCCTTAAGCCATTTTGACACAACTTTGGAAGTATGCTTGGGGTCATTGTCCATTTGGAAGACCCATTTGCGACCAAGCTTTAACTTCCTGACTGATGTCTTGAGATGTTGCTTCAATATATTGTTATGGAGATTCATATGTTTAAGGTAATGGTAAGATAATGACTAAAAGATTAATACGTTCAAATTAATGTTAAGGCCATAACTAACAGCATCTGGATAATTCACAAACAAATTGGTTTGACAGTATGTTTGGTGAATGGAAAAATGTCATAATCACTGTGTTATGGGGAACTTTCACCTGTATGACTGTGTTGGTGTTATGTGGGTGCTGTTTGATTCCCTGTGTGAGAGGTCTCATTTCCAGGACTCTGGAGAGGTCGATGACGCAACAGATGGTGAGATACGGACCGATTCCGAGCTCTGGCCAGTGGGATGATGAATACATTTCTCCAAACCTAGTAGATGATTCTGGTTCCTTCACTTACGAGGAGCCCATGTTGGATGAGACCATTTTTAATGTTTAGACTGTTTTTTGATGAAGATTATGATGAAAATCTTGACGGGAAGAGTCATGATTGGATGTAGGCCTAAGGCAGTCATTAATGAGGATAAGATGTAAATACATATATTGGTTTTGTGTGGTTGATTTTGAGTGACATTGATAATTTTAATAAAAATAGATGTGTAATTGTGTGTGTATAATATTTAGTCAAAGGGTAGATTGTTATGGAGATTCATATGTTTAAGGTAATGGTAAGATAATGACTAAATTATTAATACGTTCAAATTAATGTTAAGGCCATAACTAACAGCATTCCACCCTGTCACTTTATAATGGAGTGAAATGTGTTTGAATCATAAGACTAGTATTCTTGAATGTATGTACATAGGAAAAGAGGAACTGTTAGCAGACAATGAACTGTGGCAGACAACTTGTGACCACTGTGAAACTGATAACAGGGAAGGAGGTCTCCCCACTCAGGGAGGGGAGAAACCGTTAGGCTTGCAGAAGATTGTGTAACATGTTCCAGGATATGATAAGCAATGTATGTGTTGGAGAAAACTTGTAAACAGCATTGACAAGGTTAGAGAGGAGGAGGAGGGGCATGTATATGACCAAATGTGAGGTATAAAAGGCTATGTGCATTGTATGATTTTTAGAGCTCTCGTAAATAAACATTCTGGCTATTGTAGGCTGGGACTCTGTCTGTTTCATTCAACTAGAATCTTACAAATTCTGGGTTGCAGACTGAGCAGTTTAATTGAGGTTCAGTTTATGAACATTGAGAACATAATTCTCTTAACATATATCCACATAATTTCCCTCTTCATGATGCCATCTATTTTGTGAAGTGCACCAGTCCCTCCTGCAGCAAAGCACTCCCACAACATGATGCTGCCACCCCTGTGCTTCACGGTTGGGATGGTGTTCTTCGTCTTGTAAGCATCCCCCTTTTTCCTCCAAACATAACGATGGTCATTATGTTCAAACAGTTCTATTTTTGTTTCATCAGACCAGAGGACATTTCTCCAAAAAGTACGATCTTTGTCCCCATGTGCAGTTGCAAACCGTAGTCTGGCTTTTTTATGGCGGTTTTGAAGCAGTGGCTTCTTCCTTGCCGAGTCACCTTTCAGGTTATGTCGTTATAGGACTCGTTTTACTGTGGATATAGATACTTTTGTACCTGTTTCCTCCAGCATCTTCACACGGTCCCTTGCTGTTGTTCTGGGATTGATTTGCACTTTTCTCACCAAAGTACGTTCATCTCTAGGAGACAGAACGCGTCTCCTTCCTGAGCGGTATGACGGCTGCGTGGTCCCATGGTGTTTATACTTGCGTACTATTGTTTGTACAGATGAACGTGGTACCTTCAAGCGTTTCGAAATTGCTCCCAAGGATGAACCAAACCTGTGGAGGTCTATAATATTTTTCTGAGGTCTTGGCTGATTTCTTTTGATTTTCCCATGATGTCAAGCAAAGAAGCACTGACTTTGAAGGTAGGCCTTGAAATACATCCACAGGTACACCTCTAATTGACTCAAATTATTTCAATTAGCCTATCAGAAGCTTCTAAAGCCATGACATTTTCTGGAATTTTTTAAGCTGTTTAAAGGCACAGTCAACTTAGTGTCTGTAAACTTCTGACCCACTGGAATTGTGATACAGTGAATTATTGTAACGCCTGTCGTCGGAAGGAATGGATCAAAGCGCAGCGTGGAAAGTGTTCATGATTTTATTTATCAAAGAAACACTTGAACAAAGTAACAAAACGAAAGCGAACAGTTCTGTCAGGTAACAGAGACTAAACAGAAAATAACTACCCACAAACACAGGTGGGAAAAAGGCTGCCTAAGTATGATTCCCAATCAGAGACAGCTGTCTGTTCGCTTTCGTTTTGATAGACAGCTGTCTCTGATTGGGAACAACACTCGGCCAAAAACAAAGAAATAGAAAATATAGAAATAAAGAAACTAGAATGCCCACCCTAGTCACACCCTGGCCTAACCAAAATAGAGAATAAAAACCTCTCTATGGCCAGGGCGTGACACTTATAAGTGAAATAATCTGTCTGTAAACAATTGTTGGAAAACTTATTGTGTCATGCACAAAGTAGATGTCCTAACCGACTTGCCAAAACTATAGTTTGTTAACAAGAAATTTATGGAGTGGTTGAAAAATGAGTTTTAATGATTCCAACCTAAGTGTATGTAAACTGTACCTTTGTCTCATGCCCTTCTGCACACTTCTCACACCTAGGAACCTCCCTCCTACACACAGCTGCCACATGCCTATAAGCTGGACACCTGTAACAACGAAATATATTCAGTACAAAAGCTTGTACTTTTCACCTTTATTTAACTAGGCAAGTCAGGTAAGAACACATTCTTATTTTCAATGACGGCCTAGGAACACTGGGTTAACTGTCTTGTTCAGGGGCAGAATGACAGATGTTTACCTTGTTAGCTCAGGGATTCAATCTTGCAACCTTTTGGTTACTAGTCCAACGCTCTAACCACTAGGCTACCTCCCGCCCCTTGACAACTTGATAACTGATATATCCTAACATCACTTTGTCGGACAAAGACTCAACATCAGAACTCAAAAGAATAGAGAATTACTTTTTTGTTTCTCCACTCGCCAACCTGTCTGTGCCGCAGGGTTGCACCAAACAACGAGCATCACATTGGTCCTCTTCATTGGTCCACTTTCACATTTACCGCTACCCTAGTAGGCATTCCTTTCAAGGGCACCCTTTTCTTGAGAGCAAAACGTTTCACATCTCTTGTCCCCAGCCGTTTGATGCAGAGTGCCTGTTCCCTCTGACCAACAGAAACAATTATCACAAGACCACTTTGGGTTACCTTCACCGATTCCACAGCACCTAACACTGTTTTCATCCACCCTAAAAGTACAAATTATTCAGCCAAAAGGCAAGGGTCCACTTTTTCCAAGAATTTTCACTCTTATTGTCAAAGAATCATCTGTATCCTAGGCCTTGGGCTCCGAGAACTTCACCACACCTACCACCTCCGATACTTTGCCCTCGTTCACTTCCATTTCTCCTCCTGTCTTCGATCCGGCATACAGCTCACTCTTCTTACACTTTCTACCATTCTTCTTCAACAAACCATCTCCCTTTTTCCTAAATTCTTTACAAGTTCAAGCTCACCCTCTTCCTCCCTCTCTCTTAGACCTCCTCTGCCTCTCTTTTTCCCTCCATTCCTCCTCCGTAATCCAAGTATACGTCTCCTTATGATAATACTGCACTTCTCCTGACATACATGTCGTTCTTGCCCTCTCAAGGGACATCATTCCCCACTCTCTCCAGCCCTCCTCTCAGTTTAACTCTCCCACTGAGACATTAAACTCTCCCACTGAGACATTAAACTCTCCCACTGAGACATTTCCCACTTGAGGAAATCCTCAAGATAGTGCTCGGGTTGCTTTTCTTCCTGGATGGAATCCTTGAGTCAAATAAAGCATTTGCAACTTTATGAAAAGGAATATCTAAACATTATACAATTTGATATTGTTTTAAGTCTTTTTTTGATATTCCCAACATAAGCTATGGATTTTATCTTGCATGCATTACTTTGAATTATAGCATTTGACAGGTTAAAATGTTTGCATAATATTGTAGAAGATGGCCTAGATCAGGGATGGGCCACTTTGATGGGGGTGGGGGACACAAAAAATCGAAACTCATCATGAGGGGCCACAGTGGCTCGTGGGTCTGTGTACCCACATCCATACCCACACATGCAGTCAGAGCCTTTTGGGGGCCCTAAGCAAAATGTTGTTTTTATTTTATACTAGGCTACTTTTCCTTAGGTATAGGCGGTAATACTTTATAACTTTCATTTATGGACATGTATAGAAATATTAAAGCATTAAAAAACATTGCATAAGAATTAATAATCCTACATAAAATGAAATGTAATCATATATAACGCATTTATAAAAGCTTACAATGTCTTCTTCAAATCAAATCAAAATGTATTCGTCACATGCTTCGTAAACAGCAGGTGTGGACTAAGAGTAAAATGCATACTTAACCACCCTTCCCAACAATGCCGAGAAAGCCATTAGAAAATGTAAATGAGTCATACAATAAAATCGTTATCACATCATTCATATTAAATTGTCAATTTCATGCTTTCTTGCATATGGAATGAGATAGATCGTCCCCTTCCTCTCCCTTCCTCTCTCTCCTCCTTTCTCCCTCCCTCCCTCCTTCCCACCCTCTATCTGAAAGGACGCAAGGAAGCGCAGAAGTCATTTTAACAACGAGATGTGCAGGAAAGCTCATATGGAGGTTTGATCAGAGGAGCCAGACTTGGGGAGGTGTTGCGGAGTTCGAAGTTTCAAACACGGGCTGACAATTTTGCGTGACGACATACTCGTGAACTATGAAGGAACTTGCGCGCGCGTGCTTTCAGTGAATTTGGATAATTATGGTTTGCCACAGACATTCATCACCCAGCTGAGATATCATTGAATGCATCAGAATCGTGTGTGTGGGATCTTTATTCAAGACGTGATGGATACAAATTCTTTGGCTGTGTTGAAACTTCTACTTGTTGGAATTTTGGGTGAGTTTTCTATGGTATTTTATTAGCAAATTATGTAGTCTAGGATAGTTTTCTAGATGATTAAAATAAACTATTTCTTAATGATTTAATAGTCTATTTTTTAGCATGTTGCGTCTGTTTTAAATGGGTTCATATCATGGAATAAATGAATGAAAAATGCATTATAATAATTTTCAGATCCTTTTGATTGAAATCTGCTGTCATTGTTCATTCTGTAGCCAATAACACATTTTAGTTGCATGACCTATCATCTTTAAAAAGGCTGATAATAAATATGAAATAAAATGGATGTTGATCAATCACTTCATGAATTTCATATAATTTCATCATATATTTGATCAAATATAGTTAATAGCCAACCTAACACCATCTGTCTCTTGACCCTGGTGGATATGTAAATGACTGTAGGCCTATGATAAAATGCCATTAAAATTCATTAAACAATATAAGAAGCTCCATACCAGTATGCTGTTCAGAAAATATTTCTTTAAAGGAAAATTCCACCCCAAAATGATATTTTGGTATTTGTTTCTTTAGTCCATTGTTGATATAGTCCCAAAATGTTTTGCATGTCAGCAATCAAGTTTTCAAGATATATAACTTTCATAATGCAGAAATACAGCCGATATGATAGATTTTGCATCAAAGGATGTTCTGTTTTACATCATATGATGCAAAATGCATCCTACCGGCTGTATTTCTGTATTTTGAAAGTCATATATCTTGAATTTTCCTTTAACGGATGATGACGATGGATGTCGATTGAAAGGGGCTAATGCAGCCTATACGATTGTCTATAATGACAAGCAATCATTCATATCTTTCAGTTACCACAAATTCATGTTTATATTTGTAACATATGTTACAAAGATAAACTTTGTTGTCCCGGTGTTGAGATTAATTCTTCTTTGGGGAGGATTTTTTTCTGGTTCTCTCATCAGGGGGAGACTTGGACAGGAACCCACCTCCATATACCCAATAGCTTATATTCAAAGCTGAGGCCCAAAGATTATGGGTCAGGGATATACTAAAGTCCCGCAAAATAGCCGATGTACAGTGGAAAATGCAAAGGCAGGTTTTGAGGTTTACAACCCAAATGGGACCTCTTACATGCATGCATGATATCCTCAAAAGCTGCATGAATCCAACTGTATGGGGCACAGGGGGACTATGATTTATATGTTGTAAAATGTATTAACGAACGATTATGTCATTACATCAGTGCTGCAGCACAATTAGCATTGCTCCACTGAGTAAGGTCGGTTTACTTGAATTAGCAGATAATAATGGTTAGGCTATAAAGGGGCATCGAAATTCTGTAACCAAGGAAAAAGCCTTAGGCTCTTCAGTTCTGCAGGTTGTGGCTCCTGTATTTGCATGAGCAGTATCTTTCGCCTTGAGTTGGCACTCAATCAATAGCACTGCTCTGTTAATGGGTCACCGCCTCCGATAATGTAATAGTGCTGATGAGCGAAACCCCCAGTTGGAACCCAGGCCTCTGGCTTGGCTTCCCACTGTCACAGCAAGAGGGCAGAGTTGGAAAAGTGTTGTGACTCAGCCAAGGATAGTGTAGAATGCTCTTTGTGTGTGTGTGTTTGTGTGTGTTTGTGTGTCTGTGTGTGTGTTTGTGTGTGTTTGTGTGTGTGTTTATGCATGTTTGTGTGTGTGTGTGTTTGTGTGTCTATGTGTTTGTCTGTGTGTGTGTGTATGTGTGTTTTTGTGTGTTTGTGTGTGTGTGTGTTTTTGTGTGTTTGTGTGTGTGTGTGTGTGTGTGTGTGTGTGTGTGTGTGTGTGTGTGTGTGTGTGTGTGTGTTTGTGTGTGTGTGTGTGTGTGTGTGTGTGTGTGTGTGTACATGTGCCGTGGCTTTCCTCTCACAATCCTGAGGATAAGCAAGTAACACATACTGTCGTATCTCTCACAATAAGCCAACATGTTTAGCATTATTATTCTCTGCTTACTGGTACAGTCAGTAGTTTGAATATATGGGCCAGGAATAAATCCAGGTTTCGTTTGCATGTGTCTGTGTGATGTGGAAGTGGGGTACGCTCACTTGGATTGTGTGGGTGTCTGAAAGAGAGTACTCTGTGTGAATTGAAACTGAGGTGAACCTTCATTGCCATTTTTTATACCTCAATAGGGGTTTTAAGTACACTGTAAAAACAAATCCTGTTGTTTTTACAGTAACTTACTGGCAGCAAATGACCTGTAAATTACTGTAAAAAAGGTACAGTATGTTACCATAAATTCCAAATAAATGCTGGTTTAACAGTACATTAATGTAAACTTTACAGTAATGTAAATCAAATCAAATGTTATTTGTCACATGCGCTGAAAACAACTTGTGTAGACTTTACTGTGAAATGCTTACTTACGAGTATGTGGAGTGTATATATAGACTAGTGAGTGTGCGTAGGGTCAGTGCAAGATAAGAGTTAGTGCAGATAGTTTTGGTACCATTAATTGACTATTTAGCAGTCTGGCTATTTAGCGGTGTTATGGCTTGCGGGTAGAAGGCATGTACTGTTAAATCAAAGTTTATTTGGAATTTACGGTAACATACTGTACGTATTTTTACAGTAACTTACAGGTAACTGGCTGCCAGTAAGTTACAGTAAAAACAACAGGACGTTTTTTTAACAGTGTACTGAAATGGAGTGCTGTGCTGTGTAAGTTTTCTGTGCCTGATTTCAAACTCTAAATGGGGTGGCCATACCTGAGTCCTCTGTCTCACTTACACGCACACACACACGCATACACTTTCTGCTCTTTGTCTCCCTTCCTATCACTCTTATACACAGCAGGCCACAGAGCCACTTTGGCAATGGGCTGCCCTCCTGCATGGCAAGGGTCATTGGCACTAAAACAGATTTTCTAAATGAGCATGGCTGACAAAAAAATTAATTTCCATTAATTAACTCTTGTGCTGTGACTTACTAAGGCTGACACAGATTACGCCTAGTCTTGGACTAAGAAGACATTTCGGAAGAGAGAACCGCCATTGAACTTGTTTTTTAAAGTCTAGGTCTAGGCTTAATCTGTGTCTGGAAATTAATGTGTTAGAGATAAGATTCAGTGGTGTAAAGTACTTAAGTACAGATAATTTAAAGTACAACGTTTTTTTTTTTACTATTAATATTTTTGACAACTTTTACTTTTACTTCACTACATTCCTAAAGAAAATAATGTTATTTTTACTCCATACATTTTCCCTGGCCCCAAAAGTACTTGTTACATTTTGAATGGTTAGCAGGACAAGAAAATGGTCGCTATCACTCACTTATCAAGAGAACATATCTGGTCATCCCTACTGCCTCTGATCTGGCGTACTCGCTAAACACACGTCTGAGTGTTGGCTATCCGTATAAAAAAAATCTTTAAAATGCTGCCGTCTGGTTTGCTTAATGTAAGACATTTGAAATGATTTATACTTGTACTTGTACTTTTTACTTTTACAGTTGTACGGGGAGACAGATATCGTTGCTGGTTCTCATGGAAACCATAGCCTTGCCAGCTCAACTGTTTGAAATCTCCCTAAACGACTTTCTTTTGACTTCCGGGTCCCTTGTACGTCAATGCTTCTGGTGGATTTAAAGCATTGTCATTGTATTGTGTCGCCATGCAACTGCTAGAATGCCTATGGTATTTTATTTTTTTCTTAGTATTTAAGTTCATGTGCTAATAGACTGCCTTGCAATACCAGTGTTGTTTAAAAATATATATCTGCCAGACATATTATGTGTGGTATTTGGAGAGAACTGAAGGCAGAAGGAGGCTGGAGGATATTTTTTCATTTTTCATGAATGGAATAGTTGACTTGAAGCAGTGACTTTCAACTAAATGCCTCAGTGACATTTCCCCACTGTATTTTCTGTTTGGTTTTCTCTTCCCCATATTGGAATGAGTTTAAATTTCAAGGGCTTTTATTGAGTGGCTCAGAGGCTTCCGCTCCAGCCAATTCACCATGTTGTCATTTTAAGATTCTTTATCTGTAACCAACAGTCTGCATTGGTAATATTGACTGATCATGGTGATGTTGTCACACACCCATTGTATTTTCAGTTAACAAAAGGAAAGCGTTCCCATTTGGTTGTGAGATGACATTATCTAATCCTGTCTGAATATTATTGGAATGGTGTCAGGTATGATATTCCAGAAACATCCTCAGCACGTTCAAGCAACATCTCCATGGCTTTTTGAGAATGATTGTCACTGCAATGTTTTTTCAAATGGGACATTCTCAGAACAATTCCATCCTAGACAATTAGATGTTAGAGGAAAAGGATCATTATGTGAACCCAAACATGTTTTTAAGCTAAAACAGAGAAAATACACCTCAGATATTTGGTCAGGTATCTGTGTTTACATGTGTCCCATTGTCTACACTCCCCACAATAACTTTCCTCTCCAAACAGGAATGGGTTAATGCTATAGCCTCTTTGGAATGTCCCTCCTTGCTTGTAGTGACCATCCCTCACATGATTTTAATTCAGGCTTTCTCTTTCCCCCGGCTATGCAGCGTTTATTTCGGTCCCTTTTCAACATGGCCATTCATGACAACCCCTTCCTGCTTTTGTTTGCGAAATCCAGAGAGCCTCTCTCTGTCTTCAACATCCGTGTCAATCCTCAGTCTGTCACGCCCTGACCTTAGAGATCCTTTTTATGTCTCTATTTTGGTTTGGTCAGGGCGTGAGTTGGGGTGGGTATTCTATGTTCTATGATTTGTATTTCTATGTTTTGGCCGGGTAGGATTCTCAATCAGAGACAGCTGTCTATCGTTGTCTCTGATTGAGAACCATACTTAGGTAGCCCTTTTTTCCACCTGTCTTTGTGGGAAGTTGACTTTGTTTAGGGCACATAGCCTTTAGCTTCACGGTTTGTTTTGTAGTGTTTATTGTTTTGTTCGGAGTCATCTTTTATTCAATAAAAGAAAATGTACGCTCACCACGCTGCACCTTGGTCCTCCTCCTTCAACAGCCGTGACACAGTCGCATCTTCCGCTCCACTTTCTCATCCAATCCCCCTGGCCCAGTATCACAATCCCACTTTGAACCTTACCCTATGACTTCGGATTGAGGTTGTGGTTGCCAATCCACAACATCCACGTAATCTTGAGCCTTTGTCCCCTGGTCCACTTAGTGGTTCATTCCCTCAGTCAAAGCAGAAGTCGTGCACAAGGTACAGATGTAGGGTCCTAATTTGAGCCAGTTTGCTACAGCAGGAATATAATCTTGCAGCAACAGGAAATGGTCATTATTATGTGGATTATAATTAACTGACATTAACTGACAAGGGTTGATACGTTTTCCGTAAGGAAAAATCTAGTCAAAGTGGAAATTACAAACTTCATAGGCCTTTATAAACCTCATACAATACAAGTTTTACATTTGCAATGCAGGAACGTTTTCCTGCAACAGGGTGATCAAATTAAGATCCTAAATCTGTAGTCTAATAATTCCGAACCTCTTGGGGCTAAATGGAAGACATGTATTAGCAGTTAGCAATTAAGAACAATTTCATAATATGTACTTTTGTTCATTATTTAGGCGAATGACTGGGGCATTCTAGGGCATTTTGTGGTGTTAAGTCATTAGATGTTATCACGTCTGCCCAGTTTAATTTAAGTAAAGTTGATTGAGTTGACTTAAAAGATCACACCCACCATGCTCAGAGGTACATTTTCTATTTGGATTGATGCCTGTCTTCCACCAAGGTGTAGTGGCCTGATTGAAATGTAAATTATGTTGTCCAAGGGATTTGATATGTGTGATAAAAAATTATCAAAGGGCTTTGATCAAAGCATTCATGATGAATGTTTAATGTGTATAAATCATCTAAGAAGATTTAAGAAGACGATCATAACATCGATGTTGGTCATTAATGTTGGAAATGTATGTTTTACTGGTCCTCTTGAATTAGTTATCTACTCTTTTTGCAGCAATAGGTTTTGTACCTATGTAATTAGCGGGCAAAACTGGCTGCAATGATGTATTAAGACTTCATGGTCAGGTTGTATACTGGTTTTAAAAGGACAACCAAAGTAGGATTTATTTCCTATGACATCTTGATGTCGTTATGAAAAAGACATCTTTACCTTGTCTTAACAGAGACCAGTTTGTTGTAATCCAGTTATGTGGCCAATAACCAGCACAATTTTAAAATCACAGCAGAGGTAATTTCAACGTTCTCTTGCAAAGCTGAAATGACGGAATCCAGCCCTCCAATTCTCCCAAGTGCAAATCAATAAATAAGACAGGTCTGGGAACATTGCTACACTACACTGGTAGCTTATCATTCTTTTATACCATTACTGCTCTCAACACAATAGTGTGACAATGAAAAATGTGCTTTTAAAAGTATGTGACTTTAGACACTATGTGACTTTAGGCATGGAACAGGACTTAAGTCAATTGGCTGCCTCTATTGGGCTGTATGTGAGCATAGGTCTAATAACAAATGTAAATAGGATATTTGACTTATGTGCGGGTATAGTATTTGGCTTAGTAAGACTGCAAAGTTGGCAATATAACAGAAGTAAAATGTATTTCAATAGCTATAGTACAGTACTAAAACATTTAATCTGGATTGATGCCATCCGCTTATTGTAATTGATTTGTTTTTCAACAAATCCCCCCCAATTTTCATCTAATGATTGAGAATGAATTGCAAGAGATATCAATCCTAGTCCACATAGAGAGTTTCTCTATCTATCCCAACATGGCCAGCACTAAATGACAGCCTTTTTAATCTTTAGAGCACAACCTTAGCAGGAAGAGGTGTGTACTTCAATGAGTGACAGACAAGCTTCAAATAGATTGTAGAATGACATTGGGGAACCTTGGCCAGTCGAAGTTAGTATCACAACTACATCCTCCCATTGTTACTGTGACACAGGGTGCATGCTAGTTTCTGCGCCTGTGGTGAGAGTCCATTTATTAAAATCACAGTTAATGACAACAATTTGGACAATGGCAAATTTAAGAGCAGACTATTTCAGTTACCTGCACTAATGGCTTCTATATTTTTGATGAAGTCATCGAGGACCGAAATGTCAATATTATCAACCAAAATGAATTGATAAACGTCCCGGTTTGTTTAAAAAGTGACAGTGGTACCTTTATCCTCTCCATTTTTGCTCTGTATTTTTTGCACCCAGACAACCTGTACTCAAGTATGATCTCATTTGAAACAAACACCCCCTTTTGCAATTGACTTCAATGAGCTCATTCTATGACATAATTTATTCATTGAGGAATTACAAATGACCTCAGACCATAAGAGTGGTTTGAATGTAATGTAAGATGCAATGCAATGTATGATGAGAACCATGTACTTGATTAGAACTGCATCATGGACTTGACAAGTCAAACACCCCCCCTCTCAATCTCTCTCTCTCTCACTATGACACCTCCACATGCATCCCAGCAGATCATTTGCCTTCATTGATATTTTTGTCTCCGCTGAACTGTTTGTTTCAAGTTAGCAGCCGCAGAGCTCGAGCAACTTCAAAGTACCAACTCAACTTGAAATTAATAGAAACGCCACAGGTCAACATTAGCATTGATGATGTTTAGCACTAACAGAAGCATAGAGTGAGTTGAGATCGAGCCGAAGAGCCTTGCTCTCTGCAAAGAGACAGCCATACTGCCAAGGGAACAGGGAGCTGTAGCGTTGTCCTTTTTTTGACAGCTGAGGCTATACTTGAGAGGCTGAGTAAGTCTCCTCGCTCCATTTGTGAAGTGGACTCCAGTGCCCGGCGAAGCATAACGTCTTGACCCCTGCAGATAGATGACCTTGGACTGCTATCGAACAGAGTACAGACTGGTTATTTTCTGATTACATTCGGTGTCTGGCCCTGTGTTAACCTCTAGCAGCCTCAAGGAAATTACTGGGAGATTAGAAGTATCACATCTGAGAAATTAGCACTTTTAATTAAGCCTGGATATGGTCTCCGAGAAATTTCTCCCATTAAACGTTCCTTGGCTAATTACAAGGAAGCTATCAAGAAGGATATAGAGCAGGGGTGTCAAACATATGGCCCGTGGGTAGTTTGAGTAAAAACAAAAAATCTCTATGTAATAATAATCTTAAAAAATGAGCTCGATATACTTTAAAATGACTAAAACCAAATTGAAACTGTGTAGAAATGAGAATGGCCCTACATTCTTCACTGTGTCCAGCTCGCTAATATTCACAGTAATATAAGCTATACAGTGGATGCAGGACTATGTCTTGCCAATTTTGATGGTAAGGAAACATAAAAAGATTCAATGTGGCCCTCTGACCTCATTGAAGACCGAATGTGGCCCTTGGGGCAAAATGTGTTTGACACCACTGATGTAGGGGAACATATCATACTGACGATATGTTACCCCCCTGGAACAGGAAAGGGCCTGCCATGCCGAAACAGGAAAGGGCCTTCCCCAAACTGTTGCCACAAAGTTGGAAGCACAGAATTGTCTAGAATGTCATTGTATGCTGTAGCATTAAGATGTCCCTTCACTGGAACTACAAGGTCTAGCCTGAACCATGGAAAACAGCCCCAGACCATTATTCCTCCTCCACCAAACTGTACAGTTGGCACTATGCATTGGGGCAGGTAGCGTCCTCCTGGCATCCGCCAAACCCAGATTTGTCCACTGGACTGCCAGATGGTGAAGCGTGATTCATCACTCCAGAGAACGCGTTTCCACTGCTCCAGAGTCCAATGGCGGCGAGCTTTACACCACTCCAGCCAACACTTCGCATTGCTCATGGTGATCTTAGGCTTGTTCCACCATGGAAACCCATTTCATGAAGCTCCCGACGAACAGTCCTTGTGCTGACGTTGCTTCCAGAGGCAGTTTGGACCTTGGGTGTGAGTGTTGCAACCGAGGACAGACGATTTTTAGGCGCCACATGCTTCAGTACTTGCCGGTCCCGTTCTGTGAGCTTGTGTGCCTAGCACTTCGCAGCTGAGCCGTTGTTGCTCCTAGACATTTCCACTTCACAATAACAGCACTTACAGTTGACCGGGGCAGCTCTAGCAGGGCAGAAATTTGACGAAATTACTTGTTGGAAAGGTGGCATCCTATGACGGTGCCACGTTGAAAGTCATTGAGCTCTTCAGTAAGGCCATTCAACTGCCAATGTTTGTCTATGGAGATTTCATGGCTGTGTGCTCTATTTTATACGCCTATCAGCAACGGGTGTGGCTAAAATAGCCAAATCCACTAATTTGAAGGGGTGTCCACATACTTTTGTATATATTTAGTGTATCTAATTGTTTCAACCACAAGACTATATCAGGCATATGGAGAGTTGAGGTGGGGGCATGCAGGGAGGTGTTGACAGTCACAGCATTGTTCCCATATGAAGATAAAACCCAAGTGTTATGCTTGATGGCCCTGCACTTGGCACAATGCTATGCTTCTATTTTTATTTTCAGAAACTAGCATGTTGGTTCTATAGCTTCCCTAATAGACTACAAAATGGATTATGTGGTTGCTAGGAAGCGACTAATTCAAATACTGTCTCTTCAATTTGAAATAGCATTTTGTTTTTGTTTTTTGTTTTAGGCTCCTGAAGAATGTTTATTTTCGAGTCAGGATGCAAATGAATTTCTCAGTTTTCTGAATGATATCCTTAGTGTGGAAGAGAGACTGACATGGGTTTACTAGCTCCAGTCTTATAAAAGCTGTGTTTTAATTTATCTATTTAATGGATGGATTTGGCCCTTTGACTCACTGCTGTGCAAATGTAAACCAGGAATATTACTCAAGAGACACCTCATTGGTTAATGTGAGACTTCAGATTTCTAGTTGCTGCTTCTCATAAACCCTGTCATCCTATTGCCAAGTGAGAGGGAACAAGGCTGTAATTAAACAGTCTCAACAGTCTCAACTCACATATGCATTTGTAACCGATGTGAAATGGCTAGCTAGTTAGCGGTGGTGCGCGCTAATAGCGTTTCAATCGGTGACGTCACTCGCTTTGAGACCTTGAAGTAGTGGTTCCCCTTGCTCTGCAAGGGCCGCGGCTTTTGTGGAGCGATGGGTAACGATGCTTCATGGGTGACTGTTGTCGTTAACAGTTAACCCACTGTTCCTAGGCCGTCATTGTAAATAAGAATTTGTTCTTAACTGACTTAACCTTTAAATAAAGGTTAAAAAAATATATGTTTTTCTACTTTCCACAAGAACAGCCGTCAACTATTCAGTGTACCCAATGTGACAGTCAAAGCTGCATTTAAACTGATCGTGGCAGGACTTTGGCATTCCCCAGCCTCCACTATCTACCTCAGGGAAGGCTGTGTACCTCTGACACTATCAAATGGTTATGCAGGCAGCTCAGCGGTGTGTTGTCACCTTGGCCCGCTTGGTTTACCAGAGAGATTTCATATTCATGGTGTGTGCTCAGAGCTAACTCATGCTGGATTGACTGTTGGATGTTATTTTGGTCCTGGCGTATGTTTGCAAAACCATCGCTGAAGTGTGACACAGGAGGGAAAGAGTGAAATACCTTCCTCTTCCTTATTAACCTACAGATACAGTGCTTTCCATGACATTGAGTGTGTTATGAGTGTGTTATCAATGTGTTACCAGTTTGTTATTAGTGTGTAATCAGTGTGTAATCAGTTTCAGTGTGTTATCAGCAGTGATGTAAAGTACCTAAGTAAAAATACTTGAAAGTACTACTTAAGTCGTTGTTTTGGGTATCTGTACTTTACTTTGCTATTTATATTTTTGACAACTTTATACTTTTTCTTCACTACATTCCTAAAGAAAACTATGTACTTTTGCTCCGTACATTTTCCCTGACACCCCAAAGTACTTGTTACATTTTGAATGCTTAGCAGGTCAGGAAAATGGTCTAATTCACACACTTATCAAGAGAACATCCCTGGTCATCCCTACTGCCGCTGATCTGGCGGACTCATTAAACACATTTTGTTTGTAAATTATGTCTGAGGGTTGGAGCGTGCCCGTGGCTATCTGTAAATTGAAAAAACAAGAAAATGGTGCCGTCTGGTTTGCTTAATATATAAGGAATTTGAAATGATTTCTACTTCTACTTTTACTTTTGATACTTAAGTATATTTGAGCAATTACACTTACTTTTTATACTTAAGTATATTTAAAACCAAATACTTTTAGACTTTTACTCAAGTAGGATTTTACTGGGTGACTTTCATTTTTACTTTTCTATTGTGTTATCAGTGTGTTATCAGTTTGTCATCATTGTGTTATCAGTGTGTTATCAGTGTGTTATCAGTTTGTTATCAGTGTGTTATCAGTTTCAGTTTGTTATCCGTGTGTTATTTGTGTTTCCCTTCCAGACTTTTCATACGAGATGCAAAGGCCCCCATAGCAATTTCCAGAAACTAAAACTGTCAATTGAAACCCATAATAGCCAAACTCTTTAAGCTGGGGAGAAAGTGAGCTGTGAGCCACCTATACAATCGTGGGGGAACACTGTGTGGGTATAAGGGAAGCTGAATGCCTTTGTGTCTGGGATGTACATAGTATTGAAGGTTTGTCAGGAGAGGGGGGGACTGATTTGTGAAAACACTCATTGTGACGACCCTGTATTTGTGTCATGCCCCGATACCGTTTGAACTTATCACACGTAGCGATCACAGACCCCTCTGCTTTGAACACATATCCTGCGGGAGGAAATTTCTAAATTTAGCGTAGTTATCCCCCGGGTGAGACTGAACTAAACAGCATAGTTTTTGTAATCACAGATCAAGTAAAAACAACTGTGGGTTCACTCAGAATGCTTACATTGTATTTGTGGTTTCGAGTCAATATCCAACAATGACGAAGTCTACGAGACTGTCCGTTTTAATGTGATCAGCACCTTTGATACATCATAGACATTCTGAGTGATTCCGCAGTGTGGTTTACCTATCTGTGATTGATTGAATTTGGGCATAAGACTGTCACTTGAAGGAAAAAACAAGGAACATAGTAAGAAAATGGGGGGAGAGTGAGACAAAAAGCGATCAAGGTGAAAACTTAACGAATGCGTGAGAGAGAGAGAGAGAGAGAGAGAGAGAGAGAGAGAGAGAGAGAGAGAGAGAGAGAGAGAGAGAGAGAGAGAGAGAGAGAGAGAGTGTGTGTGTGTGTGTGTGCTCGTGTGTATTCTCTATTAGGTCCTTCAGTGATGCTCTGGTTTTGAAGAGGTGCGAAATAGGCTTCAAATTCCCACGTAACAGGATTGCTGCACAAACTCATTGAGGGAGTAACATGCAGCTGGGTCAGAGAGGAGGATAGAAGATTGATTATGTGTGTGTCCCACACTTGGCAGTGCCAGCGCCAAACAACCGACATGGCATGAAGTCGGATTGGAGGTTTCACGCTGAACCATATCGCCTCTCCTCCCTCTCTGTCCTGTGCTGTGGTAGTGTATGCACTCTAAGCAGCGTTTCTCAACCCTCTCCTCCCTCTCTGTCCTGTGCTGTGGTAGTGTATGCACTCTAAGCAGCGTTTCTCAACCCTCTCCTCCCTCTCTGTCCTGTGCTGTGGTAGTGTATGCACTCTAAGCAGCGTTTCTCAACCCTCTCCTCCCTCTCTATCCTGTGATGTGGTAGTGTATGCACTCTAAGCAGCATTTCTCAATCCTCTCCTCTGGGATGCCCGTTCCATGAATTTGAAAACCGAGCACCGTCTTCCTGAGAGCTACAAGTACCATCTCCCGACAACCAGAAGGTGCTTCTGGAGTATGTTGTGTTACGGTGCAGAGGGTTGTCAATTTCCACTCTGTCAAACAAGCACACCTGATTGAACTTGTCAGCTAATCATCAAGCCCTTAGTCTAGTCGAATTAGGTGTGGTAGTCAGGTGTGCTAGTCAGGTGTTCTAGTCAGGTGTTCTAATCAGGTGTTCTAATCAGGTGTTCTAGTCAGGTGTTGTAGTTAGGTGTTCTAGTCAGGTGTTCTAATTAGGTGCTCTAGTCAGGTGTTCTAGTCAGGTGTTCTAGTCAGGTGTTCTAGTTAGGTGTTCTAGTCAGGTGTGGTAGTCATGTGTGGTAGTCAGGTGTGGTAGTCATGTGTGGTAGTCAGGTGTGATAGTCAGTTGTTCTAGTCAGGTGTTCTAGTCAGGTGTGGTAGTCAGGTGTGGTAGTCAGGTGTGGTAGTCAGGTGTGGTAGTCAGGTGTGGTAGCCATGTGTGGTAGTCAGGTGTGGTAGTCAGGTGTGGTAGCCAGGTGTTCTAGTCAGGTGTGGTAGTCAGGTGTGGTAGCCATGTGTGGTAGTCAGGTGTGATAGTCAGTTGTTCTAGTCAGGTGTTCTAGTCAGGTGTGGTAGTCAGGTGTGGTAGTCAGGTGTGGTAGTCAGGTGTGGTAGTCAGGTGTGGTAGCCATGTGTGGTAGTCAGGTGTGGTAGTCAGGTGTGGTAGCCAGGTGTTCTAGTCAGGTGTGGTAGTCAGGTGTGGTAGCCATGTGTGGTAGTCAGGTGTGATAGTCAGTTGTTCTAGTCAGGTGTTCTAGTCAGGTGTGGTAGTCAGGTGTGGTAGTCAGGTGTGGTAGTCAGGTGTGGTAGCCAGGTGTTCTAGTCAGGTGTGGTAGTCAGGTGTGGTAGCCATGTGTGGTAGTCAGGTGTGATAGTCAGTTGTTCTAGTCAGGTGTGGTAGTCAGGTGTGGTAGTCAGGTGTGGTAGTCAGGTGTGGTAGTCAGGTGTGGTAGTCAGGTGTGGTAGTCAGGTCTGATAGTTCAGGGCAACAACAACATTGTGAAACATATGGAGCTCCACAAGGAGAGGTTTGACAAACACCTCCTATCCTATCCTATACTCCCGCCATACGCTGAGATTCAGATGCGTCATTGCTGTATTAGTAATCACGGCAGGGGGTGGACTCTTGATGGAGTAAATATTCATCAGAGAGAGCCCCCTCGGGGTGGGGGCACAGGTTCAGCCGAGAGAACGAAAGGTGTCCTAAGAGACAGAAAGGAGCTCTGAGCAGTGGCAGTCACCATTTCTTTATCCTTCCCTTATCACTAAACTCTATCTGAGATACTGCCACAGACAGCCACCGCAGCACACAGTTAAGGGCTTTTCACACTACTGAGCCGATCCAAGCAGAAAAAAACTAAGCTGTACTGAGCTGGCCTGTTTACGCATCCACCTTAGTTGCTGGAATCGTGCTTAAAAAATTACAATGTGAAAAGTAAAAATCCGTGCATGGTTTGGTTCAGGTCAGAACGATAGTGTGCAAAGGGATACTAGCTATAGCCATCTCCTCAGCTTCAACATTATATGATTATTTGTCACATGCGCCGAATACAACAGGTGTAGACCTTACAGTGAAATTCTTACTTACAAGCCCTTAACCAACAATGCTTTAATTAAGAAGTTAAGAAAAAATAGATATATATGTGTTAAGTAAAAAATAGATAAGTAAAACATTTAAAATAAAAGTAACAAATAATTAACAGCAGCAGTAAAATAACAAGGGAGGCTATATTACAGGGGGTACTGGTACAGAGTCAATGTGCGGGGGCACCGGTTAGTTGAGGTAATTGAGGTGATATGTACATGTAGGTACTATGCATAGATTAAAAACAGAGAGTAGAAGCAGCGTAAAAGAGGGGTCTGGGTAGCCCTTTGATTAACTGTTCAGGAGTCTCATGGCTTGGGGGTAGAAGCTGTTAAGAAGCCGTTTGGACCTAGACTTGGCGCTCCGGTCCCGCTTGCCGTGTGGTAGCAGAGAGAACAGTCTATGACTAGGGTGGCTGGAGTCTTTGACAATTTTTAGGGCCTTCCTCTGACACCGCCTGATATAGAGGTCCTGGATGGCAGGAAGCTTGGCCCCAGTGATGCACTGGGACGTATGCACGACCCTCTGTAGTGCCTTGTGGTCAGAGGCCGACCAGTTGCCATACCAGGCAGTGATGCAACCAGTCAGGATGCTCTCGATGGTGCAGCTGTAGAACCTTTTGAGGATCTGAGGACCCATGCCAAAACTTTTCAGTCTCCTGAGGAGGAATAGGCTTTGTCGTGCCCTTTTCACGACTGTCTTGGTGTGTTTGGACCATGATAGTTTGTTGGTGATGTGGACACCAAGGACCTTGAAGCTCTCAACCTGTTCCACTACAGCCCCGTCAATGAGAATGTGGGCGTGCTCGGTCCTCCTTTTCCTGTTGTCCACGATCATCTCCTTTGTCTTGATCACGTTGAGGGAGAGGTTGTTGTCCTGGCACCACATGACCAGGTCTCTGACCTCCCTACAGGCTGTCTCATCGCTGTCGGTGATCAGGCCTACCACTGTTGTGTCATCGGCAAACTTGATGATAGTGTTGGAGTCGTGCATGGCCATGCAGTGTGCGCTTGTGCATGACAACAGCAGCAGCAGCAGCAGCAACAACTGACATCAGACAGCTTGGCATTGTTCCAGAAAACTCTTTAATGAATTTGTTCTTCTCGCCATCATTTACTCAATTAGCGATTCTCAGACAACTGTTTCATAAACTGTGGATTCATGTTTCTTAATTATTTTGTCAGCCAGGATGTGTTTAAAATGGGAAAGGTAAGGGCCATTTAACGGCTTTCGTTGGTGGAAGGAGAGGAGGACCAAAATGCAGCGTGGTACGTATCCATAATAACTTTTAATGAGAATGAATACAAAAAGAACAAGAGAATCAAAATGAAAACCGAAACAGTCCCGAATGGTGAAAACACTAAAACGGAAAACAACTACCCACAACCCATAGTGGGAAAACAGGCTACCTAAGTATGACAACGATCGACACCTGCCTCTGATTGAGAACCATACTAGGCCAAACACATAGAAATATAACGTATAGAACAAAACATAGAAAAACAACATAGAATGCCCACCCCAACTCACGCCCTGACCAAACTAAAATAAAGACATAAAAAAGGAACTAAGGTCAGAACGTGACAGGCCAGCTGGTCAGAATTGTCAGTTTAATGTTAAAGGGTCTATATATGTTTCAGTTGTGTTTTGACAACAACTTTTAAAACTGCAATATGTAGCTTTTTCGGCGACCCGACCAAATTCACGTAGAAAATTGTGTTCTAGATCTGTCATTTTCATTGAAAGCAAGTCTAAGAAGAGGTACATCTGTTCTATTTGCACTTTTTCTATGCTTCCCATTCTTAAGTTTTGTTTTTGCATCTTTTACTTTCGGTTTTGCACACTAGCTTCAAACAGCTGAAAATACAATATTTTGGGTAATTGAAAATATATTTCAGAGTGATTTAGATGATACAATGGTTCTCTACACTATACATTGCTTGTTTGGTCACATCATTTTAAATTAGGCAAACTATTAGAATTTTAGCAACTAGGAAATGGCAGAGTGATTTCTGCATATTGCATCTTTAATGTTGGTCCCAAAAAGTCATGCTTCAATGAGACTGTTGTCATGACTACTAACACTGTTTCAAGTCTCTGTGTGATTTTGTCTTTGACAGTGAACTCTTGGATGACAAGAGGATTGTCAGGTAAGCAAGGTTAAGCTTACATCTCCTTCTGAAGACATGAAACACTGTGGAACACAGCTTACAAATGCTGTACTTTTAATGTTTTTATAAGAAGTCATTTTAACCCTGTGATAACAATAATAGTCAAAATGGACAAAATTCAGATTTCCTGGCTTCTGACAAACCCTGTGCCAGAAGTATATTCAGTTCTGGGTTGTGTTCATGAGGCAATTGAAAGAAAACTGACTAAAACAGGGAGGAACTATCTGGACACTAATTTTCGTTTTCAGTTGCAGAACTTTTTCTGTTGCTTGACCTAATGAACACGACCCTAATGTTACTGTGGAACATTGAAGGTCATGTTTCTTTCTGTAATTTGGACCTTTTTATGTCCTGCAGCCACCGAGAATATCAATGTTGAGTCTATACCACGAAGGCCTAGTGTGGCTCTGTGCAACGAGACCCAGCTGCTGTCGGAGATGGAGGTGTGTGGAGAGGGTTTCAAGCGAGAGATGGCTTACGTGGATCCCCAGAACTGGTGCAACTTAACACACTTCATCAGGTAAAAGACTCCCCTGCCGTCTCTTGCCCTTTCAGTCTTATCAGAACAAGCCAGTGTCCTATCAATTCACTGACCCAGTTCTTAAAGGCACTCAGTATAATTTCTGAATAAATGTGTGTGAGAAGCGAAAGGTGGGATTAGTTCCAGACAGAAAAACATGTGTAGCCCCACTCTACCTGTTGGTAAACTTTTTGCTTTTGGAGGCAGTCTAAGATTTGGATCTTAAAGCCAAAATAAAACATATTACCACTAAAATTATAATTTCAGCACAATAATTATTGTACAACATCTTGGGGAAGCTCAGAACAGTTTTCCTACTTAAAAAGTTGACTTAAGAAACATACTGTAGGATAAATCAAAGAATACTGTATTGCAGTGTAGGTAGTCTAGTAAAATAAAATAAAATGTGCCTACTGTGTGTGAATGCATGCATCTGCCTGTTTGTGTATGAACAGGCGATTGGCATCCAAATGCTAGTTGGCATTGCAGATCCAGTGGGCTGTTTGCCTGGCTGTGCCTGCCCAGTGATAATTTCCCCCTCACCAATGAGTGGCATCTGTGCCTGCTGGCTGACCCAGTATGGTTCTCTAACACCCTTCAACCGTCCACACACACAGATAAACACACACATGGACACACACATCCACAGGCATACTCACACACCCATACAGTATTCAGACCCCCTGACCTTTTCCATATTGTGTTATGTTACAGCCTTATTCTAAAATGGATGAAATCGTTTCCCCCCCTCATCAATCTACACACAATACCCCATAATTACAAAACAAAACCTGTTTTTTAGACATTTTTGCAAATGTAATTTAAGTATTCAGACCCTTTACTCAGAACGTTTTTGAAGCGCCTTTGGCAGCGATTACAGCCTCAAGTCTTCTTGGGTATGACACTAAAAGCTTGGCACACCTGTATTTGGGGAGTTTGTCCCATTTTTCTCTGCAGCTCCTCTCAAGCTCTGTCAGGTTGGATGGGTACTGTTGCTCTACAACTATTTTCATGTCTCTCCAGAGAGCAGGTTATCATCAAGGATCTCTGTACTTTGCTCCGTTCATCTTTCCCTCGATCCTGACTAATCTTCCAGTCCCTGCCTCTGAAAAACTTCCCCACAACATGATGCTGCCACCACCATGCTTCACCGTAGGGAAACACTGTGCCAGGTTTCCTCCAGACGTGACGCTTGGCATTCAGGCCAAAGAGTTCAATCTAGGTTTCATCAGACCAGAGAATATTGTTTTTCATGGTCTGAAAGTCTTTTAGGTGCCTTTTGGCAACTCCAAGTGGGCTGTCATGTGCCTTTTGCTGAGGAGTGGCTTCCATCTGGCCACTCTACCATAAAGGCCTGATTGGTGGAGTGCTGCAGAGATGGTTGTCCTTCTGGAAGGTTCTCCCATTCCCACAGAGGAACTTTGGAGCTCTGTGAGAGTGACCATCGAGTTCTTGGTTACCTCCCTGACTAATTCTCTCAATCTGCGATTGCTCAGTTTGGCCAGGCGGCCAGCTCTAGGAAGGGTCTTGGTGGTTCCAAACTTCTTCCATTTAAGAATGATGGAGGTCACTGTGTTCTTGGGGACCTTCAATGCTGCAGACATTTTTTGGTACCCTTCCCCAGATCTGTGCCTCAACACAATCCTGTCTTGGAGCTCTACATAGACTATACTCTGAGCTATGCCAGGAGATACCTATTTGATATTATGTTTTGAAAAGAGATAGGCTATTCTATGATGGCATCTAATCCAACTTGATGGCCTGATACAACATCATTCACCTCTTTAGCAGATTAGGCTGATTATCACACCCCTGAATGACTCCCTATTGCATTCTCTGTCATTCATGCTGAGTTTTATTGAGGCTTAATCGGATCCAGTGGGCCAAAAAATCTGAATCCCCAGCACAATTATTTATTTACAAAACACTGAAATTCACAGAGGGACATTTTTCTAGTGTTGATTTGGCATATACAGTGCATTCAGAAAGTATTCAGACCCCTTGACTTCTTCCACATTTTGTTACGTTACAGCCTTATTCTAAAATGTATTAAATAAATGTTTTCCTCATCAATCTACACACAATACCCCATAATGTCAAAGCGAAAACAGGTTTTTCAACATTTTTGCAAATATATTAAAAATAAACAAAGAAATACCTTATTTACATAAGTTTTCAGACCCTTTGCTATGAGACTCGAAATTGAGCTCAGGTGCAGTATGTTTCCATTGATCATCCATGAGATATTTCTAGAACTTGATTGGAGTCCACCTGTGGTAAATTCAATTGATTGGACATGATTTGGAAAGGCACACATCTGTCTATATAAGGTCCTACAGTTGACAGTACTTATCAGAGCAAAAACCAAGCCATGAGGTCGAAGGCCTCGAAGGCCTCAAGTTGGATTAGATGCCATCATAGAATAGCCTGTCTCTTTTCAAAACATAATATCAAATAGGTATCTCCTGGCATAGCTCAGAGTATAGTCTAATGAGTAATACAGTGAGGGCTTTCGAAAATTTCAGTTGACTACATTTATGAAAGAATTGAGCCATTGACCAAAGACAAAAACATTTATTTCTCTCCTTAATATGTGTTATTTGAGGATTCAAGACATTATTTTTTATAGTAAATATATTATATGTCCAGGTATAGTACCAGTCAAAAGTTTGGACACACCTAATCAATCAAGTGTTTTTCTATTTTGACTATTTTCTACACTGTAGAATAATAGTGAAGACACCAAAACTATGAAATAACAAATATGGAATCATGTAGTAACCAAAAAAAGTGTTAAACAAATCAAAATATATGTTATATTTGAGATTCTTCAAAGTAGCCACCCTTTGCCTTAATGACAGCTTTGCACACTCTTGGCATTCTCTCAACCAACTTCACTTGGAATGCTTGTTGGCTGCTTTTCCTTCACTCTGCGGTCCAACTCATCCCAAACCATCTCAATTGGGTTGAGGTCGGGTGATTGTGGAGGCCAGGTCATCTGATGCAGCACTCCATCACTCTTCATCTTGGTCAAATAGCCCTTACACAGCTTGGAGGTGTGTTGGGTCATTGTCCTGTTGAAAAACAAATGATAGTCCCACTAAGCACAAACCAGATGGGATGGCGTATCGCTGCAGAATGCTGTGGTAGCCATGCTGGTTAAGTGTGCATTGAATTCTAAATAAATCACAGACAGTGTCACCAGCAAAGTACCCCCACACCATCACACCTCCTCCTCCATGCTTCATGGTGCGAACCACACATTCGGAGATGATCTGTTTACCTCTTCTGCGTCTCACAACGACACAGTGGTTGGAACCAATAATCACAAATTTGGACTCATCAGACCAAGGACAGATTTACATCGGTCTAATGTTTCTTGGCCCAAGCAAGTCTCTTCTTATTATTGGTGTCCTTTAGTAGTGGTTTCTTTGCAGCAATTCGACCATGAAGGCCTGATTCACACAGTCTCCTCTGAACACTTGATGTTGAGATGTGTCCATTACTTTTATTTGGGCTGCAATTTCTGAGGCTGGTAACTCTAATGAACTTATCCTCTGCAGCAGAGGTAAATCTGGGTCTTCCTTTCCTGTGGCGGTCCTCATGAGAGCCAGCTTCATCATAGCACTTGATGTTTTTTGCGACTGCAGTTTAAGAAACTTTCAAAGTTCTTGACTTTTTTCGGATTGACTGACCGTCATATCTTAAAGTAATGATGGATTAGTGTTTCTATTTGCTTATTTGAGCTGTTCTTGCCATAATATGGACTTGGTCTTTTACCAAATAGGGCTATCTTCTGTATACCACCCTTACCTTGTCACAACACATTATGAAGGAAATAAATTCCACAAATGAACTTTTAACAAATCACACCTGTTAATTTAAATGCATGCTGCAAGCTGGTTGAGAGAATGCCAAGAGTGTGCAAAGCTGTCATCAAGACAAAGGGTAGCTACTTCCATCTAGGTACCTCTCTATTACCAACTGGCCAGATGTTTATGTGAGAGACAAATGATCTTTACAGGGTGTAACAGCCATTTCCACCAACCCTTCCCTCCCCCTCTGTACCTTGTACAATACCTCATATTATGTCCAGTAGTTCGTATTGTCAAGACATTGCTTAAGTTTTCTCTAATCAAGCCATCCGTTACCAAACATACCAGCTTGAAAATGATATTTACAGTGCTTGTTAACATGTTATTCATGAGACATATGTCTTCTCATGGACATCCCCAGGGAATCTGTGGCGCTCTGTTTAGAGAGAGAGAAAGAAATAGAATGAGAGAAAGTGAAGGACCTTTGATCCTCGTTTATGTTCTGCGCTGAGAGAAACAAAGCATGCGGCCATGTCAGCGAGTTAGATGGAACTCTCTCCAAAATGCACGGCCATCTACACATGTAAGATCTTCAATTGACCAGTTTCTCAGAGCAGTATCCTGCAGCAACAGGAAATGTGAATTATTGTGTGGATTATAGTTAATTTACATTTTTGTAGGGGTAGATAGATTTTTTTGTTAGGGCCAATCAAGTCTAACATTTTTAAGGGGAAATTACAAACTTTTACTTTTTAAACCTTGAATACGCTACGATTTTACATTTCCTGCAACAACATGGTGATCAAATTAAGATCCTAAATCTGTATATTGATTCAAATGAGCAAATCTGAATCTCACCACGGGTACACAGTCAAGAGAATGGGACAGCCGAGGAGGCATGGACCAACTGCAGAACATCAGCAGAGACTGAATGCCAGGCACGGTGCCGTCCACTGCTAATGAATATTAACACAGGGACATTATCAACAGCAGGCCTAGGGACAATATCACCAGCAGGCTTGGTCTGCTTTATAACTAACAGATGCTCCTCCAAGGTCAACAGTGCATGTTAGAGTGGCCACAAATGGCCATTTGCAAACGCAATGAGAATTTACTGTCTGTGTAATTTAGTAGAACAGAAAATTTGGTAATTACAGTACCAGTCACAGAGGACATACAGAGAGGAGAGTTGGAAATAAAATCAATTTACCACAACTTGAAGGGAACCGTTTTTTTTCTCCAGGTCCCAGGTCGATCCCTTGGGATTGCTAGTGTATACCACTTGAATGAAGAAGTAAAATGCAATTTTTGTCAACTCCGCAAAACATAAACTCCGTCAGATTTTTGTCTAGCGTCAACTCCGTCAGAGTGCTGAAAGATCTGATAGAATGGTTATGTTTTTATTGGGATTTTCAAATGAATCTTTTTCCATATTTTACAAACATTTTGTATTACAATTACATTTTTAGAGGCAAAAATATTTTAATCACTGTTCTGCAACATATGCTTAAACAATTGAATTATTTGCTGTGCTAGACCTAAGAGATAATGTTCCTTTATAAATGTTGTTTCATGTACTAAATCTAGAAAAACTTGCCAAAATGCTAACGAAATTATCCCTGGACCATTTAATAGTGGTCTAAAACAAAACAAAAAGAAGTTTGGAGATTTGTATTACATATTTGAATAATGTAATGTTATAATTAAACAATCAAGGCCTTTAAGCACTTGTTGGACAATACTTGTAATAATGAAATGCCTTTTAGGATGTCTGATGGAGTTTACATAAATCCAGCAAAACTGCGCTATGCCACTGTTCCTTGGGTCGAAAAAAATGACCTCAACAACCCTAATCCAAAACAATCCAGCAAAAAGCCATCTTGGATGACACTGATAAATTTGTTGTAAAGTCTATGCATTTCACTCTACCATTTACACCCTGTATCCTGTGGACGTGACCAATAAACTTTGATTTGATTTATGTCCTCTCCTCCCCCAAGTATGCCTGTCTGTACATATCCTTTATTACATTTTTTTAAGAGCAGTGCAGACTATGATGAATTTTTCTGCAGCATAGCTTCTTCTGACAACCTAATGGACGCATTGACTACACAATCAGACATAATGATCTTTTGTTATGTTTCTGACAAGCTGGACTCAAAACACTTTAAAACAGGATCCCATTGGACAATCATCACTTTATAAAGCCTTTTTAGAACACTCATAAAGTCTTCATAAGCAATACATGGATACTTCACAAATTATTTATAAGCAATATTATCCAGCATAAACGGTTATATAAAAAGGGACTAGCGTGTTGTTTGCTGATGAATGATTCCAGAAGCATTTTTATAGACCTTATAAAGAGTATGAGGCTTCATTAAATACATTTTTTCCTTGCCCTGAAAGTATTGTTTGTGGCCCAAAGAGACAGTGATCCACTATTCAGATATGTTTCAAAAGCCACTGCTAACATAAGCTACTTAAACTGACCCAAATGGCTTTTTTCAAGTCTTTGCCATTTCTGAAGAATATTTGTGCAGGCAATGTTTGGCAGTGAAGTTGACCTGTAATGTTGGCATTGTGGGTTGGTTTTGTTTTGCGATTGGGAAGCTTTGAATTTTCCTTACATGAAAATACATCTGAGAAAACATTTAAAATATGCCTAAGCTCTTCTCGTGCACCAAATGTACAGCTGCTGGAAATAATGTAGTTTTTCCAGTTATTACTTTATCTGAAGCACAGCAGATTTAAAAAACAAATTTGCCAACGCTAAGGCTCAGTGCACAACTTGTGTAATATTTTTTATGTATATATTTTTATATATATATATATATATATATATATAGTTTTTTAATTCACATTTTTCAGGGGGTGCTGCAGCACCCTCAGCACCACTACTTCTCCCAAGTGGCGCAGCGGTCTAAGGCACTGCATCTCAGTGCTAGAGGCGCCACTACAGACCCTGGTTCGATTTCAGGCTGTATCACATCCAGCGGGGCATTGGGCGGCTCATAATTGGCCCAGCGTTGTCTGGGTAGCCCATCATTGTAAATAAGAATTTGTTCTTAACTAGCTTGCCCAGTTAAATAAAGGTTAAATAAAAATAAATATGACTTAATTCATCTAAAATGTACCCTTGTTAACCTAGAGTTGATGTCCGTGCCCCCGCATAAATTTAATTAGCATAATAAAAAAATCCCCATCAAATTCTGTTTAAGCTAGATATATCTGTTTTATTTGCATGGCTGCGTCTCAATCCACCACATCCGCCGATGTCGCCCTTCCGCATCTGCAGTGAAAGGTGGCAGAGCTAGAGCTGTGTTTGTCAGGCCATGAGACATCCTGAAAATTGGTCTTCTCATGAAAACGTGAATGGTTTAGCCTACAAACTATTTTGACCCCTCTATAGAAAGATGAGACTCTCACAAACATGATGGTGTTGATCTAGGATGACCCCAAGCCTCACAAGAATAGTCTGAAGCCAGGTACCAGTTTAAAAAAATTAATGGAAGCATAGATGGAGATAGTTTAGTGCCTAAGATAAGGGGTTAAATACATGTAAAAAAAAGTATATATATACACATAGGACAGACACTTCAGAACAAACTTCCTTTAGATTATTATTTTTTACTATCTGTTTATCCATGTATGAATGTCACGATCGTTGTAATGATGAGACCAAGGCGCAGTGTGCATAAAGTTCCACATAATTTTAATAAAGAGAAACTCACTAAACAAAACAACAAAAGCACAAACGAAACGTGAAGCTACTGGAGTGCACAAAGGCAACTTACTGTAGACAAGATCCCACAACTAACAATGGGGAAAATGGCTACATAAATATGATCAGAGACAACGATAAACAGCTGTCTCTGATTGGGACCCATATCAGGCCAACATAAACATACAAACACCTAGATGACCCACCCTAGTCACTATCACGCCCCAACCAACACAGAGAGAAACAGCTTACTATGGTCAGGGCGTGACAGTACCCCCCCCAAAGGTGCGGACTCCGACCGCAAAACCTGACTCAATAGGGAAGGGTCCGGGTGGGCATCTATGATGGATGACGTAGGGCGTCAGGGGCGGCTCCGGTGCGGGGCGCATCGCTGGAAGCTCCAGACCGTGGGTCGTCGCCGGACGCCCCGGACCGTGGATCGTCGCCGGAGGCTCCAGACCGTGGATCGTCGCCGGAGGAACCGGACCGCCGACCGTTGCTGGAGGCTCCGGACTGCAGACCGTCGCTGGAGGTTCCGGACTGTAGACCGTCTCAGGAGGCTCCGGACTGTAGACCGTCGCTGGAGGTTCCGGACTGTAGACCGTCTCAGGAGGCTCCGGACTGTAAACCGTCTCAGGAGGTTCCTGGACTGTAGACCGTCTCAGGAGGTTCCTGGACTGTAGACCGTCTCAGGAGGTTCCTGGACTGTAGACCGTCTCAGGAGGTTCCTGGACTGTAGACCGTCTCAGAAGGTTCCGGACTGTAGACCGTCTCAGGAGGTTCCGGACTGTGGACCGTCTCAGGAGGTTCCGGACTGTGGCCCGTCTCAGGAGGTTCCGGACTGTGGCCCGTCTCAGGAGGTTCCGGACTGTGAAACGTCGCCGGAAGCTCTGGACTGGGAACTGTCGCCGGAAGCTCTGGACTGGGAACTGTCGCCGGAAGCTCTGGACTGTGGCGGCGCTCTGGACTGTGGAGGCACACTGGAGGCCTGATGCGTGGGACCGGTACCGGTGGCACTGGGCTGATGACACACATCTCAGGGCGAGTGCGGGGAAGAGGCACAGGACGTACTGGACTGTGGAGGCGCACTGGAGATCTGATGCGTGGGACCGGTATAGGTGGCACCGGGCTGATGACACGCACCTCAGGGCGAGTGCGGGGAGGAGGCACAGGACGTACTGGACTGTGGAGGCGCACTGGAGATCTGATGCGTGGGACCGGTATAGGTGGCACCGGGCTGATGACACGCACCTCAGGGCGAGTGCGAAGAGGAGGCACAGGACGTACTGGACTGTGGACACGCACTTGAGGGAGAGTGCGAGGAGCAGGAACAGGACACACCTGACTGGGAAAGCGCACTTGAGGGAGAGTGCGAGGAGTTGGCACAGGACGCACTGGGTTGTGAAGGTACACTGGAGACCTGATGTGTATAGCCGGCATCAATTGTTCCGGAACTTTAACACACATTTCAGGACGAGTACGAGGAACTGACACAGGTGGCATCGGACAGCTAACACGCTCCTTAGGGCGAATGCCGTGCATACAACGCCAAACCAACAGCTCTCTCTCTTCACTCTCCTCCAATTTGACCAACAACTCCTCGAAGGTCTCTAACTCTCCCCTCCGTTCACTCTCCTCCAATTGGTCCAATAACTCTTCGACAGTCTCTGACTCACCCCTCAACTTCGCCGACTACTCCATGTGCCACCCCCCCAAAAAAATTATCTTGAGGTTTCTGTGGCCTACCTCCCCGACGTCGTTGCTGTCCTCTCATGCTCCTAGGCGACTCCCGCCAAGGAAGGCGATCCTGTCCTGCCAGGATTTCCTCCCAAGTCCAGGATCCCTTCCCATCCAGGATCTCTTCCCAAGTCCAGGATACTTTCTCCTCCTGGGCACGCTGCTTGGTCCTTTGTTGGTAGGATCTTCTGTCGCGATCGTTGTAATGATGATACCAAGGCGCAGCGTGCATAGAGTTCCACATCATTTTAATAAAGAGAAACTCACTAAACAAAACAACAAAAGCACAAACAAAATGTCACGCTACTGGAGTGCACAAAGGCAACTTACTGTAGACAAGATCCCACAACTAACAATGGGGAAAATGGCTACATAAATATGATCAGAGACAACGATAAACAGCTGTCTCTGATTGGGAACCATATCAGGCCAACATAAACATACAAACACCTAGATGACCCACCCTAGTCACTATCACGCCCCAACCAACACAGAGAGAAACAGCTTACTATGGTCAGGGCGTGACAATGAAGCTGTTATTAAATGTGTTTCTATGAGCTAATAGTAGTAAGGTCAAATTCAATGTGTCATCCTCCCCAAAAAATGGTATATAGTTTTGATACCTTAAGGGGTCCTAAAATTCCAAATCAAATAGCGAAATGATACTTGGTATGACCATTTTAAAACAATTCCATATATTAGCTTAGTAGAACCCCTTCCCCCAGCTTAGACTCTTAAGGATTTTTAAGCAAGAGACAATCAGCTTTTATAAGAATGTATTTGTCCTTTTAATGATGGGTAAGCTTTTGCGGGTTTTAAATTATAAAAGAAGATAACACAGCACTCAGCTAAATATAAATGGTAACTTCACGTATTCCATCAAATTTTCAGTCTGGGGTCAACATCTTGTACCATCGTTTTTTACAATAATATACAAGCCAAAAAGCTCTTCCAGAGTTACCATACAATTAATCCATTAATTTACAGCAGCCTCCCTTATGTCCGTATGGAGACACAGTCTACACGCTTGACCGAGACTCATTCGATTTGCAGCACTTAGGCGGAGGTCGTCTGAAAGCAATGATGGGGATTGGCTGACGTCAAACCACACCGCTAGTATGAAAGGCATAGGAGGGGAAACTGATGTTTGTTAAATATAGAGCTAACCACTTTGGTCTTGACTAGTTTGACTTAATGTGGTCTGATAGGATCTGTTTTGCTAGGTAAGCATCATGGCTGGGACCCCATGTTACCCAGAGTGCTATTATATTAACTCTAATCACCCATTTAGCTCCTAACTGTGTAATGTAACAAGCCTGGGAAGTGCAGGTAATTTGTGTCATACTGGAAGAAAAACTGTGTGTGTTATAATGGGTTGCTTTTAGTGCAGTTTATAGGGCATAGTACATACAGACATTCACCCTAATGAGGCAGCCTGTGTCCAACTCATAGCTAATGATGTAAACTTGATGAGGAGGACACACATGGCATATGGCTACTCCATCAGTTCCATCAAGTGACATAAAAACATTGGTCCTACTTTGAACAAAAACAATGTTACAAGGGCTTTATAACACATTCATAAAGCATTCATAAGCACTACATAGATTCTTCAAAAATCATCTATTTAAATGTGTCATACCATATAAATTAGGACATCTTTAAGCAGTGAAGGCTTTATGAATGCTCTATCAATTGTGGTTCATTTAAATGTAAATAAGTGAATTGTTTTGCCCTACAGTTAGCCATGATGATTAGCTACCCACCCAAAATGGTTTACAGTTACTGTAGCTAGCAATCACCTATACACTATTTTGCTAGCCACAGTAGCGCTACCGTGCCTCCAAAAATAACGTCTTCAAAAATTATGTGTTTACATTTTACCATTGTGACGCACATCCATTCATATTGATTTTCTATGCATATTATGACAAAAGAGGCATGACTTGAGCCTCTTTCTATATAGATTGACACCGGGCTGAATTTATTTTTGCAGAGTAAGAATTTTAGGGATAAACCCTCCCTGTTTATCAGTTTAGACACATCCTATGTGTAAGGTTCTGTATTTATTTTCTTAGTCAACCTTGTGTTCTGTTTCTTTGTGTTCTTGAACCTAGCCCTGTTTCTTTGTGTTCTTGAATGTAGCCCTGTTTCTTTGTGTTCTTGAACCTAGCCCTGTCTTTCATTTTTGTTCATTGATTTCACCTGGGTAAGTTACTCACCTGGTCTCATCAACTCCTTATTTAGTTCAGTTCATTCTGTTTGTGCCTTTGTGAGGTATTGTTCGCTTTGACTCTACTAAGCCTTTTCCTAGTTCGTTTGTGAGAACCAGTTATAGCCTTCATTCCTAGTTTTCTTTCACCTGCCTATTTATGACCATTGCCTGCCTGTGTCCACGATTCCTGCCTTCTGTGAAGGTGAAATAAACACCTGTCGTGCTCTGGGGGTGAATCCACACCTTTTTCTCCCTGATTATTCATTACACTAAGTAGCTGTGCGTATGGTAACAGCTAAGTTGCAAAATCTGCTACGTAGACACCTTATCTCTTCTCCCCTGAAATAGAAAATAAATACGGAGATACAGAGAACATGATTTTCAATCTAATCCATGGCTCCAGATTCCCTGCCTTCTGATTGGCTAAACACTTTGTGTTCCTCTGCCACCTGGCCAGGGATTGGCCAACCCTCCTCCTGGATAGCTACTTTTGTTCCAGCCCTGCCACAACACCTGAATCTACTGATCAGCTGCTCAGGGGTTGTTAGAGCAGGGCTGGAGCAAAAGCCTACTGTACATGCCCAGAAGGAGGGCTGGCCAATCCCTGCTCTAGGCTGGGAGTACCAGAGCCATATATTTACACCTCTATGGCTCTGGTGAGTACTAGCCCTTTCTCAACCTGACTGTTTATTTGAAACATTTGTGTTTCTCTGCTCTCTCCGCAGTGTGTACCACGTCTTCTCGCTGTGCACAGAGACCAACGCCGGGCGCATCAACTGCTACTGGCCCAACCCGCTGGTGGAGAGCTACATCATCCGCATCCACAAGCACTTCTTCTCCAACTGCACCCTGGAGAGGGTGATCCTGGTGGACCCACCAGATGACACACTCACCATCCTCATCCTCATCCCTGTCTTCCTCACCCTGGCTATGATCGCGCTGGTGGTGTGGTGCAGTAAGCGCAGTGACATCCTGGCTTAAGATGTTGGTTTGTTTGGTTCCCATGTGGCTGTCCAAAGACCCATGAACTTCTTTGAATGAAAATACTTTATTGATCCCCAGAGGGGAAATTGGATTAGACAGGTAGCCTGGGAAGACAGGTAGGGAACCTACGAAGGGAACTTTTGTTTGTTCATTGTGTCATTTCAGGATTTTGGTGGATTGAATGGACCAAAAGAAGCTACTTAACGCCTTTGAGGGAGATGCATCCTAAATCCATTTTGCTAGCTTGAGACGGTCCAAGCCCTTTTGAGAGATATACAAGGACTCAAGGCACAGAGCTACAAGACATTCAGGATTGTTGATCCTTGGTGTGAAAAGGGACAGACGCCCAGGGACTGCCTCAACATCATCACCTATCAGACGCCGTTTAAGCTTGTGGGTATATATTCTGGTGAAGAGTCTTCTCAATGGGAGAACACGGACAAGTTGACACCTGAAAATGTACAATACTTTTCTGTACCAGTGCCGTCTACTGTAAAGACCCTGAATTTTCCTTCCTTTATCGCCTGCCATTCTTTCTCAACAGCAGTGTTCCTGGCACCATGGCCTTCTTCACGCTTCCTCGTCTGTTATGTGTTGTCACTATCAGTTCAAGCTGCAAAGACGGATACAACAATTTCTTTCCAAAAAATACCTAACCCTGATTTAACTTACCTTAACCCCACCCCTAACCATATGCCTAACCAAAACCTTCATTTAAGACCAATGCTAATTTTCATGTTCATGATATAGGCAATTCTGACTTTGAAGCTTGGCCATAGAATGGGAACAAGCCCTATATGTGTCGCTTAGACTAGAGAACTTGGTTTGTTTCTTGAAGTGAAATGGTTGTTTGACTTCATTATTTATCTTGTCTCTGGGTTGTCATTGCAATGGCCCAAAAGTTGTTATCACTGATTGCACTGCTCATGTGGTGAAACCTCAACAGGAATTCTGCTCACTCTAATTGTAATTTAATTTCACAGTTTAATCGTTCTGGGAGGTATTGGCGGTAGGAACATAAATCACTGTCAAGATTACGGACTCGTTTTGAGAGAATTTCGTTGTGCCAGAACTTTTGGTATTGAGGAGCTATTGAATTATTTACTGTAATGCTATTTAATGTTTTAATTAAATTACTTAGAATTAGTCAATGCTTTGGTTATTAATCAACATGTCCATAGTGCACTGTCATTTGCCCCTTGTTGTTCTCTGCCGTTTCGAAACCATTCCTACCTCTACTTCAAACTACATCCATCTCGATGTAACTCCAATTCAACTGAAACATCGTTAGTACGGTGGTCATAAAAAAATTATATTGTTTTGACATTTCAGTGTGTAAATGTAGTTAAACAGTCAAATCCGCAAAATAAATTTCTGACGTTTAGGTTAATTTCAAGGTAAAACTCAACAATGCTGTATGATACATTACCATATGGGCAAAGCTACTAACAAGGCCGTATGAACGTTTCAGAAGGGATTGGGGGGATGTTCATATTCGTCATCAGTGGTGTAAAGTACAAAAGTAAAAATACTTTAAAGTACTACTTCTGTTTTTTTGTGTATTTGTACTTTACTATTTATATTTGACAACTTTTACATTTACTTCACTAAAGTAATGTACTTTTCTCCATACATTTTCCCTGACACCCAAAAGTACTCGTTACATGTTGAGTGCTTAGCAGGACAGGAAAACTGTCAAATTCACGTACTTATCAAGCGAACACGTGGACATCCCTACTGCCTCTGATCTGGCAGACTCACTAAACACATGCATTGTTTGTAAATGATTAGTGTTGGAATGTACCCCTGGCTATCTGTACATTTTAAAAACAAGAAAATGGTGCCATCTGCTTTGCTTAATAGAAGGAATATGACATTTTTACTTTTGGTACTTAAGTATATTTTACTAATTCCATTTACTTTTGATACTTAAGTATATTTAGAACCAAATACTTTCACTCAATATTTTACTGGGTGACTCACTTTACTTGAGTAACTTTCTATTAAGGTATCTGTACTTTTACTCAAGACAATTGGGTACTTTGTCTACCACAGTTCCTCATATTCCAATTTAAGACAAAGTCACTTTATAAAATGGAGACTATTTCCCCATTATTATGCGATCAAAACAAACTATCTAAAGAATCTAAAGATGTTGACATTCAGCTCTGATCATCAGGATGTCAAACGGAGTGATATACACTGAGTGTAAAAAACATTAGTAACACCTTCTCGTTCCATGACATAGACTGACCAGGTGAATCCAGGGGAACGCCATGATGTCTTATTGATGTCACTTGTTAAATCCACTTCTTTCCGAGTAGATGAAGGGGAGGAGACAGGTTAAAGAAAGATTTTGAAGCCTTTAGACAACTGAGACATGAATTGTGTATGTGTACCATTCAGAGGGTGAATGGGCAAGACAAAGTTTTAAGTGCCTTTGAACGGGGTATGGTAGTAAGTGCCAGGCACACTGGTTTGAGTGTGTCAACAACTGCAACGGTGCTGGGTTTTTCATGCTCAACAGTTTCCCATTGTGTATCAAGAATGGACCACCACCCTGTCGTAACTCTCCTGTGACGATCTGAAGGATCAGGTTACAGTGGGTCCGCTATACAGCGTGCTCTCTCTCGTAGAGGGGGAGAGTGGGAAGTCGGCTGTTTTATGGCGGTCGTAAAATACGCTGCCGCTATGCTCTGTGGTGTTCGAGATTGGAATGTAAACTGTGGAACACCGAGAGACACTTGGACATCAAAAGTTTGAATAGTCAAACAATATTTATATTTTTGAGAATGTGGGAATGGTCCATGGGTATTTAAAGAACAATCCTGTCGAAGTTGTTTTATTTTCTGACATTCGGGAAAGGCAGTAGGAAAAGATAACGGTATCTATGGAAGTGCACATTCCTCAGTTATTAGTTTTCTTCCTGAATGTTGTATAAAATGAATGAGTAAATATGAAACTATTTGTGAAAAGATGTAATGTGATGTTAGCCTTCTAAATGAGAAACTGTCTCTTCATATAAAAGGGGAGGTGGCCATGCCCACGTGACCAGACATCTCATTAGGCATCATGGAATCGCCCCTTCTTCCACAGAGTTTAAAACCCACTTCCGACAAAATTTACATCAGATCAGAAAAAATGAAGCCGTAGCTATGTTGAAATGGTTGGCAATTTAAACTAGAGTCAAGATAACGCCGGGATTAGGTCCCCACGTTGAAATGGCTGTCACTCGAGACCAAAACATGCCGGGTGAAGCTGTTGTGTGAAGTGGTTCAAACTACAACTCTACCAAAGGACAAGATTAGAAAACATGAAGCGGTAGCTACATGTTGAAATGGTTGGCAACTCTACAAGAGCTAAAAACGCAGGGATGAGGTCGCCACATTGAAATGGCGAATAAATCTACAAACTAAAGAACAATTATTCAGACTGCAGCTGTTTAAGTACTTTAGTCTGGTAAACGCATCCGATCCTAAGAACATTCCAGAATGGTACTCTGAAGTATTCATTCTAACAACCTAGGACTTTAATCTCTGGTGGACAAATCAGAGACTCTGTCGACTGACTATCCAGCAGACTGACCGGCAATCGCCGAGAGGGACAACAAAGGCAGACACTCGTAAATATGTAAATTGCAATTTATTTTCGAATGAGCAGTTGTTCATGTTCAAAGTATTAGCAGTTTCTATGAGTGTAGTAATCCTCTGAATTTCCCGCTCTTGAGTGGTCCCTACCCCCTTTTCTTTGTCTACCAAGTCATCATATCGGTTTCGTCCGCTAGGGACTTTTTCTTTGTATCATGTAGTAACCGATGTATGAACTATTTGTGTGTGTTTATGTAATTCTGTGATTGATTAAGTTAGTTAGTAAATAAATAAATAAATAAGCAAATTTGTATATCGCTGATTCATGATCTAGGCTAGGATTCATGCAGATATCCAAGGGTTTGCAACATTCAGTAATGAGACTGATGAGGTAAAATTCATTAATAAGCGACTGTTTTGATAAGATATGAAAATATCTGAAGAGTTATATTCGGGAAATTTAAACTCTATAAACAACATGTTCCCATGGTGCCCGGACTTCCTAGTTAATTAAAGTTACATGATTAGTTTAATCGCATAATTAAATCACACATATAGAATTGATTTGATAATATACAGTCTTCACATTTAATGATAGGCAACGACACGACAACCCAAAGAACATCCAGCCACAACTGACACAACTGTGGGAACCATTGGAGTCAACATGGGCTAGCATCCCTGTGGAACACTTTCGACACCTAGTGAAGTCCATGCCCCAACGAGTTGAGGCTGTTCTGAGGGCAAAAGGGGGTGGAACGCAATATTAGGAAGGCGTTCCTAATGTTTTGTACACTCGGTGTACAATGAGAAATTATTATTATCATCATTTTGAGGGATAAACAAAGAGGGACAAGACAAGCATGATTTATATGACAAAAAACAGCCCGGCATTGTATGAGGGTTTAAGACGCAAACAAAAAGACAATAGTTCATGCCCTCAAGGATGACTTGCCAGTGCCTCTGCAGCACAAAAGTTGGACTGCAGGAAGGATGTACAATTGTTTCCCAGAGCCGGCGAAGAATTAAAGGAAATGGGCTGGCTATGATTTTAACCAAAAGAGGTACAGGAAGTGCAAAGAGTGCCATACTTCCTCATACATGCATTGTTATGACTGGGTCCGCCAACGGCACTGTTCAGCTCTGAGAGTTTGCCTGTCTCCACCCACCCCCCCTTGAGACCCCCACCCCCACTCCACCCTCCAGTCGTTGATTACAATTTGTAGAAAATATGAATGGTTACAGTATGAAAGGTTACAGTAATGATTCATGAAAATGTCAAGTTACACATGTGTTCCATAAAGAGAGAGAACCACAGGGAGGAAGAGAGTCCAAAAGCTGCCAACTGCGGGAAAAAACGTGTGTGTAAGCACCCTATTCCCACGGAGTCCCTATAACATGCAAGACTCCAACAGACTCACTTACAACAGAGGCCCTGCTTCTCTCTCTCTCTCTCTCTCTCTCTCTCTCTCTCTCTCTCTCTCTCTCTCTCTCTTTCTTTCTCTCCATCTCTCTCTCTCCTCCCCTTTCCCACACTAACTTGCTCCAGTGCACATGACCTAAACAAGACATCCCCTCCCCTAACCCCTCTCACTCTTACCCTCCCCTATCCTTCAGCAGCACTCGAGTGGTCTGTAGTATTTAATCTGTCACTGATAAGCATGGTACAGACACAAACATGGCTTACAAACCTGTAAATCATCCTCTCAGGCACACTGGCCAGTCCACAGGGACTCTCCAGAGCTCATTTCATAACGTAATTCATGAGCAGGGCTTTTTTTGTTGGTTTGTTACCACAGCCCGCTCCACTCGGCAGCTGGACTTATTCATGTGGATTTTGCAACGACTTGCATCATTTTATGATTGCGTTTCTAATGATATTCAATAGAATCATCCCAGCAAGTCTTTCGAATGTGCTCCCCCCCCCCAGAGTTAGCAGTGAGTCAAAAGTCCTGACGTTCGAGTTAGATCTTTTCCTCCTCCTCTGTGATTTATTAACACACATTGTGGGAGTACTTACATAATTTATTAATTGTAAAATCCTCCGCTGGCACATAGCTCTCAATGATTTGTGTAATTCATTTCTACAGTACTGAATTTTAGTCTCTGGATTGCTTTGATCGTTATCAAGTTTTACATCTAGCGTTACATAAAGTTGCCCTCATGCCATGCAATTACTCTCATTTAATACACCTACATAGATCTCAGAAAATAATTACTCAACTGCACATATGGCAAATGTAGATAACGTATAGCTATAAAACAATTACTAAATTGTGTAGTGAGAGGAAAACTGGCCTAATATGAGTTAAGACTCGTATAGTTACTTTGAAGTTATATTCCATGTAGATGCATGTTATATGTGGGTAACTGTGGTGTACATTTGTATTTTGGGTGTTCCATCCTGACAGTACAAGTACAAAAGGAGCATTTTCTAAAAGCTGAATGCCCTCGAGCACTACCTTACTGTTTACCCAGCGTATTCCACTCTGCTGCGTGAGTTCATAAGCTCATGCTATTTTTTTGTTGCGTGGACGCATAGACCACAGCTTTCCCTAGCAGAACACACTGACGATTTGTTATCGCTAAACTTCAGACGTCATGAATTTGGGGTTGTGGTGAAATATACAGTAGCTTGTATCCACTGTCCCATATGTCAAATATGAATGTAGCCAGCTGCGCAACTGTGGCATTTGATAGTCTTTCTCTTATGTAGGGCCTACTGACAGATGCTTTAATTGACAAAAAATAGACGTGTGAACTTTCAGTTTAATCAGATAGCTAGCCGCTGGAAAGTGAGATGAATTGCTGACATATTTTAACCAATGATGTGTATAAACCCTGGATTGCTGAAGTTATGTAATGGCCAATGAGAGGCTTTGAATCCATCGGCCGCCACATTGGTACTCCTCAGAAGGAGGAGGAATGAATGGAATTCTACAGTATTTCAATAAAATGTCTCAAGGACAAAATTACATGTATTTAAGTATTTATTTGTTGTAATGGGGACAGTAAAGTTGGTAGGATAGTAGGGGGTAACTGACCCCCCCCCCCCCGTAATTTACATGAAGATCACAAGATGTCACCAAATTATTTTCCCAACACTTTCCCTGGCTGTCACTGTTCAAGTTTATCAATTTTTTTTACATTAAATAAAAGTTGTAGATGTATATTTTTATATTTTTTATATATATAAGTAGGAACCCTAAATAATCCACTTGTTTAGAGAGAAAATGTAGATACTTTTGTAATAAATAGTAATATGTTGAATGAATGTGTTGGGAGCAACTCGACCCCCCTTTATGGTTATGAATGTGTTTGTACCTGTCATTTAGACAATGACTAGCCCAGTTAGCGCTACTGTAGTTTATGCTAACTCGCTAGCTAGCAACTTCACTAGCCGTAAATGCTAGCCAGCTAGTTAGCATAAGCTGCTAGGAGTACTAGCTAGCAACCTTACTACCAGATCGTCTGAGGTAAAATACATACAAAAAATTACTTAATTTCAGTTGTAAATGTTTCCACTAGTGACTGATAGTTTTACAGTTAATGCAACTTTATAGCCTTTTAGCTATTTTACATAGCATTTTATGTCATATATCTATCTACATTTTTAAGAGAGTTTTCAATTGGCATCTCTCCCCCTGTTTTCAGTCACAGGTGGGGACTGGATTAGGTGTAAGTAGTGCAGGAGGTGGGCTCATGAGTTGTGCAACAATTTTACTGGGGATAGCTTTATTTGTGACCTACAGGTACAAATTAGAATTGTGCAATAGCAGAGCATAAGAGAGTTGCCACATCAATGTTACACTGAGTTAAATTAGTTAAGTTATTGTTATTAAATATTATTATTTATTCTCCATTCCAATATTATATTCCATTTTTTTTTTGTGAATTAAAAACTATTGAAAACCTTTTTCTCCTGAAAGTAATTTTAAAGACTGCTGGGATTTAATAGCTTGCATTATTCAAATCATATTTAGTGCAATTGTACATAATTGATTACATGGAAAAGTAACAAACAAAGAAAATAAATGTGCAGGTGAGTTAAAAAGTGGAACTTTACATCAAATCTCCTCATAGAGCAGATATTAATGGTGACATGTGCAACACCATTTCTCCCCCATATTTTATTTAAATCATTAAAATACTTAAAAGCTAAGTATTAATTACTAAAGAATTTCTAAATAGAAGTGATTAAATGGATTTTAACACTTGTCTGAAACCCTATGTCAGTTTCCTCATGGAAGGGGGGGGGGGGGGAGGGGGGGGGGGCAGTTACCTCGGTACAAAAGAAAAAAAAGAAAAAACATCCCTTTAAAAAAAAACATTTCATGAAATAACAAAAAAAAGTGTAAACTGTAGCCATTTCCCTTTATGGTTTATTTGCCTAAGCATGACCTTCATCCACATACCAATTTTTTTCCAAACGTTGCTTTTTGTGTCAGCAATTAGGCATTGTTCTTAGGGGGGACTAGTTGTCCCCTAGTACCCTACTGTTATGCTCAGTTCACATAAAATCATTTAAAAGTATGTGTAAAGGTGTCTGAAATAGAATATACTTTTAAGAAATGAATGTAAGCATAAATACATTTATTTCTATAGCTTCCAAAATCTTTTTTACAATGGAGTACCAAAGTGGCTTCAAAACAGCGGCCCGTTAGTCATCTAGGGTTAATACATAACATTGGTTTCAACCGTTCTCACTTGCATTCAAAATGGTATACAACATAAAAATAAATACAAAAGGTAGAGGAATACGAAAGTAAGGTGTGCCCGGATATATATTTTTTACAGCCCTTCTTAAATGAACAGGTGCAAACAATGCAACTGTGCAATCTTCCCACTGCAGTACACGCTTAGTAAATGATTCCCCATGTTGACAGAGTCCTATGAGACAGCAGGTGAGGATAGAAGACCCCCCTGGGTTGCATCCCTCCATTACCGCCCTATAGAAATCTCATGAAAATGTGTTACCAAGTGACCGTGGAGTAAATTGGCTTGGCCATTACGCCAGCTAGTCTACCTGCACAGTAAGCCATACCAGTTCCCGAAGCAATAAGCTCCCTAGTTTGTTTGAAGACCATCTCAACTGTTTTTATTGTTTGATGATGGTTCAAGTAACCATAGAGAACACTGAGGCAGCTGTACACAATCCAAGTGCGGTCATAAAAGCAGGCCATATAAGCCCTAAATATGCTGTCTACCAACTTGAAAACGGGCTTAAAAATGAAGAAAAATATGTAATATGGAGTTGTAGATTAACCTGGGCCACATTCAGCCAGAACAAAGAGGAAACAATCTTGAAACAAAACTAATATGGACAAGACTTTTTTCTGACAATACTCAGTTTAAAAACACACCTTCCCCCATTCCATGCCTTCTGAATGGGACTCAGTTGTGTTTATTGGCCTGAAATATTACCTTGCCTTTCCCGGTCGAATGCCCAGATTCAATAAAGAGCTGTATTACTCCTCATTACGCTCTGTTGCAATCACAAACCATATGAGAAAATCCTGATGAAATTGGCCATTTTAGGCCCTTTTTAGTACTATACATGCCTCCTGTAAGACCCTATGATCTTTGAACTGTACATGACACACACAACATTCTGGTGTCATTATATTCCTTATAGTGTGCTCTAACAAATGGACTATGTGTAGATTCTGAAATACACATTTTCACATGAATTTATTCAACATGAATAATATGAATATCTCAAAACAACTCTTTGATTGTGTTAATTTTAAGATAGATTGTTTGGAACTGTTAGATTGTAAATAATTGTCGTTTGTGAGATTAATAGCTTTTGTGTTTTCACAGATCATAGGGTCTTACAGGAGGTATGTATGCAGTGTCTTCAGAAAGTTTTCACACCCCTTGACCTTTTCCACATTTTGTTGTGTTACAGCCTGAATTTAAAATGGATTCAATTGAGATTGTGTCACTGGCCTACACACAATACCCCAATATGTCAAAGTGGAATTATGCTTAGAAACAACTTAATAAAAAAATGTAAAGCTGAAATGTCTTGAGTCAATAAGTATCCAACCCCTTTGTTATGGCAAGCCTAAATAAGTTTAGGAGTAAGGATGTAAATTGGTGGGGCCCCCCAATATTTTGTTGTTGTTAGATGCATGCCAGCAAAGACACTACACAACACTAAACAACACATTAATTGCACTTTAACGGCGACAAGCGGTGCCCACAAACTGTTAGGGTCTACATAAAGCTGTCCCAACAGCAGAGCTTCCAAGGGAGTAGTAGAGTGGGGAATCCAGGACAGTAGCAGGATGACGAGACTTGGGACAGGGACCAGAGTCAGAGCGGGCAGAACTGTAGCGGAGAGGAAAACAGCATCAGGCAGGGAAACAGGCACAACAGGATCTGAATAGAGGTCTTGATTATGGAACAGGTTGCAGCTGGTGGGGATCTGCTCTGACTCCAGCACACCCGTCTCCGCCCACACAATCACACACACACAGAGAGAGAGAGGGAGGGGGAGAGAGTACTGGGGGAGTGGCAGCAGGTCAAGGAGACACAGGCTGAGCAGTAGAGGGCGTTGCAGGAGCAGATGTGACACATTCAACAAGTTTATATTGTGTGAGAGAATTCATCTCATGTGTGCTACGATTGGCCAGCTCAAAGTCAACAAACCTGTAATAGGTACTTTACTGAGCATGAGCTTGACATTTACCACGGCAATAGTCTGGAATTTCATAAACGGTCAATGGCTTAGGCGGGAAAGCCTGACCGTGAAATATCTGTCATCACCCACTCCATGTTTTCATTTTAAACCAAACAAGCCAAAAATATGGCCAGACTGGCTGTACTGTACACTACATTGCTTAGGGATGTTATAATATTTATTTTATTGTTGTTACAAATGTCACTGAATGGTTTAGGGGACTGGTTTAACATTTGGCTGTTCAGGTTTTCCAGAGAGTCCCCTGCTCCTGATCCAGGGTGATTTGAGCGATGTGGCATGAAACCACAGGGGTGCAGGTCGGAGCCCTGGTGAGCTCACAGAGACCTGGACGTCAAGGAGACGGAATGTTTCAGTGACACACTTAATTCTTCTTCTCAGGAATCTTCAAAGTACTACAGTAAACTCACCGCACCACAGCCATGTATACTCCGGAGCAAGAGCTGGATCTGGAGATGTTGCCAGCTATTGTTGACACTTTCTAAACCAAGGAACATCTCATACCATTCTTCCTTTCATAGTCCCTAATGATGGTTTTGATCTGCCTGACTGGCTTTTCCTCTGGCACTGGTTGAGCAAGCTTCAGCTCATTGGTCACTCACTGTGTCCGTAACCATTTCTTTCCTGTGTCCTCATGACCAGGTTCACACAGCAGCCTGGTGTTATCCTGTCACCTTGCTTTGACACTCGTTCCAAGGCCACACTCTTCAAGGTCTGTCTGGTGCCATTATTTTCCCTGAATAGAAAGCGTTGCAGCAGGTGGGTATTGTACTAGGTTAAAAGCATAGCACACATGCTATCATTAACCAAGCTACCTAACCAGGTTATGTTTATCAACAAAAACCTTGCTCTGTGGGTCAGGGTGGGGGGAGTTTGCTGTTATACATCGTAGAGACCTTAAGGTTAATATCTGTTGCAGGTAAGGCTACCGGAGAAAAAAACACACACACACACACACACACACACACACACACACACACACACACACACACACACACACACACACACACACACACACACACACACACACACACACACACACACACACACACACACACACACACACACACACACACACACACACACTCATGGTATGTGGACACCACTTCAAATTAGTTGATTCGGCTATTTCAGCCACACTCGTTGCTGACAGGTGTATAAAATCGAGCACACAGCCATGCAATCTCCATAAACAAAAATTGGCAGTAGAATGGCCCGTACTGAAGAGCTAAGTGACTTTCAACATGGCACCGTCATAGGATGCCACCTTTCCAACAAGTTAGTTCGTCAAATGTCTGCCCTGCTGTTATTGTGAAGTGGGAACGTATAGGAGCTTGTGTGGTAGGCCAAGCTCACAGAATGGGACCGGTGAGTGCTGAAATGCGTAGCATGTAAAAAAAAGTCTGTCCTCGGTTGCATCACTCCAAACTGCCTCTGGAAGCAGTCAGTACAAGAACTGTTCATCCGGAGCTTCATGAAATGGGTTTCCATGACCGAGCAGCTGCACACAAGCCTAAGATTACCATGTACAATGCCAAGCGTAGGCTGGAGTGGTGTAAAGCTCGCCGCCATTGGACTCTGGATCAGTGGAAATGCGTTCTCTGGAGTGATGACTCACACTTCATTATCTGTCAGTCTGAAGGACGAATCTGGGTTTGGCCGATGCAGGAAGAACGCTATCTGCCCCAATGCATAGTAACAACTGTATAGTTTGGTGGAGGAGAAATTATGGTCTGGGGCTGTTTTTCATGGTTTGGGCTAGGCCCCTTAGTTCCAGTAAAGGGAGATCTTAACGCTACAGCATACAATGACATCCTAGACGATTCTGTGCTTCCAACTTTGTGGCAACCATTTGGGGAAGGCCCTTTCCTGTTTCGTCGACTGCAAGCCAGGACTAATCGCCCAATATCAGTGCCCGACCTCACTAATGCTCATGGCTGAATGGAAGCAAGTCCCCGCAGCAATGTTTCAACATCTACTGGAAAGCCTACCGAGAAGAATGGAGGTTGTTAGAGCAGCAAAGGGGGAACCAACTAGATACTAATGCCATGATTTTGGAATGAGCTGTTCGACGAGTAGGTGTCCACATACTTTTGGTCATGTAGTGTGTGTATTTAAACAGTACCAGTCAAAAGTTTGGACACACCTACTCATTCCATGGTTTTTCTTTATTTTGACTATTTTCTGCATTGTAGAATAATAGTGAAAACATCAACACTATAAAATAACACATGGAATCATGTAGTAACCAAAAAAGTGTAAAACAAGCCAAATATATTTTACATTTGAGATTCATCAAAGTAGCCAACCTTTGCCTTGATGACAGCTTTGCACACTATTGGCATTCTCTCAACCAGTTTCATGAGGTAGTCACCTGGAATATATTTCAATTCACAGGTGTGACTTGTTAAAAGTTAATTTGTGGAATTTCTTTCCTTCTTAATGCGTTTGAGCCAATCTGTTGTGTTGTGACAAAGTAGGGGTGGTATACAGAAGATAGCCCTATTGAGTAAAAGACCAAATCCATATTATGGCAAGAACAGCTCAAATAAGCAAAGAGAAACAACAGTCCATCATTACTTTAAGACATGAAGGTCAGTCAATCTGGAAAATGTCAAAAACTTTGAAAATTTCTTCAAGTGCAGGTGCAAAAACCATCAAGCGCTATGATGAAACTGGCTCTCATGAGGACTGCCAGAGGTAAGGAAGATGCAGAGTCACCTCTGCTGCAGAGGATTATTTATTTCATTTTTTATTTAACCTTTTTTTAACTAGAAAAGTCAGTTAAGAACAAATTCTTATTTACAATGACGGCCTACCAAAAGGCAAAAAGCCTCCTGCGGGGACGGGTGCCCGGGATTAAAATAAATACATAAATACAGTATAAATATAGGACAAAACACACATCACAACAAGAGCGACAACACAACACTACATAAAGAGAGACCCAAGACAACAACATAGCAAGGCAGCAACACATGACAACACAGGATGGTAGCAACACAACATAACAACAACATGGTAGGAACACAACATGGTAGCAGCACAAAACATGGTACAAACATTATTGGGCACAGATAACAGCACAAAGGTCAAGAAGGCAGAGACAACAATACATCACACAATGCAGCCACAGCTGTCAATAAGAGTGTCCATGGTTGAGTTTTTGAATGAAGAGATTGAGATAAAACTGTCCAGTTTGAGTGTTTGTTGCAGGTCGTTCCAGTTGCAAGCTGCAGAAAACTGAAAAGAGGAGCGACCCAGTGATGTGTGTGCTTTGGGGACCTTTAACAGAATGTGACTGGCAGAACTGGTGTTGTATGTGGAGGATGAGGGCTGCAGTAGATGTCTCAGATAGGGGGTAGTGAGGCCTAAGAGGGTTTTATAAATAAGCATCAACCAGTGGGTCTTCCGACGGGTATACAGAGATGACCAGTGTACAGAGGAGTATAGAGTGCAGTGATGTGTCCTATAAGGAGCATTGGTGTAAAATCTGATGGCTGAATGGTAAAGAACATCTAGCCACTCGAGAGCACCCTTACCTGCCGATCTATAAATTATGTCTTCGTAATCTAGCATGGGTAGGATGGTCATCTGAATCAGGATTAGTTTGGCAGCTGGGGTGAAAGAGGAGCGATTACGTTACAGGAAACCAAGTTTAGATTTAACTTCAGCCTGCAGCTTTGATATGTGCTGAGAGAAGGAAAGTGCACCGTCTAGCCATACTCCCAAGCAGTTGTATGAGGTGACTACCTCAAGCTCTAAACCCTCAGAAGTAGTAATTACACCTGTGGGAAGACGGGCATTCTTCTTACCAAACCACATGACCTTTGTTTTGGAGGTTAGGGGCAGAGAAAGCTAGTTGGACACTAAGAAAGCTTTGTTGTCGAGCATTTAACACAAAATCTGGGGTGGGGCCAGCTGTGTATAAGACTGTATCATCTGCATATAAATGGATGAGAGAGCTTCCTACTGCCTGAGCTATGTTGTTGATATAAATTGAGAAGAACATGGGGCCTAGGATTGAGCTCTGGGGTACTCCCTTGGTGACAGGCAGTGGCTGAGACAGCATATTTTCTGACTTTATACACTGCACTCTTTGAGAGAGGTAGTTAGCAAACCAGGCCAAAGACCCTTCAGAGACACCAATACTCCTTAGCTGGCCCACAAGAATGGAATGGTCTACTGTATCAAAAGCTTTGGCCATGTCAATAAAACAACAGCACAACATTGCTTTGAATCAAGGGCAATGGTGTCACGACTTCTGCCGAAGTCGTTGCCTCTCCTTGTTCGGACGGTGTTCGGCGGTCGACGTCACCGGTCTTCTAGCCATCATCGATCCATTTTTCATTTTCCATTGGTTTTGTCTTGTCTTCCCACACACCTGTTTTCAATCCCATCCATTACCTCTTGTGTATTTAACCCTCTGTTTCCCCTCATGTCTTTGTCAGAGATTGTTTTATGTCAAGTGTTGGTGTATAGGTGCGCGACGGGTCCTCGTACCCATGTTTATTTTATGTATGTACATTTTCGTGTTTGGAGCATGTTAAGTGGACATTTATTAAAAGTCTCCATTTACACTCAGTTTAACTCTCCTGCGCCTGACTTCCCTGCCACCTATACACACGACTCTGACAGAATCTCTGACCATAACTATGAAGTCAGCAGGAGGAGACACTTCGCTCATAGAGGTAGAGGAACGCGTCATGGAACAAGCGGAGGAGATTGACAGTCTGAGCGCTGCCATGGATCGCATTGTCCAGAATATGGACCGCTTGGAGAGACAGGGAGTTTTTCCAGCGCCTCCACCACCACAACCGGTATTTCCGTTGAACGCTTTTTCTCCTCCTGAACATAACAAGATCCATTTATCCCTACCCACGGAATACAATGGAGATACTGCCAGCTGCCAGGGTTTTCTCCTAAAACTGAACTTGTATCTGGCCACGGTCTCTCCAGTACCATCGGACCGTGAGAAGAGTTACGCCCTCGTCTCATGCCTCACCGGGAAAGCCCTGGAGTGGGCCAGCGCTGTGTGTAGAGAGGAGGATGCGGCGTTGGACCATTTTGAGGAGTTCATCCGCCATTTCCGGATGGTATTCGACCACCCATCCGAAGGCAGAGCGGCGGATGAGCTCCTCTATCATCTGAGGCAGGAGACGAGGAGTGCACAGGAGTTTGCTTTGGAGTTTAGGACCTTGGCTGCCGGCGCTGGATGGAGCGACAGGGCCCTGATCGACCATTACCGTTGTAGTCTACGCGAGCACGTCCGTCGGGAGCTGGCCTGTAGAGACGCCACCCTCAACTTCGATCAGCTGGTGGACATGTCCATCAGGCTGGACAACATGCTGGCTACTCGTGGACGTCTAGATCGGGGTCTGGTTGTTCCATCCTCCCGCACCCTCTCTCCCGAACCTATGGAATTGGGAGGGATGGTGCGCAGGGAGACCGGAGGGGGTTCCCGCTCGAGCACCATCTATGATCGCAGAGATCACACTGCTGGTCGGTGCCGGGTTGGTTCCTCTGGGAATAGAGAAGGCAGGCAGGGCACTCTGGCATCACCCCAGGTGAGTAGGCACCATTCTCATCCAGAGCCCTCTGCTGCACTAATGTTTGTCTCTGTCACTTTTCCGGATTTTCCCCTGCATTCCCAGTATAAGGCGCTAGTAGATTCAGGCGCGGCTGGGAATTTCCTTAATAAAGATTTAGCTCATAGTTTAGGGATCCCTATTGTTTCTGTGGATATGCTTTTCCCTATTCATGCCTTAGATAGTCGACCAATAGGGTCAGGGTTTATCAGGGAGGTCACCGCACCTTTGTATATGATAACGCAGGAGGGTCACAAGGAGAAGATTAGTCTTTTCCTTATTGATTCCCCTGCGTATTCTGTGGTGCTAGGCCTACCCTGGTTAACCTGTCATAACCCCACTATTTCTTGGCCACAGAGGGCTCTCACGGGGTGGTCGCGAGAGCGCTCAGGTAGGTGTTTAGGGGTTTCCGTTGGTGCTACTACGGTGGAAAGTCCAGACCAGGTCTCCACCGTGCACATTCCCCCAGAATATGCCGATTTGGCTCTCGCCTTCTGTAAAAAGAAGGCGACTCAATTACCACCCCATCGACAGGGGGATTGTGCGATAGATCTCCTGGTAGACGCTGCATATCCCAGGAGTCACGTGTATCCCCTGTCGCAAGCGGAGACGGTGGCTATGGATACATATATCTCTGAATCCCTGCGTCAGGGGTTCATTCAGCCATCCATTTCACCCGCCTCTTCGAGTTTCTTTTTTGTGAGGAAGAAGGATGGCGGTTTACGCCCGTGCATTGATTATCGAGGTCTCAATAAAATCACGGTGAAATATAGTTACCCGTTACCTCTGATAAATACAGTTATTGAGTCAATGCACGGGGCACGCTTCTTCACAAAATTAGATCTCAGGAGTGCGTACAATCTGGTGCGTATTCGGAAGGGTGATGAGTGGAAGACGGCATTTAGCACCACCTCAGGTCATTATGAGTACCTTGTCATGCCATATGGGTTGATGAATGCTCCATCAGTCTTCCAATCATTTGTAGATGAGATCTTCAGGGACCTGCACGGGCAGGGTGTAGTGGTGTATATCGATGATATTCTGATATACTCCGCTACACGCGCCGAGCATGTGTCCCTGGTGCGCAGGGTGCTTGGTCGCCTGTTGGAGCATGATCTATATGTCAAGGCTGAGAAATGCTTGTTCTTCCAACAATCCATCTCCTTCCTAGGGCATCGGATTTCCACTTCAGGAGTGGAAATGGAGAGCGACCGCATTACAGCCGTGCGTAATTGGCCGACTCCAACCACGGTAAAGGAGGTGCAGCGTTTTTTAGGGTTTGCCAATTACTACCGGAGGTTTATCCGGGGTTTTGGTCAGGTGGCTGCTCCCATTACATCACTGCTAAAGGGGGGCCCGGTGCGCTTGCAGTGGTCGGCTGAGGCGAACAGGGCTTTTGGACACCTGAAGACTCTGTTTACCTCGGTGCCTGTGTTGGCTCATCCGGATCCCTCTTTGCCATTCATAGTGGAGGTGGACGCATCCGAAGCTGGGATAGGAGCAGTGCTCTCTCAGCGTTCGGGTGTGCCACTGAAGCTTCGCCCCTGTGCTTTCTTTTCGAAGAAGCTCAGCCCGGCGGAGCGAAACTATGATGTGGGGGACCGGGAGCTGTTAGCTGTCGTAAAAGCCTTGAAGGCGTGGAGGCATTGGCTTGAGTTGGCTAAACACCCTTTTCTCATCTGGACTGACCACCGCAATCTGGAGTACATCCGGCAGGCGAAGAGACTGAATCCTCGCCAGGCAAGGTGGGCCATGTTTTTCACTCGTTTTGTGTTTACTCTTACTTACAGACCAGGCTCCCAGAACGTCAAGGCAGACGCATTGTCTCGGCTGTATGACACAGAGGAGCGGTCCATGGATCCCACTCCCATACTCCCAGCTTCGTGTTTGGTGGCGCCAGTAGTGTGGGAGCTGGACGCGGACATTGAGCAGGCGTCACGTGCAGAGCCCTCTCCTCCTGAGTGTCCAGCTGGTCGTCTGTACGTTCCGTCTGCTGTCCGCGACCGATTGATCTATTGGGCTCACACGTCACCCTCCTCTGGTCATCCTGGGATAGGTCGGACGATGCGCTGTCTTGATGGGAGGTACTGGTGGCCCACTTTAGCTAAGGACGTGAGGATTTATGTTTCCTCCTGCTCGGTGTGCGCCCAGTGCAAGGCTCCTAGACACCTGCCCAGAGGTAAGCTTCAACCTTTACCCGTTCCTCAACGGCCGTGGTCGCACCTGTCGGTGGATTTTTTGACTGATCTTCCACCTTCACAGGGTTACACCACGATCCTGGTCGTTGTGGATCGGTTTTCGAAGTCCTGTCGTCTCCTCCCTTTGCCCGGTCTCCCTACGGCCTTACAAACTGCAGAGGACCTGTTTACACACGTTTTCCGGCACTATGGGGTGCCTGAGGATATAGTGTCTGATCGGGGTCCCCAGTTCACATCAAGGGTCTGGAAGGCGTTCATGGAACGTCTGGGGATCTCGGTTAGTCTTACCTCAGGTTTTCACCCCGAGAGTAATGGGCAGGTGGAGAGAGTTAACCAGGATGTGGGCAGGTTTCTGCGGTCCTATTGCCAGGACCGGCCGGGGGAGTGGGCGAAGTTCGTGCCCTGGGCAGAGATGGCCCAGAACTCGCTACGTCACTCCTCCACTAACCTTACTCCTTTTCAATGTGTATTAGGGTATCAGCCGGTTCTGGCTCCTTGGCATCAGAGTCAGACCGAGGCTCCTGCGGTGGACAATTGGTTTCGGCGCACTGAGGAAACCTGGGAGGCAGCCCACGTCCACCTTCAGCGCGCCATAAGGCGCCAGAAAATTGGCGCAGACCGTCGCCGCAGTGAGGCCCCGGTGTACGCACCAGGGGACAGGGTCTGGCTCTCGACCCGAAACCTGCCCCTCCGCCTGCTCTGCCGGAAGCTGGGTCCGCGGTTTGTGGGGCCGTTTAAAGTCCTGAGGAGAGTGAACGAGGTATGTTATAGGTTACAACTGCCCACTAATTACCGTATTAACCCCTCGTTCCATGTGTCTCTCCTCAGGCCGGTGGTGGCTGGCCCGCTCCAGGAGGCTGAAGTGCGTGAAGTTCCTCCGCCTCCTCTAGACATCGAGGGGGTCCCGGCGTACTCTGTTCGATCCATTTTGGATTCGAGACGTCGGGTGAGGGGCCTTCAGTACCTCGTGGACTGGGAGGGGTACGGGCCGGAGGAGAGATGCTGGGGACGACCCTCCGGGTCGTCCCCGAGGCCGGTGTCGACGCGCAGCTGGAGCCGCGCGTCAGGGGGAGGGTACTGTCACGACTTCTGCCGAAGTCGTTGCCTCTCCTTGTTCGGGCGGTGTTCGGCGGTCGACGTCACCGGTCTTCTAGCCATCATCGATCCATTTTTCATTTTCCATTGGTTTTGTCTTGTCTTCCCACACACCTGTTTTCAATCCCATCCATTACCTCTTGTGTATTTAACCCTCTGTTTCCCCTCATGTCTCTGTCAGAGATTGTTTTATGTCAAGTGTTGGTGTATAGGTGCGCGACGGGTCCTCGTACCCATGTTTATTTTATGTATGTACATTTTCATGTTTGGAGCATGTTAAGTGGACATTTATTAAAAGTCTCCATTTACACTCAGTTTAACTCTCCTGCGCCTGACTTCCCTGCCACCTATACACACGACTCTGACAAATGGTGACATCATTGAGGACCTTTAAGGTTGCAGTGACACATACATAACCTAAGCGGAAACCAGATTGCATACCCGAGAGAATACTATAAACATCAAGAAAGCCAGTCAGTTGATTATTGACAAGTTTTTCCAACACTTTGATAAACAGGGCAAATTAGAAATAGGCCTATAACAGTTAGGATCAGCTTGATCTCCCCCTTCAAATAAAGGACGAACTGGGGCTGCCTTCCAAGCAATGGGAACCTCCCCAGAATGGAGAGACAGGTTAGGCTTGGCAATGATAGGGGCAGCAACCTTTAAAAAGAAAGGGTCTAAACCACCCAGATGTTTTTTTGGGGTCAAGTTTAAGGAGCTCCTTTAGCACCTCAGACTCAGTGAGAAACTTTGTAGCGGGGCAGGGGAAAAGGAGGGAGAAGCATCGGGATAGTCGCATTAGAAGGGGTGGGAAATGAGGAAATGTTGGACGGGTAAGGAGGCATGGCTGAGTCAAATAGGAACCCTGACTTAATGAAGTGGTGATTAAAGAGCTCAGCCATGTGCTTCTTGTCAGTAACAACCACATCATCAACATTAAGGGACTTAGGCAGCTGTGAGGAGGAGGATTTATTCCTCAGGTCTTTAACTGTTTTCCAGAACTTCTTGGGGTTAGACCCCACAGAGAGAGAACTGCTCCTTAAAGTAACTAACTTTGGCCTTCCGGATAGCCTGAGTGCACTTATTTCTCATTTGCCTGAACAATAGCCAGTCAGCCTGAGTATGCGTGTGCCGAGCATTTCGCAAATGCAATTCTTGTGGTCGAGTAACTCTGCAAGATCACGGTCGAACCAGGGGCTGAACCTGTTTTTAATTCTCATTTTCTTTATGGGGGCGTGTTTGTTAACAATAACACTGAAAATATCAAAAAAGAAGGTCCAAGCATCTTCGACAGAGGGGTTCAAGTCGGAAGTTTACATACACTTAGGTTGGAGTCATTAAAACTCGTTTTTCGACCACTTCACACTTTTCTTGTTAACAAACTATAGTTTTGGCAAGTCGTTTAGGACATCTACATTGTGCATGACACAAGTAATTTTTCCAACAATTGTTTACAGACAGATTATTTCACTGTATCACAATTCCAGTTGGTCAGAAGTTGACTAAATTGACTGTGCCTTTAAACAGCTTGGAACATTTCAGAAAATGATGTCATGGCTTTAGAAGCTTCTGATAGGCTAATTGACATAATTTGAGTCAATTGGAGGTGTACCTGTGGATGTATTTCAAGGCTTACCTTCAAACTCAGTGCCTCTTTGCTTGACATCATGGGAAAATCAAAAGAAATCAGCCAAGACCTCATGAAACAAATTGTAGACTTCCACAAATTTGGTTCATCCTTGGGAGCAATTTCCAAACGCCTGAAGGTTCCACGTTCATCTGTACAAACAATAGTACGCAAGGATAAACACCATGGGACCACACGGCCATCATACCGCTCAGGAAGGAGACGTGCTCTGTCTCCTGGGGATGAAAATACTTTGGTGCGAAAAGTACAAATCAATCCCAGAACAACAGCAAAGGACCTTGTGAAGATGCTGGAGGAAAAAGGTACAAAAGTATCTATATCCACAGTAAAACGAGTCCTATATCGACATAACTTGAAAGGCCGCTCAGAAAGGAAGAAGCCGCTGCTCTTAAACCGTCATAAAAAAGCCAGACTACGGTTTGCAACTGCACATGGGGACAAAGATCGTACTTTTTGGAGAAATGTCCTCTGGTCTGATGAAACAAAAATAGAACTGTGTGGCCATAATGACCATTGTTATGTTTGGGGGAAAAAGGGGAGGCTTGCAAGCCGAAGAACACCATCCCAACCGTGAAGCACGGGGCTGGCAGCATCATGTTGTGGGGATGCTATACTGCAGGAGGGACTGGTGCACTTCACAAAATAGATGGCTTTATGAGGAATGAAAATTATGTGGATATATTGAAGCAACATGTTAAGACATCAGTCAGGAAGTTAAAGCTTGGTCGCAAATGGGTCTTCCAAATGGACAATGACCCCAAGCATACTTCCAAAGTTGTGGCAAAATGGCTTAAGGACAACAAAGTCAAGGTATTGGAGTGGCCATCACAAAGCCCTGACTTCAATCCTATTGAAAATTTGTGGGCAGATCTGGAAAAGTGGATGCGAGCAAGGAGGCCTACAAACCTGACTCAATTACACCAGCTCTGTCAGGAGGAATGGGCCAAAATTCATCCAACTTATTGTGGGAAGCTTGTGGAAGGCTACCCGAAACGTTTGACCGAAGTGAAACAATTTAAAGGCAATGCTACCAAATACTAATTGAGTGTACGTGAACTTCTGACCCACTGGGAATGTGATAAATAATTCTCTCTACTATTATTCTGACATTTCACATTCTTAAAATAAAGTGGTGATCCTAACTGACCTAAGACAGGGAATTGTTATTAGGATTAAATGTCAGGAATTGTGAAAACTGAATTTAAATGTATTTGGCTAAGGTGTATGTAAACTTCCGACTTCAACTGTATATTAACAGTATATTTCATAGGTCATGCAAATAAAAATATAGTACAATGAAATAAATATTTATTACATAAAAATGTATTTCCCTCAAAACTTTTTTTCTTCTTTTCAATCAAATCAAATCAAATCAAATGTATTTATATAGCCCTTCTTACTGATCAGCTGATATCTCAAAGTGCTGTACAGAAACCCAGCCTAAAACCCCAAACAGCAAGCAATGCAGGTGTAGAAGCACGGTGGTTAGGAAAAACTCCCTAGAAAGGCCAAAACCTAGGAAGAAACCCAGAGAGGAACCAGGCTATGGTTCAATGAAAAAGGAAATAGCCATAGGATTAGTGCCAGGTCCAAATGACATTTACAACAATGGACCGCTTTGACTGACGCAGTGCGTCTTCTAAAATCACTACGCCTGGACAGGGAGATCTACTATACTGACAGCTTTATGCATTTATCGAAGCGTCCACCATTACCCTCATAACTGGCACACAGCACCCGTGGTATCCCTGCATCTATTCTCCAGTAATCGTGATTGATGACGCCTTTATCACAACAGCCACTTCAGACATTCTCTCTGGGTTTATGTTATAAATCTGCTGTTCTGTGTAAGGGAAGGCTGTTATGCAGTCCCAGTTGCCTACAGGAGGAATTCATCTCTCCAGCAGTTGTATGTGGAAGGGCCACAATTTGATTTGCATTCACTTGTCAATGGTAATCACTGGTTTCTCTCATCTCTGACGGCAACTTCATTGGCCACTTTATCATCGTTGAGTGGAAAACCGGGTTCAAGTAAGAGGAAAAAGCAATCCAGAGAAAAATGTATTTGTTTCTTAGAAATAGGTTTAAGATTTATAGTATATCCTCACCATCCTTCAGAAATGGAAATGGAACGATTCCATCTTTGTGTGCGAAGATAACACATTAATTAAATTTAATAAATCAAATCACATTTTATGTCACATGTGCCAAATACACAGGTATAGACCTTACAGCGAAATGCTTACTTACAAGCCCTTAACCAACAATGCAGTTTCAAGAAAATCCCTAAAAAAGCAAGAGATAAGAATAACAAATAATTAAAGAGCAGCAGTAAATAACAAAAGCGGGGCTATATACAGGAGGTACTATCTGCTCTTCCACCCACACATAATACCCCTTGCATGTAATCACTATAGATATGTGCTCAATGTAATTTCACTTTAAAAAATATAACACTGAATCATATATATTCACATGTTTTTATTTGGATCAAAGTGTGTTCTTACAGTCATGCTGTCGGTGGAATAGCAGATAGCTAGCTCGACAAGGCTTTGATGTAATAGAATATTGCTTCAAACACTTGGAGTATATTCAAAAACCAGACAAAATGTTTTAAAATGAAATGTTAAAACTTCTTGTCAATACGGGGGCGCTGTTTTCACTTTGGAAAAAATCGTGGCCAAATGAAACGGCCTCGTACTCTATTCTAGATCATACAATATGCATATTATTATTACTATTGGATAGAAAACACTCTCAAGTTTCTAAAACTGTTTGAATTATATCTGTGAGTAAAACAGAACTCATTTTGCAGCAAACTTCCATACAGGAAGTGAAATATCTGAAAACGAGGCTCTGTTTCAGGGCCTGCCTATTCAACTGGCTTTTATTTATCGATATGCATGCACTTCATACGCCTTCCACTAGATGTCAACAGGCAGTGGAAGGTGGAATGGGGTGTCTAGCTTGATCTGAGGTCGAATGAGAGCTTTTGGAGTGACAGGACCGGAATTTTCTTTGTCTTCTAAGGCGCGCGGCGGAGCTCGACACTGTCTTCTGAAAAGCGTTCGGTTTACACGGCGAATATCTCCGGCTCTGATTTTATTTGATACATGTGATAATAACATCATAAAGTAGGTTTTTTCAACCGAGTTTTATCAGTTTATTCAACGTTTATTGGGACTTTTGGAGTTTTCCGTTCTTTGCTTCAAGAGAGGATGGGAATGTTAGCAACCTTGGCTAGCATTGTGGCGCGAATTCGACAGAAGAAATGGACATTCTAAAACCAAACAACGATTTATTCTGGACCAAGGACTCCTTGTACAACATTCTGATGGAAGCTCAGCAAAAGTAAGAAAAAATGTATGATGTTATTTCGTATTTCTGTGTAAAATGTTGAGTCCTATTCTCCGCCGTTTTGGTGAGCGCTGTCTCGCAATAACGCAAGCTGTATGTTATGGTAAAGTTATTTTTAAAAATCTAACACAGCGGTTGCATTAAGAACCAGTGTATCTTTCATTTGCCATACAACAAGTATTTTTATGTAAAGTTTTTGATGAGTTCTTTGGTCAGATTAGGTGAGTGTCCAAAATATCTCCGGAGATTCTGGTGAATCGATGCTACGTATTCACAATGTATAACCAGGATTTGTAGCTATAAATATGCACATTTTCGAACAAAACATAATTGTATTGTATAACATGATGTTATAAGACAGTCATCTGATGAAGTTGTCCAAAGGTTAGTGATTCATTTTATATCTTTTGCTGGTTTTTGCGAAAGCTACCTTTGCGGTGAATAAATGCGTTTGTGTGTTTGGCTATTGTGGTAAGCTAATATAATTCTATATTGTGTTTTCGCTGTAAAACACTTAAAAAATCGGAAATATTGGCTGGATTCACAAGATGTTTATCTTTCATTTGCTGTACACCATGTATTTTTCATAAATGTTTTATGATGAGTATTTATGTATTTCACGTTGCTCTCTGTAATTATTCTGGCTGCTTTGGTGCTATTTTTGATGGTAGCTGCAATGTAAAACTATGATTTATACCTCAAATATGCACATTTTCGAACAAAACATAAATGTATTGTATAACATGTTATAAGACTGTCATCTGATGAAGTTGTTTCTTGGTTAGTGACTAATTTTATCTCTATTTTGTCGTTTTTGTGAAAGCTACCTATGCGGTGGAAACATGGTGAAAATATGCGGTTGTGTGTTTGGCTATTGTGGTTAGCTAATAGAAATACATATTGTGTTTACGCTGTAAAACATTTTAAAAATCGGAAATGATGGCTGGATTCACAACATGTTTATCTTTCATTTGCTGTATTGGACTTGTGATTTCATGAAAATTATATTATATGATATCCCTGTCCCGTTAGGCTAGGCTATGCTAGTCAGCTTTTTTGATGAGGAGGATCCCGGATCCGGGAGAGAGAAGCGGTAGAGGTTTTAAGCTCCTCAGTCAAGCATATTCAGGAAATCATGAATACAAATGTGTTTCCAGGAGACAAAATTTTCTGGTCATATGAGCTGTATAATCCTTTTGGTTTGGACCAGATAGAAATTGTTAATTATTTTCAGTTTCTCTAATACAGTTTTAATTTGTGTGTGTGTGTGTGCATGTGTGTGTGTGTGTGTGTGAGTGTGTGATCTTTATGGAAACTCACCCCTGGCTAGTATGGATTGTTTAATTTTGATTTATTTATCATGCACAATCTTCTGTGTTGTGCATATATTATAATACAATTATAACATTTTAATCGGGGACACACCCATTTAACATCTGTATACATTATTGACCAATATCATGAGCACATAAACTGTGTGAACAACGTTTACTCGTAGTTAAATTATTGTCACGCCCTAATCTGTTTCACCTGTCCTTGTGCTTGTCTCCACCCCCTCCAGGTGTCGCTCATCTTCCCCACTTATCCTCTGGGTATTTATACCTGTGTTTTCTGTCTGTCTGTTGCCAGTTTGTCTTGTTTGTTCAAGCCTACCAGCGGTTTGTGTCTCAGCTCCTGCTTTTTCCAGTTTCTCGTCCTCCTGGTTTTTGACCCTTGCCTGTCCTGACCCTGTACCTGCCTGACTACTCTGCCTGTCCCTGTCCCTGAGTCTGCCTGCCGTCCTGTACCTTTGCTCCACCTCTGGCTTACCGACCTCTGCCTGACCCGACCCTGAGCCTGCCTGCCGTCCTGTACTTTGGCTTCAACTCTGGATTATCAACCCCTGCCTGCCTTGACCTGTCATTTGCCTGCCCCGGTTGTTACATTAAACATTGTTACTTCACACCGTCTGCACTTGGGTCTTACCTTGATTCCTGATAATTATAGCTGGGAACTGAATGGAAATGTTGTTTCTATTAATTAAACATTAATGTGCTGATGAAGCAACATATTTTGTCAAAGTGAAATCTGTATTGGGATGACGTAACATCTTGACCTTGACAGATCAATATCGAGATAACATGATGAGAATATAAAAAACATTGTAGTAGGCAATGTCACAAACGCATATTAACTTACAGTATATACTTCTGTTTGGTACCAAGTCTGATTCTGGCCAGATCTTGGACACTGAGGTGGAGATAAACACTATCCCCAATGGCATTGCAGTCAGTGGCAACCACCGCAGTCATCTGTCACCCATATCCCCACAACATGTCACGCTAGGCTCACACCATGGCCCGGACGCCATTCTGTATCCTCTAAGAAAGAACGAGCTGTCCGGCCGCTCTTTGACAACCAAGCGAGAGCATCACTCAAGTCTCCACCAGACAGGCACATACATTAAACAGTGTCAATACTTCATCAAGCTGCCATAGTGTCGTTTCAGAAAGGTCGTTTTCTATAATTCGAGAGCTTCTGTGTTTGTATATTTTGACAGGGGAAGTCTTTAAAATTGCTGATAAGACATTGCCAACAACTCTGTACAAAGTTTGTTGTAATGACATTTTCTTGTACAGTGAGTTTGCGTGCAAAATAGTCAGACTGAGGCAGACTGGGACAAAAATTCAGCCTGGCATTTTAGCCACACCAGCCCCCTTTTCCACATTTTGTTGTTCACAGCCTGAATTTAAAATGTATTAGATTTAGATGTTTTGTCACTGGCCTACACACAACACCCCATAATGTCATAGTGAATTATGGTTTTTAGAATATTTTACAAATGAATAAATAATGAAAAGCAGAAACGTCTTTGTGATGGCATGCCTAAAAAAGCTAACGAGTAAAAATGTGCTTAACAAGTTAGATAATAAGTTGGAACAACAACATTGTAGTTACTCCACAATACTAACCTAAACGATAGAGTGAAAAGAAGGAAGCCTGTACAGAATAAAAATATTCCAAAATATGCATCCTGTTTGCAACAAAGCACTAAAGTAAAAATGTTACAAAGCAATATACTTTTTGTCCTGAATACAAAGTGTTTTGTTGGGGGCAAATCCAATACAACAGATTACTGATTACCACTCTCAATATGTTCAAGCATAGTGGGGGCTGCATCATGTTATGGGTATGCTTGTAATCCTTAAGGACTGGGGAGTTTATCATGATAAAAAATAAATGAAATGGAGCTAAGCACAGGCAAAATCCTAGAGGAAAACTTGTTTCAGTCTGCTTTCCCACAAGACACTGTGAGATGAATTCACCTGTCAGCAGGGCAAGAACTTAAAGCACAATGACAAATCTACACTGGAGTTGCTTACCAGGAAGACATTGAATGTTCCTGAGTGGCCGAGTTAAAGTTATGACTTAAATCTGCTGGAAAATCTATGACAAGAACTGAAAATGTTGTCTAGCAATGATCAACAACCGATTTGACAGGACTTGAAGAATTTTTTAAAGAATAATGACAAATATTGTACAATCAAGGTGTGCAAAGCTCTTAGAGACTTACCCAGAAAGACTCTGAGCTGTAATCGCTGGCAAAGGTGATTCTACAAAGTATTGACTCAGGGGTGGGAATACTTACAGTATGTAAATTCGATATTTCTGTATTTCATTTCCAATGAATTTGCTAAAATATCTGAAAACATATTTTCACTTTGTAATTTTCCCTTGCAATATAGCCTAACAAGTTGTTGGATTGGCTTTTATAACATAGGTAAGGTAAGGCAATAGACATCGCAGCGGTCTAAGGCACTGCATCTCAGTGCAAGAGGTGTCACTATAGTATCTGCTTCGAATCCAGGCTGTATCACATCCAGCCGTAATTGGGAGTCCCATAGGGCGACACACAATTGGCCCAGCGTCGTCCGGGTTTGGCCAGAGTAGGCCGTCATTGTAAATAAGAATTTGTTCTTAACTGACTTGCCTAGTTAAAGAAATAAAAAAACAGACACGTATAGGCTTACAGTGCTTTTAATTAAACACAAGTTATAATTTATTACAATAAATTACAATTGAAGGAATGCATAAATGCTAAATAATCCTAATTAATCTGTTAAAGGTGAAGTTACATATCCACCACCATTGGAGTCTGGAAAGTCCAGCCTAAAATTTGATTCACTCATCGGAGGGCACATCACTGCTTGGCAGAAGGATTCGCATACACGGCACTGTCAAACGAAAAACAATGCTGAAAATCTGTTCGCATCCACGGAATCTAGTCCCATCGCTCTATGACAAACAATTTCAATAGAGATTTCAATAGAGGAAAACAGAGAGAGAGGAAGAGAGACTGACACAGATGTACTGCCAGCTACTTCATGTTTTGGCTGCATATCACAGGAGGTTGGTGGCACCTTAGTTGGGGAGAACAGTCTTGTGGTAATGACTGGAGCAGAATCAGTGGAATGGTATCAAATGCATCAAACACATGGTTTCCAGGCGTTTGATGCCATTCCATTTGCTCCGTTACGTTCTCCCCTCAGCAGCCTCCACTGCTGTATATGTGTCCTAATATTGAACACAGCGAAGTGGGCACGGGGAACACATGACATGCTCTACAATTTACAAGGTATTATAAGCCAATGGTCATCTACGGTATAATAACTGAACAGCTAGTTTTCTGTTTTCCCCTCCCCACTCACACCACTCCCAGACAGTCTGAGCAAAATTCTTGCTTGAGAAATGTCTCTTCGCTAAGAAGCAATTTTTGTTTCTTTTTGACCATTTTAATTGAAAACAATCACAGTAAGGTACTTAATTGTATTGGATCTGAAGGCCACTTAGGAACATTCAATGTCGTCTTGGCAAACAACTCCAGTGTATATTTGGCCTTGTGTTTTAGTTTATTGCTGAAAGGTGAATTTGTCTCCCAGTGTCTGTTGGAAAGACTGAACCAGGTTTATTTTGCCTCTACTCCGTTTTCTTAAAAAATCCTTTAAAAATCCTTAAAAATGTCTTTGCCACATTTTTTGCAGTTTTACTTTAGTGCCTTGATGCAAACATATTGCATGCATATTTTTGAATATTTTTATTCCGTACAGGCTTCCTTCTTTTCACTCTGTCATTTCAAATCAAATCAAATTTATTTGTCACATACACATGGTTAGCAGATGTTAATGCAAGTGTAGCGAAATGCTTGTGCTTCTAGTTCCGACCATGCAGTAATATCTAACAAGTAATCTAACAATTTCACAACAGCTACCTTATACACACAAGTGTAAAGGAATGAATACGAATATGTACATAAAAATATATAAATGAGTGATGCCCGAACCGCATAGGCAAGATGCAGTAGATGGTATAGAGTACAGTATATACATATGAGATGAGTAATGTAGGGTATGAAAACATTATATGAAGTGGCATTGTTTTAAAGTGGCTAGTGATACATTACATCAAGATGGCAAGATGCAGTTACATATGAGATGAGTAATGTAGGGTATGAGAACATTATATAAAGTGGCATTGTTTAAAGTGGCTAGTGATACATTACATCAAGATGGCAAGATGCAGTTACATATGAGATGAGTAATGTAGGGTATGAGAACATTATATAAAGTGGCATTGTTTAAAGTGGCTAGTGATACATTACATCAAGATGGCAAGATGCAGTAGATGGTATAGCGTACAGTATATACATATGAGATGAGTAATGTAGGGTGTGCAAACATTATGTAAAGTGGCTAGTGATAAGTTGATTACATCAATTTTTCCATTATTAAAGTGGCTGGAGTTGAGTCAGTATGTTGGCAGCAGCCACTCAATGTTAGTGATGGCTGTTTAACAGTCTGATGGCCTTGAGAGAGAAGCTGTTTTTCAGTCTCTCGGTCCCAGCTTTGATGCACCTGTACTGACCTCGCCTTCTGGATGATAGCGGTGTGAACAGGCAGTGGCTCGGGTGGTTGTTGTCCTTGATTATCTTTTTGGCCTTCCTGTGACATCGGGTGGTGTAGGTGTCCTGGAGGGCAGGTAGTTTGCACCCGGCGATGCGTTGTGCAGACCTCACTACCCTCTGGAGAGCCTTCCGGTTATGGGCGGAGCAGCTGCCGTACCAGGCGATGATACAGCCCGACAGGATGCTCACGATTGTGCATCTGTAAAAGTTTCTGAGTGTTTTTGGTGACAAGACGCATTTCTTCAGCCTCCTGAGGTTGAAGAGGCGCTGCTGTGCCTTCTTCACCACGCTGTCTGTGTGGGTGGACCATTTCAGTTTGTCCGTGGTGTGTACACCGAGGAACTTAAAACTCTCCACCCTCTCCACTACTGTCCCGTCAATGTAGATAGGGAGCTGCTCCCTCTGTTGTTTCCTGAGGTCCACGATCATCTCCTTTGTTTTGTTGACATTGAGTGTGAGGTTATTTTCCTGACACCACACTCCGAGGGCCCTCACCTCCTCCCCGTAGGCCGTCTCGTCGTTGTTGGTAATCAAGCCTACCACTGTAGTGTCGTCTGCAAACTTGATGATTGAGTTGGAGGCATGCATGGCCACGCAGTAGTGGGTGAACAGGGAGTACAGGAGAGGGCTGAGAACGCACCCTTGTGGGGACCCAGTGTTGAGGATCAGCGGGGTGGAGATGTTGCTACCTACCCTCACCACCTGGGGGCAGCCCGTCAGGAAGTCCAGGACCCAGTTGCACAGGGCGGGGTCGACCCAGGGCCCAGGGTCTCGAGCTCAATGACGAGTTTGGAGGGTACTATGGTGTTAAATGCTGAGCTGTAATCGATGAACAGCATTCTTACATAGGTATTCCTCTTGTCCAGATGGGTTAGGGCAGTGTGCAGTGTGATGGCGATTGCGTCGTCTGTGGACCTATTGGGGTGGTAAGCACATTGGAGTGGGTCTAGGGTGTCAGGTAGGGTGGAGATGATATGGTCCTTGACTAGTCTCTCAAAGCACTTCATGATGACGGAAGTGAGTGCTACAGTGCGGTAGTCATTTAGCTCAGTTACCTTAGCTTTCTTGGGAACAGGAACAATGGTGGCCCTCTTGAAGCATGTGGGGACAGCAGACTGGGATAAGGACTGATTGAATATGTCTGTAAACACACCAGCCAGCTGGTCTGCGCATGCTCTGAGGACGCGGCCGGGGATGCCGTCTGGGCCTGCAGCCTTGCGAGGGTTAACACGTTTAAATGTTTTACTCACGTTGGCTACAGTGAAAGAGAGCCTGCAGGTTTTGGTAGCGGGCCGTGTCAGTGGCACTGTATTGTCCTCAAAGCGAGCAAAAAAGTTGTTTAGTCTGTCTGGGAGCAAGGCATCGTGATCCGCGATGGTTTTTCTTTGGTAGTCCGTGATTGACTGTAGACCCTGCCACATACCTCTCGTGTCTGAGCCGTTGAATTGCGACTCCACTTTGTCTCTGTACTGACGCTTAGCTTGTTTGATTGCCTTGCGGAGGGAATATTCAGTCATGTTTCCGGTCACCTTGCCCTGATTAAAAGCAGTGGTTCGCATGTTCAGTTTTGCGCGAATGCTGCCATCAATCCACGGTTTCTGGTTGGGGAATGTTTTAATATACGCTGTGGGTACAACATCACCGATGCACTTGTTAATAAACTCGCACACCGAATCAGCGTATTCGTCAATGTTGTTGTTCGCCGCAATGCGGAACATATCCCAGTCCACGTGATCGAAGCAATCTTGAAGCGTGGAATCCGATTGGTCGGACCAGCGTTGAACAGACCTGAGCGCGGAAGCTTCCTGTTTTAGTTTCTGTCTATAGGCTGGGAGCAACAAAATGGAGTCGTGGTCAGATTTTCCGAAGGGAGGATGGGGGAGGGCCTTATGTGCGTCGCGGAAGTTAGAATAACAGTGGTCTAGGGTTTTGCCAGCCCTGGTAGCACAATCGATATGCTGATAGAATTTGGGGAGCCTTGTTTTCAGATTAGCCTTGTTAAAATCCCCGGCTACAATAAATGCAGCCTCAGGATATGTGGTTTCCAGTTTACATAGAGTCCAATTAAGTTCTTTCAGGGCCGTCGATGTGTCTGCTTGGGGGGGAATATACACGACTGTGATTATGATCGAAGAGAATTCTCTTGGTAGATAATGTGGTCGGCATTTGATTGTGAGGAATTCTAAGTCAGGTAAACAAAAGGACTTAAGTTCCTGTATGTTGTTATGATCACACCATGTCTCGTTAATCATAAGGCATACACCCCCGCCCTTCTTCTTACAGGGAGATGCTTGTTTCTGTCTGCGCGATGCGTGAAGAAACCAGGTGGCTGTACCGACTCAGATACGTGTCTCGAGTGAGCCATGTTTCCGTGAAACAAAGAACGTTACAGTCTTGGATGTCTCTCTGGAATGCTACCCTTGCTCGGATTTCGTCTACCTTGTTGTCAAGAGACTGGACATTGGCGAGTAGTATGCTCGGGAGCGGTGCGCGATGTGCCCGTCTACGGAGCCTGACCAGAAGACCACTCCGTCTGCCCCTTCTACGGCGCCGTTGTTTTGGGTCGCCGTCTGGGATCCGATCCATTGTCCTGCGTGGTGGTCCAAACAGAGGATCCGCTTCGGGAAAGTCATATTCCTGGTCGTAATGTTGGTGAGTTGACGTTGCTCTTATATCCAATAGTTCCTCCCGACTGTATGTAATAAAACCTAAGATTACCTGGGGTAAAAATGCAAGAAATAACATAAAAAAAACAAAATACTGCATAGTTTCCTAGGAACGCGAAGCGAGGCGGACATCTCTGTCGGCGCTGGAAGTCACATTTAGGTTAGTATTGTGGAGTAACTACAATGTTATTGATCCATCCTAAATGTTCTCCTATCACAGCCATTAAATTCTATAATTGTTTTAAAGTCACAATTGGCCTTATTGTGAAATCCCTGAGCGGTTTACTTCCTCTCTGGCAACTGAATTAGGAAGGATGCCTGTATCTTTGTACTGACTGTGTGTATTGATGTATTGATGATTACAATTTTAGACAGGTAACTAGTAACTGTAATGGATTCCATTACGAAATTAACATACCCAACCATGCCAACAAAGAGAAACGAGAGCTTGTGTTGCAGTCAGACAGAATTTACAGATATCCCAGGAATGATTTTCTCTACTCTCCAAGAGATGAAAGGGGGACACAATTCTCTGATCCTCCCTTCCTTGAGACTGTTGTTATTCACTGATACCACATTCCCACTGAATTCAAATGGTGCTTGAATACAACTCTGCCTATTAGAGGGCTTACTTTGGCAGTCACAATCACCCCTGCCGAGTCTGATATCGAACAGTTATGCAGATATTCTCGATCTCGAAGGAACAGAAAATCCTAAACGAGATGGGAAAGTTTAACAACGTTATGCTTGAAGGCACAATCTGCGACTCAACAAAGAGATGAATCTGCTTGGGCAGGCTGACAGCGTTTTATCTTTCGTCTGTAATTCTAATTCCATTTTCCACTGTTAGAAAGTTTGGTTGAGCTCACGGAAAACAATGCAGATGCTATACCTTGTTTGAGATTAGGGGGTCAGTCAATATACACTGAGTGTACAAAACATTAAGAACACCAGATTTGTCCATGACATAGACTGACCAGGTGAATACAGGTGAAAGCTATGATCCCTTATTGATGTCACTTGTTAAATCCACTTCAATCAGTGTAGATGAAGGGAAGGAGACAGGTTAAAGAGGGATTTTTAAACCTTGAGACATGATGGATTGTGTATGTGTACCATTCAAAGGGTGAATGGGCAAAATAAAAGATTTAAGTGCCTTTGAACGGGGTATGGTAGTAGTTGCCAGGTGCACCAGTTTGTCTCAAGAACTGCAATGCTGCTGGATTTTTCACGCTCAACAGATTCCTGTGTTTATCAAGAATGGTCCACCGCCCAAAGGACATCCAGCTAACTTGACACAACTGTGGGAAGCATTGGAGTCAACATGGGCCGCTTTAGACACCTTGTAGAGTCCATGCCCCAACGAAATGAGGTTGTTCTGAGGGCAAAAGATGAGGATATTAGGAAGGTGTTCTTAATGTTTTGTACACTCAGTGTATGTTCAACAGTTTAGCAATTTAATCTGATCAAACAAACTCAGTAATACAAATATATATACATCCAACTTTGGCCTATACTATTATAACGTGTGCATGGACATTTTGCTCGATTTTATGAACAAATCTCATTCTGTAAAATCAAACCCTTTCTCCTATTGTCCGCCGTAGTTTCACAAAGTCCTTTAATGCATTGCTATGGTGACATCAGCGACTGAGGGGGAAATCACTTTCTTGACCTGCTTTTAAAAGTGTCACACAGCTGAAAGAGTTCTGTTGCAGTGAAATTCACAGGGAAGTGTTGCAAGTGACCGGAAAACGTTCTTCCTTTGCATCCGGAGATGGGTGAAATAAGAATGGAAAAATATGAGGGAGGGCCAGAAGCATAAACATGTTCTCTGTAAACGATCCTCATTTGGAGAACTTCCATGTGTAAAGGACGATGTGTATGTTAGTCGCATGAAGCAGTTTCCTAAATCCCAGGCACTTAGATTATTATTGACCTTTGACCTCATAACCACTTGTGTGTCCATCCCTTATTCCCAGTTCACCATGAACAAAGGGAGGCTGTTTCAAAGGCCAAACCTGAGTGTGAGCAAAAAACATATTGCTACTTAAGTCCCTACCTCTGTAAAATATGTCAAATACTTTCAAATAGTTGAGATGTGCTAGATGTAGCTTGCCCTATACAATGGAAGTATTGGCATAGTCTCAAAAGTGCTAATTCTGCCCACCCTGCATACCGGTCAAGATAAACCAAGTGCACCACGAGTATTTTAAAGTATTTTACATGTATTTGACCAAGATGTGCATTAGAGGATAGTTATGTCTCTTACACAGAATGAGCTATATCAAATGGAGCAATTATTTTCTGAAAAATAAACGCAACATACAACAATTTCAAAGATTTTACGGATTTATAAGGAAATCAGTCAATTGAAATAAATTCATTAGTCCCTAATCTATGGATTTCACATGACCGTGAATGCAGATATGCATCCATTGGTCACAGATACCTTTAAAAAAAAAAAGTAGGGCGTGGATCAGAAAACCAGTCAGTATCTGGTGTGACCATCATTTGCCTCACATCTCCTCCGTATAGAGTTGATCAGACTGTTGATTGTGGCCTGTGGAATGTTGTCTCACTCCTCTTCAATGGCTGTGCTGGATGTTGGTCGGAACTGGAACACGCTGTCATACACGTTGATCCAGAGCATCCCAAACATGCTTAATGGGTGAGTATGCAGGCCATTTTCACCTTCCAGGAATTGTGTACAGATACTTGCAACATGGGGTGGTGCATTATTATGCTTCAACATGAGGTGACGGTGGCAGATGAATGGCACGACAATTTGTGTTCGTATTTGCATTTATTAAGGATCCCCATTAGCTGCTCTTCCTGGTGTCCAGCAACATTAAGGCAGTTATATACAATAAAAAATATTACACATTACATTTCATAATGCTTTTCACAACACAATATGTGTGTGGTTCTCAGGCCTCTACTCTACTACCACATATCTACAATACAAAATCCATGTGTGCGTATGTGTAGAATGCGTCTGTGTATGCATGTGTCTCAAGACCTTAGGATCTCGCCACAGTATCTCTGTGATTTCAAATTACTATAGATAAAATGCAATTGTGTTCGTTGTCCATAGCTTATTCCTGCCCATACCATAACCCCACCGCCAGCATGGGGCACTCTGTTCACAACATTGATATCAGCAAACTGCTCACCAGATGTGGAGGTCCTGGGCTGGCGTGGTTACATGTGGTCTGCGGTTGTGAGGTCGGTTGAACGTACTGCAAAATTCTCTAAAACAACATTAGAGGCGGCTTATGGTAGAGAAATGGACATTCAATTCTCTGGCAACAGCTCTGGTGGATATTCCTGCAGTCAGCATGCCAATTGTACGTTCCCTCAAAACTTCAGACATCTGTGGCATTGTGTTGTTTGACAAAACTGCACATTTTAGAGTGGTCTTTTATTGTCCCCAGCACAAGGTGCACCTGTGTAATGATCATGTTGTTTAATCAGCTTCTTGATATGCCACACCTGTCAGGTGGATGGATTATCTTGGCAAAGGAGAAATGGTCACAAACAGGGATGTAAACAAATTTGTGAACAAAATTTGAGAGAAATAAGCTTTGTGCTTATGGAACATTTCTGGGATCTGTTATTTCAGCTCATGAAACCTACACTAATTAAAATTTTGGGTTTATATTCTTGTTCATTGTATAGACTGATTGCATTTTTGATTTGCAAAGTTCAATTAAATTACATTCAATTTAAAAAGCTATTAAGCTCTGATAAGAACTCCAAAAGGTATTTCATCCCTCTTTCTTTATTGGGGGGAAATATTTTCTCTCACTGCTTGGAAAATTGAGAAAGTGGCTGCCTTACTGTGTGTTACACAATGGGGCTTTATTTTACTCCTTGTACACATCTCTGCTGGTAGGCGATGGGAAGGATGTGCTACTCTTATCTACTGATTGGGCTTTTAGCCTGTGGAAATTTGCTCTGTATACAGAAACATAAAGCTGTTTTGGTTGACCTGTGACCCGCATCCTGCTTCTGTTGCGCGGCTCGCAATAAAACACAATAGCCCCACAGCTGGTCGCGAGGGTTTCTGACGTACTGCTGCTGTTCTCAAGTAGGTTCACCCCTAATGGGTTAGCTCCCACAACAGCAATTCCACAACAAGCCAAATACAGGCAGGCCACAACAAGCCAACACCAGCCCAACACGGGCTAGCCCACACCAAGTCCAGAACGAGCTAGCCCACACCAAGCCCAGCACAGGCTAGCCCACACCAAGCCAAGCACAGGCTACCCCACACCAAGCCAAGCACAGGCTACCCCACACCAAGCCAAGCACAGGCTACCCCACTCCAAGCCAAGCACAGGCTAGCCCACACAAAGCCCAGCACAGGCTAACCCACACCAAGCCCAGCTACTTTATAATGTAGAGGCGGGTGCCCATTCGAATATTCGGGGCATGGTTTGCAAATATCCATGTTCTTAAGTTAAAAAAGAAAAAAAAATCCTGACACCATTCAAATCAATGAGGGATGTTACTGAGAGTGTTGATCCAGTTTAAGTGTTCTGTTGTGTGACATCAACCAAAAATACTTAATTAAGTGCATGTGCATTAAGTGCATATGAGAAACAATTAAGTTATATACAGTACCAGTCAAAAGTTTGGACACACCTACTCATTCAAGGGTTTTTCTTTATTTGTACTATTTTCTACATTGAACCAAAAAAGTGTAAACAAATCACAATATATTCGAGATTTTAGATTCTTCAAAGTAGCCAGTGTGCAAAGCTGTCATCAAGGCAAAGGGTGGCTACTTTGAAGAATCTCAAATATAAAATATATTTTGATTTGTTTAACACTTTTTTGGTTACTACATGATTCCATATGTGTTATTTCACAGTTTTGATGTCTTCATTATTATTCTATAATGTAGAAAATAGTACAAATAAAGAAAAACTCTTGGCCATGGAATATTGATGATACACCACAAACCCCTGACGTGCCTTAGTGATATTATAAACTGGTTACCAATGTAACGTGGAGCTGATGAGCAAAGGCATATTGACCCAATGTGGGCAGCCTAAATGGGTCCAAAGTTTTAACCTGCATTGGGCCCACATCGTGCCAATGTGGGCATGTTTGCTGGGAAAAGATGGCTTTATGTCAGACAAAGGGAGGGCTGCGCTCACCAGATATGGGCTGCATACACTGGGACACACTTGGCCAATGCCTTGGGGGCCAATGTGGAGCCGAAGAGCAAAGGCGCGTCGGCCCAATGTGGGCAGCCTACGTGGGGCCAATATTTTACCCCTCTCGTGAAAGGAGGTCATGTGAACTTTATAGTGTTCTAGGTGTCAGTCAAAGCTGACGGACGGATTGCATCGATATTCAAGCTTGACTTCTGCCAACCTAGGTTGGGCATCAGCTTGGTCATAGAGGGTTTGGTTTGTGTAATCTAAAACCATCTTTTGTGTCTATAACTATTTCGGTCCAATTCCAGAGGAAATGGGCTACATTAAATGAGAAGCTTGTCTCTTTGGGGACGTCTGGAAATTGATGGAATTTTCCCCCGGACCTCCCTTTCTGACCTTCTCTGTCATAGCAGCCCTGGGGAGGGAGATGTGTGTGTAAGCTGTGTGTTTGTGTGTGTCCAAATGTGTGTGTGTGCATACGACCATATGTGTGTTTGCATGTGTGACGTGTATATGTTTATTTAAGCAGCCACAGCCCATGCTTGGTCCCTACTAAGCATTCCTCACTAAGCCCAGGGATGGGCCTCTGCGATGGGAGACAAAGTCTCCGACAGCTTGCCCCTCCTGGGGCCTGCCCCCACAGAGCAGCGCTCACATGGTGCCTAATCTTTATCGTCAAAGAACAATCCTTTTACAAAGTTAAACAATTATATTTTTCATTACTTTTCATCCCTCCCACCTTTAAATGAACAGATAAGGTTCAATAGAGTGACATATGGACCCTGTAACGCCATGTGATCCCTTCAATGGAGCTGAACTAGTGGGGTTTGAATATAGGCTGTGCTTACTATGCCCTTTGTGTGGAGGTTAGGAGTAAACCAATCCATACAACTAATTGAAACGCTGTGAGAGCCTCCTTCGCTCCAATACCTGGTGGAAATTGGGTTGTGGGCAGATTACTCGAATTGCAAAAAGAGGGACAAAAGATCTGTGCTGAGAAAACATCAAGGCCATTTGCCACATTGACTTTTTGTAGAACTTCTTAATTAACTTTGCTATGGATTTCGTGTGTAGTAGCCTACTACTTGGGGTGTTGATGTTGAGTAAATCATCAAATTGCTTTATTTTGTGTTCTTATCCTGAAATAAGTGGATATGACAGTGTGGCATGGTTAGAATGTTGAGAAAAAAATGTTTGGTAGGTGATCTAAGCTTGTTTCACAAAGTCTCCATGAATTTGTGAAATATTTTCCTTCTTCTAAAACTTCTAATGGCATTACATAAGACATTGTGGGTGTATACAGTAGTCATCCAAAAAGCTCCTTAGAAAAAGCCTCCTCGCAGCATGCCTGCAGATGTGCATGCATAATGTGATAATGATAATATCAAAATGTGACCATACTTTATCAGTCATATATCATCAGTGATGCTATTTAGGCCTATATTTAGTTATTTATTTAACCTTTATTTAACCAGGTAGGCAAGTTGAGAACAAGTTCTCATTTACAATTGCGACCTGGCCAAGATAAAGCTAAGCAGTTCGACACATACAACAACACAGAGTTACACATGGAGTAAAACAAACATATAGTCAATAATACAGTAGAAAAAGAAGTCTATATACAATGTGAGCAAATGAGGTGAGATAAGGGAGGTAAAGGCAAAAAAAGGCCATGGTGGCGAAGTAAATACAATATAGCAAGTAAAACACTGGAATGGTAGATTTGCAGTGGAAGAATGTGCAAAGTAGAAATAGAAATAATGGGGTGCAAAGGAGCAAAATAAATGAATAAATAAATACAGTAGGGGAAGAGGTAGTTGTTTGGGCTAAATTATAGATGGGCTATGTACAGGTGCCGTAATCTGTGAGCTGCTCTGACAGCTGGTGCTTAAAGCTAGTGAGGGAGATAAGTGTTTCCAGTTTCAGAGATTTTTGTAGTTCGTTCCAGTCATTGGCAGCAGAGAACTGGAAGGAGAGGCGGCCAAAGGAGGAATTGGTTTTGGGGGTGACCAGAAAGATATACCTGCTGGAGCGCGTGCTACAGGTGGGTGCTGCTATAGCACGTGCTCCAGCAGGTATATCTCTCTGGTCACCCCCAAAACCAATTCCTCCTTTGGCCGCCTCTCCTTCCAGTTCTCTGCTGCCAATGACTATAGCATTTGCAAAGTCATCAACAGCTATTGTTTCATTTCAACCAGGGTTCAATTAAAATAGATAACACATATAGGCCTAGGGTTTCAAGCTTTGGTGGATTTCAAATTGCATCTTACAAGTTAATAATTCATATGTTGGATTTACATCTCCATTGCAACCCAAAATAAAGTTTTCAACGCAACCAAATATCAACATTGAAAGAGATGTATCTTCTGCTTGGATTGTTCCATCTGTACCACTGACTTAGTCTGGCTTTAATCCTAGTTTGTCTACAAATTAATAATTGATATGTTGGCTTCATGTCTCCATCTCAACCAAACATCTATGTTAAAGAATAGGACTAAATCAAATTAAATCATACTTTAAATGTGCTTTAAATAAAGTTTGATCTGATTCAGTCCAGTTCTTTAACTTAGATTTTTGGTTGAGACAAAGATGTGAAGCTAACATATAAATAATTAACAGAGTTAGTGGCACAGTGTCACGTCCTGACCTTAGTTCCTTTTTTGTGTCTCTATTTTAGTTTGGTTAGGGCGTGAGTTAGGGTGGGCAGTCTATGTTATTTTTTCTAGGTTGTTGGTTTTCTATGTTTGGCCTGGTGTGGTTCCCAATCAGAGGCAGCTGTCTATCGTTGTCTCTGATTGGGAGCCATATTTAGGTAGCCTGTTTTTCATTGTGTGTTGTGGGTGATTGTTTTCTGTCTTAGTATTAGTTTCCAGACGGAACTGTTTCGGTTGTTCTTTTTTTGTTTACTTTGTATTGTAGTGTTCAGTTCAGTTGAATAAAATGACGAACACTTACCACGCTGCACATTGGTCCGATCCTTGCTACTCCTCATCCGACGAAGAGGAGATCCGTTACACACAGAAGATACATTTCCTTTAAAATGTTGATATTTGGTTGCATTGTCAACCAAACACAAAATAACTAAGTTGTAGTTATTTTGGACAATTCTGTGAGGGATGTTTTACAGATAATGGCAAACCATGCTGTACAAGTCGAGATCCAATTCTTAATCCCCCCCCCCTCCCCCCCCCCTAACAATTTTCCATTATAATGTGATTTCTTGACAAACTTGATATTATCAAGTTAGCATTATGATGTCACACATGAGCATGTCCAAAACTAGAATCAAGATGATACTTATATGGATTAAGATTCAGAGAAAATGTTTAGACATTTCTTTACCGTTGATCTGAGCTTTGATAATGTGATAATGATTGGTTGATGTGACTCAGTGGTAAACGTCTCCCTCCCCCTCATACCCATCCCTGCCAGTTACCTCCCACACACACACATACTGGTACCAACACGCCAAGCCTGATCTGGCCATTCCTCCTGATTACACACACACACACGCACATGCACGCACGCACACACACACACGAGATCTACGGTGGAAAAACAGAGATAGTGGGAGTGAGACAAAATGGATGAGATGGAAATAGAGAAAAAAGACAAAGAGCCAGATTCGATCAAACCTGCCTTGACAACATTAGCACAGTATCCGTTGACTCAACTCCTTCCCGAGCGCATGTATGTCTTGTGCTGACCACAAAATATCTACCTGTTTATTTATTTAGTACCTTAAATCCAGGTACAGCGGCAAGAAAAAGTGTGTGAACCCTTTGGAAATACCTGGATTTCTGCATAAATTGGTCATAAAATTTGATCTGATCTTCATCTAGGTCACAACAATAGACAAACACAGTCTGTTTAAACTAATAACACACAAACAATTATACGTTTTCCTGTCTTTGTTGAACACAGCATGTAAACATTCACAGTGCAGGATGGGAAAAGTATGTGAACCTTTTGATTTAATAACTGGTTGACCCTCCTTAGGCAGCAATAACCTCAACCAAACGTTTTCTGTAGTTGCAGATCAGACCTGCACAACGGTCAATTTTGGACCATTCGTCTTTACAAAACTGTTTCAATTCAGCAATGGTGTGAACTGCTCTCTTGAGGTCATCCCACAGCATCTCAAATCGGGTTGAGGTCAGGACTCTGACTGGGCCACTCCAGAAGGCGCATTTTCTTCTGTTGAAGCCATTACATTGTTGATTTACTGTGTTTTGGGTCGTTGTCCTGTTGCATCACCCAACTTCTGTTGAGCTTCAATTGGCAGACAGATAGCCTAACATTCTCCTGCAAAATGTCTTGACCAATATCCTCTATGAGCTGCAGGCAATGTAGACATCACTGTGACTTAGATTCAATGTCTTGGCCAGTTCTATTCAGTTCCAACCAGAAAATGCTTTTTTGGGTCCTCAATGGTCATTGACATTGTCATCTGAGCTAAATTGTCTGATAGCTGTTGTGCAAACCCCTTTCCCCCCTTTTCACTTCAATACCTTTAGGGTTGTTCCTATTTTATATGTGACAGAGAAAATGTGTCAGAAGACCTGCCGAAGGAACTGTTAGGACTGATACACTGCGGCTGTCAGCCTATCAGCATTCAGAGCTTGAACCACCCAATTTATAATTTGGCCATAATGCCTTGCACTTACACCAGCAGCACACCTCACAGTTACAACAATTTCCTCTTGCTCTGTCAAACACCCTCCTTCAGAGCTGCAGAGCTGGCAGGCTGAGACACCTGGCAACAGCAACAGATAAAGATAAAGTCAAAACATGACAAAACTTCACCTCAGATATTTTAGCACTGTCAGCAGTGTGCCCGCTTCTCTACAAGCTTTGAGATACACGCCAGCCTACTACCGGTACCATTGCCCCACCCCTGATTTACTGACCCCCGCCTGCCTTGATCTGTCTATTTCCTGCCCTTATTGGAATATTAAACTATTGTTTATTTGACGTGTTCTGCATCTGGGTCTTACCTTCATACCTGATACTCTGTCAAACTGATAGCAGTGCTGTCTGAAAAAGTAAAGGCACTTCCGCTTCCAAAACTCCATGTAGTAAAAGCGTTTGCTCCTGAGTGAGTAGAGAGCTCTGATATCAGCCAACTGCTCATCTTAAAGTTCACTGTGAATGTATTGCTGATGCTGTAGATCTTTTCATCTTCAGCTGCTCCACTCCTTGTTTTGAAAACAAGGTAGCAACATCACTTGCAATGTATTTCAGACTGAACTTTCCATGAAGTTTGGGAAAATAAATCTAAAATCCATGACACAATTTCCCCACCCTCCCTGTTTGAGGAACATAGTAGCTGCGCTATATTGTAATTAGGGCCCAAAATATAGTTGCGTCACCAAATTCATCAGCGAACATGTTGGCAAATTCCAGGAGACAGATAAACGCGTTGAACAGATGGGGAAGCAGGTAATTAATCAGTTTGGCATCTATAATACCAACAGCCTGTTTTGTAATGATAAACTCTGCCTCAGTTTATGAAAGGCTAAACCAATGCTCCTGGGTCCAGGAAAATAAAGGGCTAATTAATGCAGATGAAGCCGAACCAAATATACGCTCTAGTCATTAGTTCTTATAGGCTTTAAGTTTATGGCCTTCAGTATTCTTGTGGCGTCTGCGTGTTGTGGTGTTTTCGTTCCTCGTGAGGAAACACCAGATAAATGTATGACTCTCTGTCAGTGAATGAACCTAGTCAGCTAGAACAGCCTCAGTCCTTCTAAAGCTACTCCCTCTGAAGTGTGGCCTCTGTGACAAGTGCATTAGTCGCCTTAGCCGGGAAAACTGACTATTTGAAACAGAAAACAAGGAGAATTCTGTCCTTAAAATCATGACTGAATTTATTCTGCCACATTTTGGACACTTTCCAGTATTGACTGAACTGTAAGCCTTTGAAAGGAAGTATGAGGTTTGGTTGGTAGTTGAAGGGTGTGAGTCAGGGTGATTATCAAGAGGACTTTCTCACACAAATAAGGAAATGACTGAAAGGCAATTCAAGGTATCCATTGGAACGATTGAGGATACGATTTTCATATGTAGAAATAAGAGTGAAAGGATGCTAAATCCATTTACACCGTATGATGAGAGAAGAAAATAATAAGAGCTCTTCAGCTTCTTGTATTTATTTAACCTTCATTTAACTAGGCAAGTCAGTTAAGAACAAATTATTATTTACAATGTGTCACGATTGTTGAAAGAAGAGGACCAAGGTGCAGCGTGGTGAGCGTACATTCTCTTTTTATTTGAAAAGACACCGAACAAAACAATAAACACTACAAAACAAACCGTGAAGCTAAAGGCTATGTGCCATAAACAAAGTCAACTTCCCACAAAGACAGGTGGGGAAAAAGGGCTACCTAAGTATGGTTCTCAATCAGAAACAACGATAGACAGTTGTCCCTGATTGAGAACCCTACCCGGCCAAAACATAGAAATACAAATAATAGAACATAGAATACCCACCCCAAATCACACCCTGACCAAACCAAATAGAGACATAAAAAGGATCTCTAAGGTCAGGGCGTGACACAATGACCGCCTACAAAAAGGCAAATGGCCTCATGTGGGGATGGGGGCTGGGATTTTAAAAAAAATATATACTATATATATAAATATAGGACAAAACGCACATCACAACAAGAGAGACAACAAAACACTACATAAAGAGAGACCTAAGACAACAATATAGCAAGGCAGCAACACATGACAACACAGCCTTGTTGCAACACAACATGACAACAACATGGTAGGAACACAACATGGCAGCAGCACAACATGGGAGCAGCACAAAACATGGTACAAACATTATTGGGCACAGACAACAGCACAAAGGGCAAGAAGGTAGAGACAACAATACATCATGCAAAGCAGCCACAACTGTCAGTAAGAGTGTCCATGATTGAGTCTTTGAATGAAGATATTGAGATAAAACTGTCCAGTTTGAGTGTTTGTTGCAGGTCGTTCCAGTTGCTAGCTGCAGCGAACTGAAAAGACGAGTGATGCAGGGATGTGTGTGCTTTGGGGACCTTTAACAGAATGTGACTGGCAGAACGGGTGTTGTATGTGGAGGATGAGGGCTGCAGTAGATATCTCAGATAGGGGGGAGTGAGGCCTAAGAGGGTTTTATAAATAAGCATCAACCAGTGGGTCTTGCGATGGGTATACAGAGATGACCAGTTTACAGAGGAGTATAGAGTGTAGTTATATGTCCTATAAGGAGCATTGTTGGCAAATCTGATGGCTGAATGGTAAAGAACATCTAGCCACTCGAGAGCACCCTTACCTGCCGATCTATAAATTACTTCTCCGTAATCTAGCATGGGTAGGATGGTCACCCGAATCAGGGTTAGTTTGGCAGCTGGGGTGAAAGAGGAGCGATTACGTTAGAGGAAAACAAGTCTAGATTTAACTTTAGCCTGCAGCTTTGATACAGTATGTTCTGAGAGAAGGACAGTGTACCGTCTAGCCATACTCCCAAGCACTTGTATGAGGTGACTACCTCAAGCTCTGAACCCTCAGAGGTAGTAATCACACCTGTGGGGAGAGGGGCATTATTCTTACCAAACCACATTACCTTTGTTTTGGAGGTGTTCAGAACAAGGTTAAGGACATTAAGGTCAGAGAAAGCTTGTTGGACACTAAGAAAGCTTTGTGGTAGAGCGTTTAACACAAATTCCGAGGAGGGGCCATCTGAGTACAAGACTGTATCATCTGCATATAAATGGATGAGAGAGCTTCCTACTGCCTGAGCTATGTTGTTGATGTAAATTGAGAAGAGTGTGGGGCCTAGGATCGAGCCTTGGGTACTCCCTTGGTGACAGGCAGTGGCTGAGACAGCAGATGTTCTGACTTTATACACTGCACTCATTGAGAGGTAGTTAGCAAACCAGGACAAAGACCCCTCAGAGACACCAATACTGCTTAGCTGGCCCACAACAATGAAATGGTGTACCCTATCAAAAGCTTTGTCCAAGTCAATAAAAATAGCAGCACAACATTGCTTAGAATCAAAGGCAATGGTGACATCATTGAGGACCTTTAAGGTTGCAGTTACACATCCATATCCTGAGCGGAAACCAGACTGCATACCAGAGAGAATACTATAGACATCAAGAAATCCAGTCAGTTGATTATTGACACATTTCTCCAACACTTTGTTAAACAGGGCAAAATAGAAATAGGCCTTTAACAGTTAGGATCAGCTTGATCTCCCCCTTTAAATAAATGACGAACCGTGGCTTTCAAGTAATGGGAACCTCCCCAGAGAGGAGAGAGGTTAAACAGTTTAGAGATAGGCTTGGCAATGATAGGCAGCAACCTTAAAGAAGGGTCTAATCCATCTGACCCAGATGGTTTTTTGGGGTCAAGTTTAAGGAGTTCCTTTAGCACCTCGGACTCAGTGACCGCCTGCGGGAAGAAACTTTGTAGCGGGGCAGGGTAAAAAGAGGGAGGAGCATCGGGGCTAGTCGCATTAGAAGGGGTGGGAGATGAGAAAATGTTGGACAGGCAGGGAGGCATGGCTGAGTCAAATAGGAATCCTGACTTAATGAAGTGGTGATTAAAGAGCTCAGCCATGTGCTTCTTGTCAGTAACAACCACATCATCAACATTAAGGGACATGGGCAGCTGTGAGGAGGATGATTTATTCTCCAGGTCATTAACCGTTTTCCAGAACTTCTTGGGGTTAGACCCACAGAGAGAGAACTGCTCCTTAAAGTAACTAACTTTGGCCTTCCGGATAGCCTGAGTGCACTTATTTCTCATTTGCCTGAACGAGAGCCAGTCAGCCTGAGTATGCGTGTGCCGAGCCTTTAGACAAATGCAATTCTTGAGGTGGAGTAACTCTGCAAGATCACGGTCAAACCAGGGGCTGAACCTGTTTTTAATTCTAATTTTCTTTATGGGGGCGTGTTTGTTAACAATACCACTGAAAATATAAAAAAGAAGGTCCAAGCGTCTTCGACAGAGCTGATTCTATACCACTTTACAGAGGCCAGTTCATGAAGGAAGGCTTGCTCATTAAAGTTTTTTAGCAAGCTTCTATGACAAATCAGGGCAGGTTGTTTCACTGAGCAGCCATTACGAACACAGGCTGTAAAACAGTGATCACTAAGGTCATTACAGAAAACACCAGACTGATACCTATCAGGATTCTTTGTGAGGATAACATTGAGGAGAGTAGTCTTTTCTGGGTGTTTGGAGTCATACCTTGTGGGATTGGTAATAATCTGAGAAAGATTTAGGGGGTCCCATTGCTTTAGAACTTGGTCAGCTGGTTTAAGCATGTCCCCGTTTAGGTCACCTAGCAGGACAAATTCAGACTTAGTGTAAGAGGCCAGGAGAGAGCTTAGGGCAGGTAGGGTACAGGCATGTGCTGATGGAGGACGATAGCACCCAGCAACAGTCAGCAAAAAGCTATTTGAAAGTTTAATGCTTAAAACCAGCAAATCAAATTGTTTGGGGACAGACTTGGTGGAGACAACCGAGCGTTGAAGATGATCCTTGGTAAAGATTGCCACTCCCCAAAAAATAAAGGAGAGCCGCACACTCTTGGAGCTCAGATGAAAAAATATTTATGTCCAACATTTCGACAGACAAGCTGTCTTCATCAGGGTATACTGACAAACACTGCAGGGTGACTCATTTATATAGTGTCAAAAGACACACACAGGTGTCTGTAATCATGGCCGGGTGTGGCCTGATATCATTGGTTAATTCTCATATATTAAAATAGCATACAAAAAACATAAATGGATAGCGTACAATCATAGATACAATTTGGCTACATAAGTCTACAAACATTTACAATAGCAAAATCACAATTTTTTATTTTTTATTTTTTAATTTCACCTTTATTTAACCAGGTAGGCTAGTTGAGAACAAGTTCTCATTTACAACTGCGACCTGGCCAAGATAAAGCATAGCAGTGTGAACAGACAACAACACAGAGTTACACATGGAGTAAACAATAAACAAGTCAATAACACAGTAGGGGGGGAAAATGAGTCTATATACATTGTGTACAAAAGGCATGAGGAGGTAGGCAATAAATAGGCCATAGGAGCGAATAATTACAATTTAGCAGATTAACACTGGAGTGATAAATCATCAGATGATCATGTGCTTTACAGCCAGTAGAGATACTGGTGTGCAAAAGAGCAGAAAAGTAAATAAATAAAAACAGTAAGGGGATGAGGTAGGTAAATTGGGTGGGCTGTTTACAGATGGACTATGTACAGGTGCAGCTATCGGTTAGCTGCTCAGATAGCAGATGTTTAAAGTTGGTGAGGGAAATAAAAGTCTCCAACTTCAGAGATTTTTGCAATTCGTTCCAGTCACAGGCAGCAGAGAACTGGAAGGAAAGGCGGCCAAATGAGGTGTTGGCTTTTGGGATGATCAGGGAGATATACCTGCTGGAGCGCGTGCTACGGGTGGGTGTTGTTATCGTGACCAGTGAACTGAGATAAGGCGGAGCTTTACCTAGCATGGACTTATAGATGACCTGGAGCCAGTGGGTCTGGCGACGAATATGTAGCGAGGGCCAGCCGACTAGAGCATACAGGTCGCAGTTGTGGGTGGTATAAGGTGTTTTAGTAACAAAACGGATGGCACTATGATAAACTGCATCTAGTTTGCTGAGTAGAGTATTGGAAGCTATTTTGTAGATGACATCGCCGAAGTCGAGGATCGGTAGGATAGTCAGTTTTACTAGGGTAAGTTTGGCGCGTGAGTGAAGGAGGCTTTGTTGCGAAATAGAAAGCCGATTCTTGATTTGATTTTGGATTGGAGATATTTAATATGAGTCTGGAAAGAGAGTTTACAGTCTAGCCAGACACCTAGGTATTTATAGATGTCCACATATTCTAGGTCGGAACCGTCCAGGGTGGTGATGCTAGTCGGGCGGGCGGGTGCAGGCAGCGAACGGTTGAAAAGCATGCATTTGGTTTTACTAGCGTTTAAGAGCAGTTGGAGGCCACGGAAGGAGTGTTGTATGGCATTGAAGCTCGTTTGGAGGTTAGATAGCACAGTGTCCAAGGAAGGGCCAGAAGTATACAGAATGGTGTCGTCTGCGTAAAGGTGGATCAGGGAATCACCCGCAGCAAGAGCAACATCATTGATATATACAGAGAAAAGAGTCGGCCCGAGAATTGAACCCTGTGGTACCCCCATAGAGACTGCCAGAGGACCGGACAACAGGCCCTCCGATTTGACACACTGAACTCTGTCTGCAAAGTAGTTGGTGAACCAGGCAAGGCAGTCATCAGAAAAACCGAGGCTACTGAGTCTGCCGATAAGAATATGGTGATTGACAGAGTCGAAAGCCTTGGCCAGGTCGATGAAGACGGCTGCAAAGGAACTGTCTTTTATCGATGGCGGTTATGATATCATTTAGTACCTTGAGCGTGGCTGAGGTGCACCCGTGACCGGCTCGGAAACCGGATTGCACAGCGGAGAAGGTACGGTGGGATTCGAGATGGTCAGTGATCTGTTTATTAACTTGGCTTTCGAAGACCTTAGATAGGCAGGGCAGGATGGATATAGGTCTGAAACAGTTTGGGTCCAGGGTGTCTCCCCCTTTGAAGAGGGGGATGACCGCAGCAGCTTTCCAATCCTTGGGGATCTCAGACGATATTAAAGAGAGGTTGAACAGGCTGGTAATAGGGGTTGCGACAATGGCGGCGGATAGTTTCAGAAATAGAGGGTCTAGATTGTCAAGCCCAGCTGATTTGTATGGGTCCAGGTTTTGTAGCTCTTTCAGAACATCTGCTATCTGGATTTGGGTAAAGGAGAAGCTGGGGACGCTTGGGCGAGTAGCTGCGGGGGGGGGGGGTTGTTGGCCGAGGTTGAAGTAGCCAGGTGGAAGGCATGGCCAGCCGTTGAGAAATGCTTGTTGAAGTTTTCGATTATCATGTATTTATCGGTGGTGACCGTGTTACCTAGCCTCAGTGCAGTGGACAGCTGGGAGGAGGTGCTCTTGTTCTCCATGGACTTTACAGTGTCCCAGAACGTTTTGGAGTTAGAGCTACAGGATGCAAATTTCTGCTTGAAAAAGCTAGCCTTTGCTTTCCTGACTGACTGCGTGTATTGGTTCCTGACTTCCCTGAACAGTTGCGTATCGCGGGGACTATTCGATGCTATTGCAGTCCACCACAGGATGTTTTTGTGCTGGTCGAGGGCAGTCAGGTCTGGAGTGAACCAAGGGCTATATCTGTTCTTAGTTCTGCATTTTTTGAATGGGGCATGCTTATCTAAGATGGTGAGGAAGTAACTTTTAAAGAGTGACCAGGCATCCTCAACTGACGGGATGAGGTCAATATCCTTCCAGGATACCTGGGCCAGGTCAATTAGAAAGGCCTGCTCGCAGAAGTGATAATAATCACAATAATGGCTTCAGATCAAAGTCTACGTTGAGACCGAAGGGAGCAAGGGTCTTTAAATTAAAGATCCAGGCAGCCTCTCGTTTTAACAATAAATTGTTGAGGTCAACCCCTCTCTGAGGGAGGGTGACATGTTCGATGCCAATATAACGTAGAGACGAAATCGAGTGGTTTTCTTCTAAGAAGTGGGCCGCAACTGGGTAAGTCGAGTTTTTGCACCTGATGGTGCTACGATGCTCTGAGATACATACTTTAAATTCGCATTTTGTTTTACCCACATCATTTTTTTTACCACAAGGACAAGTTATAAGATAAATAACTGCCTTAGTGGAGCACGTGATAACACCTTTGATTGGGTTCTGTTTCCCTGTTTGGGGGTGTTTGAAGGATCTACATTTATAAGTGCCATTGCATTGAGCATAGCCATTACATTTGTAGTTTCCATCCAGTAGGGGCGCAAATAGACGTTGTGCAGGGATATCTTGTGGTGGTAAATCAGAGTTTACCAATTGATCTCTGAGGTACCTGCCCCGCAAGAATACGACCAAGGGAAGGTCCGAAAACACATTACCGATACTATCATCGGATCTTAGAATGTGCCAATGTTTGTGAACGATTCACTTCATTTGTTCAGAGCACTTTGAATAGCAGGTAGTTAGAACGCAAGAATGCTTATTTTTGCGAGACTGACCTTGAAAAAGGTCATGTGTCGTTTTGTTTTGAATTTTCTCAATGGCAGTATTAATCTGACCATTTTTGTACCCCCTCTCATTGAATTTTCTTTGTGTCTCAGCCATATTTCTGTCGAAATCTGATTGTTTTTTACAAATTCTTTTGATTGGGAGAAGCTTTTATTTCTGGAGGCAGAATTCTTGTAGAAAATGCCAGTTGATGGTCTCTGAATAGCGGGAGGGGGCTTCAAAGGCCTCTGGATTTGGGTGGGGCAGACTGCGAGTGACTCCTGCCACTTGTTGGGCCCAAAGGCCTCGACACCTCTCACTTCATCAGTGCTAATTGAAGTTGTATCTGGTCTGTCCTAGCAAGCCTGGCAGCCTTAACTCAGCATTCAGCATTCAGTCCCCACTCCCCAGTCCTTCATGTTGATCCTTAAGTCTTAGCCTATTTTGCCTGTGATACATGACAATGTTATAAACACTTTCAAAGTACAGGACTATTGTTACATCTTGGATTTCTCAAATGCATTTGATCTGTTAATCTGTTATATGACCCAGTCTGTCAACCTGAATATGAGACAGCAGCAACTATTCTCAGATAGGACATATTGTTGTGCTGTCATGTACACCCATAGCATCACCTGTATTTGAGACCACCAATACATAGATATCATTTCAGAGTCCTTTGAAGTGCAACAAGGGACATGCAGCTGAACGACACATATAGGGAGATTAGAATCTCGTGGAACGCATTTGCATTGGAAATGTTGCAGTAGACAAGAGCACAAACAAACAAAACACACCATAGCTTATATCCCATCTGTGCTGCTAAGTGACGTTGAATTGAAGATTATCTCTGTTTTGACAGCTGAAACCTGACCACACAACCAGAGGGAGACAGCTGTGACTTATGCTTGGCTGCTATAAGCTACCTAGGGGACATCCTCCATGTTATTTTCTCAGCTTGATATGCCTGATGATATTTTCAACACCAAGCACATTGGACATTCCTTTGTTTTAAGGAAGCCTTTCAATCGCACAAAGGGGGTCGCAGTCCCAAGACGTGGTCTGGACCTTGAGAAAATAGGACCTGATGGTCATGTATATTTAGAGTTTGAGTGAAAATGCTTGTCTCTGTTAAAGGCCAGCACATGTACATAAACGGTATCCACTGAAAGTGTTTTTTTGTGGTCACATTGCCATGAGAATACTACTCTGGCTCTGTCAGAGAAAAAGACACTGAGGTCGTCAGTGCATCTAAGGATGACATTAAGCCTACATAATTGCAGAGCTTTTTTTTCACTAGAGGTTTAAATCATGGGAAGATAAAAATAGATAACAGCACCAGTAAGAATACAACTAAATGTTTAACTCAAACTAAGCAGGCTATTGAATGCATTAACCTTTCGGGGGCCCTTTTGAGAGACAGGGTAAGACATAGATATGAAGAGAACTGTCATGGTGTGTCATACACAATTAGATTCATGCTGTTGATTAGGATGCAACACAAAACATCTCTTTGTCTCAATGAACCAGAAAATGAATGTCTGTTTTCAGATACAGGGCGGCAGGCTATACCCAGATGTTGCTACTGTAACATGAACTAGGGGTCTGAGTCCTGGTATTATACTAATATCATTAAGGGTAATGAGGCCATGTATTACTTAATGAAGTGAACTGAATTCAAATAGACCAGATGTACGTTCTTTATCTATGATGAACAATTGGTGTGAATATCAAGGTTGGAGTCAATTAATTTACAGTAATTCAGAAAGTTAACCAAATTCCAATTCCAATTTTTCCTCATTGATAAGCATTGAAGAGAATTGGAATTGGAATTACAGACTTCTCCCTGAATTGATGGAATTGAAATGGAACTGACCCCAACCCTGGTAAATATGCTAATGTACTGATGAGCAGATTGATATATAATATCTGATGGATCAATTGTATTCCCATGTGTTGTAGCATGTTGTTGTATTACTCAAGTCTGAAGACTTTCCTATGTATTGTAATGACCACCTTTATGGCAATACTAGATGCTGAGAAGGTCCTGGATTTCAAAAGATGATTTAAACTTTAGACTGTTAAGTTATGAAACCTGACTGCCTGAAAACAACCCTGTCACAGACCGTACTTCTGGATGTATCACACAAGGCTAGAAGTCACATGTTTATTACACTCAACATTTCCTTTTGAAACTTTTTATGGTTATGAGCAATGTGTTTGAACATATTCCCTATTCGTACAAACTACTTGTGAAATCCCTCCAGAGAAACATGTCAATGTATGCAAGAATAAACTGTTTTCAAGACTGGATAACAATTCCCATTTTGAAGAGTGCTCAAATGTGATTAGCATGAAGAACAACCAATGAACTTATTACCTTTCACCTTTGACACTGATTTGATGGAAATAAATATTCCATTCCACGAGATGCAGTGGAGCAGAAACCATAGGCTACATTGCATCAAATCCCACACCAGATTCCATGGGTCCACTGAAATATTAGCATTTTCTTCCCTTTCTACTCTAGATGTATCCTTTTTGTGTTCATTGTGTTGCAGCAACCTTGGTATACCAGCTCACAACCTAATCAAGACTGACAGTTTCAGGGACCGGGGTTCAAGTCCCGGTAGGGCAATCTGCCAAATGACAGTATGTTTAGGAGATATCAGTGGGTTTTTAAATCTTAACACTTTCATATTACTTGCTGCTAATGTCATATCATAACAAAAACATTACAAACATCAGATGAATAGTTTAACTTCTTCCCTTTCTAGAAGCAGTAACAATCAATCTTGTTGTACCCACAAGAGGCTCTGCGTTGGTCTCTCTGGTGCTTTCTGAACTGAGTCCCTTTATTACATATAGGGTGACTCATCTGGTTTTGCTCATACTGCGAGACTGCTTATCAAGCTTGTTTATAAACGCAAAGTGCCCGGCATAGTAAAATGACAAGCAATTGGTCTTATATTGATCAAATAAACAGACTGGGTGCTGTTTGAATAAAGTACCTGTGACAGTCATCAAATTGGAAATGGGAAAAGACAGCATGTTACATTTGAAGAAACATACAAAATAATATATTATTCATCATTTCTAGATCTAGCAATGTCAGGGCTCTACGCTGACCTTTTTTTTACAAGCACAATGAAAAATGAGGTAATAAAGCTAGAATCCTTAATTTTTCTAGGCCCACTGGTGCTCTTAAATAGAAGTTCCAGTTCACACAGCAAAACATGTAGACACATATGTGAGTAAAATGGTCACACTGTAGCCCTGATTATTCTTGCCATATCAAGCAAATCAACCACCAATGGGGAAGGATGTGAATGCTTTCTTAATTAATAGGCTTGTTATGTGATCTTTTTGCTTTGCTGGAATACATGACATGAAGAATACATGACATGATAACAAAGATATCCTGAAAGAGGGTATCCTACTGCATGTGCTACTCCAACTGAGGTCTACATGGAAAAGTAAACCATTACTTCGCAAAGACTGTGTATTGTACAAACATTATCTCACAGAAGCAATGATGATTGAAAAGAGCCTTGGTATATACATCTGCATGCGTCATGATAATTTGTGTTGTGCTACATCGTTAACTTCAATAAGATTCATGATTGTAAAAGGTCTTAAGGAAAGTTATGTAAGATGGAGGGTTCTAAATCTATATGGCAGCCAATATATTACATTAAAAATGGCATCTTATGTTCACTGAGTTACACAACACATTCAGAACACACAGTATACAGTGCCTTCGGAAAGTATACAGACCGCTTGACTTTTTCCACATTTTGTTACGTTACAGCATTATTCTAAAATTGATTACATTTTATTTTTTTCTCATCAATCTACACAAAATACCCCATAATGACAAAGCAAAAATGTAATAAAAAAATAAAAACTCTAGCAGCAATTACAGCTTTGAATCTTCTTGGGTATGATGCTACAAGCTTGGCAGACCTGTATTTGGGGAGTTTCTCACATTCTTCTCTGCAGATCCCCTCAAGCTCTGTCAGGTTGGATGGGGAGCGTCGCTGCACAGCTATTTTCAGGTCTCTCCAGAGATGTTCGATCGTGTTCAAGTCCTGGCTCTGGCTGGGCCACTCAAGGACATTCAGAGACTTGTCCCAAAGCCACTCCTGCATTGTCTTGGCTGTGTGCTTAGGGTCATTGTCCTGTTGGAAGGTGAACCTTCGCCCCAGTCTGAGGTCCTGGAGCAGGTTTTCATCAAGGATCTCTCTGTACTTTGCTCCGTACATCTTTGCCTTGATCTTGACTAGTTTCCCAGTCCCTGCCGCTGAAAAACATCCCCCACGGCATGATTCTTCACTGTAGGGATGGTCCCAGGTTTCCTCCAGAAGTGATGCTTGGCATTCAGGCCAAAGAGTTCAATCTTGGTTTCATCAGTCCAGACAATCTTGTTTCTCATGGTCTAAGAGTCTTTAGGTGCCTTTTGGCAAACCTCAAGCAGGCTGTCATGTGCCTTTTACTGAGGAGTGGCTTCCGTCTGGCCACTATACCATAAAGGCCTGATTGGTGGAGTGCTACAGAGATGCTTGTCCTTCTGGAAGTTCTCCCATGTCCACAGAGGAACTCTAGAGCTCTGTCAGAGTGACCATCAGGTTCTTGGTCACTTCCCTGACCAAGGCCCTTCTCCCCCAATTGCTCAGTTTGGCCGGGTGGCCAGCTCTAGGAAGAGTCTCAGTGGTTCCAAACTTCTTCCATTTAAGAATGATGGAGGCCGCTGTGTTCTTGGGGACCTTCAATGCTGCAGACATTTTTTGGTACCCTCCCCCAGATCTGTGCCTCGACACAATCCTGTCTCAGAGCTCTACGGACAAATCCTTCGACCTCATGGTTTGGTTTTTGCTCTGACATGCACTGTCAACTGTGGTACCTTATATAGACAGGTGTGTGCCTTTCCAAATCATGTCCAATCAATTGAATTTACCACAGATGGACTCCAATCAAGTTGTAGAAACATCTCAATGATGATCAATGGAAATAGGATGCACCTGAGCTCAATTTCGAGTCTCATAGCAAAGGGTCTGAATACTAATGTAAATAAGGTATTTCTGTTTTTTATTTTTTAGAAATTTGCAGAAATGTCTAAAGACCTGTTTTCACTTTGTCATTGTTGTCTGTAGATTGATGAGGAGAAAAACTATTTAATCAATTTTAGAATAAGGCTGTAATGTAACAAAATGTGGAAAAAGTCAAGGGGTCTGAATACTTTCCGACGGCACTGTATCTATCATTTGTACAGTCACAACCCGAAATTATTGGCACCCTTGATAAAGATTAACAAAAAAGACTGTATAAAATAATTAAAACATATACTCAGATATATTTTATGCTCCAAATTTTTTTCCAAATATTTTATACTAATACAATTGTTCAGAGAAAGAGATTATGTTTAACAAGTATTACTTTTTTGTTCTCAAAAAGATATGTGTCAGAATTATTGGCACCATTTTTTTCAAAACTTTTGTGCACCATCCCCTTGCAAGGATAATGGCACTGAGCCTTTTTCTACAATGTTTTATGAGATTGGAGAACACATTGGGATGGCTCTTAGACCATTCACCATTCCTCCATACAGAATCTTTCCATTTCCTTGATATCATTCCGTCTGTGCTTATGGACCACCCTCTTCAATTCAAACCACAGGTTTTCAATGAGGTTCAAGTCTGGAGAATGAGATGGTCTTTGCAAAATGTTGATTTTGGGGTCAATTAATCATTTTTTTGTGGATTTTGATGTGTTCTTGGGGTCATTGTCTTGCTGGAAGATCTACTTGTGGTCAAGTTTCAGTGCAAGGCTCAACTTCTCTACTGTTATGGTGCCCTGGCTACCATGCTGTAAATAGCGTGACGCGAACCCGTGAACATGCGCAGATACTGTGTGAGAGCGAAGTGTTGCATCATCTCAAAATGTCCAGTGTTGCTCTTGGAAATATTATTTAGCTGAGTCTACCTTTAAGTTTAATGTGAACTAGAATGGCCTGATTTGGTTTAGCCAATGAGAAGCCTTTGTTACGTTATTGGGTCAATCACGTGAACTCTGGGTTTGCTGTTGCAGGAGAGATTTTTGGGATTCTGCTCGAGGGGAGAGAAGAGACACGGAGAGAAGAGACACGGAGAGAAGAGACACGGAGAGAAGAGACACGGAGAGAAGAGACACGGAGAGAAGAGACACGGAGAGAAGAGACACGGACACTATCGTTGTTGAGCTTTTACATCTAAAGAGATTCAAAACTTAATTAGCAAACAGAGGACGTCTAGATAAATATCTATCCATCCAGTGGTATAGTGGTGACTGGAGAAGTGGGTATGCTCTAATAAATAAATAAATAAATAAAATCCCAAACGGCCAGCCTGGCTGTCACGTTCCTGACCTTGTTTTCCTTTTGTATAGTTGTGTTTAGTGGGTCAGGACGTGAGCTGGGTCGGCAGTCTGTGTTGTTTGTTCTATGTTAAGTGTCAGGTTTAATTGACCTTGTATGGCTCTCAATCAGAGGCTTACAGAACCACCCACCTAACAAGGATCAAGCAGCGTGAGAGGAACCAGCAGCAGCGGCCAAAAAACCAGGACTCGTGGACTTGGGAGGAAATATTGGACGGAAAAGGACCCTGGGCTCAGACAGGGGAATATCGCCGCTCTTTTGAAGAGAGGGAGGCAGCGAAAGCCCAGGAACGGTGGTATGAGGAGGCAGCAAGGAGACGTGGCTGGAAACCCGAAAATAAACCCCAAAAATTTCTTGGGGGGGGGGCTAAAAGGGAGTGTGGCGAAGTCAGGTAGGAGACCTGCGCCTACTCCCTGTACTTACCGTGGAGAGCGAGAGTACGGGCAGACACCATGTTACGCAGTAGAGCGCATGGTGTCTCCTGTACGCGTGCATAGCCCGGTTCGGTACATTCCAGCTCCACGTATCAGCCGGGCTAGATTGAGCATTGAGCCAAGTGCCATGAAGCCGGCTCTACATATCGTGCGTGTCTCCAGCCCATTACCACCAGTGCCTACACCACGCACCAAGCCTCCTTTGTGTCTCCAGAGTCCTGTACGCACTGTTCCTTCTCCCCGTACTCGCCCTGATGTTGCGTGCCCTCAGCTCGGTACCACCAGTGCCGGTACCACGCACCAGGCCTATAGTACGCCTTGAGAGTCCAGTGTGCCCTGTTGTTGTTCCCCGCACTAGCCTGATGGTGCGTGTCCTTAGCCCGGTACCTCCAGTTCCGGTACCACGCACCAGGCCTACAGTGCGCCTCAGCCGGCCAGAGTCTGCCGTCTGCCCAGCGCCATCTGAGCCATCCATCTGCCCAGCGCCATCTGAGCCATCCGTCTGCCCAGCGCCATCTGAGCCATCCGTCTGCCCAGCGCCATCTGAGCCATCCGTCTGCCCAGCGCCATCTGAGCCATCCGTCTGCCCAGCGCCATCTGAGCCATCCGTTTGCCCAGCGCCATCTGAGCCATCCATCTGTCCCGAGCCATTAGAGCCGCCCGTCTGTCCCGAGCCGTCAGAGCCGTTCGTCAGTCAGGAGCCGCTAGAGCCGCCAGTCAGCCAGGATCTGCCAGAGCCGCCAGTCAGCCAGGATCTGCCAGAGCCGCCAGTCAGCCAGGATCTGCCAGAGCCGCCAGTCAGCCAGGATCTGCCAGAGCCGCCAGTCAGCCAGGATCTGCCAGAGCCGCCAGTCAGCCAGGACCAGCCAGAGCCGTCCAGCCAGGATCAGCCAGAGCCGTCCAGCCAGGATCAGCCAGAGCCGTCCAGCCAGGATCAGCCAGAGCCGTCCAGCCAGGATCAGCCAGAGCCGTCCAGCCAGGACCAGCCAGAGCCGTCCAGCCAGGACCAGCCAGAGCCGTCCAGCCAGGAGCTGCCTGAGCCAGCCAGTCAGGAGCTGCCAGAGCCAGCCAGCCAGGATCCGCCAGAGCCAGCCAGCCAGGATCCGCCAGAGCCAGCCAGCCAGGATCCGCCAGAGCCAGCCAGCCAGGATCCGCCAGAGCCAGCCAGCCAGGATCCGCCAGAGCCAGCCAGCCAGGATCCGCCAGAGCCAGCCAGCCAGGATCCGCCAGGGCCAGCCAGCCAGGATCCGCCAGAGCCAGCCAGTCCGGAGCTGCCGTCCCTCAGTCCGGAGCTGCCGTCCCTCAGTCCGGAGCTGCCGTCCCTCAGTCCGGAGCTGCCGTCCCTCAGTCCGGAGCTGTCGTCCCTCAGTCCGGAGCTGCCCCTTATCCCGGTGATGCCCCTTAATTTAGGTGGGTTTATTTGGAGGGTGGTCATTGGGAGGGGGATACGGAAGCGGGGAGTGACTATGGTGGTGTGGGGACAGCGTCCGGAGCCGGAGCCGCCACCGTGGACAGATGCCCACCCAAACCCTCCCCTTGAGGTTGAGTTTTGCGGCCGGAGTCCGCATCTTGGGGGGGGGGGGGTAATGTCACGTTCCTGACCTTGTTTTCCTTTTGTATAGTTGTGTTTAGTGGGTCAGGACGTGAGCTGGGTGGGCAGTCTGTGTTGTTTGTTCTATGTTAAGTGTCAGGTTTAATTGACCTTGTATGGCTCTCAATCAGAGGCAGGTGTTTTACGTTTTCCTCTGATTGAGAACCATATATAGGTAGGTTGTTTCACATTGTTTGTTGTGGGTGGTTGTCTTCCGTGTCTGTGTATGTTGCACCACACGGGACTGTTTCGTTTTGTCTTTCGTGTATGTAGTCTGTTCCTGTTCGTGCGTTCTTCGTATATTGTAAGTTCTCAAGTCCAGGTCTGTCTACATCGTTTATTTGTTTTGTAGTTTGTTGAAGTGTTTTCGTGTTTCGTCTTGACTTTAATAAACTTCATTATGTCATATAACAACGCTGCGCTTTGGTCCAATCCCTACTCCTCCTCTTCGGACGAAGAGGAGGAGAACGATCGTTACACTGGCAAAGGAAAGGCGCCCTTTGTGAAAAACACATTTCCTTTCAAATGTGTTTTTCTCAATTTATTTCAGGTTTTCACTCGCAAAATCACAATTTTTATAGAAAAACTACAAGAATGTGATGTTAAGTCCACCACAATGCTTAAGACCACATCAGGAGACAATTTTTGAGGTCTGGGAGAATTTTTTTTTTGGGGGGGGTGTATTTGCCTTTTAATTAAATTCTGCACCTAGCAAGACAATGTTTGGCTAGCAGTGTTTCTGTAGCCTACTGTACAGCGTAGGACTACAGTGTAGGCTACATGTGATGGGAGAGTTTTATAAACAAATGCCATCCCGATTGATACAAATCATCATGATTTCATTCTGCCAGGTAGGCCTTCTTTACAGTCAACATTTAATTGGGAAGGTTTTTTGGGAAAGCCTTTAGAAATGTTCATTTAAACAGTGTGTGATGACTGAATTGAACATTGCAAAGATTCAACCAAGACTTCAGACCAAAGTTTTTCAATACCTGGTTTGCATACCCATTGTTGCCTTAGCTAGCATTTACTGGTAGATATCTTGAATGAAAACATATTTCCTACCCTACCAGCTACCAGTGTCATTCAATTCTGTAAGCTGCTTCATGCAACAACCAGCTGAGAGCTTCAATATGTTACGAATATGTTACAAATTTGAAAAATGTATGATATGTTATGAATAACATTAGCTAGGGGGCTAGGTGGCTAACCCTAACGTTAGCTAAGCTAGCGGTTAGGAGTTAAGGTTAGGGTTAAGGTCAGGGTTAAGGTTAGGTTAAAGTTAGGATTAGGGGAAGGGTTAGCTAACATGTTAAGTAGTTACAAAGTAGCTAAAAAGTAGTAATTCTTTATTATCAGGAAAAACCAGGTGACAGAAAATGTCCGGTTGTTACGTCCATCGTTGAATGAATGAGACCAAAGTGCAGCGTGGAAAGTGCTCATGATATTTAATACTGAAAACACAGACAAAACAACAAAATATAAATGAACGTAAAGTTCTGCAGGGCTAGACAGCAACTGTGCAAAAACAAGATCCCACAAACTAGGGTGGAAAACAGGCTGCCTAAGTATGATTCCCAATCAGAGACAACGATAGACAGCTGCCTCTGATTGGGAACCATACCCGGCCAACAAAGAAACAGAAAACTAGAATGCCCACCCAAATCACACCCTGACCTAACCAAATAGAGAAATAAAAAGGCTCTCTAAGGTCAGGGCGTGACACCGGTTGGTATTTTTATCTTCCTCCAACATTGTCTCAGGGGATGATGTGGTCATCGAAAAATGTTGTGGTGATGGGAGGACAACCAATATTTATATTTCTATGGCTGTGGTTCTGTGTAATTGCACGTCTTTGATCTTCCAATGCAGGTCAGAGTGTTATGTAAGACATTCCCTGGTCCATACCCTGAAATTGATGTTAATTCTGAGTGCATTGCCTATTGAATGAGTGTACAACTTTATTGTCCATATGTTATAGTAAACAACAGAAATGTGTCTTTCGCTCCATTCTCAACCCCCCTCCCCCCAGCCACAGACAGCACACATACAGTTGAGACAAGCACAGAGATGGAGAGCATTGTGGGGTTATTAATGGCCTTGCTCATGGGCCCAACAGTTGGTGAATGTCCTGAGGATGTGCCTGGATCAATTCTGCCCTTTTTCCAGTGCCCGGCCCAGGAATTGAACTAGCCACCTTTCGGCTACAGGTCAAATTCTTTAGCCGCTGGGCTACCTACTGCCCCTGACTGTTGAGTTATTGACCATTTGTACAAAAATAGTGTTAAGAATAGGCCCAATCCATTGATACTTTGAAGTGTGAGAAGAGTATGCAACAATATGACAGCTCTACTATGTGCTGATCCCAAGGTCCATGGATACAAACATATTCTTAGAAAAAAGGTTCATCATCCACCATCTGGTGCTTATTTAACAGGGCACTGTCACTGGCCTGTAAAACATAGTGGGGTTTCTACAGTCTCCCTCGTCTTTACTGGCCTCTCTCTCTCTGTTCGATTTGTAAAACATAGTGGGGTTTCTACAGACTCCCTCGTCTTTACTGGCATCTCTCTCTCTGTTTGATTTGTAAAACATAGTAGGGTTTCTACAGTCTCCCTTGTCTTCACTGACCTCCCTCTCTGTTTGATTTGTAAAACATAGTGGGGTTTCTAAATTCTACCTCGTCTCCGCTGGCCTCTCTCTCTCTGTTTGATTTGTAAAACATAGTGGGGTTTCTACAGTCTCCCTCGTCTTTACTGGCATCTCTCTCTCTGTTTGATTTGTAAAACATAGTATAGTTTCTACTGTCATATCAGCTCCATTACGATACTCAAACTCCCCTCAACTCTGGCCCTCATCCCTGCCCTCGAACCCACATAACAAATCATCATTTCTACTCAGCTTGTAAAGTAAATAGGACCCCTGTAACCTCCAGTGCTATGAGAGGAAAATCACACTGTCCTGTATATGATTAAGTTACTCAATCTCTTGGGAAGCAGGAAGCCATTCTTGCAACTACCAGCTGGGGTTCCAATGGAGACGTACTGTATAGCTGTGTGTGTGTGTGTGTGTGTGTGTGTGTGTGTGTGTGTGTGTGTGTGTGTGTGTGTGTGTGTGTGTGTGTGTGTGTGTGTGTGTGTGTACGTGTTTAACTATTCTTGTGGGGACCAGAAGTCCTCACAAGAATAGTAAACTAACCAAAATTTGACCAACTGGGGATTTTGTTGGTCTCCACAAGGTCAAATGCTATTTAGCGTTAAGGTTAGAATTAGGGTTAGAATTAAAATTAGGTTTAGGGTTAGGGTTAGGTGCTAGGGTGAGTTTTAGGGTTAGGAGCTAGGGTTAGGTTCAGGGTTAGGATTAAGGTTATAGTACATTGTATGCAAAACATTGTTAAACAATGCTAGGCAGCAGGTAGCCTAGCGGTCAAGAGAGTTGGGCCAGTAATTGAAAGGTCACTTGTTCGAATCCCTGAGCCGACTAGGTGAAACATCTGTTGATGTGCCCTTGAGCAAGGCACTTAACCCCTATTGGCAACCCTGTTTTCAATATGACACCCTCCCCTTGCAGGGATAACGGCACTGAGCCTTTATCTAAAATGTTTTATCAGATTGGAGAACACATTGCGAGGGATCTTAGACTATTCCTCCATACAGAATTTTCCAGATCCTTGATATCCTTCGCCTGCACTTATGGACTGCCCTCTTCAATTCAAATCACAGGTTTACAATGGGGTTCAAGTCTGGAGACTAAGATGGCCATTGCAAAATGTTGATTTTGTGGTCAATTAACCATTTCTTTGTGGACTTCGATGTGTGCGTGGGGTTATTTTATTGCTGGAAGATCCACTTACGGCCAAGTTTTAGCCTCCTAGCAGAGGCAACCAGGTTTTTGGCTAAAATGTCCTGGTACTGAGTAAAGTTCATGATGCCGTTGACCTTAACAAGCAAAATAGCCCCATAACATCAAAGATCCACCACCATATTTTACAGTTGGTATGGGGGTATTTTCTCCTTCTTTCAACTCCAAACCCACCACTGGTGTGTGTGGCCAAAGAGCTCTATTTTCATGTCATCCAACAAATGTAAATTCCTGGAGTTTGCTAAACAGAATTTGCACTTGGATTGGAACCAGTGCTATGGTCAGATGACATGAACATAGAGCTCTTTGGCCACACACACCAGTGGTGGGTTTGGCATCAGAAGAAGGATGAAATAAGCAGAAAAGATGACTTGTTAAACAAAATCTCGGAGTAATTGTATTAGTTTAAAATTATAGAATTTGCCCGTTGTTTTTGCAATACAATAATACAATACAGCTCAGTATTTGTATTATTTACTTAATCAAGGGTGCCAGCAATTTTCGGTCATGACTGTATATGGTCGTAAGAGGAGCTGTCAGAGCATCTACTTCACTGTCAAATGAATTTGTTAGCTTATAGTGGACGATATCTATCGATCTTTAACTCTGAAGTTGAAATCAGAAAATGTCAAAGCGAACATTCATTGTCATCATTACAGCCATGCCAGGTGGATTCTATTCAACCATGACACAGGCCGTCACCATGGGGACAACAACAAACAGAACAAACCACTAGGCAGTGCAGCGGGGAGAGAGGAGAGGAGATAATCTAATCCATTCCAGTAACACAACATGGATGAAAACGCCCACACCACTGCATGGCAGCTCCCCTACGGGGAAAACTTTGTGCTGTTTCCTGTCATTTCTTTCCACAGTTTAAATGACTGCAAAGGCTTCATGTTCAATGGGCTTCCCAGGGGGGGAAAAGAGAGGGACTCATTTTATCAACTCTTTGTATATCCTTTTTTGTTGCGCTTGAGTGGTCAGTATTGTTATGGGAAGAGTCGGAGGGGGCCTTGCCAAACTGAGTCTACAGAGGTCAGGACTTGGTTCTGTGTCTTGTTCCTATAAGAAGTCTGTGTATTAAATCAAATTATGCGCATCGCTAGATATATCCATAAGCCTCATACCAAGCAACTGAAGTTGGACACCTTCATACATACACTGCCTTCAGAAAGCATTCATACACCTTAACTTATTCCACATTGTGTTGTGTAAAGGCCTTAATTCAAAATGGATTAAGTAAAAAATTTTCTCACCTATCTACACACAATACCCCATAATGACAAAGTGAAAACACGTTTGTAGAAATGTTTGAAAATGTATTGAAAATTAAATATAGAAATATCTAATTTACATAAGTATTCGCACCCAAGTCTCTAAGAGCTTTCCACACATGGATTGTGCAACATTTGCCCATTATTCTTTGCAAAATTATTCAAGCTCTGTCACATTGGTTGTTGATCATTGCTAGACAACCATTTTCAGGTCTGGCCATAGATTTTCAAGTAGATTTAAGTAAAAAATGTAACTCAACCACTCAGGAATATTCCCTGTCTTCTTGGTAAGCAACTCCAGTGTACGTAGATTTGACCTTGTGTTTTAGGTAATCGTCCTGCTTAAAGGTGAATTAATCTCTCCGTGTGTGGAGGTAAGTAGACTGAACCGGTTTTTCTGGTTTTTCTGGTTTTTCTGTAGAATTTTGCCTGTGCTTAGCTCTATTCTGTTTCTTTTTTATCCTGAAAAACTCCCCAGTCCTTAACGATTACAAGCATACCAATAACATGATGCAGCCACCACTATGCTTGACAATATGGAGAGTGGTACTCAGCTAACATATGGAATTTTAAGATGGTCATACTATGGATCACTTAACTATTTGATGTTGAATGTTAGAACCCCTTTAGGAAATCAGAAAAATATATTGAACAATTATTTAATTAAATATTACATTTGGCTTTTACTACTATAGCCCATAGGTTTGAAGTGTCTGTCCTACATCTAGGAGATATAAGAAATCTCAGGAAATATTTTAGTTTTTTTGGACACAAAACTACCTCCATACTTTCGTTTGTTTGTATGGGTTACCATCAGTTCGGTCGGAGAACACCATCTTGTTCGTGAGAGTCTCCCCTTTCCACAGTGGCATCATATTAGTTTGTAGTGCTGCAGGTTTTAGTTTTTCCATTTTTGTTTTGAGGTTGGACTTTAGCACATATAACTCATTAGCGCACCGATTGGTGTCACCTCGTTAGTCAGTATTGTGTTACACCTGTGCTGGTTAACAACTCGTTAGTGGGAAGGTGTTTCACCTGTGCAGGCTCAGGTGTTATTTAAGAGTGGCTGGCCCAGTGTTCTTGAGAGATGTGGAGGGTCAACACTTTAGTTGACTTGCCTTATTTTGATTTCTGGACAAACAATAATTTCTGATTTTGATTTGCTTCCGGTCTTTAAGTTTGGAGTATAAAATTGAGCACACAGCCATGTAAGCTCCATAGACAAACATTGGTAGTAATGGCCTTAATGAAAAGCTCAGTGACTTTCAACGTAGCACCGTCATAGGATGCACCTTTCCAACAATTCAGTTAGTCAAATTTCTGCCCTGCTACAGCTGCCCTGGTCAACTGTAAGTGCTGTTATTGCGAAGTGGAAACATCTAGGAGCAACAATGGCTTGGCCTCGAAGTGGTAGGCCACACAACCTCACCGAACAGGACCACTGAGTGCTGAAGTACGTAGCACGTAAAATGAGTCTGTCCTCGGTTGCAACATTCACTACCGAGTTCCAAGCTGCCTCTGGAAACAACGTCAGCACAAGAACTGTTCGCTGGGAGCTTCATTAAATAAAAGTTTCCATGGCCGAGCAGCCGCACACAAGCCTAAGATCACAATGCCAAGCGTCGGCTGGAGTGGTGTAAAGCTTGCTGCCATTGGACTCAGGTGCAGTGGCAACGCTTTCTCTAGAGTGATGAATCACGCTTCACCATCTGGCAGTCCGACGGACAAATCTGGGTTTGGAGGATAACAGGAGAACGCTACCTGCCCGAATGCATAGTATCAACTGTAAAGTTTGGTGGAGGAGGAATAATGGTCTGCGGCTGTTTTTCATGGTTCGGGCTAGGCCCCTTAGTTTCAGTGCAGGGAAATCTTAACGCTACGACATACAATGACGATTCTGTGCTTCCAACTTCGTGGCAACAGTTTGGGGAAGGCCATTTCTTGTTTCAGCACTACAATGCCCCTTGCATAAATCGAGGTTGATACAGAAATGGTTTGTCGAAATCGGTGTGGAAGAACTTGATTGGCCTGCACAGAGCCCTGACTCCCTCGAACACTTTTGGGATGAATTGGAACGCTGACTGCAAGGCAGGACTAATCGCCCAAGATCACTAATGCTCTTGTGGCTGAATCGAAGCAAGTCCCCGCAGCTATGATCCAACATCTAGCGGAAAGCCTTCCCAGAAGAGTGGAGGCTGTCATAGCAGCAAAGGGGGGACCAACTCCATATTAATGCCCATGATGTTGGAATGAGATGTTTGAGCAGGTGTCCACATACTTTTGGTCATGTATATGTACTGTCACATTATGTAAAATAATTGTGTGAAGCTTGTCAGTTGTAATGAGTATTAAGAATGATTCAGATATAAATCATTGCGCTGTGGCTGCTAGTTGGCTACAGGCACTCCTGTACATGGTAACGGACATAAACCACCAGTATCGCTGATTAGCACTGATCAGTCAAAAATTAATTTTAAAAACTACACGTGCAAGGAGTCTGATAGTTGATAAACAAAAATATCAACTTTTAATTGACTAAACAGTGTCTATGATGACATGTCCTCTCTACTCCCTACAATAATTGAATGACAACCCAATTTACAGTACATGCAATCATTAAAAAACGTTTATTAGGTTCCTCAAGCCTAATTTATTTATATAACACTAATCGTAAGCTTTTACGGTGGCTCTGGCCACCAACCACACTAACTCCGCTTGCAGCTCATCAAATGTTGAGGGCACTAAAACCCTTCAGATAATTATCTCTTCTAATGGCCCTTTAAAAATGGCTTCCCCCTTTAGATAATCTGTTGAATTTGCTATGGCATTAATATATAAATCTCATTGACAGCATGTCATAGCTTCCTGCTCTGGTTTAGCAAAGCAGAGTGAGCTGGGTTCAAAAGGGCCATGGCTCAGCATTACGTAAGCATCTTTCTGGCGTATCATACCTCACTATGATTTATCCTGGCTCCAGGCAGCCGTGTCCGTTGTGTAATGGCCAGACGCTATCCCCAAGAACACCTTGCTCTCCCTTAAACATTTTGTAACCCAGATCGCTTTCTTTAAAGGCCCTGTGCAGTCGAAAACCATGATTTTCCTGATTTTTCTATATATTTCCTCACTATGAGTTTGGAATAGTACTGTGAAATTGTGATAAGGTTGAGAATGCCCTTTTAGTGTAAGAGCTGTTTGAAAAGAACGCCTGCAATTTCAGCCTGTTTTAGTTGGATGGAGTTTTGGCCTGGTGAGTTCCAAACCTCTCTGCCTACAAAAGCTAGTTTTTAGTTTTTCCTCCCCACTCAGACCACTCCCAGACAGTCCTAGCAAAATATTTGCTTCAGCAATTGCTCTTTGCTAAGAAGCTATTTGTGAAAACAATCACATTAAGGTACTTAATTCTCACCCATAAAGTATTTAATATTGAGATAAAAATGGCTGCATTGGACTTTTAATTGACAGTAAACCACTGATTTGGTCATGGAGGCTAGTCTACAGCAAATGGAATACCAGAGGTAAGCATAAACGCTTCGAACCATTCTCCATTTCACAGAGTATGAGAGTATGTGTTGTAAGTATAAATGTTAGAGGGACATTGGCATCCCTTATCCACAACGAACAGGCTATATTTGAGCTAGTTGATGCAGTAATCATTATTTTATTTAAAAAATGGGCATGTTTGATTGGATGCTGATGCCAAATAGTTAGCCATCTGTGCTGAGGCAAATTCATTCTATTCTTACATTTCAATATTACTGTAGGCTTTTACACACCGGAGGCGGAATGCAATTTTCTTAGGGCTGCGAGGGAGCTCGAAGCCACATCTCTTTGCGAAAAAATGGTCAGAAATGTTTAACATGGGCATCCAGTCAAACAAAAGTATCAAATTATTTCCATTGGGAAATTACTAATTTGTCTAAAACATATGAACATAATAGCAATATTTCCATTGCAAGTTAATGTTTTTTTAAACATTTTTGTCACTGAGTTTGAGTGCAAAGTGTTTTCAATTTGATTCGCCTGGAGGTCTCCTGGCCACCTTGGAGATGGCATGTTCCCAGGGGGCCAGTGGAAGGGAAGGTATGGTGCACCACAGCGGCAGCACAAAGATGAGTCATCAGCATGTCACCTGCCCAGAACAGGGGAGTGGAGGGTCACAGAAGAGTGTAACGCTTCACTAACTCCCCATCTACAAGTCGCAACTTCCGTTTCATTAAACCAGGTAGAGGATAATGAGCTCTTTCCTATTCAGGCTCATTTTGCTAATGTAAAAAGTTGAAGAGGAAGTGAAGAGGGACTCGTCATCTCCTATGGCATCCCGCTTTTTGATGCTTAATACTTTTAGTGTGTCCTTGAACTCTTTACAACCCCCTAATGTAAGTTTTTTTTGTCAAGAGAAGAATCTGATGTGTTCGGAGAAAATACATTTTTTCTGAAGTTGGTCTTTTTAAAACATCCTCATATGTCTAGGTTTCATGCATTAGAGAAAAGCAAACTATATCAGCCCACCATTTCATGAATCCCCATCTGACACGACCCTGAATGTCAAGTTCACTGGAACAACTACATGGATTAGAACAATGGAGTAATTCGCTAAATGGAATAAGTGCCAAGCTAACAAGCGATGAGAGGAGCAGGATGATGCACATGGCTGATCACGTCGGCCTACAGGTCAGGGTCCCTTCTCCTTCAGTATACAGTGCCTTAGGAAAGTATTCAGACCCCATGACTTTTTCCACATTTTGTTACGTTACAGCATTATTATTTTTCCTCATCAATCTACACACAATACCCCATAATGACAATGCAAAAACAGGTTTTTAGAAATGTTTGCAAATTTATTACATATAAAAAACTGAAATATCACATTTAAATAAGTATTCAGACCCTTTTACTCTGTACTTTGTTGAAGCACCTTTGGCAGCAATTACAGCGTTGAGTCTTCTTGGGATTGACGCTACACGTTTGGCACACCTGTATTTGGGGAGTTTCTCACATTCTTCTCTGCAGATCCTCTCAAGCTCTGTCAGGTTGGAGGGAAGTGTTGTTGCACAGCTATTTTCAGGTCTCTCCAGAGATGTTCGATCGGGTTCAAGTCCTGGCTCTGGCTGGGCCTTTCAAGGACATTCAGAGACTTGTCCCGAAGCCACTCCTGCTTTATCTTGGCTATGTGCTTAGGGTCGTTGTCCTGTTGGAAGGTGAACCTTGCCCCAGTCTGAGGTCCTGAGTGCTCTGGAGCAGGTTTTCATCAAGGATCTCTCTGTACTTTGTTCCGTTCATCTTTGCCTCAATCCTGACTAGTCTCCCAGTCCCTGCCACTGAAAAACATCCCCACAGCACAATGTTACCACCACCATGCTTCACGGTAGGGATGGTGCCAGGTTTCCTCCAGACGTGACGCTTGGCATTCAGGCCAAAGAGCTCAATCTTGGTTTCATCAGACCAGAAAATCTTGTTTCTCATGGTCTGAGAGTCTTTAGGTGCCTTTTGGCAAACTCCAAGCGGGCTGTCATGTGCCTTTTTACTGAGGAGTGGCCTCCGTCTGGCCACTCTACCATAAAGGCCTGATTGGTGGAGCTGCAGAGATGGTTGTCCTTCTGGAAGGTTCTCCCATCTCCACACATGAGCTCTAGAGCTCTGTCAGAGTGACCATCGGGTTCTTGGTCACCTCCCTGACCAAGGCCTTTCTCCCCTGACTGCTCAGTTTGGCTAGGCGGCCATCTCTAGGAAGAGCCTTGGTGGTTCCAAACTTCTTCCATGTAAGAATGATGGAGGCCGCTATGTTCTTGGGGACCTTCAATGCTGCAGAAATGTTTGGTACCCTTCCCCAGATCTGTGCCTCGACACAATCCTGTCTCGGAGCTCTACGGACAATTCCTTCAACCTCATGGCTTGGGGTTTTGCTCTGACATGTATTGTCAACTGAGGGACCTTATATAGACAGGTGTACGTCTGTCCAAATCATGTCCAATTAATTTAATTTTCCACATTTACCACAGGTGGACCCCCAATAAAGTTGTAGAAACATCTCAAAGATGATAAATGCAAACAGGATGCACATGAGTTCAATTTCTAGTATCATAGCAAAGGGTCTGAATACTTATGTAACTAAGTTTTTTTTTTTTTTATGCAAAAAAAAATGGCTAAAATTTCTACAAATCTTTTTGCGTTGTCATTATGGGGTATTGTGTACAGTAGACTGCTGAGTATTTTTATTTATGTAATACATTTTAGAATAAGGCTGTAACGTAACAAAATTTGGAAAAAGTCAAGGGGTCTGAATACTTTCCGAAGGCACTGTAACTGTAAAAGCTGCAGCCTAATGCTGATATTTTTTTCCACTAATTGGACTTTTGACCATTTTCTCATCAGATCTTTTACAGAGCTGATCTGATTAATCAAAATATTTTAGAAATTACATTTACTTTTGATACTTAAGTTTATTTAAAGCCAAATACTTTTAGACTTTTACTCAAGTAGAATTTTACTGGGTGACGTTGACTTTTACTTGAGTCATTTTCTATTAAGGTATTTTTACTTTTATTCAAGTATGACAATTGAATACTTTTCCCCCCACATAGCCAAAGATTAGCTCTGTGGTGCCATCCAGTGCCGGTCATCCGGTGCGTAATGTGAATGCACAGTAATGAGTCTGAGTTTACTCTGGCTTTAATTGCCCCTTCCTACCTACTGTGTGTGTGCCTGCGTGCGTGCGTGCGTGTGTGTGTGTGTGTGCGCGCGTCTACACACGTGCATACATGTGATGGCGGTTCCCCTTCTTGTTACTTGACAGTGAGATAAACCTGGATTAAATGTTATAATTGTGGACATGATCATTTATAGACAATACAATTATCATAAATAGACTCATACAACAGTATAATACTGCATGCAACTGGATTCAAAGACAGAGGAAGACATTTTGTATTCATCCTTCTTACCTAATATAATTCAACCCCCCCAGCCTAAAAACCCTATAAGGCTATGCATGGCATACTGCTTATTTGGCAAACTGTTTTTCCAAAAGGAAACTTTTCTGCTGATCCAGCACAGTTGAGGGGAAATTCAATACATCAGCAAATGTATCAAACTTTTCTTGGATCATCATCTCGAGGCCTCTTGACACAATCATTATGATGCATTGGGTAGCCCAAGGCAGTACGTGATGAGTGAGGAGGTGTCATTCGATTTGAATATGGGGGAGGTCTAACACTGTAATTGTAATATGAGCTCCCTGTGAATACAATTTCCTCAAGCACCCATTTATCCAATGTTTTTTCCCTTCTGAACAATAGCACATTTCACAGAACTACCCACGAAGGAGGGAGGGCTCTCAGGGGATGAAGACTTCAATATTTGCCTAAAATGGTGGGAAAGTGGGCGAGATATGTCGTGATTTAGAAAAAGGCGGTGAGTCTTTGTTTCTGACGATTTATCTTTTTGACACCTCATAAAGGTTTCCGAAAACAACTCATATTATTCAAACATCATCCCTCAACCGTGGAGTTATGTGTATCCGTGTGAGGAATGATCTGGCGCTTTAGCAGTTTGACTTTAGCAAGACAGAGTATCGTCCCACTAACTGGACTTATTCCCTTTTGGGTCGGGCACAGTCGTGTGTGTGTTACGTTCCCCAGTTTCTGTGTTGTTGTGGGTTTGTATGGGCTAGGCCCAAGAATGCCCGTACTTAGTGAATGTCGCAGGGGGTAGGCCAGTCCTGTACTGTAGCGTCTTTGTCCTCTATTGTTTTGAAGCCCTCAATGCTCACTCTGTGGCCGAGGAACGTGACCTCTCTTTGCAGGGTGTAGCTTGAGGCCTACGGCATGGATCCTCTCCAAGATCTCCCTCAGTGCCTCGAAGGCAGCATCAAAGTCCAGCCCATGTGCCAGCACATTGTCCAGGTTCACTAAACAGCGTTCAGGGGACAAGCCAGCCAGTACGTTCAAATGTTGCTGGGGAGTTGCATAGTCTGAACGAAATGGTCTTGAACTGCCACAGGTCCAAAGAACCATGGGGACCCCACCACCAAGTCAATGGACTCATCCATCTGGGACAGTTATGTCATTCACCTGGCGGTAGTCCACACAGTGCCTCCATGTCCCTTCCTTCTTTTGGACCAACACCACTGGGAAGGCCCAGGGGCTGTCTGAGGGTTCAATAATATCAGTTATCAGTGTCTTGCACATTCTGATCTGCAATGGCCTGCTATCTAGTTGGGAGGCGACAGTGGCGCTGACGGATGGGGCTGGCGTCGCCTGTATTGATTCGGTGCTGCACCAGATGAGTACACCCAACATCTCCAGGGGTGGTGGTGAAGCTGTGGCGGAACTCAAACAGCAGATCCCAAAGGCAAAGTTGTTGTTCCGGCTCCATGCCTTCGCAGTTCTTCTCCCAAATTGACTGAATCACTTCACCAGCGACGAGCTCTGCAGTCTGTGACCAGGGGAGATAGAGGCCGACTGGGTGAGCACTGCAGGGCATGGCACTTGGTCAGTTGGCTTATGAGTCCATGTAGGACCCCTGGGGGGTCACAGTTTGGATGGCTGTGGGGAATAGGAGTTGAGTCAGGCTGGGCATGGGGTACTATTCACCAGTGGTAGTCTCTCTGTGGGTGGGTTTTTGGTGTGGAGCCCAGTCTATCCCCTACTGCACTGGGCCCATCCCGTTTCCTGAACGTTGTGGATCTGGAGTGGCTCTAGATTCCACGAGGATGCAATATCTGATCTGGTGGTCTTTCTGGCTACAGTGGCAGCAGAATCGGCATGACACATTCGTTGATCCACCATAAGGTTAGGGTAGGCGTCGTGTTGAGGTTCTGTCTGCCGCTAGTCGAGGTGGGGTGCTTGGAAGTTTCACCTGGTACGTTTGGGAGTGGGGTCTCCCAGCTGAGGTGGCCTGCACTTCTCTGAGGACTTCCTCGACAGTCAGAGCCTTCATTAGTGCCACCTCTAGCGTCTCTGGTCCTCTGAGGTGTTAGCTGATGAAAGCCTTTGTAGCAAGAGTCATGACAACGCTGTCTGAGTAGTGGGGATATTCTTTCCGCACCAAATAGCAAACCTCGGTGACATAAACACCAAGTGTCTCCACGGGCTTACACCTCACCACAGCTGGCACCGGCTGACCAAACCGCAGAGCTATTGCAGTTTCTATAGCCTGGGGATCCTGCATCTCCTGTTCAGACAGGTCCAGTAGTACTCGCTGGGCTTCCCCTTCCAGTGACATAGCCAACTCTAATGCTCTCTCTGTAGTGGAACCTGTTAGCTGCAGCCACAAACTAGGCTTTGAAGGCTTCCCATGATGCTTTTCCATTAAACTAGCTATTGTCAAGGAAAATAGAGACCACCATAGAAAATATAATCTGTCTATGTAGACAACTGCCTCAAACTGAGCTATCTAATGATAAGTTGGTGGGTGCTTATATTTGTTCTATTTCACACATGTATTATATGCATGTGTAAATGTGTTTTTTATATCCCAACTCTCCCTGAGACACACTCAACAGCAACTAGGGTTAAGCACCTTGCTCAAGGGCACATTGGCAGATTTGTTCACCTTGTCAGCTCAGGGATTTGAACTGGCAGCCTTTTTATTGCTGGCCCTAACACTCTAACCGCTAGACTACTTGCCAATGAATTAGCCTCTAGTTGCACACTGTGTTGACTAGTGAGATGCTGTGCTATATGTCTCTCTGTCAGCTCATAAACGCAATAGCATGGTGTCAGGGTGAGCTGATGAGTCTTTCATCTGTAATACACTCGTCTGCCCATAGGCAGTAGGTACCAACCTCATTGGGGGAGATGCTTTCTCTGATGTCTAAATTACTCACCTCTCTTATTCACAGTGTTCTTCTTAGGTTGTCATCTTATTCAGTATGTAGGGTATACTTTAATCTAATAAGCGCATGTAGCTAATTGTCAATTAATAAAGAAACAATTTGCTTGGGTAATATGAAATTGGGCAAATATGTTGAAAGGATTGTAAATAAACAAACTGAACATTGCTTATGTTATTGTATTCAGTGGCTAGTTTAACAAAACCACAGTGTGGATTACAACCGCTCCTTGTCAATAGACTGCTTTCAAGGCAAGTAAACAATATCTTTCTATGTAAAATCGTTGATCTATCCCTTTAAATGCAGTGGTGAAAAAAATAAATTGTTATACTTGAGTAAAACTAAAGATACCTTAATAGAAAATGACTCAAATAAAAGTGAAAGTCTAAAAGTATCTGGTTTTAAATGTACTTAAAGTACATTGGTAGAAAAATTACTTAATTGTCATACTTGAGTAAAATTAAAAAGTTAAAGTAAATACTATACATCAAATTCCTTATATTAAGCAAACCAGAAACTATTCAACAGAAACACAGGATTGCCTCCCACTCTGTAACACAACTCTAATATCCTATCCATGATTCAAATAGGATCAACAGTAATACATTCCTATGGCAGGCATTTCAATCTTGCTCCAGGCTCTTTTCGCCTCTCCTCCATTCGTCTCCCTGTGACGACTACACACAAACATGCATGCAATCACACACACAAACATTCATGTTTGGCCTGAACGTATGTTGTTATCATAAAGCTGCATTGTTCTTTGGATTCCATGTTTAAAACTACAGTTCCCTGCATTGTGTTTCACATCAGCACCGCCGCATCTGGCCTCCATCCGCAATGATTTGACCTGAAAAACTCCTGTGGGCGAGAGCTTACATGCAACTCGAATAAGAAAATACTTCACAAGCAATCAAACATCCACTGACCAAAACATAGCAGAAAGTGATCGATTCAATGGATACACTGTATATAAGCCCCCCTACAGTTTACTGATACACTTCTTCACAAGAATTAGTAAAGCCTGAGTCACCTTAGAAGAACAGAAAAATATTAAGAGCCATAAACATAATATATATACACTGCTCAAAAAAATAAAGGGACCACTAAAATAACACATCCTAGATCTGAATGAATGAACTATTCTTATTAAATACTTTTTTCTTTACATAGTTGAATGTGCTGACAACAAAATCACACAAAAATTATCAATGGAAATCAAATTTATCATCCCATGGAGGTCTGGATTTGGAGTCACACTCAAAATTAAAGTGGAAAACCACACTACAGGCTGATCCAACTTTGATGTAATGTCTGTCGTGTCTTTGACTATGCCAGATTAATTGCTATGACATGCTATTCTATAAAATAATTTCTCCGTAATTAATATTACCTGATTGAACTAATCATGTAAATGTTAATTAACTAGAGAGGGACACCACGAAAGAATATTTATAGAGCTGTTATCTTTCGAATAAACTCTTAAAGATTTAGTAAGATTTTACATCCATAACAGTCACATTAATCGTCATTTTATTCAGTCTCATCTGAAAGTTGTAAATCCTTGATTATCTGCAAGAATCCTGGCTAACAAGTTGAATCAGCAATACAAAATTGGGTTTAATTATTTATTTACTAAATACCTAACTAATCACACAGAATCACACATATACAATTAAATCATAACTTGATCACAAATTACGTCATACAGAAAAACGTCCCTAGCGGGCGGAATAGATATGACAGCTTGTTACACAAAGGGAAGGGGCTGAGTCCTAGTGAAAGAGCGGGAGACTGGAACATAGGCGAGCTGTGCTATCGTAAATACAGTATCTTATGCATTCTAAATTACCGCCCATTCGAAAAGGAAAATGCAATAAATATTTACTCTGAGCTGCGCTTCAGTAGGTTGGTGGTAGATGGGCCGTGTCGCCAACCCGAGTCCTCTGTCCTTTGAAGAATGTCTCTGGTGCTAACTCAACGGCTAGGAGATATCACTTCTGTAGTTATTATCTGAACCATTCTGACACCGGACCGTCATCCTGGTGTGCCCGGAACAGAAAGTTATATTCTTGTCAATGGCTTTTATAGTGGAGGGAGGGGGGTGTGTCTGAAAAGTTTATAACCCATGCCTCTTCACAGGGGCGGGCCACTGTGAGCAGAGGAACACTTATGAAAGTCCAGATCTCTCATTTGGAAGCTAAACTTACATTTCACCTCTTCACAAATAATGTCATATTCAAACATTTGAATTAAACAACAATTCCATGTGAATCCGATACCTCTGACGTTTAGACTTTCCACAGTAGAGTTTATGTCATTCTATCATTGATGAGAATGTGTCAGAGGGCAACCGAACTGACATAATATACCTTAAGTACCACCGCATATGTTCAGTTGGTCGGATTACCAGAATATAGTTCATTTCCCCCCACTTCTGATGTTCCCAGAACCTCTATGTTAACCAAGGGGTTTTCTTATGTCACATCAGTTATAGTAGGGAGAAGGAAAAGGGGGGAAAGAGGTATTTATGACTGTCATAAACCTACCCCCACTGCCAACGTCATGACATGTCCTTAAAACAAGTCAAAATGAGGCTCAGTAGTGTGTGTGGCCTCCACGTGCCTTAATGACCTCCCTACAACGCCTGGGCATGCTCCTGATGAGGTGGCGGATGGTCTCCTGAGGGATCTCCTCCCAGACCTGGACTAAAGCATCCGTCAACTCCTGGACAGTCTGTGGTGCAACGTGGCGTTGGTGGATGGAGCGAGACATGATGTCCCAGATGTGCTCAATTGGATTCAGGTCTGGGGAACGGGCGGGCCAGTCCATAGCATCAATGCCTACCTCTTGCAGGAACTGCTGACACACTCCAGCCACATGAGGTCTAGCATTGTCTTGCATTAGGAGGAACCCAGGGCCAACCGCACCAGCATATGGTCTCACAAGGGGTCTGAGGATCTCATCTCGGTACCTAATGGCAGTCAGGCTACCTCTGGCGAGCCCATGGAGGGCTGTGCGGCCCCCCAAAGAAATGCCACCCCACACCATGACTGACCCACCGCCAAACCGGTCATGCTGGAGGATGTTGCAGGCAGCAGAACATTCTCCACGGCGTCTCCAGACTGTCACGTCTGTCACGTGCTCAGTATGAACCTGCTTTCATCTATGAAGAGCACAGGGCACCAGTGACGAATTTGCCAATCTTGGTGTTCTCTGGCAAATGCCAAACATCCTGCACGGTGTTGGGCTGTAAGCACAACCCCCACCTGTGGACGTCGGGCCCTCATACCACCCTCATGGAGTCTGTTTCTGACCGTTTGAGCAGACACATGCACATTTGTGGCCTGCTGGAGGTCATTTTGCAGGGCTCTGGCAGTGCTCCTCCTGCTCCTCCTTGCACAAAGGCGGAGGTAGCGGTCCTGCTGCTGGGTTGTTGCCCTCCTACGGCCTCCTCCACGTCTCCTGATGTACTGGCCTGTCTCCTGGTAGCGCCTCCATGCTCTGGACACTACGCTGACAGACACAGCAAACCTTCTTGCCACAGCTCGCAATGATGTGCCATCCTGGATGAGCTGCACTACCTGAGCCACTTGTGTGGGTTGTAGACTCCGTCTCATGCTACCACTAGAGTGAAAGCACCGCCAGCCCCCCTACAGTGTGCAAGATCCATTGATTCGTACAATTTGTAAAACTCATCTCCCGTCCGAATGCTTGAAAAAACATATACAAAGTAACAAAATGTGATATCATATCACATAAAAGTGAATTACCTAGGCAACCAACTACAGAGATTGATGGGGAGGGGAGCAGGAGAGGGGGACTCACGTACTTCAATCAAGCAGGCTTCAGTCATCCACTTGGCTTCAGTCATCCCCAAAATTGAAGCGGGATACAAATCCAGTTATGGCCTCCTTGTCAGATCTCACACTGGGCAGACAGCTGTGTGATGGACAGCTCACACAGCTTCCCCACCTACGGTGCTGGATCAAGGGTGACCTCGTTAAAGAGGTGCCTACGTAGCCTGTAATGTTTTTGAAAAGGGAAATGTTTGTTAAATAGGTAGTTAATTTAATTCTGAGTTATGATGCTATCAATTAGTTTATGTAGTGATCTACTCATTCTAAAATGTGTTTTCTGGTATTTTTGAAGTACTCAATTTGAAATATGCAATATTTGGTTGTGCACTTTTTGGTGAAACTTTTCATTGTTTGTATTTGGCATGTGTGTGCCTGAAATGCTTAATTGATTTGAAATGAATAACTATGACTTACAGTATGTTGGTTCTGTCTTCACAGGCTTCACAGCATATCCCCGCTTCTTTGCCTTGGGAAAGCTGATTTTGTATCACAGAATTCCTGCTGCGGTGGTTGCCTGGGAAGCTGTGCAGACAGAGTAGATGTTGAATTTTCTAAAATGTCTATCATTACCGCTTGATGATAGTGGAAAGATTAAAGGAGATGGAAGAGGAATAATAATAACCCCTCTAATCATCATGATTAGCCCCAATGAATTAAGACAACAACCCCACACAATGGAATGGCAAAATGTGATTTTCAGGGGTAAATTACAAATTCTCTACACACCAGTGGAGGCTGCTGAGGGGAGGACGGCTCATAATAATGGCTGGAACGAAGCAAATGGAATGGCATCAAACCATGTGTGTGATGTATTTGATACCATTCCACCTACTCGCTCCAGCCATTACCACGAGCCCGTCCTCCTCAATTAAGGTGCCACAAACCTCCTGTGATACACACTGCAACTCCTTTTGTGGACAACATTACTTTGTGCCAGCTGTGTGCTGGCTAGTTCTCAGACTCGATGTAGGGGGCTAAGGGCTGGAAGAACAACAACCATATAGTGACTATCAGGTGTGTTACAGAAAATATACCGTTCACAAGTCAAAGCAGCCACAGCCACAGTTAGAGCCACAGGCATCATGTCAGACTCATCAAACTGTTCTGTCTATCCGAAATGAAAAGGAGCCACTGCTGTAGGAAGTCTTCATTCTTTGGAAAATAGTGTAACGTTTAATTAATACTATGGCATCCAGTTACAACATTGTGTGATTTTTCCTGCATGATGGTAAGTAGCTTGCTACCTTAACAGTCACAACACAAATTAAAAGGGCTTAGTTGCCCCCCCCCCCCCCCCCAAGTGGCGCAGCGGTCTAAGGTGCTGCATCGCAGTGTTGCGTCGTCACTACAGCCTGAGGTTTGATCCCCAGGCTGTAGTGACTGGGAGTCCCTATAGGGCAACACACAATTGGCCCAGCGCTGTGAGGGTTTGGCCGGGGGGGCTTTACTTGGTTCATCACGCTCAAGCGACTCCTTGTGGCGGTCCGGGCGCCTGCAGGCCGACTGCGGTTGTCAGTTGAACTGTGTTTCCGCCGACTCATTGGTGCGATTGGCTTCCGGGTTAAGTGAGCGGATGTTAAGAATGTCGCATTGTGGGTAATGTTTCGCATGACTCGACCTTCACCTCTTCCGAGCCTGTTGGGGAGTTGCAGCGCTGAGACAAGATCATAATCACGAAATTGGGGAGAAAAAGGGGGGTGAAAATTACTAATAAAATATAGAAAATGGGTTAGTTACCAGTATTGTTCTGCTTGAGCTATTTTACGGTTTGTAAACAAAGCCATATGATGTGCACATGTGATAACGGTTTTAAGGCGTTACATATTTTAAGTAGTTAAGATTATACAACGCTACCATTGGTGTGTAAAATGTCCGCCATTACATGACGTTGCATAATGCCGGAAGTAATTCATTTAACATGAGGGGACCAGTAACTTTATGATCAACTTTGTCCAGCTATGGTACTTTTTTATACTTGGTTCAACTTACTATGAACTGGTTTCATCCAAATATCATCCAATGTAATGAAAAACATGATTTTCAGTGTTTGGGACTTAAGCCATTAAAATACATACACAGCATCTGTCTGCAACTAGCTGCCACACCCAGGAAGATGCTGCAGATACATATTTTATCTTGCATCACTGGGATGTTCTGGTTCGACACAATAAGACTGATGGCCTATCAGGGTTTGATTTGTAAAGGTTATTGAAGGTCACCTTTATCACTGTTCGCTGCTCCATTCTGGGATAATGACCCGAGGGGTGTTTTTGGGGGGTAGCCAGGAGGGCGAGACGGATTTAGCTGACATATCATCCGGAGAGAGGATTGATTGTACAAGCAGGGTATGAATATGATTGCAAGGGGAAGAGTGAAGTGCTTCATCGACCACAACTTCAGCTCTGGCATATTTTGGTCTTCCTTTCAAGCAGTGCATTAAAGCTTTTTACTCTCCCTCTTGGTAGAGAAAGTCATTTCAGGATGCACCACCCTTTTTGTTGAGCGTCCCTTTCTTTAAACCCATCCCAAAATTAATTTCTGTCATCTCTCGTATAAATGTAATCCACAAAGCCTCTTCATTCAGTTATAACATTACGCGAGGATAAGGCTTGCATGCGTGCACAGGGTACAGGATATCCTTTCTTTGTTCCCTCATGTCAGAGGATTTTAGATGACTGCCCCAGCCCCTTAGCCTCACTTGACCTAGAGGGGCGTACATGGTCAAGGTTGGGCATGAACACCTGGAGCTATCCATCCCAATGAATGGGCCTTGGACTGCATTTCCCTTCATGTCCTCTAAGGCTAAATTCATGGGGATGGCTGCACTCGCCCACTTGGCAGAGTGAAGCTTCAAGGCCGTCTGGATGAGAATTAGTCTCTGTCTAATGTTGGTTTGTCTACAGCCACTCTCCATGTCAAAACCTCTGCCCAGATACGCTAACAATGCATTCACGGGGTGTTTCTGTTAAAACTTCTGACGGATGAGGGGCAGTATTGAGTAGCTTGGATGAATAAGGTGCCCAGAGTAAACTGCCTGCTACTCAGGCCCAGAAGCTAAGATATGCATATTATTAGTAGATTTGGATAGAAAACACTCTGAAGTTTCTAAATCTGTTGAATGATGTCTGTGAGTATAACAGAACTCATATGGCAGGCAAAAACCTGAGAAAAAAATCCAACCAGGAAGTGGGAAATCTGAGGTTTGTAGGTTTTCAAGTCTTTGCCTATCCAAGATACAATGTATATTTGGTCCGATTGCACTTCCTAAGGCTTCCACTAGACGTCAACAGTCTTTAGAACCTTGTTTCAGGCTTCTACTGTGAAGGGGGAGAGAATACGAGCTGTTTGAGTCAGGGGTCTGGCAGAATGCCATGAGCTCAGTCAGGCGCCCAGCCGTGAGAGCTAGCTGCGTTCCTTTTCATTTCTAAAGACAAAAGAATTGTCCGGTTGAAACATTATTGAAGACATATGATAAAAACATCCTAAAGATTGATTCTATACATCGTTTGACATGTTTCTACAAACTGTAATATAACTCTTTTGACTTTTTGTCTGGACTAAGTGTGCCTGCGCCTCACGAACAAAAAGGAGGTATTTGGACATAAATTATGGACTTTATCGAACAAAACAAACATTTATTGTGGAACTGGGATTCCTGGGAGTGCATTCTGATGAAGATTATCAAAGGTAAGTGCATATTTATAATGCTATTTCTGACTTCTGTTGACTCCACAACATGGCAGGTATCTGTATGGCTTGTTTTGGTCTCTGAGCGCTGTACTCAGATTATTACATGGTGTGCTTTTTCCGTAAAGCTTTTTTGAAATCTGACACAGCGGTTGCATTAAGGAGAAGTATATCTTTAATTCCATGTATAACACTTGTATTTTCATCAACATTTATGATGAGTATTTCTGTAAATTGATGTGGCTCTCTGCAAAATCACCGGATGTTTTGGAATCAAAACATTACTGAACATAACGAGCCAATGTAAACTAAGATTTTTGGATTTAAATATGAACTTTATCGAACAAAACATACATGTATTGTGTAACATGAAGTCCTATGAGTGTCATCTGATGAAGATCAAAGGTTAGTGATTCATTTTATCTCTATTTCTGCTTTTTGTGACTCCTCTCTTTGGCTGGAAAAATGGTTGTGTTTTTCTGTGACTAGGTGCTGACCTAACATAATCGCATGGTATGCTTTCGTCGTAAAGCCTTTTTGAAATCGGACACTGTGGTGGGATTAACAACAAGTTTATATTTAAAATGGTGTATACTACTTGTATGTTTGAGGACTTTTAATTATGAGATTTCTGTTTGAATTTGGTGCCCTGCACTTTCACTGGATGTTGTCAAATCGATCCCGTTAACGGGATTTCATCCGTAAGAAGTTTTAACTGGCTTTACACAAGGTTTTCCTCAGAGAGCGAGTACAGGAATGCTCAATCACTCTCTTTCCCTCAAATGAACGCACGCACTGCATCTTGCAGTAAATAGTGCATAAGAGGAGGACAGTACATTTAGCAGACATTGGACATTTCAGGAGCCTGTAAAAATGATAATGGACAGGATGACTGATGGACAATCTCCAGCATAACTACAGCTGATTCTATGGACAAGCAACTGGAAAACTCGTAATCCTGTAAGGGATACCTAACATGGCCAATAAAGCAGTCCAACACTAGGACAGATGTTGTATTTGACAGGTAATTCAATTGCCTTTGCCAAGTCATTTTCAGTAAATCATTGTTTCCACTGTAAGCCTTGATTGCCTATCTTGTTGACACTGACTCTAGTGCAATTCTCCCTCCTTGAGGAATAGTAGACATCAGACATCCCAAATCATGCAGAATTTACTTTTACTGATTGGTCAAGTTGTACTCCTTGTACACAATACTGTCTATTTTAGTTCAGTGGGTTCATTTGACGATAGCAAAAAGCCTTTCCATTTTAAATCTGATTTGGTTGACATCTGATCAAAGAGGTTGCTACACAGTAAGTGCACCTTCAATTTTTACCCTCATTGCTCAAGCATTTTACTAACAATTTCCTCTTGCTTACTTTTTTTTTTTGTTTTACCGTGAAGCTCTGAATCACTGTCCTCTCTAGGATCAGGTCCCTCCTGTTCATATAATCATATTCATTATGATGTAAAAGGCTAAACTGATCCTAGATCAGCACTGACTCCTACTTTGAGATGCTTTATGAATACAGGCCCACTATATTTGCACCAGGGTCAGATCAAAAAGCACATCAACCAATACAGTATATAAAAAAGAAGATGGCTAGTTGAACTCAGGATGGAATTAGAAGTCGTAGCAAAGACTACCCATCAGTGAACACTACAAGAGGAGACGACCAGGGGGCCATGGGGTGAAGCTGAAAAATGCTCCAAAGGACCTGTGGCATCTAGCATAGTGTGGGCTTGTAGCAGCTTTGTGCTCCACATCTTACAAAGAGGAGTAAATAGCTAAGAAAGTAACATTGCTTAATATACAGTATGACTGACACTCTGTATAGTCCTTTGTAGTCTTGAAGTTACATCATCCTGGGTTAGTCATCATCAGGCCAAAACAAAACAGAAAGAAGGTTTCATCGCTCTACAGTACACACTGGTTATTGTGTTTTCTAAAGATGCTGGTTGTTGTGTTTCTAAAAATGCTGGTTATTGTGTTTGTAAAGATGCGGGTTATTGTGTTTGTAAAGATGCTGGTTATTGGGTTTGTAAAGATGCTGGCTATTGTGTTTGTAAAGATGCTGGCTATTGTGTTTGTAAAGATGCTGGCAATTGTGTTTGTAAAGATGCTGGTTATTGTGTTTGTAAAGATAGTTAAGACTGAGAAGTCTATTGATGATGCTGTATTGTCATTAAAGATTGTGCCCAAGGTTATCTGGCAACCCAGTACAAGTTGGGGACGCATTAAGACTTATTTTATAAGAGATCAGTCATGGGACCATCCTAAATGAGTCCTATATAGTTCTTCAGTGCAATGTCAATGGTTCATTTTAACTGGCTCATTTATTATGTGAGCTGGGTGGGAATTCTATGTTGTGTGTCTAGTTAGTCTGTTTCTGTGTCCAGCCTAATATGGTTCTCAGAGACAGCTGTCAATCGTTGTCCCTGATTGAGAATCATATATAGGTGGCTTGTTTTGTGTTGGGGATTGTGGGTGGTTGTTTCCTGTCTTTGTGTTTTGTCTGCACCAGCTAGGACTGTGACGGTTAGTTTGTTTTGTCATTTTGTATAGTCTTGTTTTGTGTTAATTAAATAATGGAAAATTACCACGCTGCACATTGGTCCTCAGATCCTTCTCGCCTCTCCTCGTCTGAGGAGGAGGACGACTTAGACTGCCGTTACATGAAGTCAATGAACTATTTAGCCATGGTAACAGAGGGAAAATGGCATGCTTTTAAACCAAATGACAATTTGAGTGACAACTGTTGAGGGAAGAAAAAAATTGCCTCATTGGTCGGCTTCTGCCCATAAATAATGACATCAACAGACCTCTTAGGGCTTGAGTTAGAATATGCCTACATTAGCTATGACGGCAAATAACTCAGACATGAAAGTTGGCCTGCTCTTTGAAGCCCTTCACAGACTCACTGTGCACTCACGGGAAAAGAGGACCATCATTAACACATCTGTCAGGTGTTTAAAGATGGCAAGAGCTCTGTACTTTCTCCCAGAAAGCATAGCTGCCATGTAAGTGGAGAGTGTGCAGAGGTGGGCTGTGGGCCCTGCAGTGACACTGATGGCCCTGGCATGTCTGGCCTGTCTGGCTGAGTTAGTTACTGTAAAACACACCAGTAGGATCTTAATTTGTGACAGTTTGCTACAGTAGGAAAATAATGCTGCAGCAACAGGAAATGTGAATTATGTGGATTATAATTAATGGACATTTTTGTATGGGTTGATACATTTTTCATTAGGGCGAATAAAGTCTGAAATGTAAAAGTGTAAATCACTAACTTTAAAAGCATTTTTTTAAACTAAACTACACTTAAAAAGTAACAAAAGAGTGATCAAATTAAGATCTTATATGTTCAAAGTAACTAATAATTAGCTTGTTGCGGAGAACAAAGAGAGAACGGAGAAAAAAAAACAAGCGTAGTTTATTGGAAGTTTACCTCCGTGTTTCATTGTTCTTTTGTTTTGTGCCAAATGCGACATAACACAAGCTTGGTGTCTCATTGAATGTTGTACTGGCAGAAAGATACATTTAAAAACAAAGCATACCATATTGTAGAACACTCTCCATAAGTTTTAGAAGATGAAAGGGACTAATGGTTCGTTAGTTGGTTTAAACTTTGCCCGTAGCTCATTTGACACTGTAGCAATTACCGGTTATCCGCATCAAATAGTGGAGGCCAGTAAAAATCCATCAATGACTAATTAGCTCTAATTAAGCTTTTAATAAGTGCTCTAATTGTAATGGCTCTCGTCGGTAGAAGGAGAGGAGGACCAAAGCGCAGCGTGGTGCTTATCCATAATTTATTAGAATACTTCTCAATATGAACAAAAACAATAAACAGACGAAAAACCAATGAAGCTACAGTCCCGAACTAGTGAACACAGAAAAAACCAGGAACACACGAACAGGAACAATCACCCACAAACCAACAGTGAAAACAGGCTACCTTAATATGGTTCCCAATCAGAGACAATGCAAAACACCTGCCTCTGATTGAGAACCATATCAGGCCAAATGACAAACCTCAACATAGAAACACATAACATAGACTGCCCACCCCAACTCACGCCCTGACCATACTAACTAAAGACAAAAACAAAGGAAAATAAAAGGTCAGAACGTGACACTAATTAGTTATTTTGCCTCAAACTATTGTTATGGACAGTCCTCCTACAGGCATTGAATGTGAAAACATTTGGTATGGTAGTCAATGTCAAAATCCAAACAGGACAATATAATGAAATCCATGTACAGTATAATTACATTTTTGTGACCTGACCTGAAAAAGGTTTCCCGTTGTGGATAAGCTGTGCCCTGATGGGCTGGCCGAGGCACGGGCGCTGGACAAGCCGGCTGGGTGTGAAATCCCGACGAACCGGCAGAGGCGTGAGAGCCTGGTGAGCCGGCTGAGGCGTAGGAGCCTGACGATCCGGCTGATGCATAAAGGCCTGTCGATCCCGCTGAGGCGTGGAAGCCCAATGGTCTGGTGGAGGTGTAGCAGCCTGACGAGCCAGCTGGGCGTAAAAACCTGATGATCCGGCTGAGGCCTGACGTGGGATGGGCGACTTCCGAGCCAACCGGGGCAAGAAACCTCTCGAGCCAGCTAGGGCGTGACAACCCAACGAGCTGGCTTAGGCACCCCCGGTTCCATCGGTGGCGGCCCCCGGACCCGACGTCACCACCAACCGGAAAGCCAGCACTCCCCGCTGCTTCGTTTGGTGGCTTCAGCATTCTGTAAGGGCCAACGCTGGAGTAGAGAAGCAGGTGCGGGGAGTCAAACCTTTAATTGGAACAAAATAGGAACAGCGTCAGCACACGGGTATACAAGGACATATGACAATCAATGCTGAAGCGGGGGAACAGACAGATACAGTGAAGGTAATGACAGAGGTGATTGAGTCCAGGTGAGTCCAATAATCGCTGGTGCGTGTGACGGGGGAAGGCAGGTGTGCGTAATGCTGGGAAGCCTGGCGCCTATAATTTCCACCTTTTGTCTATTCCATTTGCACAACAGCATGTGAAATTTATTGTCAATCAGTGTTGCTTCCTAAGTGGACAGTTTGATTTCACAGAAGTGTGATTGACTTGGAGTTACATTGTGTTGTTTAAGTGTTCCCTTTATTTTTTTGAGCAGTGTATATATATATTTTTACAAATGCATGGAGTCTAAAGGGAGAATCTCAATTGCATTTAATTGATTCCTCGATTGTTCTCAAAACCCATTTGATGAGCAGGTCAGAGAAGGTCCTTCCCCTCTGACCTACTCATCCAATGGGTTTTGGGAAAGAGGTAAGGTGAGAGGAAGCAAGGAATCAAGGAAATGCAATTGAGATTCTCCCTATGAGTTCTCAACCACAGCAGGTTAATCCTATCTGCCTCTCACCTCTGTCAGCGAATTCAGATTTCTCTGTCCTGACTTCCTATCTGAGTGGCATTGAACTTCTGTGTATTAAAGATTCTCGGCTGTTTTCAGTAGCTAACTCAGTCGGAGCAGTAAAAAGCCTGACAGTCAATTTGATAGCACAGTAGTGACGACTGGTAATGCACATATTAGCTGCCTCAATATGTCAGTTGTTCATGTTTTGTTATTTATTAGGAGGAGTGGAGAGGTCTGTCTCATCTTTCCATAGGAGTGATTTTCTTATTAGTCCATCTCTGGTCCAAAGCTAATGTGGCCAGACACTTATTGAGAGTATAGAAGGTAGTAGCTATTTCAAGGAAATTACTTGGCCTTCAGCAAGCTGCCAGAGGACGGCTGAGTGGACAGGCAATCCAAGAATCGATATCAGAAAAGACCCAGTTTATATGCAAGTGGTCATTTGAGACCAAGCCAAGAATATGTTAAACACACAACTTTGCCAAAACAAAGTCCTTTAAGAAGTTCGTTTGAGGTTAATTTGTATAAACTCTGTCTGATCTGCCCCATGTCAACCACTGACTACAGTTAGGGTTTCAAGTGAGCGGATTTCAAGTCAGAATAGTGCCAACAATGAAGAATCCTAAAGAATAGGTCAGCAACATGTACTTGCTTGGTTCTGACCACGGCGGGAGCTGCATACTGTACAGTCAATAGGATGGGATCGGAGCAGTGGCGGTCAGTGCCATTTATGATGAAGGAGAACCATTTTTTTTCATGACAATGGCCTTATTTCTATTACAGCATGTTGGATCACTGTCATTCATTGTCCATTCACCCAGTCCAATGTAACATCAATAGGTTTAGGCTACTTTATGATACTCAAATTTTCCCTGTACCCATCATGAGCTTGCTACAACCTAGCCTATGAATGAAAGTTTACAACGTAGGGGCACAGGTCGAGAGAACATTTTTAGATGACAGACAGCAAAACATGGACAGACAGTGACACATTCAATACCGCCTTGCACACTCTTGCCTGCATCTAGCTTATCTAGGGTGTAATCATTAGTCCAACAGTTGCAAACAAGAGAGTTTCTATTGGACAAATTCAGGTATTTTTATCCCAGTCTCGTTTGCTTCCGTATAATTATAATTTTTTCAACAGAATCGGAGGAATTAATACACCCCTGATCATGCATAAACACAGTTCATAGCAGCCACGTTGTAGTCCTTCTCGCCTCTATGCAGTCTCCTCCTCTCACCCTTTCCCTTCATTTGTGGACAACACATCAGCTGTATGTGATCAGGCAAAAAAAAACTTTCCAAGCCAAACCATGTCATAACCGCTACACACAGCCTACATCGTTGTCCCCATATTAGCTAAAGTAACGTCCTAGTTAACATAGCTAATAGAACTAATACGTTTGTAAACCCGCTACAATCATGCAGTAACGTTACGGTGTATAGTCAGTGTGTTTTAATCAATTATTTGGTGACGTAAATATATTTTGTATAGTTTTATCTAAAAATAATAACTTTTTCAATGTTTAACTATTTTAATTTTTATGAAATTCACTGAGGAGGATGGTCCTCCCATTCCTCCTCTGAGGAGCCTCCACTGGATCGGAGCTACAGGATTAGTGCTATCCGGGATCCTTTGGACATCCCTACCCAAAACCCTAACCCTAACCTAAACCCAGAGGTGGGTCCAAGTCACTATTATTCGAGTCACAAGCAAGTCTCAAGTCACAAGATCTGAGTCTCAAGTCAAGTCCCAGGTAGAACGGGTCAAGCCTTGAGTCAAGTCCAAGTCATGCATTCTAACAGTAAGTCAAGTCGAGTCCCAAGTCAAGTCTCAAGTCAAGTTTCCACTGGCGGGAGTTTGGAGTGTGCATGTAAAGAGCTGCACCTATGGTGCGTCTTCGCCACAGTAATAATTCATTTTAACAACAAATTCCAAATGCAAGCTTCATAAGTAAATTATCAATTTCAAGTAATTGTTACATATCAAAAGACCAGTAGGCCTATGCTATTAATTGTGGCCCTATTGCTGGTGAGCTTGCAGCTAATATTATTTATCACCAAACACATTTTGTAGCTGCATATTTATTTATTATGGCAATCCTCTCTACCTACATTTTGACATTTGCGCTGCACCAGATCCTATAGCTGTAGAGTAAATCATCAATCTGTTCATTATTTCACCCGACCTGTGTTGACTGACAGTTTGCTGGTCTAATCAGAGTGCAGAGTGTGCGTTTCACTAGTCAATCTGTTGCAGTTTTTTTTAGCAAGGTTGATGCTGCGGCGACTGTCTCTGACTGCGTGTAGAGTAATCCACGTAGACTCTGTGACACAAAATGAGTGACAAAACATTGCAAAACATTACAAAAGTCCCGAGTCTTGAGGCTCCAAGTACAAGTCAAGTTATTTTATTTTCTGTCGAGTCTCAAGTCATCACACCAAGTCATGTGACTCGCGTCCACAACTCTGCCTAACCCTAACCCTTACATAAATCGTTTTACATTTAAACTTCAATGGGGTAAGGTCAAAGTTGTGATGTCCCAAGTATCCCATTTAGACTTTCCCGAGCTGCAGTGCACTTGTCTGAGTTGATTCACCTTTCCTGGGGGAACTTCCATTTGTGTCAAAGGGCTGGGACCAGAGGAAACAGACACGTATGTTCCCCCCTCTCATTGAATGTAAGCCTACATTGGACAACACACATTGGCTGCTACTGTAGGCTGAATGATAGAACAGCTATTTCCATGTTAAAAAGTTTTGGGATGCTTTTTCTCTATTGTTTTTGATGGTAGGTCTGGTAGACCTACATTATGATCAAGTAGCCACAGTAGCCTACTTGTCCAAGGTTATAACTGTAACTTAAAGCGGGTACAGCCTCAGTGTTCACAGTAAACACACGCCAGTAGTTGCACAGAATTTTCACAATGTTCAAGTTTGCATTCAGCAGACCTGTGTTTTTGCTCAGTGCCTTAAAATATTTGCGGGAACATTTCTCTACAGTGCAACCGTTTTACTCGTATATGCCCCTAAATATTTTGCTGTGCGACCTGGAAGTTTATTTACGAGCACCAGTGTGCCTAGAAAAGTGAAGGATTCTAGTTTTTTTTATCATGAATGACACACGTGAAGGTAGAGTAGGTGAACAGCTCATCTCCTGAATGCACAGACTGCAGTCACCTTCTATTGGATGGTAGCTTCATATTATTATTGCATGAGTTTAAGTGCACTGCCGAGGCAATTTACATTTGAAGCACCATGCAAGTAATGGACATCAAGATTGTAAGCCTGTAAATTGTCTGTTGCTTCATCAAAGATATGCAGATTTCACAGCTATGGCTCTTACTTTACTTGAGTGGTGCCCTATTTAAAAAAAGTCTTCATTCAACCTTGAGATATTAAGGATGGTATACAGTACAATAAAGTAACCTCTTTCTCCCTGTCTGAATTAATAAAATAGTGAGATATGCCAAGTAAGGCAAATGTAGTATAGGTATTTCTTTAAAACAAAAATAAAGGCATTATTAAGTAGGCCTACAGTTAATGGCAAAAAATAAACTTATCATAATCATCCCCCTGATCTACCTATCAAAGACTTACGGGCCAAAAGAGTAAAAATACTAGTCATTAGATTATACAAGGTCAGGCCATAATGCAGAAGAATAATGATGGGGTGGCAGGTAGCCTAGTGGTTAGAGCGTTGGGCCAATAACCGAAAGGTTGCTAGATTGAATCCCTGAGCTGACAAGGTAAAAATCTGTCATTCTGCCCCTGAACAAGGCAGTTTACCTACTGTTCCTAGGCCGTCATTGTAAATAAGAACTTGTTCTTAACTGACTTGCCTAGTTAAATAAAGGTTACATTTAAAAAAACAAATGACCCCAAAAATAGCTTGAATTCATATTGACTATTTCTGTTACGACTACCGGTATCACATTAATAATAACACCACATTGAATGAGCATGCAAAATCCAAACAATGGGGGATTATTAATCAAACTGTTAATGAAAATATAGAAACCACATGCGCTAAGTGTACTTGGTACGGGAACAATGACAGGACCTTTGACATGTGTTCCGTGACTGAGGTGGCACGCTCCAGGACAAAGCCACTCAAGTACGGTGTCCATAATTGGACATCATACTAGGAGTCACACATCCATGAGAGTTGTGTCAGACTCAGTTGGAGACAACTGCCATGCATGTGTGACTGTCCTCATATGGACACCGTACGAAAGACCCAGCTGGAGTGGAAAGAGGAAGCACCTGTTCTTGGGGTTGCTGGAGCACCGACTCCCCCTTTTACCTCCCTACTTCCCACCACTGTTCTCATCACTGAGCAGCCCCTTTATTTAGACACGACAGCTTTGGAGAGCCAGAGGCCAGCAACAGAACAAGACAATGAAATAGTGCTCCCATCTGCTGTGTGTAGCCTCCTGTTCCTTCGCCGTGATTTAGACTGTTCTCCCAAAATATGTGCAGGGTATTTTCAATGATATTAAAAAGGTTGTATGGAAGTTTAGTTGCTAATTGTTTACGTCAAATTCTGGTTTGAGTGCTGCCTGTATGGATAATACACATAATGATGAATCAATTTCTTAACGTTTGAAGTCACACAATGTCCATATAGGGGACCACTTTTGGATAAAGGTTAGGCCTGCCCCCAGAGGGTAGAAGTTCTGTATAGCCTCTAAAGTGAAAAAGTGTCATCCAATGATCTATGAGATCTTTGGTCAAGATACAAAATAAAGAGATTGCCCATGTTGTATCTGATAAACAAGATCAACTGTGTATAAGAGAAGTCTGATAATTTGATGAATAATATTCAATCAAAAAGGGGCTACCACATCTTAAAGGGATACTTCGGGATTCTGGCAATGAAGCCCTTTATCTACTTCCCCAGAGTCAGATGAACTCGTAGTTACCACTTGTATGTCTGCGTGCAGTTTGAAAGAAGTTGCTAGCTAGCGTTAGCGCAATGACTGGAAGTCTGTGTGAACTAACTGCCTTCATACTGGACGCAGAGACATACAAATGGTACCTGACTCTGACCACAGTTTTGTCGGTACAAACCGAAGCTACTCTTCTCCATGCATCCTATCAGAATGTGCATGTGCCTCCTGTGGCTGTGAAATTTGATATAGGTTTGTTGTACAATCGTATATTGGGAATCCTTAATCGTTTTCTGAATAATTACTTTGGAAAACAATTCTAGTAGGTATATTAAACAATCTACCTCTAATCTCAAATCCAATTCTCAGACCAGTACAAAACATCAATGTGAATGGACATTGAGCAGTAAAAAAAAAAAGAAGAAACAAAGCGTTTAAAAGGCATTGACACAGGGCTGATGACATTGCCTGATGACACGGTCTGCGATAAGGTTTCCTGCACAATTAATGTGAAGGAAAAGTCCCCAATGAAAATTCGGAAGTATGTCAGACATCGCCCCGATCGTCCTCATTGACTGTCTGAGCGCTTATTAGAATAGCTATTAAATGGCCCCTAATTGGAAATCAACTCTGCATCCTCTTGTTTCTGTTGGTGAAACAAGATGTCCACAGAGGCCCAGCAATCGTCTTTTCACAACGGCACTTATTTTCTCTCACATTAGAGGAGCCCGGCTTTGAATTCATTGCTGGAATTAGGGGCTTCCAGTTTCAGAGGATTGACTTGATGCTGAAAGCTTCATGGAGCCCACATCCAAATAGGAAATGAAAAGTGTGCACCAGTTAAATGAATAGGCCTAAAATGCTGTGCCAAAAAGCCACTCATTGGAAATGTTCCATGGCTGAGTTTAAAATGAAATCTCCATTGTGAAGATTGGAGCTGGATTGTGGAGCTGCCAAATTCATTGAGCTACAGCTATCGGAATTTCATGAAAGTCAAGGCTGAAGCTACAAATATTTTGAAGAGGTTATAACCACCAGGTGAGTCAGTGCTTGGTTACTTGATTAGATCTCGAGGTGGGGGTGGGGGTAGATCAACCTTAAGATATGAAATAAGAGCTGAATTCGTAGAGGGCAGTGTGACAGGCCCTTTGAGTTCAATCATCTTCTGTACACATCCTGAATATTGACACACAGCGCCAGGGTTCAATGGGTTTTATAGTAAATACATTTAATTTAACTGTAAAAATGCATTACCTTTTAATGTGCCATGGACACAACCAGTCATGATGTTGTCATCTAATTGTCAAACAAATCACTTCCAAAAGTAAGTTACCTTCGCACGTTCATCCAAAATAAGGGGAGCATGGGGGGGCCTCAAGCGGATAAGTATATATATATTTTTTCATATGATTACTAGTATTCTTTTTTTTTAATTATCCCCAGCTCAAAAGGCCCCTTGATGATGTGAGGCTTGAGGCAATTGCCTCTTCTGCCTAACTGAGAATGTTCTTTAAAATAATTTGAAAATGGATCAATGAATAATCTATGAAAAATCAAATAATTTAAATCCTGAATTTCAACAGTATGTACTGTAGCCTATATGGAATATATTCAGTATTCCGCTAACATCTCTTGCCATAACGGCAGGTCAATAGAGGATAAGTATGGTAAACTGAATGTCTACCCTTCCGCTTCATCCATCTACTGATGCACATGAAACACTTCTTTGTAGACAGCACAGCCAGACCTTTTAGACGAGATTGAATGCATTGTATATTTCATCCAGGCATTATGTTGAAAAATGGAATCTCCCCAGGTATACCAGAGACTTACATGAAATTGAATTCACAGTCCATGTAACATCAATCTGGTATTGAAGATTTTCTGAGTCCATATAACCATGAATAATCTCAAGAATCCTAGAAGAGAAGATGGAGTTCACACCTTCATAAAACACTCCCCATAATGGCCAAAGCCATCCAGCACTTCTTCCGATTAAATCATTGTGTGCTATTAACATGATCTTTGGATTGAAAATGTTCTTTATAAATGTACTAAAGGAAAACATGATGTGAACAGGAGATAGAGGTGAAAACAACAGTAGCATTGCACAAACTCAAAGGGACACATGAATCGTTGAGCCAATAGATCAGAACATACATTCATGAACGAAGTGAATGCTCCTGGGTTCTCAGTAGATAATACAGGCACAATGCAGAATAAATTGCATCAGGAGAACTCTGTCAACAGAAAACATAATCTCAGTGTGTTCCCTCAAGAGCAAATGTGGATTAAAATATAGGCTGAAAAATGTCCACATTGATGGTGCCTCCGTTACTCATGTTTGAAACATAAGAATGGGAGCCAATTTGACATCTTTACATAACATGAGGAAAGTGCACATCACATCTTTATTATTCAGGATACATGATAAATATTCAGAGGGAACAAGTCATATACTGATTACTCATTGTGTATTTTATTCTTTGTGTTATTATCTTCCTATTTTTTTCTCTACATTGTTGGGAAGAGCCCGTAAGGGAACATTTTTATTTAGTTATGATTGAAGTTGATTATATATCTACATATTGAAAAAAGAGAAAGTCATTGCAAAATACACAAAGGCTAAAACCTTCAAACTTTGGGATATGCAAATTTTCATGGAAATCGTGCTTTGTAGTCAAGGGGAGATTAACAAGCAGATCTCAAGTTATTACTCTATCCTTAATGTAGAGAGTGTATACTTTTGTGTACGAGTAAACGTATGGCAAGCCTGAACGTATTTAGGCTTGCCATAACAAAGGGGTATTTCATTTTAATACATTTGCAAAAATGTCTTGTCTGGCCGAATTAATTCTATCTGGATAGCCAGCTGAACTTACTCTATCCATCTGGCCGGCCGAACTTGTCCTATATGTCCGACCGACTGAACTTTTCCTGTGTGACCGACCTATCTTATCTGGCAGACATCCACAGATAGGATAAGTTAGACCGGCCAGACAGAGAGAACGCCGAACAGATAGGATGTCTGCCAGATAGCATAAGTTCGGCCGGCCGAACAGATAGGATGTCTGCCTGATAGCATAAGTTCGGCCGGCCGAACTTATGCTATCTGGCAGACATCCTATCTGTTCGGCGTTCTCTCTGTCTGGCCGGTCTAACTTATCCTATCTGGCCAGCTGGCCAAACGTATCTTATCTGGCCAGCTGGCTGAACTTACCTTCTCCGTCTGGCTGGCAGAACTTGTCCTATATGTTCGGTCAGCCGACTTATCTTATCGATTTATCCTATCTGGCAGATATTCACAGATAGGATGAGTTCGGCCGGCGTCTCAAATAGGACAAGCTCGGACAGACAGGACAAGTCGGCCAGATAGGATAAGTCAGTCCTATCTTACCTGGCTGGCTGAACTTGTCCTAACTGTCTGCCAGTCGAACTTGTCCTTTCTCACTGACTTATCATATCTGGCAGACATTCTATCTGGCTGGCCGGCCAAACTTTTCCTATCTGTCCGACTGACAGAAATTATCCTATCAGTCCGGTTGGCTGAACTTATCCTATCTGACCTGCCAGCCAAACTGTCCGACATGTTCTCTCTGGCCCATTTGTCCGGCCGGCCGAACTTGTCCCATCTCAAATCAAATCAAATTTGATGTCACATGTGCCAAATACAACAGGTGTAGACCTTACCGTGAAATGCTTACTTACAAGTCCTTAACCAACAATGCAGGTCAAGAAATATAGTTAAGAAAATATTTACTGAATAAACTAAAGTAAAAAATGTACGAGGGGCTATATATACAAGGGGTACTGGTACAGAGTAAATGCGCTGGTACCGAGTCAATTTGATTAATTGTTCAGCAGTCTTATGGCTTGGGGGTAGAAGCTGTTAGGAGCCTTTTGGTCCTAGACTTGGCGCTCCGGTACCGCTTGCCGTGCAGTAGCAGAGAGAACAGTCTATGACTTGGGTGACTGAAATACGTGAAAAGAAATTGGTCCTTCCTCTGACACCGCCCAGTATATAGGTCCTGGATGTCAGGAAGCTTGGCCCCAGTGATGTACCGGGCCATACGCACTACACTCTGTAGTGCCTTACGGTCAGATGCCGAGCAGTTGCAATACCAGGCAGTGATGCAACCGGTCAGGATACTCTCGATGGTGCAGCTGTATAACGTTTTGAGGATCTGGGGACCCATGCCCTCTTTACAACTGTCTTGGTGCGTTTGGACCATAATAGTTTGTTGGTGATGTGGACACCAAGGAACTTGAAACTCGACCTGCTCCACTTCTGTCCGGCTGGTCAAATTGATCATATCTGTTTGGCTTGCCGAACTTATCCTATCTGGCCGACTTGTCCAGCCAGCCAAACTTATTGTCACGTTCGTTGGAATAAATATCGGACCAAGGCGCAGCGGATGTTGACTTCCACATGATTTAATAAAATAAAGTGGAACTTGGCAAAGACAAAAACAAATAAACAATAAACTAACAACGAACCGTGACTACAGAGATGCTACGTGCACTAACTCAAAACAATATCCCATAAACACAGGTGGGAAAAACAGCTACTTAAATATGATCCCCAATTAGAGACAACGATTACCAGCTGCCTCTAATTGGGAATCATACAAATCACCAACATAGAAAATAAACTTAGAACACCACATAGAAATAAATAAACTAGATCACCCCCAGTCACGCCCTGACCCACTTCACCATAGAGAAACAATGGCTCTCTATGGTCAGGGCGTGACACTTATGCTCTCTGGCCAGACGAGCAGATAGGATAAGTCAAATTTATCCTATTTTATTGTTCTATCTGCCCGGCCGGTCGAACAGATTTAAAAAATACATCTCTCTGTAACGGCTGTTGGAAGGAGAGGACCAAGGTGCAGCGTGGTACATGTCCATATTTATTTAATGAACACTGAAATAACAAAAATAACAAAGAGAACGACCGAAACAGTTCTGGCTGGTGCAGACACACAACAGAAAACAACTACCCACAAAACACAGGTGGGATGAGGCTACCTAAGTATGGTTCTCAGAGACAACGATAGACAGCTGCCTCTGATTGAGAACCACACTCGGCCAAACACATAGAAATATAAAACATAGAACAAAAACATAGAATGCCCACCCCAACTCACACCCTGACCAAACCAAAATAGAGACATAACAAAGGAACTAAGGTCAGGACGTGACATTCATTGTAATTTCCATTCAAATAAAGTACATATGTTTTTATTTTGATAATCTCTCAAATTTTACTGTTATACCTTTTTTAAAACAGCAAGTAGCAAGTATATTACGTTGAAGTTTTTTGTAAAAAAGCATACCCATTTAAGAACCTTAAAGATTTTTTTGCCCAAATTTTACTACTGGACTATTTTAGGCTTCGGTAAATTAAGGGGGTGAATACTTATGCAACAATTAATTTTCAATGAATACAAATTTAAATAACAAAAAAAGCTATTTCAATCCCACTTTGTAATGCAATAAAATGTGAAAAAAGTTCAAGGGGGTGTACACTTTTTAATAGGCAATGTACAAAATATTAGGAACACCTTCCTAATATTGAGTTGTACCTCTTTTTGCCCTTAGAACCGCCTCAATTCGTTGGGCCATGGACTCTACAAGGTGTTGAAAGCGTTCCACAGGGATGCTGGCCCATGTTGACTCCAACAGTTGTGACAAGTTGGCTGGATGTCATTTGGGTGGTGGACCATCCTTGATACACACGGGAAACTGTTGCACGTGAAAGACCCAGCAGCGTTGCAGTTCTTGACACTCAAACAAGTGAGCCTACTACCATATCCTGTTCAAAAGGCACTTCAATCTTTTGTTTTACCCATTCACCCTCTGAATGGAATGCATACAGCTAGCTAGCTTTACAGCTGCACCATCGAGAGCATCCTGACGGGTTGCATCACTGCCTGGTATGGCAACTGCTCGGCCTCCGACCGCAAGGCACTACAGAGGGTAGGGCATATGGTCCAGTACATCACCAGGGCCAAGCTTCCTGCCATTCAGGACCTCTATACCAGGCGGTGTCAGAGGAAGGCCCAGAAATTGTCAAAGACTCCAGCCACCCTAGTCATAGACTGTTCTCTCTGCTACCGCATGGCAAGCGGTACCGGAGCACCAAGTCTAGGTCCAAGAGGCTTCTAAACAGCTTCTACCCCCAAGCCATAAGACTCCTAAACAGCTAATCAAATGGCTACCCAGACTATTTGCATTGACCCCCACCTACGCTGCTGCTACTCTGTTATTATCTATGCATAGGCACTTTAATAACTCTACCTACATGTACATAATTATCTCGACACCGGTGCCCCCCGCACATTGTACCGGTACCCCCTGTATATAGCCCCGCTACCGCCACAGGAAAGGAAGACCCTCCCAGAGTTACCTCTGCTGCAGAGGATAAGTTCATTAGAGTTACCAGCTTCAGAAATTGCAGCCCAAATAAATGCTTCACAGAGTTCAAGTAACAGACACATCAACATCAACTGTTCAGAGGAGGAGACTGCGTGAAGCAGGCCTTCATGGTTGAATTTCTGCAAAGAAACCACTACTAAAGTATACCAATAAGAAGTAGAGACTTGCTTGGGCCAAGAAACACGAGTAATGGACATTAGACCGGTGGAAATCTGTTCTTTGGTCTGATGAGTCCAAATTTGAGATTTTTGGTTCCAACCGCTGTGTCTTTGTGAGACACAGAGTAGGTGAACAGGTGATCTGTGTGGTTCCCACAGTGAAGCATGGAGAAGGTGGTGTGATGGTGCTTTGCTGGTGACACTGTCAGTGATTTATTTAGAATTCAAGGTACACTTAACCAGCATGGCTACCACAGCATTCTGCAGCGATATGCCATCCCATCTGGTTTGCGCTTGGTTGGACTATCATTTGTTTTTTTAACAGGACAATGACCCAACACACTGTGTAAAGGCCTTTTTGACCTTGAAGTAAAATGATGGAGCACTGCATTAGATGAGCTGGCCTCCCACAATCACCCAACTTCAACCCAATTGAGATGGTTTGGGATGAATTGGACCGCAGAGTGAAGGAAAAGCAGCCAACAAGTGCTAAGAATCAGTGGCGGTTTTAGCATGTAAATCTTGGTGGGGGGGAGAAAAAAAAAAGTGGGATGCATGCCAATAAAGCGACTACACATAAAAACATAGCTGATATGGCAGACTTGCTTAAACAAATGTGGTTTCTACTGACAATTTAGATGTACAAACTATGGCATAAGGGGATGACAAGCGGATAAGAGGCAATCCATAATTTAAATTAAGACATTAATGAGCAAGCGACGACGGATGTAGTCAATATAACTATTTGTTCAGCACTTTTGAAATGTACAGAAACAGAATTCAGAACATGGGCCATTCCGACAGTGTACTCCCTGTACACGTCAGAACCGTAGGATAAATAAATGGGGCATATAAAACAGACAATGAAAGCTCTTACAATATTCAATGATTACATTTTTCTAAAACAGGTTCTAGGCTATTTGTAAGGATGCACGATATATCGGTGAGCATATCGGAATCGGCCAATATTAGCTAAAAATCCCAACATCGACCCGATGTCTAGTTGAACGCCGATGTGCAAAACCGATGTCAAAGCTGACGTGCATACCTATATAATGTAGGTAGATGACGTAATGACACCACAAAACGTGGGACTCCCTATGGGACTCCCAATCACAGCCGGATGTGATACAGCCTGGATTCGAACCAGGGACTTTAGTGACACCTCTTGCACTGAGATGCAGTGCCTTAGACCACTGCGTCCGTGTGTGTGTTAACTATTTAACTGTACTAGAATGCTTAAAAGGCCGCTCAAATTTTTAAAAAAATGTATTAATTTTTTGGGGCAAGGAAAATATCGGATATCGGTATCGGCCAAAATGTCATAACAGGGCATCCCTAGCTATTTGTGCACAACCAAGTTAGAACAGTAGGCAAAATTAAGAGGTGAAAATAGACCAAATTATTAGCGTGAGGCACATTGAACACAGTTTGGGTCTTTACGTGTCAAAAAAGATACGTCATAACACTATTTGACACTTTAAATAAGCTTTTAATTCAAATAACAGAATTATATTATAGAATGTTGTGTGTGCCGAATTTGCACGCGCAAGCCAAGCATCACAGCTACTATCAGTAGCACTGTCAAAGCTGTACAAAAAAAGGAGCCAAACAAGCACACACCGTGCCACGAGCGATGTGTTTACAATACCGCGTTGGTGAAAATAGATTGTTAGGGTGAGGCACATGGGCTACTAACAGCTTACTACACAACATACACTTAGTATTACTTTCTTAGCTAAACTTTCTTAGCTGTTGGAAAAGCATTCCAGGTGAAGCTGGTTGAGAGAATGCCAAGTGTGCAAAGCTGTCATCAAGCCAAAAAAAAAAAAAAAAACTTGAATGAATAGGTGTGTCCAAACTTTTGAATGGTATTGTATATGGACATTTTCATGTAAAAGGACCCATGAGCACCAACATGTGAAGTTCATGTTAAATTGGGTGTCAAATGAAAGCTAAGAGTCTATAATTTGGGGAAATGAAGGCTAAAATACATTTTTCAACCATTTTCCATCTTTAAAATTAGGCATAAGTAAAGGCTTTGATTTATGGATAAACAGATGGAAAAGGAGTCTGAATAATTTCTGGTAGATGTTTTCTAAAGTATCAGAAATACATAAACACAATGTTGCCGTAAAGACCCCTGCCAACAAATATCAACACCTATATTTTGTTTTGGAGAAATTGTTTACCTTCTGTAAGTTTAAAACTTCTTATGGCTGCAATCCCGTTAACGGGATCGATATGACAAAAGCCAGTGAAAGTGCAGGGCGCCAAATTCAAACAGAAATCTCATAATTAAAATTCCTCAAGCATACAAGTATTTCACACCATTTTAAAGATACTTGTTAATCCCACCACAGTGTCCGATTTCAAAAAGGCTTTACAGCGAAAGCAGCACAAACGATTATGTTAGGTCACCGCAAAATCACAGAAAAACACAGCCATTTTTCCAGCCAAAGACAGGAGTCACAAAAAGCACAAATAGAGATAAAATTAATCACTAACCTTTGATGATCCTCATCAGATGACACTCATAGGACTTCATGTTACACAATACATATATGTTTTGTTCAATAAAGTTCATATTTATATCCAAAAACCTCAGTTTACATTGGCGCCATGTTCAGAAATGCCTCCAAAATATCCGGAGAAATTGCAGAGAGCCACATTAAATAACAGTAATACACATCATAAACTTTGATGAAAGATACATGTTTTACATAGAATTAAAGATACACTTGTTCTTAATGCAACCGCTGTGTCAGATTTCAAAAAGCTTTACGCCAAAAGCACAATATTCAATAATCTGAGAACAACATTCAGCCACAAAAGGAAGCCATACAGTTACCCGCCAAATTGTGCAGTCAACAAAACTCATAAATAGCATTATAAATCTTCACTTACCTTTGCTGATCTTCGTCGGAATGCACTCCCAGGACTCCCACAAGAAATGTTCGTTTTGTTCGGTAATGTCCATAATTTATGTCCAAATAGCTATCTTTGTTAGCGTGTTTGGTAAACAAATCCAAAGTCAGGAAGCGCGTTCACTAAGAGCAAACGAAATGTCAAAAAGTTCCGTAACAGTCAGTAGAAACATGTCAAACGATGTATAGAATCAATCTTTAGTATGTTTTTAACATAAATCTTCAATAAATTTCCAACCGGAGAATTCCATTGTCTTCAGAAGTGCGATGGAACAGAGCTCCATCTCATGTGAACGCGCATGGTCAGAGCATGGTCAGCTCATGATAGACCTGACTCATTCCTCTCTCCTTCGGCCCCACTTCACAGTAGCAGAATCAGACAAGGTTCTACAGACTGTTGACATCTAGTGGAAGCCGTAGGAAGTGCAAACTGACCCATATCCCACTGTGTATTCGATAGGCGATGAGTTGAAAATCGACCAACCTCAGATTTCCCACTTCCTGTTTGGATTTCTTATCAGGTTTTTGCCTGCCATATGAGTTCTCTTATACTCACAGACATCATTCAAACAGTTTTAGAAACGTCAGTGTTTTCTATCCAATACAATGCATATATTAGCAACTGGGACTGAGGAGCAGGCAGTTTACTCTGGGCAACTTTCATCCAAGCTACTCAATACTGCCCCTGCAGCCATAAGAAGTTAATAAATATTGCCTTGTAATATCATTACCAAAAACCCCATATATCTTTAAGATATTTTCTCATTTCTCTCCCTCATGAGGGAGGACAATGAAAATTCACAGAAGTGTCAAGTAAAGGTAGACCTATCAATTAGTTATGATTATACTGATGTGAAATTTGTTTATGAATTATTAAGTGGCTAAAACTCGTATTTCCGTTAACAAATTGGTAACGGAATAACCCAAATCTCAGTAAGGGAAGTACTACAGCTGAATCCTAATAGTCACAAACCACAGTTGGGTCACCTGCTAGTGTCCTCCCTTCCACTGGCGAACCATTATGTTCAGCTCATAACGGTTGTTTGTCTTTCTTTTTGTCTGGTGGTCAAAGCAAGTGTTAAAACAGTCTGAGTCTGGACAACCCCTTCCTATCTCCCTCTCTTTCTGCCTTTCTCACTCAAGTAAACACCACCTCTCCCAGTTCTTACTGACACCTACCCATGAGCCCCCTCTCTGTACATTTACTGTAACCAGCATCCTCACACACTGAGCACCGACTGGCAGCGAACATCCATGGACGTTGAAAAGTAGTTGAAATTTGGTCAGTCCATCCTGGTCTTGATGTTAGCGGACTGGACCAAATCTGAACCAGTCAGACTTATTTTTCACAAGTTTGGATAGAACAGTCCATTGAAGTGCCGTACAATACAGTAAAGAAAAGTAGTATATTGTACTGTACTCTGTGCTGTCCTGCACTCTACTCTATCCTACATTACTGTGCTCTGCTGCCCAAACTTGTGAAACATGAGGAGAATTACATTCCATAATTATGCATTTCTGTGTAGTACAGATCTGGGCCCCATGATGTAACTACTACCGTAATTCCGTTACCGGGTGTAAATCCACTTCACTTAAGGTGCCATATCATAGCTAACACACCAATCTGTCTGCAGACATCTTTGAATATTAATTTGGAGTATATATATATATATATATTTAAGAGTGTTTGGAAAACGTGGTTGTATAAAAACCTGAGGGAGATTTTACCATAATTCTGTAAAAGTTTCCATCTGCACAGTTCTTCCACTAAATTAGTTTTTGTACATTTTTAAGTGGAAATTGTTACAAATAGTCATTGTGCATAGAGTTGTATGTTTTGTAAAACTATGAAATCAGTGGTTTTTATTTGGCATACATTTTAAAGTGAAAAAGCTGAGTCAAGGCGTAATTCCGTTACCTTGGAATTGTCACACCCTGGCCTTAGTTATCTTTGTTTTCATTATTATTTTAGTTAGGTCAGGGTGTGACATGGGGAAGTTTGTGTGTTTTTTGTATTGTCTAGGGTGTTGTATGGTTTAGGGGGTTTAGTAGAGGAGATGGTTTAGTGTTCAGTGTAGGTGTCTAGGAAAGTCTATGGTTGCCTGAATTGGGTCTCAATTAGAGACAGCTGGTTATTGTTGTCTCTGATTGGGAGCCATATTTAAGGCAACCATAGGCTTTAGCTTTTTGTGGGTAATTGTCTATGTCAGTATGTAATGGTCAGTGTCAGCACCATTTTGTTATTATAGCTTCACGGTCGTCAGTTTGTTATTTTGTTTGTTTAGTTGTATAGTGTTCGTTTCGTGTTTTTTTCCCTCTTCTGAATAAAAGAAGATGTACTTTCCACACGCTGCGCCTTGGTCCAATCTCTCACCCAAAGACGATCGTGACAGGAATTGCCGAAATACATGCTATAGGACTGGTGCATCCGCAGTGAGCAAAATGGAGTCTTTTAGACGTCAGCGTCAGACGGTGCTCACTGGGTTGTGTAATTGCTTGGGGAATTTGTTTGCAAAGTTAATGTATAATGTCCCCCAAAGGAAATTTCTAACATGGCTTGTAAAATATTCAAAAACATGATTTCATTCATGTGCTAATGAGTCCCAAATGGATTATGTCTGTACTCATTTTCAATATCTTTCTGTGCCCTGAGAGAAAAATGGTAGGATAATTGAAAAGCTTTTTCAAAAAGAAGACAATTCCTTGCAATTTACCTTAGGTGAACAAATATATATAATTTAACTATCAGAGGATTAAACACAATGTACTGCCTTATACTGCCAGTTAATCAATTTGCGTTGCCATAACAATACCTTTGTCTTTACTTCCTCAGCTGCAGCGTACTTAGCAAGCTCATTCCTGTGTTGCCAGAGAAACAAATATCTTCCATTAATATTTTGTGCATGTATCAGGAGTTGACGTTAAAGACATAAGCGCTCCCTTTGTTCAAACTGTTCAAGAAAAACAAAAATGGTGATTTTGTTAACATTGCCCTTGAATAGCCCTTCAACTCCTGTATGTTGGCAACAAATTGATGGATTGTGCAAATTGATCGATTGCGAAGGAGACAAACTGTAATTGCTACAACATGGAAGTTGAGGACGAGTTTGATGACCATGGCCAGTATTCAATCAATGTAGATAGTGTATACTAAGCGAACTTTTAGAATTGTTTTAAGATGGGTCATACCATGGATCATTTAGTTATTTGATTTGTTTTAATTTACCCATTTTAGGTACAGTACCAGTCAAGTTTGGACACACCTACTCAAGAGTTTCTTTATTTTAACTATTTTCTACATTGTAGAATAATAGTGAAGACATCAAAACTATGAAATAACACATATGGAATCATGTAGAAACCAAAGAGGTGTTAAATCAAAATATATTTTTAGATTCTTCAAATTAGCCACCCTTTGCCTTGATGACAGCTTTGCACACTCTTGGCATTCTCTCAACCAGCTTCACCTGGAATGCTTTTCCCAACAGTCTTGGAGTTCGCACATAATATGCTGAGCACTTTTGGGCTGCTTTTCCTTCACTCTGCGGTCCAACTCATCTCAAACCATCTAAATTGGATTGAGGTCTGGTGATTGGAGGCCAGGTCATCTGATGCAGCACTCAATCACTCTCCTTCTCGGTAAAATAGCCCTTACACAGCCTGGAGGTGTTGGGTCATTGTCCTGTTGAAAAACAAATAAGCCCAAACCAGATGGGATGGCGTATTGCTGCAAAATACTGTGGTAGCCATGCTGGTTAAGTGTGCCTTGAATTCTAAATAAATTACTGACAGTGTCACCAGCAAAGCACTGCCACACCATCACACCTCCTCCTCCATAATTCACGGTGGGAACCACACATGCAGAGCTCATCCGTTCACCTACTCTGTGTCTCACAAAGACACAGCAGTTGTAATCAAAAATCTCAAATTTGGACTCATCAGACCAAAGGACAGATTTCCACCGGTCTAATGTCCATTGCTCGTGTTTCTTGACCGAAGCAAGCATCTTCTTCTTATTGGTGTCCTTTAGTAGAAATTGATAAAATGATTGTTGTGGCAGTCTTGTTAGACTTCAGTGCAGCAATTGACATTATTGATCATAGTCTGCTAATGGAAAAACATGTGTTTTGGCTTTACACCCCCCTGCTATAATGTGGATAAAGAGTTACTTGTCGAACAGAACACAGAGGGAGGGTGTTCTTTAATGGAAGGCTATCAAATATAATCCAGCTAGAATCAGGAATTCCCCAGGGTAGCCATTTAGGCCCCTTGCTTTTTAAATTTTTACTAACGACATGCCACTGACTGAGTAAAGCCAGAGTTTCTATGTTTGCGGATGACTCAACACTATACACGCCATCTATTACAGCAACTGAAATGACTGCAACACTCAAAGAGCTGCAGTTATTTTCAGAGTGGGTGGCAAGTAAGTTAGCCCTAAATATTTCTAAAACTAAAAGCACTCCATTTGGAACAAAACTCACTAAACCTCAACTAAATCTTATAATAAATAAATGTGGAAATTGAGCAAGTTAAGATGGCTAAACTGCTTGGAGTAACACAAAATTGTAAACTGCCATTGTCAAAACATATTTATGCAGTAGTAGCTAAGATGGGGAGAAGTCTGTCTATAATAAAGCAATGCTCTGCCTTAACACTATCAACAAGGCAGGTCCTACGGGCCCTAGTTTTGTCGCACCTTGACTACTGTTCAGTCGTGTGGTCGGGTGCCACAAAAAAAGGACTTAGGAAAATTGCAATTGGCTCAGAACATGGCAACACGGCTGGCCCTTGGATGTACACAGAGCTAATTTTAATAATATGCATGTCAATCTCTCCTGGCTGAAAGTGGAGGAGAGATTGACTTCACTACTTTTATTGACATGTTGAATGCACCGAGCTGTCTGTCTAAACTACTGGCACACAGCTCGGACACCTATGCATACCCCACAAGGGGTCTCTTCACAGTCCAAGTCCAGAACAGACTATGGGAGGCACACAGTACTACATAGAGCCATGACTACATGGGACTCTATTCCACATCAAGTAACTTGATGCAAGCAGTAAAATTAGATATAAAAAAACATGTTATGGAACAGCGGGGACTGTGCAGCAACACACACATTGGCAAAGACAAACAATAACATACACACTATACATACGCATGGATTTAGTACTGTAGATATGTTGTAGTAGGGGCCTGAAGGCACACAGGGGGTTGTGGCCGAAATAATGCGATCAAGTACATTTCGTGGAACATCAAAGGGGTTAATAACCCGGTGAAGCGTAAGAGGGTGTTGACACACTTAAAGGGTTTGAATGCAAATGTTGCATTTCTACAAGAGACTCACTTGAGGACTGGTGAGCATTTTAGGATGCGTAGGGACTGGGTTGGTCATGTTATGCTGGTGAATGAGGACCCAAAAGCGACGTAATAGTAACAGAGTCTTTATTCCAGTAATAAACAAATAATGATTCTCCTGGATATTATCAATGGTCAATCCAAAACAGGAACTGAAATCCTCTCGTCAATAGAGAGGAACGACTGGAGACGCGACCACAGACTGCAGGTCGCTTCAGGAAGGCACTGGCCGTAGCTGACATAGACACCTGCTCACACGCAGCATCTGAAGAAGGCAAAGAACACGACAGGGCGGAACAAGGACACAGGAACAGCAAACATCAAACAAGAATCCGACAAGGACAGAAGCGGAAAACAGAGGGCAAAATAGGGGACAGGTGTGAAAGAGTAAATGAGGTCGTTAGGAGAATGAGAAACAGCTGGGAGCAGGAACGGAACGATAGAGAGAGAGAAAGAGGGAAAGAACCTAATAAGACCAGCAGAGGGAAGCACAGGGACAAGACATGATGAAAGACAAAACATGACAGGTCAAGTGTTCCACTCTAACTTTCATAGTAAATCAAGAGGTGCTGCCATTTTGGTTGATAAAGCTACTCCCTTTGTAGCTTCTGAGGTTATTGCTGATCCTAAGGGACGATACCGGTAAACTGTTTTCTACCCCTCTTGTTTTGGCTAGTGTTTATGCTCCCAATTGGGATGACACAAGTTTCATTTCTTCCTTTTTGTCTACTATACCCAATTTAGTCCTCACGAACAACTACAGGCCCATCTAAATGTGCCCTACTTATTCAATCCTTTCTTCAGAAATATGCCATGTTTGAGGCCTGGCGTTTCCTACATCCTACAGATAGACAGTATTCCTTTTATTCTCATGTTCATCAAACATACTCCCGGATTGATTACTTCTTTTTGGACAAAAAACTTCTGCCTAACCTTCGGCAGTGTACTTACAAGAGTATCGTCATTTTTGACCATTCACCATTAGTGCTTGAACTAGAGTTTCCCCAGCGTCCTCCTATGTGTTATCAATGGCGTCTTAACCCCATTTTACTCTCAGATAAGGAGTTTGTCAATTTAATTTCTTCTGAAATCACCTTATTCCTAGAAACTAATTCAACACTAGGTATGTCCTGCTCTACCATATGGGAGTCTCTCAAAGCATACCTACGTGGCCAAATTATTTCTTATACAGCCAACCAAAACAGAGTTCGCTCTCAGCGACTTCGGGACCTGAGCGAGTCCATAGCCACATTGGATGAGAAGTATGCTACGGATCCTTCCTCTGATCTGCATAAAGAGCGCCAACTACTCCAATCTGAATTTGATGAGCTTTCTACCAGGCAAGCTGAACAGTTACTCTTATGAGCTCGGTACAGAGTGTACGAACAAGGCGACAAGGCCAGTAAACTCCTTGCACATCAGATCCGTAAATCTGAGGCCTCACGTTTAATCCCACAAATAAGGACCCCGTCTGGTGCCACCACAGTTATACATAAAGAGATCAATGATCAATTCAAACAATTTTACTCTGCGCTATACACCTCTGAATCCCCTCAAGACCCTTTGCTGATTGATTCCTTCTTTAATGGCCTGAATATGCCTTCAATTGATACAGACTCCCATGACTGTCTTGAAGAATTTACACCTGAGGAGATTGCAACAGCAGTGTCCGCAATGAAAAGTGGTAAATCACCGGGTCCGGACGGTTTTCCAACCGAATTTCACAGGGCGTTTTCTGGTCTGCTTTGCCCATTCTTGTCTCGACTATTTGCAGAGTGCCTTAATACCTCAAAGCTACCGCCTAGTCTTTATCAGGCTTCAATTTCATTACTATTAAAGAAAAACAAAGACCCCCTGGAATGTGGATCCTATCGCCCAATCTCGCTTTTAAACTGTGATTACAAAATCCTAGCCGAGCTTTTAGCCATCCGTATGGAAGGCTCGCTGCACCAAGTAATACACTCTGACCAGACTGGCTTTGTGAGAAATGGGCATTTGTTTTTCAATATTAGGCGCCTTATGAATATACTGTACTCCCCAGCATCGGAGGACCCGGAGGTGGTGGTCTCACTTGATGCGGAAAAAGCGTTTGACCGCTGCCCTTTATAGATTTGGCTTCGGCCCCAAACTCGTTGCGTGGATAAAGATTCTTTATTTTTCCCCCATGGCTTCGGTACGGACTAACAACTTGTCCTCTGACTATTTTCCCTTGCACCGCGGATCCAGACAGGGTTGTCCACTCTCCCCCTTGTTGTTTGCTTTGGCAATCGAACCTCTCACCATTGCACTACGCTCTAATGATGCCATTCAAGGAATAATCAGGACAGGCTTAGAGCAAAAAGTCTCGCTATATGCGGACAACCTCCTTTTGTTTATCTCTAACCCTGATACCTCATTGCCACGTGCCTTATCTGTTCTTAAAAGGTTGGGATCAATCTCAGGGTACAAGCTGAATCTAGGCAAGAGTGAGCTTTTTCCTGTAAACAAGGCTGCTTTAAAGTGCTCTTTTACAAGTTCTCAGTTTAGGATTGTCCGGGATCAATTTACCTACTTGGGAGTTAAAGTGACAAGGAAATATTCAAATTTGTTTCAGGAAAACTTGGTTGCTCTAGCAGACAGTTTGAAACAATCTTTTACTTTTTGGAATTCGCTACCTCTTTCTCTTATCGGAAGGATTAATGTCATTAAAATGAGTGTGTTGCCCAAATTTTTATATTTATTTCAATGTTTACCCATTTTTATTCCAAAATCTTTTTTTATTTCACTGGATCAAACATTCATGCATTTTATTTGGGATGGCAAGGTACCACGGATTGGTAGAAAACATTTACAGAAGCCTAAGTCATTGGGGGGTTTAGCTCAATTTCAGAGCCCTTCTGTACTGGCTGCAGACTGATCCTACTGGCCCTAGACCACTCTGGGTCCAGATGGAGTCTGAATCGTGTAAACCTGCTGCACTTTCTTCTGTGTTGTGCTCGTCTCTCCCAGTGTCCCTAGGCAAAAGGTGTGTCAACCCAATTGTAAAGCAGTCTCTTAAAATTTGGAATCAGTTCCATTTAGCCTTTAGCCTCCGAGGCTTTTCTCTATCAGGCCCAATCAATCAGAACATTTTATTTCCTCCATCTTTGAATGATGGGGCTTTTGGCATCTGGCACTCACTAGGCCTCTCCTCACTAGCCCAATTATTCTTTGATGATACATTTGCCTCTTTTGCTCAGCTACAGGAAAAGTTCAACATCCCCCAATCCCACTTTTTCCGCTATCTCCAGACTAGGAACTTTGTCAGAGCTAACACACCTAAATTTCCCCATAGGCCTGCGAATACAGCTATAGAGAGCATCTTGGAGCTGAACAAGCTTCCTAGGGGCGCAATTTCAGATGTATATGCAATCATTCATGACTTACAGAACCCTTCTTTGGTGCCTTTAAAGACTCGATGGGAAAAGGATTTGGGGGAGGAACTTGGGGAAGACACCTGGGAATCTGTGCTGCACAGGGTGCATTCGTCCTCTTTTAGCACTAGACACAGCCTCATTCAATTCAAGGTGGTTCACCGTATCCACTGGTCTGGGGCCAAACTTGGAAGAATATTCTCTGATTTTGATCCTACCTGTGTCAGATGTAAAGTGGAACCAGCCACACTGTTGCATATGTTCTGGGGCTGTCATAAACTGTCAGGTTTCTGGGAATTAATATTTAAATGATTCTCTGATATATATGACACTGTTATAGATCTGTCTCCCCTTACAGCCCATTTTGGAGTACTGCCCATAGGTACCCCCCTGTCAAGAATCCAGTCGGACACTGTTGCTTATACTCTTTTAGCTAGACGGCTAATACTACAGAACTGGAAGATGGCAGCTCCCCCATCTTATAAATATTGGGTGAGAGATGTGTTGTGCTCTCTGAAACTAGAAAAAATTCAATTCAATTCACGTGGGAACCCCAAACTGTTTAATGAGGCTTGGGCTCCATTCCGGTCTTATTTTAAACAGTCCATCCTCTGATGGCATTCCTATTAAAACCAAAATAAGTCTGTATTTGACCCACCTGTGACTTAGGGGTTGGATGAGCATTTCTTTGTGTTTTTTCTGGGGGGGGGGGGGGGGGGGCTGTAACGGCAGATTTCCTCCTCTTCGTCTGAAGAGGAGGTGTAGCAGGGATCGGACCAAGACGCAGCGTAGTAAGTGTCCATGGTTTTAATATAATAAACTGAACAAGACACAATACAATATAACAAAAGTAAATCTAACCAAAACAGTCCCGTGTGGCACAAACACTGACACAGGAAACAATCACCCACAAACCAACAGTGAAAAACAGGCTACCTAAATATGGTTCCCAATCAGAGACAACGCAAAACACCTGCCTCTGATTGAGAACCATATCAGGCCAATATGACAAACCTAAACATAGAAACACAGAACATACACTATACCCACCCAGCTCATGTCCTGACCAACTAAATAAAGACTAAACAAAGGAAAATAAGGTCAGGAACGTGACAGGGGCATTAAGGTTGATGTGCTTATTGATTGTGACCTGCAGATGCCTTGTTCATCTTGCCCGGGCAGAGACTAAAATGTGAGCTTGTTTTTCCCAGTTATTTTTATATTTTGTTCACGCCTACATAAAATGATTATTATTCATTTTTTATTTTAAAGCATTGTAAACTTTTTATTTTTGGTCCAGTGGATGGTCGGTCTGTGGCCATGACTGTCTGTGAGTGGTTGCATTTCTCCACCCCTATCCCTTGACTGTTTACAGGAACAATGGTGAGGTGTTTGCTCTGTCCCTGTACTATAGATTGCCCTTTTACCTTTGTAGCTTTCTGCCTGGTGTGTTTAACTTGTCTAAAGTATGGTATCTTTAAAGCTATTTTTTTTAATGTATTATTTGTATTTTTTCTAGTTGAGTATATTATTTATATTGCTTTGTGTTGTCTTGTCTGTAAAACTTAATAAACAGAGTTTTCAAAAAAAGAAGCAGTGCGGTTGGGTTGTGTTTTGGAGGACGCATGGCTCTCGACCTTCGTCTCTCCCGAGCCCGTACGGGAGTTGTAGCGATGAGACAAGACGGTAACTACTAATAATTGGATATCACGAAATTGGGGAGAAAAAGGGGGGTAAAAAAAAAATATGCCATTATATCAACATTTGAGAAATTGCTGCAAACAAAGGCTTCACTTCAAATGCTGGTAAATTGGCTTCTTAAAATCGAGTTATATTTAAAATGTCCATGACATAACGTCTGGCAGATTATTATTTTTCTCCGGTCCCGCCTACTGACGTGTCTATGACAAAGAGCTCTGCCCCACCAAGCTGCACATAAGTCCGCACAGAATGACAAACATTGTAGACACTTGAAATATCCACGTTTATTATTATCTACCAGACAGAGCAACAAGAGAGAGGAGCTTACGGTGTTGCTATGTTGACAGCATACCGCTGACATTTTGCATAATTTCTGAGACCGAGTATTCAACTAAATCAATGAGAATTATGGAAGTCTTTGCCAGATTTGTGTTTGCCATTGAGGAAACTAAATCAAATGACAGAGACCAGAGAAAATGTTTCACTTTTGTAATTATTGGCACTTATCCATCCAAGAGAGTAGCCTGAGTGTTTGCAAATGACAGTGGAACAGATTAATTTGCATGTACCCTACCCATTCCGCTCCCTCAAATCTAAATTTGTGCCACCCATAAGTCAGAAACCTACATGCCAAGTAGACCATATTGTGTTCCATACAGGTTATTGAAAAGAGAAGAAGCTGAACAAAAATATAAACACAACACGTAAAGAGTTTGACCCATGTTTCATAAGTTGAAATGAAAGATAACAAAAATGGTCCATACGCACAAAAAGGGTATTTCTCTCATTTTGTGCACACATTTATTTACATACCTGTTAGTATTTCTCCTTTGCCAAGATAATCCATACACCTGACAGGTGCGGCATATCAAGAAGCTGATTAAACAGCATGATCATTACACAGGTGCACCTTGTGCCGGGGACAATAAAAGGCCACTCTGAAATGTGCAGTGTTTCACAAAACACAATGCCACAGATCTCAAGTTGAGGGAGTGTGCAATTGGCATGCTGACTGCAGGAATGTCTACCAGAACTGTTGCCAGAGAATGTAATGTTCATTTCTCTACCATAAGCCACCTCCAATGACATTTTAGAGAATTTAGGAGTCCGTCAAACCGGGCTCACAACCGCAGACCACAAGTAACCATGCCAGCCCAGGACCTCCACATCCGGATTCTTTACCTGCGGTTGTCTGATTGGCTGGGCCTGGCTCCCCAGTGGGTGGGCCTATGCCCTCCCATGGATGCGCTCCTGCCCAATCATGTGAAATCCGTAGATTAGGGACTAATGGATTTATTTCAATAGACTGATTTCCTTATATGAACAGTAACTCAGTAAAAATCATTGAAATTGTTGCATATATATTTGTGTTCAGTGTAAATCAAACCCAGTTCAGAACTATTGCCTTTGAGTGAACTTTGGAGATGGTGGACATGTGGAAGTCCTTCGTCCAAAGTTTGTTGAATGCATGCACTGAAACAATCAGAAAACACAAAACAAAATTAAGATACTGAAAACAATTGCTGAAAAAAAAATATATTTTGGCATCTTAAAAAGGTAGACTCAGCGGTTATTGGACAGGTTTGGCCTTGGAAAAAAACGGGGTCAGCTATTACAAAGATTCCTTAATGTTGCTATGCTTGTCACTGAAACTGGCATTCAACACTTTTCAGCAAGGAAACAATGTTTCTGCCTTGTATGAATGATATATAAACAAACAATGTAGCTAGCATAAACTGTGACTTAGGCGTAATAAATGTACCTTTAAATGTGTGACCAACTGTTCCTAGAGAGCCACATTATACTGTATGTTTTTCCAGCCAAGCCTCAACACAATTGATTCAAACTAACTAACGATATTCAATCTAGACTGCGGACGTCATCATTAAGAGACAGTTGTCTACCAGTTGTCTCTTCTTCCTGACTCAGGTGTATACGGCTTGGGTGGATGAAAAGCAACTTAATATTGAGATATGCCTAAATCATGTCAGTGCATATTGTTGCTACCTTAGTTGTGCTAGCTAACATGCTACTGAACAGTGACAATAGCCTATTTATGTGCACATTGGTATTAAAAGACAGCAATGTATACACCTAAAAATAAGTGTTTAGGCAAATCATTAGCTAGCTATCGCATGAATTGTGAAAAAATATCATAGCTAACGTTTGCTAGCTAAGCGCTAGCCAGTCAGTAGCACTGACAGATTAAACTGGTATCAACAAAATGTGTTTCATCTCCAAAACATTGCCATTTTTAAAACAAGTAATGAAAGCTGGTTGTAATTTCAGTTTAATCTAACAGAAAAAATGGCTAAACTCAAATATTCTAATCTTTCAAAAAACAATAAATGTTTAAAAATGGTATAATCTTAGTAAATTATATCATAAATAGGACTGGTAGAGTTGTCACACATGCAATAACAAAAATATATGTAAATGTCTGCTCTATCCAAAATTACAACCAACTGATTGCGGCATTATCTTAAAGGGTAAAATATTCATAGCCATTTTGAAATTAAGGCTTCGCTACACAATGAAAATATAAAAATGGTCATATATATATTTAGAGAGGAAAATGTACCGTTATGGATGTGACATTCTCCGTTATGGATGTGACGAAGTGCAAAATGTGCTATATATATATGTGAAAGATTTCTAAACCAAACATCATAATACTTTTCTTGTCATCTGAAAATGCAGTGTACCTCAAAGAACCAAGAAAAAAAGTATTTTGAATAGTTATTGCATAGGCTATCAAAGTGCACTCGTGGGTCCTGTCTTAACCACCATAAAACGCACAAATGTGCCAAAAAAAATGCATTTAAAATTATTTTTGAAAATCTACATTTTCATTACGAATTAGAGTGCTGCATACAGTGCATTTGGAAAATATTCAGACCTCTTCCTTAATCTAAAATGGATTAAATATTTTTTTTATCTACACTCAATAATGACAAAGCAAAAACAGTTTAGAATTGTTAGCTAATTTATTAATATAAAAACTAAAATATCACATTTACATAAGTATTCAAGACCCTTATCTATGAGACTTGAAAAATTATGAAAGTATTCAGACCCCTTGACTTTTTCTGCATTTTGGTAGGTTACAGCCCTATTCTAAAATTGATTAAAAAAAAAAATCTCATCAATCTACACACAATACCCCATAATGAGAAAGCAACAACAGTTTCACATTTTTACTAGTTTATATATATTTAAAACTGAACATTAGAATCACATTTACATAAGAATTCAGACCCTTAATTCTGTACTTTGTTGAAGAGCCTTTGGCAGCAATTACAGCCTCGAGTCTTCTTGGGTATGACGCTACAAGCGTGGCACAACTGTATTTGGGGACTTCCATTCTTCTCGGCAGATCCTCTCAAGCTGTCAGGTTGGATGGGGAGCGACGCTGCACAGCTATTTTCATGTCTTTCTAGAGATGTTCGATAGGCTTCAAGTCTGGGCTCTAGTTGGGCCACATTCAGAGACTTGTCCCAAAGTCAGTCCTGCGTTGTCTTGGCTGTGTGCTTACGGTTGTTGTCCTGTTGGAAGGTGAACCTTCACCCCAGTCTGAGGTCCTGGGCGCTCTGGAGCAGGTGTCATTAAGGATCTCTGTAATATGTTCCGTTCATCTTTGCCTCGATCCTGACTAGTCTCCCAGTCCCTGCCACTGAAAAACATCCCGACAGCATGATGCTGCCACCACTATGCGTCACAGTAGGGATGGTGCCAGGTTTCCTCCAGGTGTGACGCTTGGCATTCCGGACTACGAGTTCAATCTTGGTTTCATCAGACCAGAGAATCTTGTTGCCTTTTGGCAAACTCCAAGCAGGATGTCATGTGCCTTATACTGAGGTGTGGCTTCTGTCTTTCCACTCCACCATAAAGGCCTGATTGGTGGAGTGCTGCAGAGATGGTTGTCCTTCTGGGAGGTTATCCCATCTCCACAGAGGAACTCTAGAGCTCTATCAGAGTGAACATTGGGATCTTGGTCATCTACCTGGCCAAGGCCCTTCTCCCCTGGTTGCTCAGTTGAGCTAAGCTATTTATGATGACAGCCATGTTTGTTTACATTTAAGCAAAAACTCCCTAATCCCAAAATGCCATTCACTATAAGACGCAAATGAACAAAGTCAAAGATGGCTGCGCTCATTGCCTGAAAAATCCTGTAGAGGTTCAACAAATTCTTATTTACAATGACAGCCTACCCCGGACAAAGCTGGGCCAATTGTGCGCCGCACTATGGTACTCCCAATCACAACCGGATGTGATACAGCCTGGATTTGAACCTCTTGCACTGAGATGCAGTGCCTTAGACCACTGCACCACTTGGGAGCCAATTAACTAGGAGGCGGAACACACCTCAATTCAAACTGTTGTTAGAAAATAAAACTTGTTAGAAAATTATTTGAAATTGACAAGTTGAAGTTGAAGTTGAAACATAGCAGGCAGCGTGCCTTTTGGAACAATGAGAGCATTCTGACATCACACGCATGAAAAAACTCACACAGGGGCAACGGTTATAGATAGTTTGAACTCACACGTGAAAAGGTTAACAGGACAAATCTGTGCCCCTGTGCCCCCTATGGGCATGCACCTCTGTTTACTATTCCTGTTTCACTTCACATATCAGTCTGGTATTCTTTCTCATTGAAACTGTTTTAATTGGTTAGCAAATTAATTTGTCAGCAATTGGATCACCTTCAACCAAATCAGAGGATGGCCTAATTCAAGGCATAGCGTGCTTGGTCATAATATTGAGATATTAGTATATTGTTAGCTAGCTAGCTACTCACTTTGGCTGATCATAGCTAGCTATAGACCCAATGATTCCACTGTTTCACACCAGGTTAGTCTGATTTTGACAAGTCCATATGCAACCATGAGTTTGACACTCAGTGAAACCAAGTCTGGATGACAGATGTTTGTATGAGTTTAATACAGCTTCCATACTATAAGTATGCCAGTGTTGGATGACATAAGTAGAGCAGGACATAATTATGCTGCAATGGGTGTCAGAATAAGCTGTTAGAGCCAACGCATTGACAGTAATACTGCATCCATATCCTGGGCATGGTGTCTCCTGAATGTTGTGACGGGCTGAGGGAAACAAGGGGGAGGACAGGAAATGAAAAAACATATCATCCAAGTTGCAGATGCTGGGGGTTAATGACACATCAGTGTTGACCGCTGTGCGTGTGCACGTGTGTGTTCCTCATGAACCCCAATAAACTAAACACAAACCTTTGGAGAATTTCTGTCCCTCTGCGAAAAACTTAAATTTTTGTTTCCACAATTGTAAGTTCATATTTCTTACAGTCATAGATAGGCCAAAGATCATTGGGGCCTCAGTGGGCTTTAAGGATTCAGGCCTTGAATCCCCCAGGCATCGCATCCCAGCTGTACTCTGAATCATCAGCAAAGGTTCAATGTAGGACACTAAACTCTTGCAAGTATTGAAACTATAGAGTTGTGCAATAACATTATGTGAAATGCTCAGGGACCTTGGACATTAAAGGGATGTGTAACATTGATTATAGGAGGGACAGCTATGTAATGTGGAAGGGAGGGGTAAGAGTCCTTAATTAAGCTGTCATTCTGGTCCAGTGACTACTGATTCAAAAGTCATTTTATATTGTTTTTCATTATACTAAAACTAATGTACAGAATCTAAGACAGCATGCTGATACACAATCACTTTTCTGTTTAGCAAGAAAAATGCATAAAAATAATAAAATCTGTCACGTACTACTGTTCTGACTGGATGTCAGTGAAAATTGTGTGCTGCACTGTCTATTGTTCATGTCCATGTGTTCATTTAGATTTTATGAACCAGAGTGCTAGATCTTGAACTGCACTTTGTAAAGTGCTACACCAGAGGAAGGAGACACATTCAACATGTACTTCTATTTCCTCCATCAGAGTCTCTTTCACCAAAGCAAATGAATTAGCTTCCTGTCACTCGACTAAATGCATATTGGAAACACATTAACAAACGTGAGTTGGAATCTCATTCTGCTTTATCGCTCAACCCCAAATTAATGTCAAAGATAAAGCACCACAAATCTGGAAATTATATTGTTCACATTTTTTTCCACACATTTTATATTGTTGGTTATAGCTGGATCCACAAAACAGATGGCCTGGGACTTTGACTTATCTCAACAGAAGACTACTCGAGGTTTGTAATGTCTTTTTAAGAATTCAGAACTTCTGTCTTCGACATTAAGGGGACCGCCAGAGAGTGTTCAGGAATGGAGCAAAAGTAGGGAGACTAGCATAGATTGGGTAAAAAGTAAATATTTTTTAAATAACGGCAAAACGGTTGAAGATAAAGCACTATATCCCACTCGCTGTGACAGTTTCATTACCAGAAACATTTGTCCCCGGAATGTGAGTGATTGCATCATTCCCAGCAGAACCAACGCCCACCCCGCCATGACTTTCAGATGCTTGAGAAGTTTGAGCTGAGAGAAGACGGGCCCTTTTATGAACTTACTATTTATGTTACTACCTTTCAGCCGGCACCGACACTTTTATTAGCGTGAGGTATGTTTATTGTGCTAAGTATTACTCTTTGTACCTAACTCTGTCCTTGAGCTTGTGAACTAGTTTGCATCACTCTTTTTTTTGGCCTGTGTGCCAACCAAAAAGAAAAATCTAACCGCTAGAGGTGACAAGAGTACCATAATGTTGTATCAAAACTGTCATTGTGATATATAGCTGCTGAGGCTATGCTGCTGGTAATATTGCGATTGTTGTGGAGGTTGCAATGTGACCCAAAGAACATACCGTGCAGTCAGAAAACAGTACAGAAAACAAATGAACTCAGATACTGTACAGATCCTCTGAACCTGCAGCATTTGACTGCCTTTCTTTTTGTACTTCGATGAAATCATGCACTAAGGCAAATATGCTATTGCTGTTATTACATCACATTGACATTCAAGATAATCCAGCCAATTACAAATTACCTCCCACTAGTTTTAAAGATTCATTTAGGTAATTCCACTACATGTTTGTTTTCAGGTTGGTTTTAAATCAGACCTGTCTGAGTACAAATAGTATTTGTTTTCTCTTAAGCATTTGACTGAGCCTGCCTAGAGTGCCAGATGGGCCTGCATTGCACTTTTAGGACCAGTCTATTGGCTCCAATGCGCCAGACAAGCTCAATCAACTGCAGCTTAATTATAAAAAATGTAAATAAAACCATTTGAACCCGGGTTTGGTATTTACCTACATCCCCTTTGTAGACCTTGCAGTCTCCTTGGAACCGGTTGTCAGGCTCTACTAGAGTGATCACGGAGACTCTCATGTCATGTCACCCGCATCCCGAGGGCCTTGGTAGTGACAGATCTGTCCAATTGACTTGCACCTCTCCCCTGGTCACACCTGACAGCCTCCAGCGACCTCTGGGCGAGCTTCACCACTGCTTAACGGCTCCTCCTTCATTCTGGCAGCACAGGTGGGGCGTGTTCATTAGGACACGCAACCGAAAATGTTTAGAAACATTTTGCAACGGGAAACTAAAATGGGCGTTTCTTATTGGACAAATCCAGGTAGTACCTCCATGTTTCAGTCAATTGTCTTCTGTTTGGTGCCAACTGCCTAATGAACATGACCCTTTACTGGACCCCACCACACAAAGTTTGTGAGCTCGTTTATAATCACAGACGAAAGTAAGATAGACGCTGATGAATTAACAAGTTTGTGATCGATTTAAGAAGGAAGTCAGGGACCATGCTGTGACAAACATAATAGAGCAGTGATGATGTTTGCCAACGCATTAGAGTTCTTACTGATACAAATAAAAGTCTACACTAGAGCCACATTTGGAAAATAACATGAGAGCTCCGTGCTTTTAGTGAAGGCGTAGAGATAAAGTATCTGACCAATCAATAAATGTCAATCAGTTCAGTTTAGTTTTCTGAAAGTGGTTTTAGAATTTTTCAACTCAACGTCCTGTGGAGATGGTTTATGTGTGTGTGTGTGTGCACGTCTGTGCGTGTGTGTCTGTGTGTGTTTGAGTAAGCACAGCTGCGGTGAAAACACGTCTAAAATGAGTTGTTTTCCGCCTGATCTTTGCCAGAGGGTTGGACAATTAGGAATGTCTCTGACTTTGACATCAAAAGAGATTTAAAGTAAGATACAGTATTGTCCAGAATCATTTGTTCCCTTGATAAAGATGAGCAAAAAAGACTATATAAAATAAATAATACGATTGAATAAATTATTGGCATCCAGTTCTCAATAGTTTGCAATACCTCACCTTGTGAGGATAACGGCACTGAGCCTTTTTCTAAAATGTTTTATGAGTTTGGAGAACACATTGAGAGAGATCTTAAACCATTCTTCCATACAGAATCTTTCCAAATCCTTGATATCCTTTGGGCTGTACTTATGGACTGCCCTCTTCAATTCAAACCACAGGTTTTCAATGGGGTTCAAGTCCGGAGACTGAATGTTGATTTTATGATAAATGAACAATTTCTTTGTGGATTTTGATGTGTGCTTGTGGTCATGGTCTTGCTGGAAGATACACTTGTGGACAAGTTTCAGCTACCTTGCAGAGGCAACTAAGTTTTGGCTAAAATGTTCTGGTACTGTGTAAAGTTGATGATGCCGTTGACCCAGGCAAAAAAACTTTCCAAGCCTACATCATTGTCACCATATTAGCTAAAGTAACGTCATAGTCAACATAGCTAATATAACTAATGTGTTAGTAAACCTGCTACAATCATGCAGTAATGTTACAGTCAGTATGCTGTTTATACTGGCGGGCCCCGGTGGCAATACATTTGTAAAACCAAAAGCTTACCTTGATTTGGACGAGTTCCAGTATTGTGTTGGATAGCTGGCTAGCATAGCTAACATACCGTCCCTCTGTTTGAGGCAGGTGTTTGAGTAGGCTAAACTAGCTAGCTGCATTTGTGAGCTAAGTAAGTGAAAGAGAAAATGACAAAATATATATCTCTCCTTCATTTTTGAAGAAATGAATTTGTTCAAAACTGTTTAACTATTGTCTTTCTCTCTCTTTGAGTCAACTCCTCATCTCATTTAATGCACTGCAGTGCTAGCTAGCTGTAGCTTATGCTTTCAGTATTAGATTAATTCTCTGATCCTTTGATTGGGTGGACAACATGTCAGTTCATGCTGCAAGAGGTCTGATACTGTAGGTTGGATGACATCCTCCGGAAGTTGTCATAATTAGTGTGTAAGTCTATGGAAAGGGGTGAGACCCCTGAGCCTAGATTTTGTATTGAAGTCAATGTACCCAGAGGAGGACGGAAGCTAGTTGTCCTCCAGTTCTGAGTTGGAGACGGAGATACCATAGCAAAATGTTGATTTTATGATAAATTAACAATTTCCTTGTGGATTCTGATGTGTGTTTGGGGTCATGGTCTTGCTGGAAGATCCACTTGCGGCTAAGTTTCAGCCTCCTTGCAGATGCAACCAAGTTTTTGGGTAAAATGTTCTGGTACTGTGTAAAGTTGATGATGCCGTTGACCCTAACAAGAGCCCCAGGACCAGTGGAAGCAAAATAGCCCCATAATATCAAAAGATATATTTTACAGTAGGTATGGGGTTATTTTCTGCTTATACATCCTTATTTCTACGCCAAACCCACCACTGGTGTGTGTGGCCAAAAAGCTATGTTTCCATGTCATCCAACAAATGTAAATGCCTGAAGTTTGCAAGTTTTCACTTGGATTGGAACCGGTGCTATGGTCAGATGCAAATAAAAATAGAGCTCTTTGGAAAAAAATTATAAATAAAAAAATTGGGTGCCTATAATATAGGTCAGTATTTGTATTATTTATTTTATAGTATTTTTTGCTCATCTTTATCAAGGGTGCCAATAATTTTGGATCTGACTGAATATACAATTAAAATAGGCAATTGTAGCCACCATTACTCAGCAATAGTTCTCACATTACTTTCAAAGTAATGTGTCTCAAGAGGGGAAGTTATATTTTTCAGACTGGCTTTTATGCATGCAAATGAAAGCGTACAGAGCACAGAAATTATCACATTGAGTGAGACAGAACTTCATTGTGCCTCTGTTTTGCCTACCTTGTTGCAGGAGCATTTAAGTTCATGCAGTCTTTTGTGTGGTACAGAATAGTCCTTTTCTGTAAGGTACCAAGGTGAATCATTAATGTAGGTCTATTGGCGGAGTTGCTTTGTTCTGCTCTCACTCAAACTCGATCAAATTATTACTACCAAAAGGTGGTTTTGTCTGTTACATAAATTAATTAAAAAACATTTTTTTTCAATGTCAGCAAGGTTTTTCCCATTGAAGCACAAGAAGACTAAACAAGGAGTTGAGCGAATAAGATCGTTTCCATTGACGGCTAGCATATTCAGCCATATTTATCCCACTCATAAGCTTTAGATCATTGCAGATGATGGAAAGGAGCAGGCCAGGAACACTTTAGGATATTGGGACGCTGTTCCTCTGTTAGAAGAACCAAGAGGAACTAGGACGAAAGATAACTAAGAACTGGAACAATGGTTCCTCAACATGCTTACACTTCCAATGGAATCAGAAGAACTAGGTAAAAATCATGACGATTCTTCGTACCAGCATAGACAAGTCTTAGTCATTCCTGTCATACTAACGAGACTGAAACAGTGGCTAGCACATGACATGATGACAGAATGCTGGGTTCTGACTAGAGGGAGTACAGCTATGACTGGAAGTTACTTTTTCATAGCAGGATAGTCCCACTAGTCACAACTAGAATGCTAGGGTCTAGGAGCCTTGGCCTCAGAGAATTGTGAAAATTTATGAACAGCATCAGGGAACTGCTTTCTAACTGCTCTTACCGGTAGTGTAATAAGTGGCACATTATTTAACACCCTCAGCCTAAAGGGACATAAAATGTACACCATACTTCAGAGCAGTACTTTTCTAGTGAGCACAGGACAGTCTTCACTGTAAACAGAGCATGTTTTAGACATATGTCAAGTAATACAACACTCTAATCTGTTTCTGTCTCGATCACTATTCATTCTAATCACACCCAGGAGGTGTTTCATCTTCCTGTCCAATGATCATCTCTTTATGCTCCGCTAAACAAAGTCACCTCAACATGGGAGCAACTATGGTTTTAGAAGTGGGGGGACATAATAAAAATAAAAATTAATTGTTTTTGTGGTGGTAAATCAGCTTTAATATTGCAAATATATGGTGGCTTCCATCAATGTAATTGTCTGCATAATTTCCAATCCCCCGTATACGTATGTTTTGGAAATATATACACTACCGGTCAAAATTTTTAGAACCCCTACTCATTCAAGGGTTTTTCTTTCTTTCTTTTTTACAATTTTCTACATTGTAGAATAATAGTGAAGAAATCAAAACTACGAAATAACACATATGGAATCATGTAGTAACCAAAACAATTGTTAAACAAATCAAAATTGTAACGGTCGTCTTGTGGTGAATGAGCGGACCAAGGCGCAGCGGGTGATGAAGACATAATGAATATTTATTAACAGAACGACGAAACACGAAAACTCTTAAACAAACTACAAAACAAATAAACGACGTAGACTGACCTAAAACATGAGAACTTACAAATACACGAAGAACGCACGAACAGGTACAGACTACAAACAAACGCTACAGTCCCATGTGGTACGAACCTACATACAGACACGGAAGACAATCACCCACAAACAAACAGTGAGAACAGCCTACCTTAGTATGGTTCTCAATCAGAGGAAACGTCAAACACCTGCCTCTAATTGAGAACCATATCAGGCAACACATTAAACCCAACATAGAAACACAATACATAGAATGCCCACCCCAACTCACGCCCTGACCAACTAAACACATACAAAAACAAGAGAAAACAGGTCAGGAACGTGACATAACCCCCCCCTCAAGGTGCGAACTCCGGGCGCACCACCAAAAGTCTAGGGGAGGGTCTGGGTGGGCATCTGTCCACGGTGGCGGCTCAGGCTCTGGGCGTGGTCCCCATCCCACCATAGTCAATCCCCGCTTTTGTAGCCTCCTCCCAATGACCACCCTCCAAATTAACCCCACTGGACTAAGGGGCAGCACCGGACTAAGGGGCAGCACCGGAATGAGGGGAAGCTCCGGACTGAGGGACGGCAGCTCCGGACTGAGGGACGGCAGCTCCGGACTGAGGGACGGCAGCTCCGGACTGAGGGACGGCTGTTCATGGCTGGCTGACGGCTCTGGCTGCTCATGGCTGGCTGACGGCTCTGGCTGCTCATGGCTGGCTGACGGCTCTGGCTGCTCATGGCTGGCTGACGGCTCTGGCAGCTCATGGCTGGCTGACGGCTCTGGCTGCTCATGGCTGGCTGACGGCTCTGGCTGCTCATGGCTGGCTGACGGCTCTGGCTGCTCATGGCTGGCTGACGGCTCTGGCTGCTCATGGCTGGCTGACGGCTCTGGTTGCTCATGGCTGGCTGACGGCTCAGAAGGCGCTGGGCAGACGAGCAGTGCAGGCGGCGTTGGGCAGACGGCCGACTCTGACCTGCTGAGGCGCACAGTAGGCCTGGTGCGTGGTGCCGGAACTGGTGGTACCGGACTGGAGACACGCACCTCAAGGCTAGTGCGGGGAGCAGTAACAGGGCATATTGGACCCTGGAGACGCACATTAGGCCTAGTGCGTGGTGCCGGAACTGGTGGTACCGGGCTGGGGACACGCATCTCAGGGCTAGTGCGGGGAGCAGCAACAGGACGTACAGGACTCTGGAGACGCACAGGAGGCTTGGTGCGTAGTGCCGGAACTGGTGGTACCGGGCTGGAGACACGCACCATAGGGCTAGTGCGTGGAGGAGGAACAGGGCTCTGGAGACGCACAGGAAGCCTGGTGCGTGGTGTAGGCACTGGTGGTACTGGGCTGGGGCGGGGAGGTGGCGCCGGAAATACCGGACCGTGCAGGCGTACTGGCTCCCTTGAGCACTGAGCCTGCCCAACCTTACCTGGTTGTATGCTCCCCGTCGCCCGACCAGTGCGGGGAGGTGGAATAACCCGCACCGGGCTATGTAGGCGAACCGGGGACACCATGCGTAAGGCTGGTGCCATGCAAGCCGGCCCGAGGAGACGCACTGGAGACCAGACGCGTTGAGCCGGCTTCATGGCACCTGGCTCAATACTCAATCTAGCCCGGCCGATACGAGGAGCTGGTATGTACCGCACCGGGCTATGCACACGTACGGGGAGTTGGCGCAGGTCTCCTACCTGACTTCGCCACACTCCCTTGTAGCCCCCCCCCCAAGAAATTTTTGGGCTTGACTCACAGGCTTCCGTGCTAGTCGCGTACCCTTATAACGCCGGTTCCTCTCTCCGGTTGCCTCTGCTCTCCTAATCGCCTCCAGCTGTTCCCATGTGTAGCAACCCTTGCCGTCCAAAACATCCTCCCATGTCCATTCCTCCTTCGTGCGCTGTTGCTTTCTCCTGTTACACCGCTGCTTGATCCTTTGTTGGTGGGTGATTCTGTAACGGTCGTCTTGTGGTGAATGAGCGGACCAAGGCGCAGCGGGTGATGAAGACATAATGAATATTTATTAACAGAACGACGAAACACGAAAACTCTTAAACAAACTACAAAACAAATAAACGACGTAGACTGACCTAAAACATGAGAACTTACAAATACACGAAGAACGCACGAACAGGTACAGACTACAAACAAACGCTACAGTCCCGTGTGGTACGAACCTACATACAGACACGGAAGACAATCACCCACAAACAAACAGTGAGAACAGCCTACCTTAATATGGTTCTCAATCAGAGGAAACGTCAAACACCTGCCTCTAATTGAGAACCATATCAGGCAACACATTAAACCCAACATAGAAACACAATACATAGAATGCCCACCCCAACTCACGCCCTGACCAACTAAACACATACAAAAACAAGAGAAAACAGGTCAGGAACGTGACAAAAATATATTTTATATTTGAGATTCTTAAAATAGCCATCCTTTGCCTTGATGACAGCTTTGCACACTCTTGGCATTCATTGAACCAGCTTCACTGGGAATTCTTTTCAACAGTCTTGAAGGAGTTCCCACATATGCTGAGCACTTGTTGGCTGCTTTCCCTTCACTCTGCGGTCCAACTCATCCCAAACCATTTCAATTTGGTTGAGGTCGGGGGATTGTGGAGGCCAGGTTATCTGATGCAGCACTCCATCACTCCATCACTCCATCACTCTCCTTCTTGGTCAAATAGCCCTTACACAGCCTGGACGTGTGTTGGGTCATTGTCCTAATGAACAAAAAATTATAATCCCACCAAGCCCAAACCAGATGGGTTGGCGTATCGCTGCAGAATGCTGTGGTAGCCATGCTGGTTAAGTGTGCCTTGAATTCAAAATAAATCACAGACAGTTTCACCAGCAGAACACCCCCACACCATAACACCTCATCCATGCTTTACGGTGTAAAATACACATGCAAAAATACACACCTCATCCGTTCACCCACAAAGACATGGCGGTTGTAACCAAAAATCTCCAATTTGAACTCCAGACCAAAGGACAAATTTCCACTAATGTCCATTGCTCGTCTTTCTTGGCACAAGCAAGTCTCTTCTAAATTATTGGTGTCCTTTAGGAGTGGTTTCTTTGCAGCAATTGGACCATGAAGGCCTGATTCACACAGTCTCCTCTGAACAGTTGATGTTGAGATGTGTCTGTTACTTGAACTCTGTGAAGCATTTATTTGGGCTGCAATTTCTGAGGCTGGTAACACTAATGAACTTATCCTCTGCAGCAGAGGTAACTCTGGGTCTTCCATTCCTGGGGCGATTCTCATGAGAGCCAGTTTCATCTATGGTTTTCGCGAGTGAAAATGTTCCATATTGACTGACGTTCATGTCTTAAAGTAATGATGGACTGTCGTTTCTCTTTGCTTATTTGAGCTGTTCTTGCCATAATATGGACTTGGTCTTTTACCAAATAGGGCTATCTTCTGTATAACCCCCTACCTTGTCACAACACAACTGATTGGCTCAAACTCATTAAGGAAAGAAATTCCACAAATGAACTTTTAAGAAGGCACACCTGTTAATTTAAATGCATTCCAGGTGACTACCTCATGAAGCTGGTTGAGAGACTGCCAAGAGTGTACAAAGCTGTCATCAAGGCAAAGAGTGGCGATTTTGAAGAATCTCAAATATAAAATATATTTTGATTTGTTTAACACTTTTTTGGTTACTATTTGATTTCATATGTGTTATTTCATAGTTTTTATGTCTTCACTATTATTCTACAATGTAGAAAATAGTAAAAACAAAGAAAAACCACTGAATGAGTAGGTGATCAAAAACTTTTGACCGGTAGTGTATATTTAATATATACAGTGGGGAGAACAAGTATTTGATACACTGCCGATTTTGCAGGTTTTCCTACTTACAAAGCATGTAGAGGTCTGTAATTTTTTATCATAGGTACACTTCAACTGTGTGAGACGGAATCTAAAACAAAAATCCAGAAAATCACATTGTATGATCTTTAAGTAATTAATTTGCATTTTATTGCATGACATAAGTATTTGATCACCTACCAACCAGTAAGAATTCCGGCTCTCACAGACCTGTTAGTTTTTCTTTAAGAAGCCCTCCTGTTCTCCACTCATTACCTGTATTAACTGCACCTGTTTGAACTCGTTACCTGTATAAAAGACACCTGTCCACACACTTAATCAAACAGACTCCAACCTCTCCACAATGGCCAAGACCAGAGAGCTGTGTAAGGACATCAGGGATAAAATTGTAGACCTGCACAAGGCTGGGATGGGCTACAGGACAATAGGCAAGCAGCTTGGTGAGAAGGCAACAACTGTTGGCGCAATTATTAGAAAATGGAAGAAGTTGAAGATGACGGTCAATCACCCTCGGTCTGGGGCTCCATGCAAGATCTCACCTCGTGGGGCATCAATGATCATGAGGAAGGTGAGGGATCAGCCCAGAACTACACGGCAGGACCTGGTCAATGACCTGAAGAGAGCTGGGACCACAGTCTCAAAGAAAACCATTAGTAACACTACGCCGTCATGGATTAAAATCCTGCAGCGCACGCAAGGTCCCCCTGCTCAAGCCAGCGAATGTTCAGGCCCGTCTGAAGTTTGCCAATGACCATCTGGATGATCCAGAGGAGGAATGGGAGAAGGTCATGTGGTCTGATGAGACAAAAAAAGCCACTCGCCGTGTTTGGAGGAAGAAGAAGGATGAGTACAACCCCAAGAACACCATCCCAACCGTGAAGCATGGAGGTGGAAACATAATTCTTTGGGGATGCTTTTCTGCAAAAGGGACAGGACGACTGCACCGTATTGAGGGGAGGATGGATAGGGCCATGTATCGCGAGATCTTGGCCAACAACCTCCTTCCCTCAGTAAGAGCATTGAAGATGGGTCGTGGCTGGGTCTTCCAGCATGACAACAACCCGAAACACACAGCCAGGGCAACTAAGGAGTGGCTCCGTAAGAAGCATCTCAAGGTCCTGGAGTGGCCTAGCAAGTCTCCAGACCTGAACCCAATAGAAAATCTTTGGAGGGAGCTGAAAGTCCGTATTGCCCAGCGACAGCCCTGAAACCTGAAGGATCTGGAGAAGGTCTGTATGGAGGAGTGGGCCAAAATCCCTGCTGCAGTGTGTGCAAACCTGGTCAAGAACTACAGGAAACGTATGATCTCTGTAATTGCAAACAAAGGTTTCTGTACAAAATATTAAGTTCTGCTTTTCTGATGTATCAAATACTTATGTCATGCAATAAAATGCAAATTAATTACTTAAAAATCATACAATGTGATTTTCTGGATTTTTGTTTTAGATTCCGTCTCTCACAGTTGAAGTGTACCTATGATAAAAAATTACAGACCTCTACATGCTTTGTAAGTAGGAAAACCTGCAAAATCGGCAGTGTATCAAATACTTGTTCTCCCCACTGTATATATATATTTTCCTTTACTATTTTCCCCTAACCCTACCATCCCTCCCCTAATTGGAGTAAACTGATGAACAACAACACTTAGGCTTCTACTTCCACATACTATACAGTGCCTTCGGAAAGTATTCAGACCCCTTGAATTTTTCCACATTTTATTACGTTACAACCTTATTCTAAAATTGATTAAATTGTTTTTTTCTTGGGTATGACGCTACAAGCTTGGCACACCTGTATTTGGGGAGTTTCTCCCATTCTTCTCTGCAGATCCTCTCAAGCTCTGTTAGGTTGGATGGGGAGCGTTGCTGCACAGCTGTTTTTCAGGTCTCCAGAGATGTTCGATCAGGTTCAAGTCCAGGCTCTGGCTGGGACACTCAAGGACATTCAGAGACTTGTCCCAAAGCCACTCCTGCGTTGTCTTGGCTATGTGCTTAGGGTCGTTGTCCTGTTGGAAGGTGAACCTTCGCCCCAGTCTGAGGTCCTGAGCGCTCTGGAGCATGTTTTCACCTCCCTGACCATGGCCCTTCTCCCCCGATTGCTCAGTTAGGCTGGGCGGCCAGCTCTAGGAAGAGTCTTCCAAACTTCTTCCATTTAAGAATGATGGAGGCCACTGTGTTCTTGGGGTCCTCCATCACGGTATATTTTACAATGGTTATCTTTTGTTTATTTTTAATCGAAAGCACATTTCCTGCCCTTCTAGTCGTCTCTTTTTATAACAATAAAAAGTAAGCAAAAAGGCCCACAGTCATTAAGCTAGGTAAGAGATTATTAAATATGATTAAGTGATTGATAAGACTAAACTAGATCCATGATAATTCAATAATCAATATTGTGTTGCACCTTTAACAAAGAGCCTAACAAATGAACAACTCATATAAATAAATTACAAAGACAACTTTTGATTGTCTTTAAGACATCCTCTATATCAAATTTCAGCCAGACTGCCCAGCCAAGCCAAACCGCCTACACACCCGACCCCCACCAGTCTAGTCAATAACACAACTTCCTTCCCATCTTTTTTTTTATGTCTCAAAGGAAAGGTTTGGAAAACAAAAGTTAATTGAAAACAGACATACGCATACACATTAACACACAGAAACAATACACCCTCCATATAATTCATATCATAGGCCCAATAGTAGTGTCGAGCTCTTTTTACTTGCACACAATATAGCTGTGTCACCCCGTCCTGCCCCTAGGTGTCCATGGCCCTGCAGCCCTGCAGCCCCCCAACCCAACACACCCCACTCAGCTTTAGGCTCTTAGTGAAACATTCATTATTGGTTTCAGGTGTGTTAGGCCAAGGCCAGAGCGACAACAGTACAGCAGACCCACATGGCCAGGACTGTGCAGCCCAGCAGCTAGGGATTGCCTCAATCTCCCCTGACATTAGCATGTTTTCAATACAGACTTATTTTGTTGTGCAGTATTCCATAAGGCATCCAGACCTTTTGGAAGTTGCACAGTATACCCTTAATCTAAAAACAAAACTAGTGATACTGTATATAACTTGACATTTCTTCCATACATTGTGGGAGGATAACCAACCTTCTAATGAATGGCAATGCATTTATTAGCCACTATAAATGCTAGGTTATACAGTTTATTCTGATAACAGTCTCCAGTATCAACATTTCCAAGCAAAGAAAAACAGGGAGTAGGGAGAATCTGTAGACATGCTGAGATAAAAGAACATACTTCACAAGACCACAACATATGCAAATATGTCCCATTTTGTGCTTTACACCTCCAGCAGAATAATACAATTTCTGAGTGCATGATATTCAGTTTCACTGGCATATAGTACGTTCTATGGATGGCCTTAAATCTGCAGCAATTTATGTCTGAGATTATATGAACAAGATTGGGCATTCTAACATATCTATCCTTTCATCATCATCAATAGCGTCTCCCAGGTCTTCCTCACATTTTTGTTTGACATGTTTTGTGTCATCGGGAAAAGCCTCTATCAACCCTTGATGCAGTTTGGAAATCAACTTTGGAGGTTTGTCAGACTGCCTTAATAATATGGCTGCAATCCCGCTAACGGGATCGATATGACAACAGCCAGTGAAAGTGCAGGGCGCCAAATTCAAACAACAGAAATCTCATAATTAAAATTCCTCAAACATACATGTGTTTTATATCATTTTAAAGGTAATCTTGTTGTTAATCCCACCAAAGTGTCCGATTTCAAATATGCTTTTCAACGAAAGCACTACAAACGATTATGTTAGGTCACCACCAAACCACAATAAGCACAGCCATTTTTCCAGCGAAAGATAGCAGTCAAGAAAAAGCAGAAATAGAGATAAGATTAATCACTAACCTTTGATGATCTTCATCAGATGACACACATAGGACTTCATGTTACACAATACATGTATGTTTTGTTTGATGAAGTTCATATTTATATAAAAAAAATCTGAGTTTACATTGGCGCGTTACATTCACTAGTTCCAAAAACATCAAGAGATTTTGCATAGCCACTTCGTTTCAACAGAAATACTCATCATAAATGTAGATGATAATACAAGTTATACACATGGAATCATAGATATACCTCTCCTTAATGCAACCGCTATGTCAGATTTCAAAAAAACTTTACGGAAAAAGCAAACCATGCAATAATCTGAGACGGCGCTCAGAACAATAGCCAAATTAGCCACCATGTTGGAGTCAACAGAAACCAGAAAATACATGATAAATGTTTCCTTACCTTTGATGAACTTCATCAGAATGCAGTCCTAGGAATCCCAGGTCCACAATAAATGCTTGATTTGTTCGATAATGTCCGTTATTTATGTCCAATTAGCTACTTTGGTTAGCGCGTTTGGTAAACAATTCCAAAGTCACAAAGCGCGTCCACTATAACGTGACAAAATGTCCAAAAGTTCCGTAACAGTCAGTAGAAACATGTCAAACAATGTATTGAATCAATCTTAAGAATGTTGTTAACATACATCTTGAATAACGTTCCAACCGGAGAATTACATTGACTTCTGTTGAGCGATGGAACGGAGCTCCCTCTCACGTGAACGCGCATGTTCAATGCGTGGTCACCTCATGGCAGTGATTACTCATTCCTGTCTCCTTCGGCCCCCCTTCACATTAGAGTCATCAGACAAAGTTCTATTGACTGTTGACATCTAGTGGAAGCCGTAGGAAGTGGAAATTCATCCATATCTCGCTGTAATTTCATTGGGAGCTTGGTTGAAAATCTAGCAGCCTCAGAGAAAATCCAAACAGGAAGTGGAACTTCTCAGGTTTTTGCCTGCCATATGAGTTCTGTTATACTCACAGACATAATTCAAACAGTTCTAGAAACTTCAGAGTGTTGTCTATCCAATACTACTAATAATATGCATATATTAGCAACTATGACTGAGGAGCAGGCCGTTTACTCAATACTGCCCCTGCAGCCATAAGAAGTTAAAATAGCATCTGGATTGTCCAGTGATTGCTGGACAGAGAGAATAAAGTGTTGTATCTGCAATGATTCACATCACACCTCCATCACAGACTGGTCTTCCCTGGCTGCCTGAATCTGCTGAGACCCCTGTCACCATTTGATCCTCCTAAATGAGGCATGATAAGGAATCACCTTGGTGTACATGTATACATTGTTATCCAAGAATAACTGAAATGACCATTATTTCCATATCCCAGACACTAGCTTTAAGCTTAAGCTGCTGTCCTGTAGCTGTAGGTCTACCCATCAATTCAAGATGGAACCTGGAATCATTCACTGAATATACTGCAAAATTCACATAAGCTCCATAGACTGGTCTTCCCTGGCTGTCTGGCCCTCCTGGGACCCCTGTCACCATCTGATCCTGCTAAGACCTGATGAGCATAGTGTTGTGTACTGACTGCACTAGAGGGCTGCGGGTCCCGACAGAGATCATTGCAGCATGGTCTGCATTTTTCATGCTGCAGGCGGGAGCGGGCGGTCAGACAGACAAATTTGGGATGCAAATATATTTGTTGTCCCACAGATTATTTTGAAAAGGTCCTGTTTCTGCTTTGTATGCGTTAGCCTACCTATTGTATTAAAAGCACATCTTTTTTGCATTACTCACACACTCAGCATTCGCTGCTTCAACTTCTGTAGCCTACCTCTCCTAGTTGGGCGTGAGAGGTCAAGTGCACCTAGTATGTGTGATCTTATTTAAATAGAGTAGGGATGTCCTTGTCCCATCGTGCTCTAGAAACTCCTTGTTATCGGCCTGGCGCATGCACCCTGACTTTGGTCGCCAACTGTACGGTGTTTCCTCCGACACATTGGTACGGCTGGCTTCCAGGTTAAGCAAGCAGTGTGTCAAGAAGCAGTGCGGCTTGGAGGGGTCGTGCTTCGGAGGATGCATGGCTCTCGACCTTTGCCTCTACCGAGTCCGTACAGGAGTTGCAGTGATGGGACAAGACTGTAACTACCTATTGTATATCACGAAAAGGGGTGAAAAGTACAACAACAACAAAAATATATATAGAGTAGGCTGCCTACATGGGCGGAGAATCACGTGGCAGTTAACTTCAATATGATTAGACTGTAGTTTACTACAGTATCTGTAAATAAATATTGATAATGAAAAGAAGTTGAGGGCGCTCAACCAATGTGAGTTGAAGTGCAATCAAAAAATCCAATCATGATTAAAAAGGACAAGGCACAACGTGCCCATAGGTTAGGTTACTATGGTGACCACAGGTTAGGCTACTATGGTGAACACATAGGTTAGGCTACTATGGTGACCACAGGTTAGGTTACTATGGTGACCACAGGTTAGGTTACTATGATGACCACAGGTTAGGTTACTATGGTGACCACAGGTTAGGCTACTATGGTGACCATAGGTTAGGCTACTATGGTGAACACATAGGTTAGGCTACTATGGTGAACACATAAGTTAGGCTATTATGGTGAACACATAGGTTAGGCTACTATGGTGAACACATAAGTTAGGCTACTATGGTGAACACATAAGTTAGGCTACTATGGTGAACACATAAGTTAGGCTACTATGGTGAACACATAGGTTAGGCTACTATGGTGAACACATAAGTTAGGCTACTATGGTGAACACATAAGTTAGGCTACTATGGTGAACACATAGGTTAGGCTACTATAGTGACCACAGGTTAGGCTACTATGGTGAACACATAGGTTAGGCTACTATGGTGAACACATAAGTTAGGCTACTATGGTGAACACATAAGTTAGGCTACTATGGTGAACACATAGGTTAGGCTACTATGGTGAACACATAAGTTAGGCTACTATGGTGAACACATAAGTTAGGCTACTATGGTGAACACATAGGTTAGGCTACTATGGTGAACACATAAGTTAGGCTACTATGGTGAACACATAAGTTAGGCTACTATGGTGAACACATAGGTTAGGCTACTATGGTGAACACATAGGTTAGGCTACTATGGTGAACACATAGGTTAGGCTACTATGGTGAACACATAGGTTAGGCTACTATGGTGAACACATAGGTTAGGCTACTATGGTGAACACATAAGTTAGGCTACTATGGTGAACACATAGGTTAGGCTACTATGGTGAACACATAGGTTAGGCTACTATGGTGAACACATAGGTTAGGCTACTATGGTGAACACATAGGTTAGGCTACTATGGTGAACACATAGGTTAGGCTACTATGGTGAACACATAAGTTAGGCTACTATGGTGAACACATAGGTTAGGCTACTATGGTGAACACATAGGTTAGGCTACTATGGTGAACACATAAGTTAGGCTACTATGGTGAACACATAGGTTAGGCTACTATGGTGAACACATAGGTTAGGCTACTATGGTGAACACATAGGTTAGGCTACTATGGTGAGCGAGCGTTGTGCCTTTTACTTTTCAATAAGTATGCATTACCCATTTATTTGTCTCATTACCCATAAATTGTCCTTCTAAAATGTAGGCTATATCCTATAGGAGTGTGCAAAACGTAGCAGGTGTCTGTCATCATTCTTGCTGCTTCCAGTTCAGTAGCCTTATCTGCGAGATCAGGTGCGATTATGGTCTCCATTAAATAGAGTAGGCAGAGAAGCATGGGACAGTCATCTTTCCAAGGAAATGTACTTCCTAAATAGGCCTATGATTAGGCTATAGTTTACTACATTGCCTAGAAATAAGCCTAAATATTGATCACCCATATTTCTCAGTCTGAAGACCTTCCCACTCCAGAAAGGTAGGCTATAAAAATAGCTAAAGAAAAAGTGCAAGTCTCTCCAACTCCGCTCTCTTCAAACTACATCTAGCACATTGGCTAATATAGGCCAGTAATACAGTGTAAGGGCCATGTGAGAATCTCTGGTAATTTAACCTATTTCTTAAGTTATGTTTGCGCTTTTGATATTGCCTATAGGGCACAAAATTGCTGGGACCAAGGCTGGCAAGTGAGTTGCATCACACAGTCTAAAATAACATTGCGGGACCCGGTTGGGTTTGGGACCACTTGCGGTAGCGGGTGGCGGGTGGGAGCTGGACAGAAAGCCAGCAGGTGCAGGCGGGAGCGAGATGAAGAAATCGGTGCTGCGCATCATGACAGTGAAGCCTGTAATGTTAGAGCTGTTTATTGCTGTGTCAGATTCAGGTCTAGTTTGATTGAGGCAAAACAAATAGCTAATGTAAGCCAACTTTTGGCCAGCTCTCTCTCTAACGGTACATCAACTGGCAAAAGCTTGCCAAGTACATTTACTTGATTTTGTGACAAATGCTACAAATGTCAGGCTTAATTCAAGATACGAGCCATAGCCATTTTATTTAATGATTAAGTCCCTTCCATTCAATAACTACCCTTTTCGTTTATTAGCAGAACTTCTTATTCTCTTTGACAAGCTAACTTTGACAAGTTAACGTAGAGGTGAAATGTAAAGATTGCATTGCTCAATTCATAACTGACTAAAATGGAAAGCAATCATGCTTGCTCTTGCTCATGATCATGAAACAATGTGGTGTTTAATGGGATAACCTGTCAAAACAACACAATTATTTTCACAACTCCACGCTCATTGAAGTTAGGAGTAACATTTTGCCTCAACACTAATAACTGCATAGCCGTGGGAAGTAGGGGTGCTGAGGGTACCCCCTGAAAAATCTGAATTTAAAAAATATATATAAATAAAAATAATAATTGCAGCACCCCCACACATCTTCCCATGGCTATGAATAAAAAAATAGCTTCATGATCATTTACATAACTTACTTTAAAGTTCAGTAGGATGGTGAGTGAGTGAGTTCTCGAGGGTTCTTAAAATTCAGAGCTGATCTTGAATAAGGTCTCAGGACAGAAGCTAATTAAAGATGAATGAACCTCTGAGCCTTTTTAAACTGGTCTCTTGGGATCTCAGATGTGAGCTGTTGGAATAGTTTACATGAACCACATTTATATTGTGCAAGAGTGGTGTGTGTTACTATAATAATGATGTAAACAAGCTCTAGTAATAAAAGAGGGCATACACATTTTACTCTGAGAGGTTTCTTGACAAGCAGAATATAAACACTTGCCCCCCAATCCCCCCTTCCCCAAAACACATGTAAATATTGGACTATAAATTGTGCCTTCCTGTATTATACTTATGCTAAAATGTTTATTCTATTCTACTGAGCCATTTACTTTATGTTTGTATTCTAATATTTTATTATTTCTTATTGTTGTTGCGTTATCAAGAAGGAATCTGCAAGTAAGCACTTTGTTGGACTGTGTATACCATGTGTATCCTGTACATACAACTAATAAAACTTGAAACTTGGACTATTAATTTCTGCCTGTCTAGACTGTATGGAGAGGGTAAGAAATAGCTTAACAATAGTGTTTACAATAGTGTTGATGTGATAGTCAACAGATGCCTTTGCCTCAAATTATATGAAAGGTGAAATTACATTGCAGGTTAGTGCTTGTATGCTAGTATGCCTGTATGCCCTCACTGATAATACATGCAGTCTATAGTCAAAAAGACGAGGGGCAGTTTAGTAAGTTCTGTGTGTACAGTCTGTCATTCCTGAGTCTTGGACATCAGTGACTACCCAGCAAACCGGGAACATCCATAGAAAATTAGCTAAGATTCCCATTAAGTTCTAGTTAGGGTTTAATCTAACATTAGAATGATAACATCCCAAAAACATTCAAATAATTATTCAGAAATATTTCAGAAAATGTTTTAAATTAAATATCCTTGGAATCTTCTATCATTTACTGTAATGTTGTTCACAACATCTGTAACAATAACCACAGAACATTCCCCAAGTTTTCTCTTTAGGTTTCCAGGTAATGTAAAAACACAATGTACCAGTAATGTTTTTTGAACATACTGCCACAATTAAATGTGAGACCAACGTTCTGGGAACGTTTTTGCAACATCAGGCGAACGTTTTATACAAACATTGGGAACATTCACAGAACCAATATATTGTGTTTGGTACCCAACAATTTAGAGCTTACAACACTGTGAAAATGTAAGTATTATACTGCCCTCTGCTGTTCATAGTGTGATTTTTATTTTTTATTTTATTCAACTTGATTTAACCAGGTATGCCAGTTGAGAACAATTTCTCATTTACAACAGCGACCCGGTCAAGATATAGCCAAGCAGTGCGACAAAAACAACAACACAGAGTTACACATGGGATAAACAAATGTACAGTCAATAACACAATAGAAAAATCTATATACAGTGTGTGCAAATACAGTAAGATTAGGGAGTTAAGGCAATAAATAGGCCATAGTGGCAAAATAATTACAATTTAGCATTAACACTGGAGTGATAGATGTGCAGATGATGATGTGCAAGTAGAGATACTGGGGTGCAAAAGAGCAAAAATAAATAACAATATGGGGATGAGGTAGTTAGGTGGGCTATTTACAGATTTGCTGTGTACAGGTGCAGTGATCGGTAAACTGCTCTGACAGCTGATGCTTAAAGTTAGTGAGGAAGCTATAAGTCTCCAGCTTCAGTGATTTTTGCAATTAGTTCCAATCATTGGCAGCAGAGAACTGGAAGGAAAGGCGGCCAAAGAAGGAGTTGGCTTTGGGGATGACCAGTGAAATAAACCTGCTGGAACGCTTGCTACAGGTGGGTGTTGCTATGGTGACCAGTGAGCTGAGATAAGGCGGGGCTTTACCTAGCAGAGACTTATAGATGGCCAGCCAACGAGAGCATACAGGTCGCAGTGGTGGGTAGTATATGGGGCTTTGGTGACAAAACGGATGGCACTGTGATAGACTACATCCAATTTGCTGAGTAGAGTGTTGGAGGCTATTTTGTAAATGACATCGCCGAACTCAAGGATCGGTAGGATAGTCAGTTTTACGAGGGTATGTTTAGCAGCATGAGTGAAGGAGGCTTTGTTGCGATGAAGCCGATTCTAGACTTAATTTTGGATTGGTTAATTTTGGGGGCTTAATGTGAGTCTGGAAGGGGAGTTTACAGTCTAACCAGAAGCTTCTGATAGGCTAATTGACATCATTTGAGTCAATTGGAGGTGTACCTGTGGGTGTATTTCAAGGTCTACCTTCAAACTCAGTGCCTCTGCTTGACATCATGGGAAAATCAAAAGAAATCAGCCAAGACCTCAGAAAAAAAATTGTAGACCTCCACAAGTCTGGCTCAACCTTGGGAGCAATTTCCAAACACCTGAAGGTACCACGTTCATCTGTACAAACAATACTACGCAGGTATAAACACCATGGAACCACGCAGCCGTCATCCCGCTCAGGAAGGAGACGCATTCTGTCTCCTAGAGATGAACGTACTTTGGTGCGAAAAGTACAAATCAATCCCAGAACAACAGCAAAGGACCTTATGAAGATGCTGGAGGATACAGGTACAAAAGTATTTATATCCACAGTAAAACGAGTCCTATATCGACATAACCTGAAAGGCCGCTCAGCAAGGAAGAAGCCACTGCTCCAAACCACCATAGAAAAGCCAGACTACGGTTTGCAACTGCACATGGGGACAAAGATCGTAATTTTGGGAGAAATGTCCTCTGGTCTGATGAAACAAAAATAGAACTGTTTGGCCATAATGACCATCGTTATGTTTGGAGGAAAAAGGGGGAGACTTGCAAGCCAAAGAACACCATCCCAACCATGAAGCACGGGGGTGGCAGCATCATGCTGTGGGGGTGCTTTGCTGCAGGAGGAACTGGTGCACTTCACAAAATATATGGCATCATGAGGGAGGAAAATGATGTGGATATATTGAAGCAACATCTCAAGACATCAGTCAGGAAGTTAAAGCTTGGTCGCAAATGGGTCTTCCAAATGGACAATGACCCCAAGCATACTTCCAAAGTTGTGGCAAAATGGCTTAAGGACAACAAAGTCAAGGTATTGGAGTGGCCATCACAAAGCCCTGACCTCAAGCCTATAGAACATTTGTGGGCAGAACTGAAAAAGCATGTGCGAGCAAGGAGGTCTACAAACCTGACTCAGTTACACCAGCTCTGTCCCATGTTGAATTTGGACTTTGATCCAGGACAAAAAATTGGGACCGAATCCAAATAGTTTGAGAGTTTAAAATAGATAATCCCACTCCACCCGATCAAACGCCTTCTCAACATCAAGTGATGATAATATCTCTGGAGTGTCAGATGAAGAGGGATTATAAAGTATTGTAACGATCTTCGTCTGGAGAAAGAGAGGAGGACCAAAGCGCAGCGTGGTAAGTGTTCATGATGAATATTTAAGGGAACAAACTGAACACTGAAATACAAAACAATAAAGTGAACGAACGAAAACCGAAACAGTTCCGTGTGGAACACACAGACACGGAAGACAACCACCCACGAAACCCAGGTGAAAAAAGGCTACCTAAGTATGATTCTCAATCAGAGACAACTAAAAAACCAACATAGAAAAACGAACATAGATAACCCACCCAACTCACGCCCTGACCACACTAAAACAAAGAAATAACAAAAGAACTAGGGTCAGAACGTGACCCTAGAGATTTACTCATTAGATTTTCAGCTTGTCAAGTTGACGGAAGATCAAACTCTGTCTGAAGTGTCAAACGTTGTTTTAGTAAATCTGCGGATGAAGAGTGTGAATATGCCATATCCAAGATTGTATTTGTAAGTTCCCCAGATTACAATAACAACTGATCCATTAAACATTTTTCAAAAAATAGCAAATAAACCCCAAAAGTTGAAGAAGAATAAAAAACATAAACAAACAATATTCTGAAGTCTGGTTTTAAAAAGAAAACCCACCCTGGTCACCTAATAGAACAAGGTAACCACTAATCCCCACGCAAAGATATCCACACATGATGTGCTTGTAGTGGGGATCACTAAACCTATTGAGTAGAGAGCCCTGCTGAAATAGTGAAGGATTTAAAACAAGTTGCGCATAATAAATGAATAAGAAATACTTATTTACAACCCCAAACTAGGCTGTTGTAAAAGAAAGTATGAAATGTTTTATAAATCACATTGTACAGCAATAGCACTAAGGTAGCAGCAATGTCTTTGAAGAAATGACATAGCCTCATAATAGAACTGTGCTTATATACCCTAGATACGGGTACCATCGAGAAATTGAAGTGAGCAGCTTCATGGTAATAAAATAAAAGATTTAAACAAAAGGAGAATTGACTCACCAGAACTAAGGCACTAACATTACCTAATAATAACAATATCAACTGATAACACTGGCAACGCTATACAGTGTCTACAAAAGAGAGACTGAGTCAGCAGTGGTAGACACATTCGTCCATTACCCTAATCGCCAAATAGGTGAACATTCAGCTATTTGCTTCGTCCGACCTCGGTAAAATGTTCACCTTTACGAAAGCCATTGCCTTATGGGGGTCTTGGAACTCTTTCTTGGTGCCGTTGTATGTTATATGGAGCTGGGCAGGAAAAGCCACACCATACCGAACGTCGGTGTAAAGGTCCTGTGTGTAGCTGGTGTAGAGAGTCAGGCGCAGGACAGCAGATATGAGTAATCAACGTACTTTACTCAAAAAATACAAATTTACAAAGTAACATCACGAGCCTACAAAGTCGGACCGAATTACAATAAACAATCACTCACAAACACAACATGGGGAACAGAGGGTTAAATAATAAACAAGTAATTAGTTGAGTGAAGCCAGGTGTGATAAGACAAAGACAGAACAAATGGAAAATGAAAAGTGGATCGGAGGTGGCTAGAAAGCCGGTGATGTCGACCGCCGAACGCCGCCCGAACAAGGAGAGGGACCGACTTCGGCAGAAGTCGTGACAGTCGGTTTGGTACGGAGCTGACTCTTAACATCGTTGAAAGCGTCATAGTCACAAACAACGCTGGGGGCATAGTCTTGGAAGATAGAGATGGGTGCTCTGTTGCATCGAAGTGGGCCAAATTCTCTGGCACGCCGAAGAACATCAATACAACCCTGATAGTAGTGTAGTTTAACCTCAATTACACAAAGGATTTCCCCCAGGCTTTCTTGCTTGAGAGCCCCGATGTGAACGGTCTACAAGGACGTCTTTATCCATTTGGATGGCTTCCTTCAATAACTTGAGACCGATAAAGTCCTCTACTACCCCCATGATCCTGATATTGGATCTTCGCAAACAACCTTGGAATTGGTATGCATTGTTCCTTAAGGCTAGTCACATCAGTTTCAAGCTTCTTAACTGTGTTTTTTAGCATAGTCGTGTCGTCCGAGCATGTTGACGAGCCTTGTTCCATGTCAGAGACAGTTTTCTTAACTGTATCCAGTTCAGTACGAACCCTTGCTGTTTGCTTTGCAAGTTCATTCTTGACTGCTTGAAATGCTGACTTAATACAATTAAAGTCCTCACTGAGCGACTCCTTGAGTTCCGACTTGAGTACAGATGAAATGTCCGCTCTGAGGGCACCAAGAATCTCGGCCTTCAAATCCTCTGTGTTAATTTTTTCACAGAGCCAAGGGAAGGAGCCGCTGCTCCCATTTGTTGAAGAACTCGAGCTCCTCATCTTGGGCCTAGTGTTCTCTTTTGTCAGTGACTCTTCTGAATATAAACTTTTGCAGGTTATGCGCCATTTACGCATTAAAATGAAAATAACAGTTTAACAAAGTAAAGCACGTCATTCAAAGGCTGTGTTTCCTAGTTCTTTTTGGGTCAAAGTGCAAAGAAAGTATTAAATAAATGCAATTTCAGCATGAGGTCGGAAATACGTGACCTACTCCATGGCTTGCTCACTCAACAATATTGGGTTGTTAACGTGTTTGTTTTTTTATATAAATATATGTGAGACTCAAAAAAAGGCAGTGTAGAACACCATTGCCCAAAATGCATTGCTCCAATAACTTTCAAAAGTTTGCCCACAACAACATGTATTTTCCTATGAATGAGGTCGCACAAAAATGTGTCTCTTTTCCTATGAATTAAGTCACACAAAAATGTGTGTATTTTCAGACGAATTAAGCCACACAAAAACGCACAAAAACACACGAAATCTGCCTTAAATACTTTTTCTACGTATTTGCACAATTTGAGTGTGAGATTGTGTTGCAACACCACACAACATTGTTTATGTCATGATACACCTGGCCAGTTAGTTTATCAAAATAATGTTTTGAGTTATTATAGTTGTACTTCGGGACGGGAGTCACAACATAACTTCAGTTGTCATGACTAGATCATTATCATGACTGAATTTACTGCTGAAAAAACAACAATACAGGTAATAAAAAATAGAAAGAGGGAGATAGAGAGCTTGCGAGCGAGAGAAATAGTTGATACTCCAAATTAGTTGTCAAGTACCCTTTTCTCCTAAATAAATTGGAAGGTTTTTTATTCTGTTTTGCAGATTAGATTTGGCTGGGACACATTGCCCTTGTTGTGGGTGTTGTTGAGAATTAATCACTTAAAAAATGTACTGACCCCCCCTACAGAGCTTTAGATGGGCTTTGGATACAAACGACAGGACAGTGAGACTAAAAGTATATCACTTTAGAGAGCCTCTTTTTGGTGACATTTCTTTGAGGGAAATGACATTCAAACCTTTTCAACTGAATACATCAGTTCTGGTCAACAATTTGGGGACATCTGTGTGTTTTCAAAATGCATTTCAAGTTATTGTTGCTTTAGCCCTAAGCTCGCTGCACTGTGAAAGCGTATGCAGATGTTTCATATTTGGGACTGTTTCAATGTATGAGGTAGTTTGACATTTGGAGGCTTCAGACCCTGTTTCCTTCAGTTCCCGAATTCCATTAAAACAGCCCATGACTCCGACAGTCTAATACCCCATGTGGTTAAAGGCGAGGGAATAGGGGTGGAATTAATTGACTGACCCTTCAGTTTTGGAACGAATCCTCTTGATTAATTCCGATTATGCATCCCCTCCGTACATTAGTAGTCTGCAGGAAGTTTAATTACCGTTATAATTAAATATGAACCAGAGGAATTAAACCAGTTTTACTGAAATAGCCACTCATGATTTCATCTAAGTGACTGTGCTTACATTTACATAATGAGCTATAACAACTCTTATCAGCAATTTACGTACCTGCCTTACGGGACAAACAAACACGTATATAACGGCCGTCTGAAGAAGAAGTGGACCAAAGCGCAGTGTAGTAAGTGTTCATGATTTATTCATAAAACTGAACACTGAATAACAAAAAAACAACAAAGAGAACGAACGAAACCGAAACAGTTCTGTCTGGTGCAGACACAAAACAGACAACTACCCACAAAACACAGGTGGGAAAAGGCTACCTAAGTATGGTTCTCAATCAGAGACAACGGTAGACAGCTGCCTCTGATTGAGAACCACACCCGGCCAAACACACAGAAATAGAAAACATAGAACACAAAACATAGAATGCCCACACAAACTCACGCCCTGACCAAACCAAAATAGAGACATAAAAAGGATCTCTAAGGTCAGGGCGTGACAGTACCTCCCCCCCAAAGGTGCGGACTCCGGTCGCAAAACCTAAACCTATAGGGGAGGGTCTGGGTGGGCATCTATCCGCGGAGGCGGCTCTGGTGCGGGACAGGAGAGAAACTCTGGCGGTTCCGGACATGAGGGCGACTCTGGCGGCTCCGGACAGGAGGGAGACTCTGGCGGCTCCGGACAGGAGGGAGACTCTGGCGGCTCCGGACAGGAGGGAGACTCTGGCGGCTCCGGACAGGAGGGAGACTCTGGCGGCTCCGGACTGGGGATCGTCGCTGGAGGCTCCGGACTGGGGATCGTCGCTGGAGGCTCCGGAATGGGGATCGTCGCTGGAGGCTCCGGACTGGGGATCGTCGCTGGAGATCGTCGCTGGAGGCTCCGGACTGAAGGGCGTCACTGGAGTGGAGAGACACACAGGAGGCTTCGTGCCATGGATCATCGCTGGAGGCTTCTTGCCATGGATCATCACTGGAGGCTTCTTGCCATGGATCATCACTGGAGGCTTCGTGCCATGGATCATCACTGGAGGCTTCGTGCCATGGATCATCACTGAAGGCTTCGTGCCATGGATCATCACTGGAGGCTTTGTGCCATGGATCATCACTGGAGGCTTCGTGCCATGGATCATCACTGGAGGCTTCTTGCCATGGATCATCACTGGAGGCTTCTTGCCATAGATCATCACTGGAGGCTTCTTGCCATGGATCATCACTGGAAGCTTCGTGCCATTGATCATCACTGAAGGCTTCTTGCCATGGATCATCACTGGAGGCTTCTTGCCATGGATCATCACTGGAGGCTTCGTGCCATGGATCATCACTGGAGGCTTCGTGCCATGGATCATCACTGGAGGCTTCGTGCCATGGATCATCACTGGAGGCTTCTTGCCATGGATCATCACTGGAGGCTTCGTGCCATGGATCATCACTGGAGTGGAGAGACACACAGGAGGCCTGGCTCTGGGAGCAGGCACAGGACTCACCAGACTGGGGAGACCTACACAAGGCCTTGTCCTTGACCGAGGCACCGGATACACTGGGCCGTGGTGGCGCACTGGAGGTCTCGAGCTAAGAGCCTGCACAACCCGTCCTGGCTGGATGGTGACTTTGGCCCGGCACATGCGGGGCGCAGGCACAGGACGCACTGGGCTGTGCAGACGCACTGGAGACACAGTGCGCAGAGCTGGCGCAGGATATCCTGGGCCGTAGAGACGTCCTGGAGGTCTGGAGAGCAGGGCTGGCACACTCCGTCCTGGCTCGATGCCCACTCTAGCCCGGCCGATGCGAGGAGCTGGGATATAGCGCGCCGGGCTAAGAACGCGTACTGGAGACACCGTGCGCTCCACCGCATAACACGGTGCCTGACCAGTACGGCGCCCGCCACGGTAAGCACGGGGAGTTGACTCAGGTCTCCAACCTGGCTCAGCCAATCTCCCCGTGTGCACCCCCCCCCCAAATTTTTTGGAGTGGCCTCCCGGTCTTTAGTGCCAGCCTTGTCCCCGTGTAATCCTTGGCCCTTCTCCTAGCTGCCTCCGCCTTCCTTGCTGCTTCGACCTGCTCCCATGGCAGGCGATCTTTTCCGGCAAGGATCTCCTCCCAAGTGTAGGATCCTTTGCCGTCCAGGATGTGCTCCCATGTCCAGTCCTCCTTACCCCGCTGCTTGGTCCTTTGGTGGTGGGTAGTTCTGTAACGGCCGTCTGAAGAAGAAGTGGACCAAAGCACAGTGTGGTAAGTGTTCATGATTTATTCATAAAACTGAACACTGAATAACAAAAAAACAACAAAGAGAACGAACGAAACATACAACAACTACCCACAAAACACAGGTGGGAAAAGGCTACCTAAGTATGGTTCTCAATCAGAGACAATGATAGACAGCTGCCTCTGATTGAGAACCACACCCAGCCAAACACACAGAAATAGAAAACATAGAACACAAAACATAGAATGCCCACCCAAACTCACCAAACCAAACCAAAATAGAGACATAAAAAGGATCTCTAAGGTCAGGGCGTGACAACGTAACTCTTAAACATAGCAAAAAGGTATATCTATACGCAGAATGTTGGTAACTCTTTCTTTAAAACATCCAGGTATAATGCATTATGTCTTGTTGTGAGCATGTATGACCCCTTATAAATTTTTATTAATTTCATCTCAGAATGATTTTGACAAAATACCAGCAATTCTCAATCAGTTGAAATATTGATACATAGGGAGTTAACATATTATAAGCCTTGTAATAAGACATTATACCTGCAGGCTTTAAGTAAAGTGTTGCCCAATTGCTCATCTGAATGTACTGCAGGGTCTACAGTCAATCACGGAGTGTTTCAGGACATATTCAATCAATCGCTATCCCAGTCTGTTGTCCCCACATGCTTCAAGATGGCCACAATTGTTCCTGTTCCCAAGAAAGCTAAGGTAACTGAACTAAATGACTATCGCCCCGTTGCACTTCCTTATGTCATCATGAAGTGCTTTGAGAGGCTAGTCAAGGATCATTTCACCTCCACCCTACCTGATACCCTCGACCCACTCCAATTTGCTTACCGCCCCAATAGGTCCACTGACGATGCAATCGCCATCACACTGCACAATCCCATCTGGACAAGAGGAATACCTATGTAAGAATGCTGTTCATTGACTACAGCTCAGCATTTAACACCATGGTACCCTCCAAACTCGTCATTCAGCTCGAGACGTTGGGTCTCAACCCCGCCGTGTGCAACTGGGTCCTGGACTTTCTGACGGGCCGCCCCCAGGTGGTGAAGGTAGGAATCAACATCTCCACCCCGCTGATCCTCAACACTGGGGCACCACAAGGGTGCATTCTCAGCCCTCTCCTGTACTCCCTGTTCACCCATGACTACGGCAAATGCACCGCCCTCAACCGCAAGAGTCTCCAGAGGGTAGTGCGGTCTACACAACGCATCACTGGGGGCAAACTATCTGCCCTTCAGGACACCTACAGCACCCGATGTCACAGGAAGGCCAAAAAGATCATCAAGGACAACAACCACCTGAGCCACTGCCTGTTCACCCCGCTATCATCCAGAAGGCGAGGTCAGTACAAGTACATCAAAGCTGGGACGGAGAGACTGAAAAACAGCTTCTATCTCAAGGCCATCAGACTGTTAAACAGCCATCACTAACATAGAGAGGCTTCTGCCAACATACAGACTCAATCTCTGGCCACTTTAATAAATGGACTTAATAAAGGTATCACTAGTCACTTTAAATAACACCATCTTAATAATGTTTACATATTACTCATCTCATATTACTCATGTATATACTGTTGTATACCATCTTGCCTATGCCGCACGGCCATCGCTCATCCATATATTTATATGTACATATTCTTATTCACCCCTTACATTTGTGTGCATAAGGTAGTTGTTGTGAATTTGTTAGATCTACTTAGTTACTCCAGTAGATATTACTGGATTGTCGGAACTAGAAGCACAAGCATTTCGCTACACTCGCATTAAGATCTGCTAACCATGTGTATGTGACCAATAAAATTTGATTTGATGTGAAGTGCATGAATTGCACTGCTGAATATTCATATCATTATATCCAAAAAGCGTTGTGTGGAACCTGTCTATGGACCAGTGAGATTTTATATGACTTTACAGTAACAAACAGCTTAGTGCTTTAAACGTCCTACCGGCCAATGTTTGCCTTCTAGCAGTAAGGGCAGACAAACTACTACGGACTTGTCAGATCTTTTAATTTATAGCCGTTGTTTCTATTATAAAAAGTGTCCCTGTATGCGCTTGGGGAGTGGACATCCAGCTCCTTGATTCGGTGCTGATGATATTGAGCTATATATCAATGTTTGACATGGTAATTGGAAAAGCTGATGCGCAGCCCATGGCTGTTGTACTTGGCTGGTTGCCACAAATTGGAAAGAACATTACTCATTTAGAAGGATCCTTACAGTTAGGTTTATAAACTGTGTGTGGAGTAGAGTTATGAGAGGAGAAAGTGACCCTCAAATTAATTGACCTTAAAAAATGGTAGTCGACTCCACTACACGCAATGCATTTCACAGGAGAATGGCTCCCTCTGCTGTCTATCTGTGGTGCCACATTGAAGTATTGAAAACTGATCAAACCATTAGGGTCCTCAATAAGTCTAAAGGGTAGGGTACACTCTTTCATTGCCCTCTATTTCCCCCATAGATTTAAAAGGAATGGATTGGTGTAAGATTAATAAAGTGGAGACTACCTGTAGCCCACACTTAGACCCATTGTAATCTATGAGGGGGAGTGAACGAACACACTCGGGAGAAGAGTAGAGATTCTGACTGCAGCAAGTATCTGTGTATATTATGGATTTTGCTCTGCACAGTATCCTTAAACTATCTTGATTGTATTCTTAAAACCTCACCGTTCCATAGTGAGCCTATGCATGTTTATAATGCATTCATATAAGACAACTGCCAATTAAATTACCAACCACAACTCCAAATTAATAAACAGCAATATAAAACAATAGCAGTGGCGTAAAGAGAAACGTCATAGTCTACACATTGTTTCAGATACTAAAAAAGTGTCGTGTTCTCTCATTTATAAGCCTAGAGAACAAGTAGGCCTTTATCCAAAATCCCATGTCCTTTATCATGCCTAAATGAATATTAAAGTTGACCATTAAATATTCATACTAGGCTACTATAGTATAAATTAATGTGATCGATTTTATTTTAACCATGCATCACGGTCTGTAGCTCTCAACTATTTAGTCTAATGTTCCAAAGGACTCCTTTCGTCCATAAGACGTTTTTCTTAATTTTTTCAATAAAAGGGAGGTGGTCCGAAAAAGACTGCTCTTACGTTGTTTTCATTTTGCGCACGCGTAGAATGGCAACTTTTCCAGAGGTTGAGACGAGAGAGTAACTGGCAGCGAATATGATTTACATTAGAAAATAAAAAGCTTTATGCTTTTAATTTGTGTGATAATATTGGTTATAGTACAAACCAAAACGCCGTATTACTCGAGGAGAGAACTTTACTCTTGTTAGTGCGTCATGCTTTTCAAAGATGGGCCGCCGATAGACATTGGATTAAGGAAGAGAAAAGTTTTAGAACACCACAACTGGAACTCAAACTAACCTCGGAGATGAATTTAGGTGTTCCAGCAAACGCACTGTTGTTGTTTCGTGCTTGTGATGAAGGAGACTACGAAACTGCTCGAGGGATTCTTGATCCCGGGGCAAAAGAGTCCGGGAGGCAAAGCAGACTGCGGTCAGAAGCGGGATCGGAATGCAATGTTGTGGACATCTCACGGGGACTTTCTCTGGTGCCAGTGGATTGCACAGATGAAGAGGGCAACACCGCGTTGCAGTTTGCTTCCGCGAGTGGACATGAGAATCTGGTCCGATTTCTACTGCGAAAGGGGGCTTCGGTGGACAGCCGTAACAACTATGGCTGGACGCCTCTCATGCAGGCAACAAGGTGTGGTTGCTACCAGTTTATGTGCTCATGATATTGGTCAATAATGAATACAGATGTTAAATGGGTGTGCCCCCGATTAAAATGTTATAATTGTATTATAATATATGCACAACACAGAAGATTGTGTATGATGAATAAATCAACATTAAACAATCTATACTAGCCAGGGGTGAGTTTCAATAAAGATCATCTTAAATGTAGACTCAGCGAAATGACGTTGCCACGAGCAGCACCTCAGATATTGTGTGTTCGAGCAGTAAGGGATGGATTTAAATTTACATAATGTACCTGGAGGGAAATGGGGGGGGTCATACTTTTTCAATTTCAGTCAATGGGAGGGTTTTAGTATTTTTTAAATCTAGTCCAGGTCAGGGTCATGCAATTTGTAATTGATGACATTTCAATATTTCTCATGGTTTTAAAATGAGTTGTTTATTAGGCTATATATCAACGTGTGGCCGATGCCGCCCCTCATCTCTGATTCTCGACTGGGCGTGCAATATCGAGTGTGCCTATAGGCTATTTAGTGTGGTCTCAACCAAATGATCCATATCTGGTCGGGAAGATGGTGGAAACTGAGGTTTTGTTTGAAACTGCTAGTGAGTCGGGTGAAGATAATAGTACAGAAAGTGAGAATAGTGGGTTCAGTGCCAAGGAAAAAGGGAAATGAGAAAGAAGTAAAGCTGTGGTGGAAAATAAGAAACCACCAGACTCATTTTTATTCGGAGTGAGGGTTTTGAATCAATGCTACTTGGGAAATATGTTTAACGTCTTGAGGACAGTCTGGAATGTGTTGAGGGAAAGTGAGTCACAAGAAGGGTTCTTATTTAGATTTTTTGTGTGTCTACGAAGCAGAATAAGTTTGTTTAAGACTAAAAAAGATATCGGAGTGGACTGTTTCCTGTATAGATTTTCGTGGCAGGGGGCCTGTCAAGGGGGGTATTTTTGGGGTGGCTCAAGAAATAAAGGCAGAGGATATAACTGAAGACATCGATTGAGTGGTTGGTGACTGACCTGTATGGTGGATGGAGAAAATAAATTAACTTTATCCATGCTACTGTTTGTTGATTAATAGTTTCTCCCTTCTCATATAAAGTTAGGATTCATGAGCTTTTGTGCACAAGCCCCTTCGGTGTCATAAATGTGAAATATTTAGTCATGTGTCAAGTGTGTGCAGAAGGGAAGAGTATCTTATCCCAGATGAAGTGAAATGCTGCAACTCTGGAGGTGAACATGCGGCTGAATTACTGGAGTGCCCTGTTAGGGTGAAGGAGATTGAGGTGGCAAGGGTAAGGAGTGTCCAGAGTGTCTCCTTTCTGGAGGCGGTGAGAAGATTGGATGGAACGAGTGGCGGGGAAGAAACAATGGTAGCAGAGCCACCACGACTAGTGAAGGTTTCTCATCAACTGAGGGATAGTGAAATGCTAAAAAGGTGGACTTTGTATTATTTATTGCAATGGTCATAAACTTTACAGCACGGGCGGAGAAGAAGTGTAAGAAAATTGTAATCATTGTGAATGCTGCTGAACATTTTCTGGGTATGTGTGATTTCACAGCCAAGGCTGTGCAAGAAATCCTGTCGGTGAATGTTATGCCATCACAGGCCCCTGAGCCTGTGTAGGGATGTAAACTCAGCAAAAAAAGAAATGTCCTCTCACTGTAAACTGCGTTTATTTTCAGCAAACTTAACTTGTGTAAATATTTGTATGAACATAACAAGATTCAACAACTGAGACATAAACTGAACAAGTTCCACAGACATGTGACTAACAGAAATGGAATAATGTGTCCCTGAACAAAGGGGGAGTCAAAATCAAAAGTAACAGTCAGTATCTGGTGTGGCCATCAGCTGCATTAAGTACTGCAGTGCATCTCCTCCTCATGGACTGCACCAGATTTGCCAGTTCTTGCTGTGAGATGTTACCCCACTCTTCCACCAAGGCACCTGCAAGTTCCCGGACATTTCTGGGGGGAATGGCCCTAGCCCTCACCCTCTGATCCAAAAGGTGCCAGACGTGCTCAATGGGAATGAGATCCGGGCTCTTCGCTGGCCATGGCAGAACACGGTCATTCCTGTGCTGCCTAACCAATGGCTGTGCTATGTAGGCCTATGGTGTCAGTTCAGGAGGCAAGTCAAACCGAAAATCATCTTTGAATGGTCTAGTCCCCAAAAAATGTGTGTGGACTATCCTATAGCCAATGTTCTGTTCAGTTTTACAAGGAGAGAGCGAAGATGAGGAGGACCGGAGGTCAAATTTGATAGCTTGCTACTACTACAATTGATTTTATTATGTTTCTTGCTGATGATGTAGGTCTGTTTATCATAGTTATTGATCTCACAATAAGCCAGATTTGAGTAACTTACATTGTGGTACTGAAACATGAAGCAGCAGCCGCGGCACAATCAATCGGAAATTGACAACTCTTGGTGCTGAAAGTACGCTCGTGCTTCAACGGTCTTAGTTGTTGCGGAAATTGATTTACAATGCTGTTTACTTAGAACTGCATCTATGTCATATTGCGGAGTGTACCTTTAAAGAGATAGATCATCTTAATGATTAGAAACATATGCTCTCCTCGGTTTTGACTAGATGGTATACAGTCTCTTAGAATTGACTTTTCGTAGCAGGTAAGGATAATTAACATGGCATATTAGGAGAATTAGGTTAAGGTTAGGAAAATGGTTAGCGTTACCAAAAGGCAATTTGTTTAAACTTTTGATGTCAATTTGACATAGGCTGTATCCCGTCTAGACATGACTGCTCTCCTCTCTCCTAACACTTCCTGGTCACCTGTCTACCATGTGACCTATGACTCCATATGAAGGTTCTCCTAGTCTTCAAAACATTAAGCATTAACATCATTGTGCGTTCATTGCTTACCAATGGACTTAAGATGATCTTAGTACGTTTTTGGAAATATTTGGACAGTTCCATGACGTTGTCTTGTCGTCCACTAGGTTTGGCCATCTAAATGTGGCCCACATCCTGCTGGAGAACGGGGCGGAGATGAACGGCAGGAACCGGATGGGGGCCAGCGTGTTGACTATGGCGGCCAGAGGGGGCCACACCCATGTGGCCAAGCTCCTCCTGGAGAGCGGCGCCTACGTCGACGACTATGACCACCTGGCGCTTGCTGAGGGTGTCACCAACAGCAACAACAGCGTCGGAGACGAGGGTGGAAGGGAGTTCATGGATATCACGGCGCTCCTTGCTGCCTCACAGCATGGCCACGAGGCATCCGTTCGCCTGCTCCTGGAGTGGGGGGCAGAGGTGAACTTTTCCCAGAAGACCACGGGCTGGGGTGCCCTCATGCTGGCCACGCTGAGCGGGAAGGTGGTCGTGGCCCAGCAGCTGGTGGAGCGGGGTGCGGACCCGGACCAGGTCAACGTGCTGGCCAAGACGGCCTTCGAGCTATCGCTGCAGCTCAATCAGAGGGATGTCAAGGCCTACCTGGACTCCATCACCACCGTGCGCCCACAGCCAGGTATAGAACAGCCACGAGTTCACTACTCTCTCCAGGTGTAATGAAGGTGGTTCGGTGAACCACACTAATGTGATGAGTAACCCTAGCAACGCCTAGGCTTTAGCTCGGCGTGCTAACACAGTCTTGTGACATGTATGAGACCCGGATTTGAACCCTGGTTGGTTGCACACTGTTGGAAATCAGTTTTCCAGTATTTTCATTAAGCCTATTTAGGTGGACTGTAACAGACCCCCATCTAACTCAGTTACGCTCAGCCCCAAAACATTTAGGCTAGGTTTCAATTTGTTGAGGAAATGTTATTGTTGGCAAGCCTTGATGCTTTATTCAGGGATCTCTGTCCCACTGAAGAAGCATTCAGGAGAAACACTAATTTGATATGCAGTCAAATTAGGCCAACAAGGCACAAAGCAGTTTTTCTATTTCTGATATGATTGTCGTTAGTCAATACACAGATAAGATTGCAACAAGTTAATCTTTGAGACTTCTTATGGCTGCTGGGGCAGTATTGAGTAGCTTGGATGAAAGGTGCACAGAGGTGCCCAGAGTAAACGGCCTGCTCCTCAAAAAACTGTTTGAATTATGTCTGTGAGTATAACAAAACTCATATGGCAGGCAAAAGGCTGGTCGATTTTCAACCAAGATCCCATTGAAATCACAGCGAGATATGGATAAGTTTGCACTTCCTACGGCTGGTCGATTTTCAACCAAGATCCCATTGAAATCACAGCGAGATATGGATGATTTTGCACTTTCTACGGCTTCCACTAGATGTCAACAGTCTGTAGAACCTTGTCTGATGCCTCTACTGTGAAGGGGGGCCGAATGAGAGGGGAATTAGTCAGGTCTGCCATGACCTGACCATTCTTTGACCATGCGCGTTCACATGAGAGGGAGCTCTGTTCCATCGCTCATCTGAAGTCAATGTAATTCTCCGGTTGGAACGTCATTCAAGATTTATGTTAAAAACATTCTAAAGATTGATTCAAGACATCGTTTGACATGTTTCTACTGACTGTTACGGAACTTTTGGACATTTCGTCAGGTTTTAGTGAACCCGCTTCCCTGACGTTGGATTTGTTTACCAAACACGCTACAAAAATAGCTATTTGGACATAAATGATGGACATTACCGAAAATAACGAACATTTCTTGTGGAAGTGGGAGTCCTGGGAGTGCATTCCGACGAAGATCAGCAAAGGTAAGTGAAGATTTATAATGCTTTTTATGAGTTTTGTTGACTGCACAATTTTGCGGGTAACTATATGGCTTGCTTTTGTGGCTGAACGCTGTTTTCAGATTATTCAATATTGTGTTTTGCCGTAAAGCTTTTTGAAATCTGACACAGCGGTTGCATTAAGAACAAGTGTATCTTTAATTCTATGTAAAACATGTATCTTTCATCAAAGTTTATGATGAGTATTTCTGTTATTTGACGTGGCTCTCTGCAATTTCTCCGGATATTTTGGTGGCATTTCTGAACATGGCGTCAATGTAAACGGAGGTTTTTGGATATAAATATGAACTTAATCGAACAAGACATATATGTATTGTGTAACATGAAGTCCTATGAGTGTCATCTGATGAAGATAATCAAAGGTTAGTGATTCATTTTATCTCTATTTGTGCTTTTTGTGACTCCTCTCTTTGGCTGGAAAAATGGCTGAATTTTTCTGTGAGTTGGTGGTGTCCTAACATAATCATTTGTGGTGCTTTCGCTGAAAAGCCTATTTGAAATCGGACACTTTGGTAGGATTAACAACAAGATTACCTTTAAAATGGTATAAGACACATGTATGTTTGAGGAATTTTTATTATGAGATTTCTGTTGTTTGAATTTGGCGCCCTGCACTTTCACTGGCTGTTGTCATATCGATCCCGTTACCGGGATTGCAGCCATAAGAAGTTTTAACGGAAGTCTTCAGCGGATCTTGTCCTGGTCACTCATAGGTAGTAATCTCGATTGTTGTGAACGTTTTCTAATTAACTCAAAGCTTTATTGTAACACTACAATTGACACTCAAGTGAAAGTAAAGCAGTGGTCACACCTTGGGTGTCTAAAAGAAAGAGACATTGTTACAGAGTTCCCCCCTTAGACACCTGTTCTCTTTGATGTGTCTCTTGTCTTTGGCCAAGAAGTACACAGGAGGGAACCTGAATTTGAAACCTACCCTTGAAAACGTCTGGGCTCTGCATTTCTTTGACAAATTGTTATTATAGCAGGGCTGCGTTCAGCATCGGGCAACTAACTGAACGCTGCAGATAGAAATGTCACGAATAGAGCTGACACGATTCCTCACTCTACATGTCAGAGAGGCAAGTCTGTTGTACATAATATATTTCTATCTGAACGTCCCGCAATGTTGTGGCCCTCTGAACGTAGGTAATGAAGTGGCACCTTAAAGGGACAGTTTACCCCAAAATAAAACATTTTTATTTGAATGTTTTCGCCCCCAAATTCCTGTGTAGATCCTGCGATATTAGGAAAAATCTGCAGGCCTCAATTCCAAGTGAATGGGAAACATAGGCACCATTTAAGCCTAGTAGTTAGATGGTTAGTGCCAATAATTCCCATTCTAAGCAGATGCAAGACCACCTTTTGAGCTATAATGAAAACAAACTTTGATTTTGGGGAGGGCTATCCCTTTAAACATCTGAATCTTCCTAGAATTTCTTCAGCAGGTTACCCATTCTAATGATCAACACGACTCAGTAATGCCTATGAACTACATCATCCTGTATAACTGGAAAGACAACGTACAGTTGAAGTTGGAAGTTTACATACACCTTAGCCAAATGCATTTAAACTCAGTTTTTCACAGTTCCTGACATTTAATCCTAGTACAAATGCCCTGTCTAAGGTCAGTTAGGATCACCACTTTATTTTAAGAGTGTGAAATGTCAGAATAATAGTAGAGAGAATTAGTTATTTCAGATTTTATTTCTTTCATCACATTCCCAGTGGGTCAGAAGTTTGCACACACTCAGTTAGTATTTGGTAGCATTGCCTTTAAATTGTTTTACTTGGGTCAAATGTTTCGGATAGCCTTCCACAAGCTTCCCACAATAAGTTGGGTGAATTTTGGCCCATTCCTCCTGACAGAGCTGGTATAACTGAGTCAGGTTTGTAGGCCTCCTTGCTTGCACACGCTTTTTTATTTCTGCACACAAATTTTCTAAAGGATTGAGGTCAGGGTTTTGTGATGGCCACTCCAATACCTTGAATTTGTTGTCCTTAAACCATTTTGCCACAACTTTGGGAGTGTGCTTGAGGTCATTGTCCATTTGGAAGACCCATTTGCGACCAAGCTTTAACTTCCTGACTGATGTCTTGAGATGTTGCTTCAGTATATCCACATAATTTCCCCCCCTCTTGATGCCATCTATTTTGTGAAGTGCACCAGTCCCTCCTGCAGCAAAGCACCCCCACAACATGATGCTGCCACCCCCGTACTTCATGGTTGGGATTAGAGGTCGACCAATTATGATTTTTCAATGCCGATACCGATACCGATTATTGGAGGACAAAAAAAGCCGATACCGATTAATCGGGCGATTTATATTAAAAAAAAATGATAATAATAATATATATATATATCATACACACACACACACATTTTTGTAATAATGACAATTGCAACAATACTGAATGAACAATGAACACTTTTATTTTAACTTAATATAATACATAAATACACACACGCACACAGCTCTGAAGTGACAATGATACTGAAGAGTCTGCTTAGGAGACAAATACTCTCAACTGTTTGAATAAAAATAGAGTTTAAGTTACCTGTGATGAATGTTGAAAACAAAAACTTTAATTTCTATATGCAGGAAATCCTATTTTAATAATGGGCATGGTAAGAATTGACAACCAAAGTGCGAGTCATAATTCCCATGACACCTTTTAGCAAAATCTGAAAAGCGGTTCGTTCATTTATTCCATAAGATATTTTTAGATTCACTTAAAATAAGGTCTGTGTTTCGTGTAGGCTTACATCACCGTGCCAATTTTATAACTGTGTAGATATCCATAGGACAAGGTAACTCTGATCAATATTGGCTAAATATAAGCGAAGATACATTTTTTTTGTAGAGTGGATTTATGAAAATATGTTGACAAACGTTACCTTATCCTAGTGAGATTTACATGGGTATCAAAACGTCGAGGCGGTTTAAGCCTGCACGAAACACAGACCTTATTTGAAGTAGATCAAGACATTCTCTATGGAAGACATGAACGGTAAAATAACGAAGGAACCCCTTTCAAATTCAGCCGCAAGTTATTACAGGAATTATAACGCGTCGACTATTTCTCTCTAAACCATATACCTTTGACTAATCCGGAAACTATCACCTCGAAAACAAAACGTTTATTCCGTTCCGTATTTTATCTAACGGGTGGCATCCATGAGTCTAAATATTCCTGTTACATTGCACAACCCTCAATGTTGTCATAATTACGTAAAATTCTGGCAAATTAGTTCGCAAAGAGCCAGGCGGCCCAAACTGTTGCATATACCCTGACTCTGCGTGCAATGAACGCAAGAGAAATGACACAATTTCACCTGGTTAATATTGCCTGCTAACCTGGATTTCTTTTAGCTAAATATGCAGGTTTAAAAATATATACTTGTGTATTGATTTTAAGAAAGGCATTGATGTTTATGGTTAAGTACACATTGGAGCAATGACAGTCATTGATTGATTGTTTTTTATAAGATAAGTTTAATGCTAGCTAGCAACTTACCTTAGCTTACTGCATTCGCGTAACATGCAGGCTCCTCGTGGAGTGCAATGTAATCAGGTGTTAGAGCATTGGACTAGTTAACTGTACGGTTGCAAGATTGGATCCCCCGAGCTGACAAGGTTAAAAATCTGAGGCAGAACGTTCCTAGGCCGACCATTGAAAATAAGAATGTGTTCTTAACTGACTTGCCTAGTTAAATAAAGATTAAATAAAGGTGTAAAAAATAAAATAAAATAAAAACGGCAAATCGCCGCCCAAAAATACCGATTTCCGATTGTTATGAAAACTTGAAATCGGCCCCGATTAATCGGCCATCCCGATTAATCGGTCGACCTCTAGTTGGGATGGTGTTCTTCGGCTTGCAAGCATCCCCATTTACCTCCAAACATAACGATGGTCATTATAGCCAAACAGTTCTGAAAATATATAACATCTTTTCTGCTTACATTTTCCCTATTGTTTTGCTGTTCAATTGATATATCAGAGATCTCAAAGTCACCGCTAAAGTTTTCTCCATATCACTACTGAATTCTTACAATGCATATATTGTTATTGTACACTATGGTAAGCACATTAACCTTAACTACAGTTCAGGACGAAAAGGACCAGTCACATGTTTTGAGTTCCCTCATCCGTCTGCCTGGCTAGCAGTCATGTGATTGTGGTCCACTCTCCTGATGGTTTTGGACTGAGCTTTGTTGTCTCTAGCCTGTACAACTCTCCAGTATTTCTCCACTCAAGTGTTCCCTGTCTTCTTCTGGTACCCAATGTGACTGGGTTCAGCAGTAGGGGTAGTGTATGGTGGTGGTGGCAATGTAGGATTGTTGCTTTTTCAGTCCTTGGTACATTCATCTTCTGTTCTTTTACCACTCTCATAGATGACGAGAAGAGGAGACCAGATGTTTTCAGTGCCTTGAAGTTAGGTGAGTTTAGCGGACGCAGGCACATACTAAACAGAGGTTTGCATTATGAGAGGACATATTGCATTGTAAGGGGAAAGCTGTCGTATTGAGTTATGTCTGCAAGAGTGGGCATAACACTACCATGCATTTACAGTAAGTAATCCAACCATGCATGTAGTTCAACCAAAAAGTCATACCTAAACGTTCCTGAAGTAGGGACTATGTGAGTTTGAGAGAATCTAACATGGTATGTGCACTGGGCAGTCTTGCATGCTTGCTCAATGCAGTCTGGGGTAAAACCCTGCAAAGGAAGAATGTGTGGGGTCTGAGAGGGCTGAAAATATTTGAAACTTTTGGGTGGAGGACAGAGACCTTTGTTTCAATAAGAATGTATGTAGCTGGAATTGAGTGGTCTGTGGTAATCTTGTGCGTGCGTGCATTCATACTCATATCTGTGTGAGTGTGTGTGTGTGTGTTTGCACGTGTGCATGTGTGTTTGCACGTGTGCATGTGTGTTTGTTTGTGCATGTGTGTCTGTTTTTGTGTGTTTGTGCATGTGGGTTTGTATGTGTGTGTGTTTGTGCATGTGTGTGTCCCAGGAAACTCCCAGCTGGTGAAGGAGATCTTGGAGGAAGATCCATCCCAGGTGAACATGGCCAACCCGGACGGGGCGTCTCCCCTGATGATAGCAGCCGTCAGTGGGCAGCTGGAGGTGGTGCAGCTCCTGCTGGAGAAGAGCGCCGACGTGGACAAACAAGATGGAGTACACGGCTGGACGGCCCTCATGCAGGCCACGTACCATGGGTAAATATGTGACGCATGACTGCAATTTTGATTACACTTTCTTATTCTACACAGACACCTTCACAAACACATACACTACCGGTCAAAAGTTTTAGAACACCTACTCATTCAAGGGTTTTTCTTTATTTTTTCTACAATGTAGAAAATAGTAAAAATAAATAAAAGCCCTTGAAAGAGTAGGTGTTCTAAAACATTGACCGGTAGTGTATACAGTCACGGGGATTTTAAAAAGTTGTCTTCTAATCTAAGCTTTTCTTCTTTCGTGCCTGTGCTCATAGGAATAAAGATGTGGTGAAGTATCTGCTCAGTCAGGGTGCAGATGTCAACCTGCGAGCCAAGAATGGATACACTGCTTTTGACCTGGTCATGCTGCTGAATGACCCAGGTAAAACCACAACACAATCTGCCGCTGCTTCTGAGTTTACTGGTGCAGATAGTCAGTGTGAAGTGTTATAATGTATTTGCACTGTGATGTGTGTTATCATAGCTAGTGCTTAGTACACCTGGTAAACCCAATGCACCCAAGTCACACTCTGCCATTCTCTTCCCTACAGACACTGAGCTGGTGAGGTTGCTGGCGTCCGTCTGCATGCAGGTGGACAAAGACAAGGGAAAACACAGGGGCAGGACTCCCCTCACTGGCTCCAAGAGCAGGCAGTCTCTCAATAATGTCCCCGTACCACCCGATGACAGAGGAGGATTAAAGGTCAGGCACTGTTTAGATCAGGGCCAAATTAAATCAGATTTTGGGATGCATTTCGCTCAGAGACCGTATGTTGTGCACTCTCGGTTTATTATCATATGGCATATGACTACTGTCTCCTTCCTGTCCAGTCGTGGTGGAACAGGATGTCTAACAGGTTCAGGAGGCTAAAGCTGACCCACACTCTAAGACACGGGCTATCCTCCAACCGCCTGGCCCCCTTCCCTGACGAACCCGAGGTGCCTCTGGACGCCACCATGAAGGCTGCGAGGAAGAGTGCCACCCCGTGCGGGGCGGTGTCGCCCCCGGCAGCCATGGGGAGTACTGACATCAGCACGGCCTGGACAGCCAAGAGCAAAGACAGTGGTGAGACATGGGGAAATAAGACCTTTCCCAATAACAATGTTTTTGTTTTGTAAACAGAATGTTTGCAGTACTTCTTTTTACAGTATAGTCAGTTTAGAATAAGCAATACTTTAGTATTGTATAAACTGTCCTACTGATTGTGCATGGATTGTTTGTGAGAAATGGGAATTGAACAAAAGTATGGTAAATGTCTGTAAGTGGCATTTCCTGGAAACCATCTTGATTCCCTGATGTTTTGAAATGGTTCATTTTTCACAATGGCCATATTCTTCCTGAGAGATTTAGTTGAAACATTCTATTTTGTGGTCAGTGGCTGAAACAGTTGGGCCTTGAATACAGGAACATGAGAGAATGTCATGTATGGTTCCACTAAACTACCTATTGATTTATTTGTATCTGTTTCATAGGTCTTGGCAGAACGGGCACAGAGAAGGATGACTTTCTAATAACCACAATGGTAGGAGTCTTTACATTCGAAGAGGTTTTGGATTTAAGTGAATTAACCATGATAAGCCCTGTGGCTACATTTCATTGAAACTTCAGTTGAAGTGAACAATGGAGTCCTGTGGCAAACTGCTACACATTGTGAATATTATTGACAGAAAACTGTGAAAATGGAGATGCTCTGTCCGGACTGGAGACCATAGACTATTTACTGTGTATGCTACGGCATAGATAATGCAATGCTGGCGTGATTGAACTGATTGAGACTTCTACTAAACTTTCAGCTAAGAAATGGGGCGCCGCTGACGCGTCTGCCCAACGACAAGCTGAAGGCAGTGATCCCACCCTTTCTGCCCCCGTCGAACTTTGAGCCGTGGAACTCAGACCGCTCCAGGGTCATCAAAGAAGGCAAGAGTGAAGCCTCACGGCTGCCCATGCCACAGAGACCCGGCAAAGCCAACTTCAACAGCAGCGGCAACTCTGACATTGTGAGTCACACGTTGCTGCCGATTTTCTTATTTTTTTTCTTACTGTAATTGAAACCCACTGATAAATTGTGATTTTGGAGTGAAGAAAAAGTATTATTTCCTTCCATGCTGTGTCACAGACCTCTATCAGTCGTGTGGTGAGCAGGTCCATTAAGTTCCCCAGCCTCACCAAGGGCCCCTCATCCACCTCCCCCTCCAACTCAGGCAACTACCACTCCCCCCACTCCTCAGGTGGCTCCAACGGGGTGGCAGGGCTCAACCGCCACGGGCCAGACTCACACAACCGCTCAGGTACAGGCACATGAAAACACACTTGGCTAGGTGTCATACACACACACACCACACACACACTTTCAGACTATTGCTACTGCCTGAGCAGAGATCAGATGATTACTGAACTGGTGCCGACAGAGATGGTTGCCTCTCTTCGCATTCTCAAGAAACTATGCAGTATTTAGTTTTTTTATGTATTATTTCTTACACTGTTACCACAGGAAATCTTAAGTCTTATTACATACAACCGGGAAGAACTATTGGATAGAAGAGCAACGTCAACTTACCAACATTACGACCAGGAATATGACTTTCCCGAAGCGGATCCTCTGTTTGGACCACCACCCAGGACAATGGATCGGGTCTCAGTAGGCGACTCAAAACAACGGCGCCGCAGAAGCGGCAGACGGAGTGGTCTTCTGGTCAGGCTCCGTAGACGGGCACATCGCTCACCGCTCCCGAGTATACTACTCGCCAATGTCCAGTCTCTTGACAACAAGGTAGATGAAATTCGAGCAAGGGTTGCCTTCCAGAAAGACATCAGAGATTGTAACATTCTCTGTTTCACGGAAACATGGCTCACTCGGGATATGTTATCAGAGTCGGTACAGCCACCCAGTTTCTTCACGCATCACGCAAACAGAAACTTCTAGTAAGAAGGGCGGGGGTGTATGCCTTATGATTAACGAGTCGTGGTGTGATCCTAACAACATACAGGAACTTAAGTCCTTTTGTTCACCTGACCTAGAATTCCTTACAATCAAATGCCGACCGCATTATCTACCAACAGATTTCTCTTCGATTATAATCACAGCCGTGTATATCCCCTCCAAGCAGACACCTCGATGGCCCTGAAAGAACTTCATTGGACTCTATGTAAACTGGAAACCACATATCCTGAGGCTGCATTTATTGTAGCTGGGGATTTTAACAAGGCTAATCTGAAAACAAGGCTCCCTAGATTTTATCAGCATATCGAATGCGCGACCCGGGCTGGCAAAATTCTGGATCATTGCTACTCTAACTTCCGCGACGCATACAAAGCCCTCCCTCGCCCTCCTTTCGTCAAATCTGACCACGCCGCCATTTTGTTGCTCCCAGCCTATAGACAGAAACTAAAACAGGAAACGCCCGTGGTCAGGTCTGTTCAACGCTGGTCCGACCAAGCTGATTCCATGCTTCAAGATTGCTTCAATCACGTGGACTGGGATATGTTCCGGATAGCGTCGAACAACAACATTGATGTATAAGCTGATTCGGTGAGTGAGTTTATTAGCAAGTGCATCGGTGATGTTGTACCCATGGTGACTATTAAAACCTTCCCCAACCAGAAACCGTGGATTGATGGCAGCATTCGCGCGAAACTGAAAGAGCATACCACTGCTTTTAATCATGGCAAGGCGACCGGAAACATGACCGAATGCAAACAGTGTAGCTATTCCCTCTGCAAGGCAATCAAACAAGCTAAGCGTCAGTATAGAGACAAAGTAAAGTCTCAATTCAACGGCTCAGACACAAGATTTATGTAGCAGGGTCTACAGTCAATCACGGATTACTAAAAGAAAACCAGCCCCAGACAAACTAAACAACTTCTTTGCTCGCTTTGAGGACAATACAGTGCCACTGACACGGCCCGCTACCAAAACCTGCGGGCCCCCCTTCACCGCAGCCAACGTGAGTAAAACATTTAAACGTGTTAACCCTCGCAAGGCTGCCGGCCCAGACGGCATCCCTAGCCGCGTCCTCAGAGCATGCACAGACCTGCTGGCTGGTGTGTTTACAGACATATTCAATCAATCTTTATCCCAGTCTGCTGTTCCCACATGCTTCAAGAGGGCCACCATTGTTCCTGTTCCCAAGAAAGCTAAGGTAACTTAGCTAAAAGACTATCGCCCCGTAGCACTCACTTCCGTAATCATGAAGTGCTTTGAGAGACTAGTCAAGGATCATATCACCTCCACCCTACCTGACACCCTAGACCCACTCCAATTTGCTTACCGCCCCAATAGGTCCAAAGACGACGCAATCACAATCATACTGCACACTGCCCAAACCCATCTGGACAAGAGGAATACCTATTTGAGAATGCTGTTCATCGATTACAGCTCAGCATTTAATACCATAGTACCCTCCAAACTCGTCATTAAGGTCAAGATCCTGGGTCTCGACCCCGCCCTGTGCAACTGGGTCCTGGACTTCCTGACGGGCCGCCCCCAGGTGGTGAGGGTAGGAAACAACATCTCCACCCCGCTGATCCTCAACACTGGGGCCCCACAAGGGTGTGTTCTCAGCCCTCTCCTGTACTCCCTGTTCACCCATGACTGCGTGGTCATGCACGCCTCCAACTCAATCATCAAGTTTGCAGACGACACAACAGTGGTAGGCTTGATTACCAACAACGACGAGACGGCCTACAGGGAAGAGATGAGGGCCCTCGGAGTGTGGTGTCAGGAAAATATCCTCACACTCAGTCGTGTGGTGTGCAGGTCCATTAAGTTCCCCATTCTCACCAAGGGCCCCTCATCCACCTCCCCCTCCAACTCAGGCAACTACCACTCCCCCCACTCCTTAGGTGGCTCCAACAGGGTGGCATGGCTCAACCGCCACGGGCCAGACTCACACAACCGCTCAGGTACAGTAAACGTTAACAAAACAAAGGAGATGCTCGTGGACTTCCGGAAACAGCAGAGGGAGCACCCCCCTATCCACATCGACTGGACAGTAGTGGAGAAGATGGAAAGTTTTAAGTTCCTCGGCGTACACTTCACGGACAAACTGAAATGGTCCACCCACACAGACAGCGTGGTGAAGAAGGCGCAACAGCGCCTCTTCAACCTCAGGAGGCTGAAGAAATTTGGCTTGTCACCAAAAACACTCACAAACTTTTACAGATGCACAATCGAGAGCATCCTGTCGGGCTGTATCACCGCCTGGTACGACAATTGCTCCGCCCACAACCGTAAGGCTCTCCAGAGGGTAGTGAGGTCTGCACAACGCATCACCGGGGGCAAACTACCTGCCCTTCAGGACACCTACAGCACCCGATGTCACAGGAAGGCCAAAAAGATCATCAAGGACAACAACCACCCGAGCCACTGCCTGTTCACCGTGCTATCATCCAGAAGGCGAGGTCAGTACAGGTGCATCAAAGCGGGGACCAAGAGACTAAAAGAAGCTGTTTATCTCAAGTCCATCAGACTGTTAAACAGCCATCACTAACATTGAGTGGCTGTTGCCAACATACTGACTCAAATCTCTAGCCACTTTAATAATAAAACATTTGATGTAATAAGTGTATCACTAGTCATTTTAAACAATGCCACTTTATATAATGTTTACATACCCTACATGACTCATCTTATCTGTATATACTGTACTCAATACCATCTACTGCATCTTGCCTATGCCGTTCGGCCATCGCTCATCCATATATTTATATGTACATATTCTTATTCATTCCTTTACACTTGTGTGTATAAGGTAGTTGTTGAGAAATTGTTAGATTACTTGTTGGATATTACTGCACGGTCAGAACTAGAAGCACAAGCATTTCGCTACACTCGCATTAACATATGCTAACCATGTGTATGTGACCAATAAAAAGTTATTTGATTTAATCTATGAGATTTGAGCAGACAGCTAGTGCTAGTACTACTCAGTGGTAGTGCTACTCACGGGCTGTGTTTCTTCTCTTCCCCAAAGGGGGCAGTTCAGACAGCGTCCTGTCACAAATTGCTGCCCAGAGGAAGAGAGCCGCAGGCCTGTTAGATCCAAAGGCCCAGGCAGCAGAGGTGCCAAGCCCCACCCCTGTGCCTACTCCTGCCCCCACCGTGCCTGACATCAGTCTCCCAGACATCCACAGCACCCCCAGCCTGGTGTCCAGCGGCGTCCACTCCAGACGGGTCAGATATAATATTGATACATAGAAGGACAACCTATTACAAACCTTGTTATAAGACATTATAAAGGCTCATACACGCTTACAACATGTCAGTGTTAACTAGTGAACTAAGTGATTCACACCCATCTATTTTCTTTACAGAAAGCTGACTTAAAGAAGAGACCCCAGTCTGGGAACTCCTCTACCTCCAAGAGCACCTCTCCCACCCTGACCCCGTCTCCATCCCCCACCCCCAAGCCTCCCCCAGGGGACTCCCTGTCCTCCGCCTCCTCCCACCCGCGCTCCAAGAGCAGCGGCGGCTCCAGCAGTGGCACCATCACCGACGAGGGTGAGCCAGTGCATCTCTGGTTGATATGAATACTTTAAAAACAATCCCTTCCTCTGCTTATCTCTGCTGATCTCTCACTACACCCAGATGAGCTGTCCAGTATCCTGAAGAAACTTTCGTTGGAGAAATACCAGCCCATATTCGAAGAGCAAGAGGTATGCGTTATCCTCACTATAGCTTTAGCCGTTGTGTATTTGCTACTTATCCTAAAATGTTCATAGCTGTGGTTTAAATCTCATGTCATCTACTCACTCAGTCAATGTGCATCAAATACAGGTGGATATGGAGGCTTTCCTTACTCTAACAGATGGAGATTTAAAGGAACTGGGGATTAAGACAGACGGGCCTAGACAACAAATACTGGCAGCTATTTCTGAACTCAATGCTGGGAAGGTGTGTTTTACATTTTTACCAACCCCCCTCTGTGTTCCATGCCTATCTATTTGTTTTAGTTACCAAAGAGGGATCACAGCTTGATACATTCAATTAAAATGTATAAATACAATGTATTATTATTATTATTATTCACCTGAATTGTTGCTGCAGGGCAGAGAGAGGCAGATTTTGCAGGAGACAATCCACAACTTCCAGTCCTCCTTTGGCAGCAGTGCCAGCAACCCCAGACCACCAGGACAGCCACGCTGTGAGTGTTATGACGTCACACACTCCTGATCAAGATGCAGGACACATGGCGTCCGAATCCAATATTACAAGTTAACATCCCATCTATAAAGCAATGTCTCCAACACTTAGACTGACTGTAATTAGTGGGCCTACATGGTAATCATGGCCGTAACTACATATGAGGACACAATGTTTTCTAATAAAAATAATAATGATAATAATGTACACAATACAGAAAATGTATTATGACTCAACATCTAAATATTGCACCCAGCATTGATCAAAGCTCAGAACGCTTATATTCTTGATCTGACTGAGTTCTGATCTGACTGAGTTCTAATCGCGCCTGCCTCTTTGTGAACGAGTGGAATCATGAAGAGTGGTATGTTCGCCTGCATTGGATGGATTTGCCTTTTTAGCAGCACATTCACCACTCTCTCAAACGGCTAACTCCGCCCTCTTGTGGCACATGTCGAGGGCCTGACACGTGAAACGAACCACCCCGGCTCCGAGTCGGCTAAATAAAGACAGACTCGGAGAATGAGTGCACAATTGGTAGTCGCTTATAGATATCTCAGGGACTTCTATTACAGTAATATTGAAGGGCTCTGGCTAGTATTTCTTAGCCAGCTAGAAGGATGAAGTAAGAACCTAACTTTACACGGTGTCTACCTCAGCAGGAGAAAAAATACGCTACTAAGTTCTCATAATAACTTTGCTTTACAGAGAGTAGGCTACTAGGACAGACAGTGATGTGGCGCTCAGTGGTGAGGCTGAGGCAGGTTGCAATGCATGCAGGAGGAAGGAGAGAAGACATAGAGAGAGGGAAAGCAAGCAGAGAGGTTAGTATAGTGGTTCCCAAACTTGGAGTTGGGGCCCTATGTGGGGTCCTCTTAGAAAATCTTATCAAACAAGTTAGGAACTTAAAAAATGATATGTTTCTAAATGAGCATCTCGACATGGCCTATCTTCCCTATAGGCCTACAACCAGCAACATGCCACCCTGCATCCCACTGCTGGCTTGCATCTGAAGCTAAGCAGGGTTGGTCCTGGATGGAAGACCAAATGCTGCTGGAAGTGGTTGGAGGGCCAGTAGGAGGCACTCTTTCTTCTGGTCAAATGTTTTTAGTTTTTTCCCCCCAATGCCCCAGGGCAGTGATTAGGGACATTGCCCTGTGTAGGGTGTCGTCTTTCAGATGGGACGTTAACGGGTGCCTGACTCTGTGGTCACTAAAGATCCCAATTGCACTTATGGTAAAAGTAGGGGTGTTAACCCCGGTGCCCTGGCTAAAATCCCAATCTGGCCCTCATACGATCGTGGCCACCTAATCATCTCCAGCTTCCAATTGGCGTATTTCTCTCCCCTTTAACTATTCCCAGGCCTCCCGAGTGGCACAGCGGTATAAGGCACTGCATCACAGTGCTTGAGGTGTCATTACAGCCCTGGGTTCGATCCCAGGCTGTTTCACAACCGGCTGTGAACGGGAGACCTATGAGGCGGCGCACAATTGGCCCAGCATTGTCCGTTATAGGGGCTATTTCCTATCGTGCTCTAGCGACTCCTTGTGGTGGGTCGGGTGCTTGCAAGCTGACTCTGTTTTCCAGTTGGACGGTGTTTCCGCCGACACATTGGTGCGGCTGGCTTCCGGGTTAAGCGAGCAAGTGTGTCAAGAAGTAGTGCGGCTTGTCAGGGTCGTGTTTTGGAGGACGCATGGCTCTCGACCTTCGCCTCTCCCGATTCCGTAGGGGAGCTGCAGCAATGAGACAAGACTGTAACTACCAATTGAATAAAATAAGGGGTTAAAGTTTTTTTTAAATAAAAAAAATATTCCCTGGGTCATTGCTGTAAATAAGAATGTGTTCTCAGTCAACTTACCTGGCTAAATAAAATAATTGAAATGCAAACTATGCCGTTCTAAAAATGTCACACGTTTTCATTTTATATCGGTGGTTGTTCATCTTGTCCGTTACCCACCTTTTTTTTTTTTACCAATACATCACTGATATTAATACAGAATCGAAAGTAATATTCTAATAATTCATATGAATGTGATAATACAATCATCTGTGCTCCATTGATGTTTGTTTGTGCAGAGCTTGATCAGTAGTGCCTAGGAATACAAATGTGAATGCTGTAATTGCAAGAGTTTAGGATTTTATGCAAATCGTCATTACAACTGACTGAACAGTGGCTGATGCTATGTGTCAGTGTGAATAATTTGTCATATTCCGCCCCTTTTCAGGGGTATAAGATTACAACTGTATAGCTAGTAGGCTATGTGTTTGTAGGTTGAATGAGGGGAATGAACCTACAGCAGCCAAGGTGATAATGGCTGGGGTCAATTTTGATTAATTGTATAGAATTTCAGTAAATGAGCTTTAATTTAAAAAAGATTAAATCCTTCCGGACCTCATTAAAACTCAAACCCTGGTTACGGCCCTGATGGTAATCGTTCTGTCCTGTAGCTCCTACAGGCTGGGTCCGACACCAGGTGCGCACCTCCAACAAGAGGTAACAACACCACGCTGCGACTGAGGACCAACCGTATAGGAGGTCAGAGATGACCCTATAGCCCAGGTGTGAGGAGACTCTACTGGACGCCAGCGTTCCAGAGCACTGCTGCGTGTGGGAGGACGCTGAAGCACAGACCCCCGAAGGGGATCCCCATGGGCTGGCGACCCCATGCCCAGCGCCCTGCTGCTTACCGACAGAGCACAACGTGATGTGCAGCCATCATTTATTGCCATGGCAACAGGGCTGTCACGCCAACTGCTGACCTATAGGGGAGATACAGTAGAGGAAGTGAGCGCATACTAAGACAGAACAGACCTAGTCATGTCTTAATGGATGTGGGAGATGAAAGCCTTTAAACTGAGATCGAGGCTTTTGGGCACTGATGATGTACTAGGTGAGAAGAGACCTTCAGGGACGGTTTCCCAGACACAGATTAAGCCTAGTCCTGAACTAAAAAGTACATCAAGAGAATCTCCATTAAACATGCTTCTGAGTCCAGGACTAGTCTTAATCTGTGTCTGGGAAATTGGCCCGTAATGTCTTAATGTATTTGGGAGATAACATTTTGAGGCTGGGATTAAGATTGTCACATGTTGATGATGTAAGTGATTGGAGGAATTCTGGTTTGCCAGAATGATGAGGGAAGATTGTTTTTATTTGTAAAAAAAAAAAAAAAAAATGTTTCCTTCTGCCTTTCTCTTTTTTTCTTCTTTACTATTTCACTACTGTTAGTTTTGTAATCTGTTTTCTTGTACAAGGTTTCATGATTTGTGTGAACAAAGTAAGTCAGTTTTAGTCTGATGATGAATGTGACTGGCTGAACTGTCATTATTAAAACCCATGAAAAGATGGACATAGTGTTTTCTTTTGTTGGATTTACGACTGCTGCCAACCTACACGTTGGTCTCTACAGACTGAGTCCACACTAACTCTCAACTTTATGTATGATGGTTTTCAAAATAAATTCATATATTTTCCCCATAGAAATAGACTCAACACTCCATGCCGCTTTGATCAGGGATGGGCAACTTTGATGGGGGTGGGGGCCACAAAAACTAATCTCATGAGGGGCCGCATTGGCTCACTGGTCTGTGTACCCACATCCATACCACATCCATACCAGTCAGAGCCGGCCCAAGGCTTTTGGTGGCCCTAAGTGAACATTTGTAGCTAGCAAAACATTTTAGCGCCCTCCCCTTGACAGCGGAGAGTACATTTCCTGTCATTCTGTTCATGTTGCCATAGGCTGGAGAGAAATGTTTGCAGTTTTAAATATATGAGTGAGAATGACTAACAAACTAAATGTTCCCCCCCCGGTTGGTAATTTTACCATGATTACTACACATTTAGTTTGCTGGCTAGACTAATTTAGCAATCAAACATTTTTTAGGTGACATGGGCTAATTGAGTGACTGACATAATGATAAAAACTGCTGATGCATAACCACATTTTGAAGTTGCACCTTGTGTATTCTAACTCTGAACATTAAATTGAGAGCCTGACTGAGTTCCTACACATATTTTTGTTTGTTTTTTGGGGGGGAAATTGATCCGCGGGCCTACAAAAGGGTGGTGACCCGTAGATCAAACTCGTTGACTACTGGGGTGTATTCAGGATGCTTTCAGTGTTGCTTGAGCATTTGAAAACAACGATAACTGTAAGGTTACTTTTAATACTGTCTATTGAAAGGTCCATGCTAGGAAGAAAATAAATTGCCATGTACATTTGAGTTTGATTGAGATTGCTACATTTTAAACAGTTGATCTGAACATCCCGGTTTGTAAAGTTTTTGAACATCATGCAACGGTTGTGAATATACATATGGATCCAGGAATGAATGGAATTATATATTACATTGTTACATTCTATGTTACATGTATTTACACGTATTGAAGTATTTTTATTGTTGTAGTAGGGACAATAACATTACTAATTAAAAAATATATATATATACTGAACGCAACATGCAACAATTTCTAAGATTTTTCGGAGTTACAGTTCATATACGAAAATCAGTCAATTGAAATACATTTATTACGTCCTAATCAATGGATTTCACAGGACTGGGCAGAGGTGTATCTATTGGTGGTCCTTGGAGGGACATTCAGAATTTGTTTTTCTGCTCAAATGGGGCTTTATTAAAGACAGCAATACTCCTTACGCCGGATGTGGAGGTCCTGGGCTGGGTTGTGAGGCTGTTTGGATGTACTGCCAAATTCTCTAAAACGACATTGGAGGCAGTTTATGGTAGAGAAATTAACATTCAATTATCTGGCAATAGCTCTGGTGGACATTCCTGCAGTCAGCATGCCAATTGCACACTCCCTCAAAACTTGAGACATCTGTGGCGTTGTGTGATTAAACTGCACATTTTAAAGTGTCATTTTATTGTCCCCAGCACAAGGTGTACCTGTGAAATGCTGTCATGCTGTTTAAGCAGCTTATTGATATGCCACACCTGTCAGGTGGATGGATTGTTTTGGAAAAGGAGAAATGCTCACCTACAGGGATGTAAACACATTTGTGCACAAAATTTGAGAGAAATAAGCTTTTTGTGCGTATGGAACCTTTCTGAGATTTTTTATTTCAGATAATGGAACATGGGACCAACGCTTTACATGTTGCGTTTATATTTTTGCTCAGTGTACTTTAAGGATCTTGTTTTTATATAAATGTTATTTGTATGTTTAGCTCACATAATGTAATTTAAAAGTATGCATGAAGGTGTCTGTAATACAATAAATGTGGCAAAAACAAATGTAGACGTTCATGAATACATTTCTATAGCGTCCAAAATATTGTTTACAACGGTGGGGGTGCCAAGATGGAGGCGCTGTAGCTTCAAAACAGCACCCCCTATAAGTGAGGACTTGGTGGACTGTATATTCTTTAGGTTAGGTTTTACTTCATGTGTTCACTCCCGTGTGCTGGTAAGGGTACAGATGACAGACAGGTAGGATTCCAGTTGAGATGGTTTAATAACGCTGAAGATGCACAGGCACGGAACAGCAACGCACAGTGTATGTAGTACGGATGGGCTAAGGCACTTAGTGGTCTGGCAACTTGCTTCAACTAAAGTGTGTGTGCTTGTGTGTGTGGTATATCAACAAGGATGCACACTGGTCTTGGCTAACACAATGAAAGCTAACCTCTGCAAGGGGAACAACTACTTCAAGGTGTCAGAGCGAGTGACGTCACCGATTGAAACGTTATTAGCGCGCACCACCGCTAACTAGCTAGCCATTTCACATCGGTTACACTCACCCCCCTTTTGACCTCCTCCTTTTCCGCAGCAACCAGTGATCCGGGTCAACAGCATCAATGTAACAGTATAGCTTCCGTCCCTCTCCTCGCCCCTACCTGGCCTCGAACCAGGGACCCTCTGCACACATCAACAACAGCCACCCTCGAAGCATCGTTGTCTGTGTTCGAGCCCAGGTAGAGGCAAGGAGAGGGACGGGAGCTAAACTGTTACATATAGTATGGATGGGCAACTTGCTTCAACCAAAGTGTGTGTGTGTGTGTGTGTGGTATATCTACAAGGATGCACACTGGCCTTGGCTAACACAATGAAAGCTAACTGGTGGGAAAACACAAGAATTGCTGAAACTTTCTCTCACTTTACATCTCTCGACCTGATCTTCTTCTCTGAGTTGGAGATCACCCAGCATGCTCTGCTCCACATCACCGGTGGGTGGAGCTACAGCTCTGATATGATGAACTAACATTACTGATATGATTAACTACAAATACTTCACAGCCTTTTGTAAACTCCCTGTCAGCTATCTAGTGTGTATATACAGTTGAAGTTGGAAGTTTACATACACCTTAGCCAAATACATTTAAACTCAGTTTTTCACAATTCCTGACATGTATTCCTAGTAACAATTCCCTGTCTAAGGTCAGTTAGGATCACCACTATTTTAAGAATGTGAAATGTCAGAATAATAGTTGAGAGAATGATTTATTTCAGCTTTTTTTTTCATCACATTCCCAGTGGGTCAGAAGCTTACATACACTCAATTAGTGTTTGGTAACATTGCCTTTAAATTGTTTAACGTGGGCCAAACATTTTGGGTAGCCTTCCACAAGCTTCCCACAATAAGTTGGGTGAATTTTGTCCCATTCCTCCTGACAGAGCTGGTGTAACTGAGTCAAGTTTGTAGGCCTCCTTGCTCGCACACACTTTTTCAGTTCTGCCCACAAATGTTCTATTGATGAGGTCAGGGCTTTGTGATGGCCACTCCAATACCTTGACTTTGTTGTCCTTAAGCCATTTTACCACAACTTTGGGAGTATGCTTGGGGTCATTGCCCATTTGGAAGACCCATTTGCGACCAAGCTTTAACTTCCTGACTGATGTCTTGAGAAGTTGCTTCAATATATCCACATAATTTTCCTGCTTCATGATGCCATCTATTTTGTGAAGTGCACCAGTCCCTCCTGCAGCAAAGCACCCCCACAACATGATGCTGCCACCCCCATGCTTCACGGTTGGGATGGTGATCCCCCTTTTCCTCCAAACATAACGATGGTCATTATGGCCAAACAGTTCTATTTTTGTTTCATCAGACCAGAGGACATTTCTCCAAAAAGTACGATCTTTGTCCCCATGTGCAGTTGCAAACCGTAGTCTGGCTTTTTTATGGTGGTTTTGGAGCAGTGGTTTCTTCCTTGCTGAGCAGCCTCTCAGGTTATGTTGATATAGGACTAGTTTTACTGTGGATATAGATACTTTTGTACCTGTTTCCTCCAGCATCTTCACAAGGTCCTTTGCTGTTGTTCTGGGATTCATTTGCACTTTTCGCACCAAAGTACGTTCATCTCTAGGAGACAGAACGCGTCTCATTCCTGAGCGGTATGACGGCTGCGTGGTCCCATGGTGTTTATACTTGCGTACTATTGTTTGTACAGATGAACGTGGTACCTCCAGGTGCTTGGAAATTGCGCCCAATGATGAACCAGACTTGTGGAGGTCTACAATTTTTTTTCGGAGGTTTTTGCTGATTTCTTTAGATTTTTCCATGATGGCAAGTGAAGAGGCACTGAGCTTGAAGGTAGGCCTTGAAATACATCCACAGGTACACCTCCAATTGACTCAAATTATGTAAATTAGCCTATCAGAAGCTTCTAAGGCCATGACATAATTTTCAGGAAATTTCCAAGCTGTTTAATGGCACAGTCAACTTAGTGTATGTAAACTTCTGACCCACTGGAATTGTGATACAGTGAATTATAAGTGAAATAATCTGTCTGTAAACAATTGTTGGAAAAATTACAAAGTAGATGTCCTAACCGACTTGCCAAAACTATAGTTTGTTAACAAGAAATTTGTGGAGTGGTTGAGAAACGGGTTTTAATGACTCCAACCTAAGTGTATGTAACCTTCCGACTTCAACTGTATATATAAATCATTGGTATGGATGTTGTTGATGCATTCCAAGTTGAGGATAGCAAAGATAGCTATCAAAGATGTGTAAACATGTCCTCTGACAACAAAGTTAAGCTTGATGGAGGGATTCAAGGTCTTCTTCTGAAACTAAATGCAGAATTCTCATGGTGACAAGAGATGCAGCTCTAAGATGTCATGACATTATTGGGGACTTGGGGCAAGAATGCATGCTAACGAACAGCGAGGACGAGCTGGGTAAGGTTCTCTGCAGGTTCTGTTGTTGTCAGACCCAAACTGCATAGCAAGTATAGATTTGCACCTTGCCCCTTGGCTTGCTAAAGCTGTAGGGGACTGTAGCAGACTGAGATTCCCTAATGAATAAACCCTGGCTCTGATCAAGAGGCACAAACTGTGGGCACCTGTTTTTACATCATTTTTTGTGTCCTAATCAAGGTTACGCATGCGCATTTCATCTATCCTAAATTCTGCTTAATTTTTCCATTAATTTGGTTGCATTCAGTGTCGGAAAAAGTACCCAACTGTCATACTTGAGTAAATATAAAAATACCTTAATAGAAAATGACTCAAGTAAAAGTCAGTTACCCAGTAAAATTCTACTTGAGTAAAAGTCTAAAAGTATTTGGTTTTAAATATACTTAAGTATCAAAAGTAAAAGTAAAATTATAAATAATTTTCTTGTTTTTAAAATGTATGGAAAGCCAGGGGCACACTCCAACATTCAGACTTAATTTACAAACTAAGCATGTGTTTAGTGAGTCTGCCAGATCAGAGGCAGTAGGGATGACCAGGGATGTTCGGTTGATAAGTGTGTGAATTGGACTATTTTCCTGTCCTGCTAAGCATTCAAAATGTAACGAGTACTTTTGGGTGTCAAGGAAAATGTATGGAGTAAAAAGTACAATATTTTTAAGGAATGTAATGAAGTAAAAGTAAAAGTAAAAGTTGTCAAAAATATAAATAGTAAAGTAAAGTACAGGTACCCCCAAAAAACGACTTAGGTAGTGCTTTAAAGTATTTTTACTTATGTACTTTACCCCACTGGTTGCATTAACTAGGCTATAAGTGGGTAATAGTGATTAAGACCCTACATTAGCGTGTTTTCTCAGCTTTGTTTTATTCTAAGGCCAGCTACATCTGAGGCTATAGCCAGCAACGTCAGGCTGGTACACACTAGATTGACTTGAATCACAGTGATCTAGGATTTTAGTCAAATTCATACTTTTGGGTTGAACTATAAATGCTGTGTTTTTTGTGAAATATGGAATGACCTTTTATATTTTTGAAGTAATAGTGAGTAAACGTAAATGTAACAACAAGTGGTTGATTGATTTGTTTTCTCTTGAAGCGTTACAGACATCTTTGTTGTTCTCAAAAGAAGATGGGTTACTCAACTCCCATCCCTCTCATCTCCCATCCCTCTCCAGCCTGCAGGAAGGATGTACAACATCATCATGTTGATTCAGGATAACTGGTTGGTATGGTGCTCATTTTAGGACACCCTCAGCCTAGACCTATAGCCTCACCCTGCATTGAGTCAATGGTCACGCCTCACCCTCACACCTAACCACAGGTTGGCTCCTATTTGTCCCCCACCATTCTAGGTCTAAAATATACAGGTTAAGACAACATAATAATTCCTTGTGGAAGCGTTCGAAAATAAACACATGCATGGGACCGGCATCGTTGCTGATTCTACAGGGTTAGCATTGAAAATGTGACCAGCTGTCACGCCCTGACCATAGAGAGCCCTTGGTTCTCTATGGACATTTTGACCTAGTCACCACTATGCGTTCATAATTGCTTTAATTTTGATGCTTTGGAAAATACGTATGGAATGATTGTGAAAAGTGCATGTGCACCACTACTTTCACGTTTCGTTGTTGGTTTATTGTTTTTGTTTAAAGTTTCACCGTAATAAAGATGTGGAACTTCAATCACGCTGCGCCTTGGTCCGCTCATTACGACGATCGTGACAGAATATCCCACCAAGCAAGGACCAAGCAGCGTGTGACGGAGGTAAAGGAGTTTTGGACCTGGGAAGAAATTATGGGAGGTTGTGAGACCCTTCCTTGGAAGGAGACACCAAGGAAGGTGGAAGGACAGCGACGATGCCGGGGACCGCGGCCACAGAAACCCCAAGATTTTTTTGGGGGGGGCACGAGGGGTGGTCGGCGGAGCAGCGGATAGTGGAAGAGCGGGTCATCAGTCCAGTGCCATCTGTGCCAGCTCCCCGTACTCACCCTGAAGAGCCAGAGACCGTCAGGGAGGCGATGGAGAAGTTGGGAGAGATGAGAGAAATGTTATGTAGGTGTGTTCTGCATGGCATCCGACCTGAGGAGCCTGTCAGCAGTCTGGTGAGTCCTGTGCCAGCTCTCCGCATCCTTCCTGAAGTGCGTGTCACCAGTCCGGTGCCACCTGTGCCGGCGCCATGCACCTGGCCTCCAGTGCGCCTCCCCAGTCCGGTACGTCCTGTGCCAGCTCCCCGCACTAGCCCTGAAGTGCGTGTCACCAGTCCGGTGCCACCTGTGCCGGCTCTACGCACCAGGCCTCCAGTGCGCCTTCTCAGTCTGGTACGTCCTGTGCCAGCTCCCCGCACTCGCCCTGAAGTGCGTGTCACCAGTCCGGTGCCACCTGTGCCGGCTCCACGCACCAGGCCTCCAGGGTAGGAGCCCTTCCTCTGCGCCAGTGCCCAGTCCAGACACGGTGTCCAGTTCTGTTTCAGGGCAGGAGCCTTCCTCTGCACCGGTGCCCAGTCCAGGCACGGTGTCCAGTCCAGCTCCAAGGCCGGAGCCTTCCTCTGCGCTGGTGCCCAGTCCAGGCACGGTGTCCAGTCCAGCTCCAAGGCCAGAGCCTTCCTCTGCGCCGGTGCCCAGTCCGGGCGCGGCGTCCAACCCAGCTCCTAGGCCGGAGCCTTCCTCTGCGCCGATGCCCAGTCCAAGCGCGGTGTCCAGTCCCGCTCCAAAGCCGGAGCCTTCCTCTGCACCGGTGCCCAGTCCAGGCACAGCGGCCAGCCCAGCTCCAAGGCCAGAGCCTTCCTCTGCGCCGGTACCCAGTCCAGGCACGGCGTCCAACCCAGCTCCTAGGCCGGAGCCTTCCTCTGCGCCGATGCCCAGTCCAAGCGCGGTGTCCAGTCCCGCTCCAAAGCCGGAGCCTTCCTCTGCACCGGTGCCCAGTCCAGGCACAGCGGCCAGCCCAGCTCCAAGGCCAGAGCCTTCCTCTGCGCCGGTACCATCCAGGCACGGCGGCCAGCCCAGCTCCATGGCCGGAGCCTTCCTCTGCGCCGATGCCCAGTCCAGGCACGGCGTCCAACCCAGCTCCAGGGCCGGAGCCTTCCTCTGCGCCGATGCCCAGTCCAGGCACGGCGTCCAACCCAGCTCCAGGGCCGGAGCCCTCTGCGCTGGTGGGGTAGTTTTTGTGTTATTGATTTTATTGAAGACATTATTGAAGACTCCGGTACTTTGGTGACTAAGAAACACATTTTTAAACCTCCCACTTTGGGCTGGAAGTGGATGTGTAGTTCATACATGCATAATCTATGAACAGCATTACTGTTTTACCTCAATTTCCCCCTACATGGGCCAGCCCCCTAGCAATTCGAGTTCTAGCCAATGTGCTTCAGCCCCTCACATTTGACTGACCTTTAGCAGGAGGCTTGCCCAGCGTTATCCAATGAGGTTGCAGGGTGGGCCCAACGGCTCAGTGGACACAGCAGAGCGAGAGAGGGCAATGACCTGGTGCACAAATCCGCACATATGTGACGTAGTATGCAATTTTTGAGGACCTTTTGGCTAGTGAAAAGAACAAGGGCACATCGACAGATTTCACCTAGTCAGCTCTGGGATTCAAACCAGCAACTTTTCAGTTACTGGCCAAACCTCTTAACCGCTAGGCTCCTACCCAGACAAGAGCACCCTTTACCTCCATCTTGCGAGTTGGAGCCTTTGACATTTTTTTCCACTGGTAGTATCGTGGAATGTTCCTGAAATACTGATATCTGCATTTGTAACACTTGCATTTTTGCTATCTCTGCTATATTGTGGGTTGGCTATAACTAACCAGTATTGCATAAGGTATGATAATAAAATAAAATAGTTGTAGACTATGCTAAGACAGTGAAGCTTTACAACAAGGTCATGCATTGAGAAGAATGTTGATCAAATCCAGCTGATTAATTTAAAAAAAGAATACTAAATAAATACAACACCAGGACTACTATCCAACAAGTCACATTGCTTCAATGTTTTAAAGTTTGCTGGTCCTGGAGTAGATGTTACTCATTAACTACTGTATGCCTATCACCCCATAGTGTATTAGAAGAACAAAAGGATTGGGACAGTGACACATTTTTTTGTTGTTGTTTTGGCTCTGTACTCCAGCACTTTGGATTTGAAATGATACAATGACTGAGGTTAAAGTGCAGACTGTCAGCTTTGCATGGGTAGTATTAGAGTAATGAAAATTAAAACACTTTGACCAGGATTCAATCTAATGCAGATTAACGACCTGTGCACAACAATTTCCTTTTAAAGGCAGATTTCCAGACATTTGCTGAGATCAATTTGCCGTGAACTCCACGGATGTCGGCTAAAGCAGAAATCACCTATCAGTTAATCGCAGTGCACAAGTCATTTATCTCCGTTTGTTTGAGTTACAGACTTAAACATTTCTATGGCAGGATGGCTGAACCGGACTTTTAGGACTCTATTCAATCTGTATCGCTGAAGTCCTGCATTACAGCGCGATTGAAATTTAAAGGCGTTAGTGGAGACTGCGTTCACGGAAAACGCTGCTCATGTCGGCTCAATCGGAAATTACCTTTACATTTCTATCGCGAAATCTGTATCCCTTCAGCCATACAGATTGAATAGAGCCCTTAGTGGACTGTCTGCTGGACCAGGCCATGGACCCCAACGTTCTGGGTGGGCTGGGGCCCTAGGGCCTGTCGGTATAGAGCCAGGTGGACTGTCTGCTGGACCAGGCCATGGACACCAACGTTCTGGATGGGCCGAGGCCCTAGGGCCTGTCGGTATAGAGCCAGGAGGACTGTCTGCTGGACCAGGCCATTGACCCCAACGTTCTGGGTGGGCCGGGGCCCTAGGGCCTGTCGGTATAGAGCCAGGTGGACTGTCTGCTGGACCAGGCCATGGACACCAACGTTCTGGATGGGCCGAGGCCCTAGGGCCTGTCGGTATAGAGCCAGGAGGACTGTCTGCTGGACCAGGCCATTGACCCCAACGTTCTGGGTGGGCCGGGGCCCTAGGGCCTGTCGGTAAAGAGCCAGGTGGATTGTCTGCTGGACCAGGCCATGGACCCCAACGTTCTGGGTGGGCCGGGGCCCTAGGGCCTGTCGGTAAAGAGCCAGGTGGATTGTCTGCTGGACCAGGCCATGGACCCCAATGTTCTGGGTGGGCTGGGGCCCTAGGGCCTGTCGGTAAAGAGCCAGGTGGACTGTCTGCTGGACCAGGCCATGGACCCCAATGTTCTGGGTGGGCTGGGGCCCTAGGGCCTGTCGGTATAGAGCCAGGTGGACTGTCTGCTGGACCAGGCCATGGACCCCAATGTTCTGGGTGGGCTGGGGCCCTTGGGCCTGTCGGTAAAGAGCCAGGTGGACTGTCTGCTGGACCAGGCCATGGACCCCAATGTTCTGGGTGGGCTGGGGCCCTAGGGCCTGTCGGTATAGAGCCAGGTGGACTGTCTGCTGGACCAGGCCAAGGACACCAACGTTCTGAGTGGGCCGGGGCCCTAGGGCCTGTCGGTATAGAGCCAGGTGGACTGTCTGCTGGACCAGGCCATGGACACCAACGTTCTGGGTGGGCTGGGGCCCTAGGGCCTGTCGGTATAGAGCCAGGTGGACTGTCTGCTGGACCAGGCCAAGGACACCAACGTTCTGAGTGGGCCGGGGCCCTAGGGCCTGTCGGTATAGAGCCAGGTCGACTGTCTGCTGGACCAGGCCAAGGACACCAACGTTCTGAGTGGGCCGGGGCCCTAGGGCCTGTCGGTAAAGAGCCAGGTGGACTGTCTGCTGGACCAGGCCAAGGACACCAACGTTCTGAGTGGGCCGGGGCCCTAGGGCCTGTCGGTATAGAGCCAGGTGGACTGTCTGCTGGACCAGGCCATGGACCCCAACATTCTAGGTGGGCTGGGAACCCATGATCTGAAACACACACACACACCTACTAATAAGATGCTCCTCCGAGACAAAACTTAACCGTGTTCTAATACTTCAAAAACACGCTCTTCCTTCCTTGAAGTAATCACTGATCCAACAAAACATTAAAGGTACAAGAAATTGTTCTGGATCACAGATTTCTTCAAGGGAGAAACAAAGCATGCATTCCTATAGTATTCACAGGGTCAATGACTGTTGCTCATGTTATAGTGCCAATGTTGTTTCTTACAGATTATGAAGTAGGAACATGAAGCCTTATTTTGTTTGTCATTTAGCAGACGCTCAGAGACTTGAGTGCATAGATTTTCAGACTTTTTTTCTCTTCTTTGTACTGGTCCCCGTGGGAATCAAACCCACACGCTAAAGGCGCCATGCTCTACCCTACTGAGCCACACGGGACCACCTTATTCCCTTAGTCTCGTCAGTAATTTGTTACGCTTGAAAAAATTAAGTTAATGAATCCAAACACACACTCAAATTACACTTCTATATTGTTTAACAGGCTTTTCAATTTGTTTGGGATGCACTACATGGCCCTTCATTACTACGCAGCCTTATCACTAAACAGCAGTCCTTCCATGTGCATTTGTGCGAAAGGCGTAAAGGTTGTCGTCATTGTAACTCAGCCAAAAGACAAGACAATGTGTCCATTTTTATTGATCATACACCACCATAGAAAGTTAAGTCAAAATATAATAGGGGTTGTTCATGAACATTAATGTCAGTTTTTCCATGACACCAGTTTGTCGATGAGCATTTTACAGTTTAGTCCTGTCCTACTGGTCATTTTACAGTTACAATTACTTACCACCCTTTTATCACTTACATAACATGACACTATTTCATGACACAAAAACAAAGGAAAAATTACACCTGAGGTGTATTCAGTGAGGTGAAACATTCTGAATATTGCAGATATAAATGTAATGAATATAGCCAACATGATTCTCTTTTCAATACATGGCAATCATCTGTGCTATAGAATACATATCTATCTATCTGAACGTTCCATAATGCAGCACCCTCTTGAACGGCCCCCAGCTAAATGTAGTTTAGTTAAAGTTCTGTGGTGGGTTAAATTAAGGCAGATTAGTCTGGTCTGTCTCAAGTTTGAGAAAGTCTGTATTTGTGAATGTGCACAATAAAAAGGGAAAATATTGTTAGTTCAGTTTATATCAAATTAATCAATGGCTATTTCAGTAATTAAATATTTTCACCAATGTAACATATCCTTGCAGCCTATATAACAAGTTCTCCATTTCATTTAGTCAAATACATGTTCCTTCTGTAATGGTACATAGTTCCTTCTTGATCCCCAAAGCTTCCCCTTCTTTAGCCATTACACGTAAAGTCAACGTTGCTTAAAAACCTTGTGGCTTTTCACAATGTCATGAGTCAATTGTACAGTCCATTTGACCTGGCAAAGTCTTTTTTTTTTTGACAAGTGCATCTTACATTATGCAGAATCTGAAGTTACATTGTATTGGTTGTTGTTACTTGCATATTAAGTCAGTATTATAATAAGGCAACAAGAAGTGCACACTGTTATAAATGAGTTAAATGCCATCGCTTGAATTTAGCAGCTGTGCCTGCTATCGCAAACTTTCATGAATAACCTCCAATTACTTCTGTGGAAGGGCTTTGGGTTAAAGCAGGTAGTAACAGAGTTGAGAGAAAATGTCCCTAAAGAGGACAAAGAGGAAATCAAACATAATAGAACATGACAAGAGTTAATACACAACACATCTCTGTGACATAGTTAGACAACTGTAATGGTTACCAGGGTTGGACTTCGGAGAGCTGGATCAACAAGTTAAGCAGCCAACTTCCAGATACACTGAGATTACTCTTGGTTTTCTGGTTCCACAAGAAAGCTTAAAGTGGACTATGGGTTATTGAGAGCGATTATATAGTCAGTTATATACCATGCCCAATTCAAGTGTTATCTTTCTCGAAGAACTATAATGTGCAGAGTTGTTTCAGAATGTTGTGGAAAATCGTCTGGCCAACTCATGCTATGAAACAACCCCCAGAGTACAAAACTGAAGGCAAAAGTTTACGTCGGCATTCACAGCACATTGCATGTTTTTTTCTCTTCCTAGACTAGTACTTTTGTTAAAGGGTTAGGTTATATTTTAGGCCTCCAACCGTTAATAAACTGCATAAGTTTCTTCACTTGGAGTTTGCTTAACTTGAAGTCCTCCGACAGAATCTCTTCCGTGAGCTGCAGGAGAAGATTTCCATCGATTTTCTCCGTGACGAACAAAGACACAATGTCGTCGGAGAGGCCAATGAACCGTAACGATTTGGACAACTCTTCGATGGAGAGTCCAGATAGGTTGGTGGGTGGTTGCCAAGGTCCTCCGGGGGCTGGTGCAGAGAGGGAGGATAGTGACGGTGGGGGGAGGGGCGGATAGGAAATAGAGAATATGTCTGTCGCCGTGACCTGATCGTGTTGTTGGCTGACCAGGCACTTTAGAGTGTCCTGCTCCGTACCTTTGACTGCATCTGTACCTTTACTTGTCTCGTTTGATTTGGGCGTCCTCGGTGGCAAGATGGGGCACGACAGGCTTTGTTTAGTGTTACATTCTTCAATAGTATTATCTCTGTACATTTCCAGGGTGTAGCTCGACGACTTGGTGCAAAACTGATTAGTGTACGAGGCTTTGAAGGGGACAGCGTTACTGCTCTGCTCTCTTCCGTCAAAGTCAAAAAGGCTGGAAGTGCATGGCGACTTAGGCGTGCCCAGGGGTCTTTTTCGGGGATAGCTGTAGTAACTTTGACAGTGGATGGGCAGGAACTCCTCCATGCCTTGAGAAGCCCCTCCACAGAAGTCGTTGGGCCACGATAGTCTAGAAGGGACGCCGTCGAACGGTGGGCTCACGTGAGGCGTTCTAGGGCTGTCCTCGTTGGTCTTGACCCAGTTACAGGGGTAACACACGTGGTTCTGCTCCTCCGCCTCGGTCACTTCAGTCTCTCCTCCTCCACTGCTGGCAGCAAAAGAAAAATACCAAAGTTAGTGAAAAGAACTAGGTACAAGTTGAGATTAAACACTACTAAAGTATTCTGAAATAATGTTACAAAGCCCAACACTCCAGACCATTGGGAGGGAAACAAAAGCTATTGACTAGTCAGCAATATGTAAGGAAGTGTGTACATAAGTACTATTTATTGACATTTCAATGTATAATATAGGACCAGAATAAAAACTATAGACTGTGCAGGGCCAAATCCTTAAGCGGCGTATGTGAGACATGGAACCTTAGTGTATATCATGCATTAAACTCAATGGGAGGTGTGTGCAAAGGATGAGGCTACATATTGCGATTTGCCCCCCAGTCCTTACATGCTGTGTAGGCCTGAGGCGTAGTAGGAGAGAGTAGGGCTTGGAGAGCGCGTTTCCGTCTGCCGCGCCTTAGCTCCAGCCGGCGTTGTGGTGGACATCGTTGGGGTGGACATCATCTGCTTGGAACTTCGGGGGGGAATGGGAGGGGCGTTCAATAGACGACATTCTTCCTTCACCTGGAGAAGAAGGTGAAGGAAAATCAACTAACTTTACAAATGATTACAGCGTTCATCATTTTCTTGTTTTTATCTGTGAGAGGCTGTTTACACCAGAAATAATATTAAATTGTTGTTACAATGTAATGTCTCAAACACTACATCTGATGATCATAAGCAAATTATATCAGTAATTTAAAATATTTTCCTCAATTTGCTTGGTAATAATAATAATAATAATTTCATATTAGTTGGTAAATGTAGCCATGGTGATGGAATTCATGTGTACTCACAGCTTCGGACTTTGGAGGGACTGGGGGCGGAGGTAGACAAATTTCAGAGCTGATCATTGGGCCCACATGACTGGAGGAGACGGGGTACGATAGGACCGCCATGGAGGTGCCGATGGTGTTGCTGGTGCTTCTCGGGTCCTCGCCGCCAACACTGTGCCCTCCTCCCCGACTTGATCTCAAGTGGTCCAGCCACAGCTCCTCGTAGGGCACATCCGACTTAAGGACGGACTGGCTCATGTTCTCCAGCAGCTCAGGTAAGAAGTACTCTGTGTCAACCGAGTCGACCGGCACGCTCTCGGGCGGCAGGAGCGCCCAGTCCCCACACAGCGTCATGAAGCCCTGCAGGTTGACCTCGCTGTTGCTGTGCAGGTTGTTGCCGTAGACGCACACAGACAGTCGGTGGAATGACTGGGTAAGCTCGTCGCGGGCATACGTGAGAGAGCTGGGCACGTGCATGTGGGAGGGGCAGCCATTGCTGCTGCTACTACCGCTCCCACTGCTCTTCTTGGGGCTCTTCCCGTCGACGTCATTCCAGTCGGTCCTGACATCGCGCACAGCACGGGAATAGTCGTCAATGTCAAACTGCTCCTGGCAGAAGGTGAACCAGCGGTGCACCATGGTGTCCAGCCACAGCTCACTTTGCAGCAGCCCTTCAGGGATGATGAACTTGGGCATGGAGGCCATGTGGAGCGGGAAGTGGACAGGGAGGATCTTGTTACTGCGCAGCACGCAGCCCACCACCACCGTTTTGGTCTGGATGTTGACAAACTTGTAGCGGTGGCCCTCGCGGATCAGGTGCAGGTCGTGCTGGTTGCGCGGCGGGCTGCCAGGCACAGTGACGTTGACGGGCAGACGGGTCTTCTCCACGATGTCACGGATGGTGTGCTCGCCCTCCTGCATCTGGAGCTCTAGCGGGCTGCAGGTGCTAAAGCGGCCCTTACACTGGAAGGGCAGGCTGACACTCTCGTTGGTCCGGTGGTTCATGCAGATGAGGCAGGGCATCTTGCCACGGTTCGCCATCTTGCTGATGGAGTTGAGTTTGCTGATCTTCTTGAAGATTGTGTTGAAGCGCGACTTCTCCTTGGACGCCTTGGCGTAGAGGATCTCTGCCTGGCCCATGAGGGTGAGCTCATCACCAGTGCTTAGTGTGATGTTGTACACCTCCGTGTCCTCGTTGCATTCGCCTGAAGCCATCTGTGAGACAAGAAGATTGTGTTAGATTGTAGTCTCATTGCCTAAAAATCACATCTCTAACCCCTTAAAAACACTCCAATTGAACTCCTACTATGACAATGTCACATCTGTAGAATTCGGGAAACATACATAATTTGCAAGTCACTTTATAACACTAATCATCTTTTGATTAACTATCAACCAATAGCAACTGACCTTCACATTGAACGTAATTTCCTCCATGACATAAACCCGTTCGGGAAATGCTTTGGCCACCTCCTCCACGCTGTTGAAGTACTGCACCGGCTCCTTGACATCTCTGTCCTGCTCCAGCAGCTTAAACTGACCTACAGGAGGGGGTGGAAAGAATAAGATGGGAGAACTTGCTTGCATGTAACCTTGTTTCTGTTCCTGGAAAGGATAGGCCCTTATTTTAGTTTAGTCTGTGCTTGAAAATAAACATTTTCTGAAATCTCTCACTGAACATTACTATCCGAATACCCCTGGTTCCCATCAGAAGTCTGAGTCTGCACCAGGCCAAGTTTTCATTGCAACCCCACTGTTCCAGTGTTACGTACAGGGTTTCCGTGAATCAGTTTTACAGTTTGGTGCACTGACTAAGTACACTTCCCCTATGCTGTAAGTGAGGCGAGAGCATTGATCATATGTCAGTGTGTGAGTATTCATCAGCCAGAAGAGTTGGATTGGCGCAGGCGCAGCAGCGAGTCATTGACATAAAATGGACCCATCTGTGTAATCATTGATTTGAGCCTGAGAGGCTTTTAAGATCAGTGAAACAGGCCTGTGCCTGTTCTAAACCTATTTCCCTGAGCAAACAGTACTATGCGCATGTTTGCATGTTGCAAATTTTATACTAGCACAGGATTTATAAGCACTGATTGTACAGATGTCTTTTTCTTGATTAACTGAAATGGCTTTAGAACCTCATTGTAAGGCTTGTTAACAAGAAAATAAACTATAAGAAAAGATCTGTCTGTAATCAGTCCACATAAAGTGAGTATTACTTCAAAATGAATAGCCTCTAGAAAGTTCATAATGGATTATTTGTGTGATATAAAATAGGTTGGTTAAATGATATGCTAGATTGTGGCAAAGGAGAGTCATAGTCGATGTTAGGTTGAGTGGGTAGTAGCGTACTGATTAATATAACTCTGTAAGGCATTCACATACATCTGAATAACCATTGCCATGTGAACCTCTGACAGAGTAGATTTCATAATGGAACAGCGATTTGACTAACCTTCATAATGCACTGGGATCTCTATTTTGGGCCCAATGACATAATGGCCCTCCTCCAGACTGTGTGCAGTGATTGTTGTCCATTGCCGACAGGAATGAATCAAGAGGTAGTCATGGTCTCGTAAGCCGTCCACCAACTCACCTGGAGAAGAGAGACACTGATTCAAATGATATCACTTCCATCATTTTTAAATTATTTTTTACAAAATGTTTGACTACAGTAATATCACAATCATTGAAATGTAGAACTTTAGTTATCAGTCCACCATGAATATTATATTTGACATGATTTGCATATCAGTATTATTTTTATGTAGACGTTGTAAAAAATAACTACGTACACTGTATATACAAAAGTATGTGGACACCCCTTCAAATTAGTGGATCCTGCTATTTCAGCCACATCCGTATAAAATCGCGCACACAGACATGCAATCTCCATAGACAAACATTGGCAGTAGATTGGCCATACTGAAGAGCTCAGTGACTTTCAATATAGCACCGTCATTTTATTTTTATTTCACCTTTATTGAACCAGGTAGGCCAGTTGAGAACAAGTTATCATTTACAACTGGCCAAGATAAAACAACAGAGTTACACATGGGATAAACAGACGTACAGTCAATAACACAATAGAAAAAACGATATACCGTGTGTGCAAATGTAATAATATTAGGGAGGTAAGGCAATAAATAGGCCATAGTGGCAAAATAATTACAATTTAGCATTAACACTGGAGTGATACATGTGCAAGTAGAAATACTGGGGTGCAAAAGAGCAACAAAAAAATAACAATATGGGGATGAGGTAGTTGGGTGGGCTATTTACAGATGGGCTGTGTACAGGTGCAGTGATCGGTAAGCTGCTCTGACAGCTGATGCTTAAAGTTAGTGAGGGAGATATGAGTCTCCAGCTTCAGTGATTTTTGCAATTCGTTCCAGTCATTGGCAGCAGGGAACTAGAAGGAAAGGCGGCCAAAGGAGGTGTTGGCTTTGGGGATGACCAGTGAAAATTACCTGCTGGAGCACATGCTGCTATGGTGACCAGTGAGCTGAGATATGGCGGGGCTTTACCTAGCAAAGACTTATAGATGACCTGGAGCTAGTGGGTTTGGCGACGAATATCTAGCGAGGGCCAGACAATGAGAGGATACAGGTCGCAGTGGTGGGTAGTATATGGGGCTTTGGTGACAAAACGATTGACACTGTGATAGACTGCATCCAATTTGCTGAGAAGAGTGTTGGGGGCTATTTAGTAAATGACATTGCCAAAGTCAAGGATCGGTAGATAGTCAGTTTTACGAGGGTATGTTTGGCAGCATGAGTGAAGGAGGCTTTGATGCGAAATAGGAAGCTGATTCTAGATTAACTTTTGGATTGGAGATGCTTAATGTGAGTCTGGAAGGAGAGTTTACAGTCTAACCAGACACCTAGGTATTTGTAATTGTCCACATATTCTAAGTCAGAACCGTCCAGAGTAGTGATGCTAGTCGGGCGGGCAGCGATCGGTTGGAGAGCATGCATTTAGTTTAAGAGTTTTCGCGTTTAAGAGCAGTTTGATGCCACGGAAGAAGTGTTGTATGGCATTGAAGCTCGTTTGGAGGTTTGTTAACAGTGTCCAAAGAAGGGCCAGATGTATACAGAATGGTGTCGTCTGCATAGAGGTGGATCAGAGAATCACTAGCAGCAAGAGCGACATCATTGATATGTACAGAGAAAAGAGTCGGCCCGAGAGACTGCCAGAGGTCCGGACAACAGGCCCTCCGATTTGACACACTGAACTCTGAGAAGTAGTTGGTGAACCAGGTGAGGCAGTCATTTGAGAAACCAAGTCAAAGGACGACACCTTTCCAACAAGTGAGTTCATAAAATGTATGCTCTGCTAGAGCTGCCCCAGTCAACTGTAAGTGCTGGTATTGTGCAGTGGAAACGTCTATGGGGCAACAAAGGCTCAGCCGCGAAGTTGTAGGCCACAAGCTCACAGAAAGGGACCGCCGAGTGCGTAAAATTAATCTGTCCTCGGTTGCAATACTCACTACCGAGTTCCAAACCGCCTTTGCACAAGAACTGTTTGTCGGGAGCTTCATGAAATGGGTTTCCATGGCCGAGCAGCTACACACAAGCCTAAGATCACCATGCGCAATGCCAAGCGTCAGCTGGAGTGATGTAAAGCTCACCGCCATTGGACTCTGGAGCAGTAGAAACGCATTCTCTGGAGTGATGAATCACGCTTCACCATCTGGCAGTCCGAAAGACGAATCTGGGTTTGAGGGATGCCAGCTGAACGCTACCTGCCCCAATGCATAGCGCCAACTGTAAAGTTTGGTGCAGGAGGAATAATGGTCTGGGGCTGTTTTTCATGGTTCGGGCTAGGCCCCTTAGTTCCAGTGAATGTAAATCTTAATGCTACAGCATGACAATGCCCTAATGCACAAAGCGAGGTCCATACAGAAATGGTTTGTTGAGATCGGTGTGGAAGAACTTACTAGCACAGAGCCCTGACCTCAACCCCATTGACACCTTTGGGATGAATTGGAACGCCAACTGTGAGCCAGGCCTAATTGCCCAACATCAGTGCCTGACCTCACTAATACTCTTATGGTTGAATGGAAGCAAGTCCCTGGAGCAATGTCCCAACATCTAGTGGAAAGCCTTCCCAGAAGAGTGGAGGCTGTTATAGAAAACTCTTTAATAAATTCCCATGATTTTGGAATGAGATTTTCGACGAGCAGGTGTCCACATACCTTTGATCATGCAGTGTACCTAGATACCTATGTAGCTAGCTAAAAATAATTTTAAAAATATTGCTCTCCCACTCTTGGTGGACTGCATTTTACAGTGACTGTAACGTTATTTTTTTCTGTATGCATACATTGTACGAAGTAAGGTAGGTAGCTAGCTATGTCATTACAGAAAAGGCTCCTGCGATGCATTCCAACTTTCTAACTTGTTGTGTTTAAGCTTGATAACAATAAAGACTTAGCAAGATAGCAAGGAGTGAATCTAGATAGCTAGCTACAAGCTTTTATACATTTATTGTATTTTGGAAACTTTAATTAGTTAAAGGCTAGCTAAGCTTTTACAACTTTCTTGACTACAGTAACTTAGCTAGCTGATGTCAACGTTGACAGAGTAACGTTACAGAGACGGTATGGCTATGGAACTAGGCTAGCTAGCTAATTAACAAGCCAGTCAACTTAGCTAGGTTGGAGGCTAGTTAACTGGCATTTTATGCAGCAAATCACCTGGTTAGCCCCTCCTAAAAACATTAAATTGCTCCAAAAATAACCTTACCACTGTCCAACTTGACAATTTGCGGCAGTCTATAAACACTGACAAGTCGATCTAAGGGTAAAGACGTCGTGCTCCATGATACATCTTTCAAATTGTTGTACAGCATTGATCCAAGGTCCATGTTAGCTTATAAACTCGCGACACATTAGCATGAACGCACCCGTTGCTGCTAGCTATGCATTGTTCTCTCATGTAACCTATACTTTTCTTATGGTTCTGTTTTGTTTACTTTGAGGTTAGCTAGCTATCATGAACAGTCGCGCAGCCATGTTAGCTCCTTGCTAGCTAGTATGCTAGTTACCCCTAAGTTGACAGGAAATGCCATGTATTGAAACCATAGATATCTGCACATGCCAGACGTCTACTTCCAAAACGATTCCCTTGTCTGCCAGTCAGCCGTTGCAATTACCGCAGGGTCACACACAAGCCTCAATACAAACAGGGGAGCATAGGGTACTATATCTGAACCCAAGAGAGAATAGTTTGTGTCCTACTCAAACAACTATCACTCTGACAAACATAATATGTTATGCATATAACATACATTCACCAGACAGTTTATTAGGTACACCACCACATTCACAAAAATGGATCACTCCTACAGACAGTGAGTCAAGTGGCCATGGCATACTATATAAAGCAAGCAAACAGGCATCGAGGCATTCAGTTACTGTTCAATTAAACGTTAGAATGGGATAAAACGAGTGACCTAATCGACTTTGAGTGTGGTATGATCATAGTTGCCAGTATCTCAGAAACGGACGCCCTCCAGGGTTTTTCACGCACGACAGTGTCTAGGGTTTACCGAGAATGTTGCGACAAACAAAAAACCTCCAGTCAGAGGCAGTCCCGTAGCCGAAAATAGCTAGTTGATGAGAGAGGTCGAAGGAGAATGGCAAGAATCGTGCAAGCAAACAGGTGGAACACAAACAGACAAATAAAGGTGCAGTACAACAGCGGTGTGCAGAATGGCATCTCGGAACGCAAAACCTGTCGATCCTTGTCATAGATGGGCTAAAAATAAGAAGAACCAGCTCCAGTAGGCATGCGATCACCAACATTGGCAATTGAGGTGTGGAAAAATATCACCTGGTCTGACGAATGCTGTTGCGTCATGCTGATGGCAGTCAGAATTTGGCGTAAGCAGCATGTGTCCATGGACCCATCCTGCCTGGTGTCAACAGTACAGGCTGGTGGCGGTAGTGTACTGGTGTGGGGAATGTTTTCCTGGCACTTTAGGTCCCTTGGTACCAATTGAGCAATGAACGTTTCCGGTACTTTGTAGAATCCATGCCCAAAATAATTCAGGCTGTTCTGGAGGCAAAGGGGAGTCCGACCCGGTGGATGTAGCCTTCCTAACAAGATGGGTGTAACCTTCCTAATTAACTGTCAGGTGAATGTATATATAAACGCATATATTGTGATTTTAATATGTTATGCATATTATGCCCACGGAACTGAGACACTAAATAATTGATTAGCCAAGCTGCGGAAGTCAGGCCTGTAGGGTGGGGATTAAATACATAGGAAAACAAAACACAGGTATTTGTTTTGTTTTCCCACTCCATGCCACATGCATAGGCTACCAATATCCATCTTGAAGATCACTGGGCCTAGGCTACTTCAACACCAGCAGAAGATCACTGGGCCTAGGCTACTCCAACACCAGTTGAAGATCACTGGGCCTAGGCTACTTCAAGAAGACAGCCTAGAGATATCTCTGTTCTTGGTACAGTAGCTGGTGCCGAGCTGGCTGTATGATGCCTAGCCCATGTCAGGACTGTCAATGCATTCTACTGTATGCAGCAACATCCGTTTTCATACCTGTCTCACGCTCACAAGAAATGTGTAAACAGCCCCAACGCTCTGTCTAAACATTATTATAAACTGTGTGGTTGGAGCCCTGAATACTGATTGGCAGAAAGCGCTGGTATTTCATACCGTATACCACGGGTATGATAAAACATGTATTTTTACTCTTCTAATTACGTTGGTAACCAGTTTATAATAGCAACAAGGCACCTTGGGGGTATATGGCCAATATACCACAGCTAAGGGCTGTATCCAGGCACTCGTCGTGCATGCGTCGTGCATAAGAACAGCCCTTAGCATTGGCGTATTGTCGGAAATTCTTAAAATACAACTTTTAACTCATTGCGTTCAACCCTTTGGCAGATATCTAACTCCATACTACTACAGTGCCTATAGACTTAAAACGTTTTATGGGTCAGATGGTTTAGATCCTTTCTTTAAGGTTGCAGCCCCTATCATCGCCAAGCCTATCTCTGACCTTTTTAACCTGTCTTTCCTCTCTGAGGAGGTTCCCATTGCTTGGAAGGTAGCCACGGTGCGTCCTTTATTTAAAGGACTGATCCTAACTGTTATAGGCCAATAGGCCAATTTCTATTTTGCACTGTTAATCAAAAGTGTTGGAAAAACTGACTGGCTATCTTGATGTTCATACTATTCTCTCTGGTATGCAATCTGGTTTCCGCTCAGGTTATGGATGTTTCACTGCAACCTTAACGGTCCTAAATGATGTCACCAAAGCCCTTGATTCTAAGCAATGTTGTGCTGCTATTTTTATTGACTTGGACAAAGCTTTTGATATGGTAGACCATTCCATTCTTGTCGGCCGGCAGGGAGTATTGGTGTCTCTGAGGGGTCTTTGTCCTGGTTTGCTAACTAAATCTCTCAAAGAGTGCAGTGTATAAAGTCAGAACATCTGCTGTCTCAGCCACTGCCTGTCACCAAAGGAGTACCCCAAGCCTCGATCCTAGGCCCCACGCTCTTCTCAATTTACATCAACAACATAGCTCAGGCAGTAGGAAGCTCTCTCATCCATTTATATGCAGATGACACAGTCTTATACTCAGCTGGCCCCTCCCCGGATTTTGTGTTAAACGCTCTACAACAAAGCTTTCTTAGTGTCCAACAAGCTTTCTCTGCCTTTAACCTTATTCTGAACACCTCCAAAACAAAGGTCATGTGGTTTGGTAAGAAGAATGCCCCTCTCCCCACTGGTGTGATTACTACCTCTGAGGGTTTAGAGCTTGAGGTAGTCACCTCATACAAGTACTTGGGAGTATGGCTAGACGGTACACTGTCCTTCTCTCAGCACATATCAAAGCTGCTGGCTAAGGTTAAATCTAGACTTGGTTTCCTCTATCGTAATCGCTCCTCTTTCACCCCAGCTGCCAAACCAACCCATGCTAGATTACGGAGATGTAATTTATAGATTGGCAGGTAAGGGTGCTCTCGAGCGGCTAGATGTTCTTTACCATTTGTCCATCAGATTTGCCACCTTATAGGACACATCACTGCCCTCTATACTCCTCTGTAAACTGGTAATCTCTGTATACCCGTCGCAACCCACTGGTTGATGCTTATTTATAAAACCCTCTTAGGCCTTACTCCCCCCTATCTGAGATACCTACTGCAGCCCTCATCCTCCACATACAACACCCGTTCTGCCAGTCACATTCTGTTAATGGTCCCCAAAGCACACACATCCCTGGGTCGCTCCTCTTTTCAGTTCGCTGCAGCTAGCGACTGGAACAAGCTGCAAAAAACACTCAAACTGAACAGTTTTATCTCCATCTCTTCATTCAAAGACACAATCATGGACACTCTTACTGACAGTTGTGGCTGCTTCGTGTGATGTATTGTTGTCTCTACCTTCTTGCCTTTGTGCTGTTGTCTGTGCCCAATAATGTTTGCACCATGTTTTGTGCTGCTACCATGTTGTGCTGCTGCCATGTTGTGTTGCTACCATGTTGTTGTCATGTGGTGTTGCTATCATGCTGTGTTGTTGTCTTAGGTCTCTCTGTATGTAGTGTTGTGGTGTCTCTCTTGTTGTGATGTGGGTTTTGCCCTATATTTACATTTTTATTCCCAGCCCCCGTCCCCGCAGGCCTTTTGCCTTTCGATAGGCCGTCATTGAAAATAAGAATTTGTTCTTAACTGACTTGCCTAGTTAAATAGGGTTAAATAAAGTAAATACAAATGTGTTTAGAGCCCAGAGCAGTTTTGCATGGACACCAAACACATGTTTATTTCAAATACTATCTTTAGCCATGTTGTAGCCAACACCATGAACTGGTGAAAAAAAAATCTATTTGTCATCATCACACTTCCTGCCTACCTCCTTGTGAGAAATGTGTCAGTCTACGAAGAGTGGCTCCACTGTTCTCATCTCTCCAGATCACTGTAGCTCATTTCCCTGATTTGGAACAATGTCATTTGTGAATACTCTAAAACAGTGGGATGAGGCAGTGGCCTGTTTCGAACAGGGGGACTCTGCTGCTTCCCTTGGAACATTTCTGGACATCCAGGAAAAGAACTCCAAAATCTTTTTCAACATTGGCTGTCTACATTTGATTAATAAGAACCTAGATGCAGCTGAAAAGGTATGGCAGTTGTTACCAATTTTCATCATTCTTGAAAGACAATCCTCTCTTTCCCTGTTTTACTAAAGAAATCAGACTGCATCTAAGGTTAATAGTTACTATCACATTGTAATGACATGTTATTTTCCCAAAAATGCAAGTCACAGAAAAAGGGGAAGTGCCGTTATAGTACACAATACTTGTGGTAGCCTACTATTTCATTGGGAGGAAGTCACTGAGTTTCTTCTGAATATCACGCAGGCTTTCGATGGCAGTATCGGAAAGGATGGACACTTGGCTGTTGCATTCTTTCAAAGGGCATTGACATTCTACAAAAAAGAGAGGCAAGATAAATCTATCATATTAGGGATGGGATGTGATTGGATGTATTATAATAACATATTTAAAAAATAATCCCATACTTTCAAATGGTGTGTTAAAATGAATAATCAATTCACAAACATACACTTTTAGAAAAAACAAGTTATATCTAGAACCTAAAAGGGTTATTTGGCTGTCCCTAAAGAAGAACCCTTTGGCGAACTATTTTTGGTTCAAGGTAAAAAAAACTTTTGAGTTCCACATGAAACCCAAAAAAGTTCCACATGAAACCCAAAATAGTTCTACCTAGAACCAAAAAGGTTTCTACCTTGAACCAAAAGGGTTATCCTATGGGGACAGCCAATGAACCCTTTTGGAACCCTTTTTTTCTAAGTATGGATTTCTCTTCATTTTGCCTGCAGGTATGAGGAGTCTTTTGCTGATTTCCAACATGCCTTCAGGGAGTTGAGGGGGAACCAGCTGATCGACTACAAACCTCTTGGTCTGAGATACAAATTGTATGCTTGTGAGGTGAGTCCAGATAAAGATATGATGGAAGTCTTGCCAATGTAACAACAATTGGATGTTGAATATATTATGTGTATTTTAGTGTCTGCACAGCAACCTGTTCCAACATCACAGTATGTACACACAGAGAACAATAGCTGCAGTGCATAGGTGGGTGTTTCAATGTAAAGCACTTTGAAACCTGGGGGGGGGGGGGAAGTGCTGTATAGCTGTAGTTTTACTACAACAACAACACTTTTTCTGACTGGTATCACTCCCACAGGTACTGCACAACATGGCGCTGGCCCATGCTCAGCTGGGTCAGTGGGAAAAAGCCAAAGAGACCCTCCTGACAGCTCTGAACCTCAGGACTGAGGCCAAACTCAGCCACATTGACAGAGGTCTGGAGTGCATCCTGGTCAGTGGCCCTTCTCCATTACGCCTTTTTCACATTATCATGTCGACCCAAACCATACTGTGCTGGCTTGGATTGTTCTTTTTTACATTGTTCGTTCCAGCAACTATAGTGGATGAGTAACCAAGCCAGGCAGCTCGGCTCAGTAGTGTGAAAAGTGTATCAGTTATTATGCATTTTCACTGTGTCTGAGTGTTCAACAAAGTTGGTGATCCTTTGTAAATCCTCTGTTACTCCTTTAGAAGCAGAAGCTGTTTGAGCCAGTTGAGGTCCCGGCGAAAGTTCTGTTCAAGCCAAACAAGAACTACGTGGCTGAACTGGAGAAGAAGGACTACCTGGGCAAGGCCAAGGTATCCATTTCATCTCTCTCTCAAAATTAAACATACAGTGCCTATAGAAAGTCAACACCCCCCTTGGATTTCATCACATTTTATTGTGTTACAAAGTGGGATTAAAATGGATTTAGTTGTAATTTTTCATCAACGATCTACACAAAATACTTTGTAATGTCAAAGTAGAAGAAAAATTCTATATTTTTTCAAAGATTAATAAAAACCTAAAACCACTAATATACCTTCATTAGATAAGTATCATCTAGGTCATCTACAAGTCTTTGCTAGGTAAAGCCCCGCCTTATCTCAGCTCACTGGTCACCATAGCAGCACCCACCCGTAGCAAGCGCTCCAGCAGGTATATCTCACTGGTCACCCCCAAAGCCAATTCCTCCTTTGGTCGCCTTTCCTTACAGTTCTCTGCTGCCAATGACTGGAACGAACTGCAAAAATCACTGAAGCTGGAGACACATATCTCCCTCACTAGCTTTAAGCACCAGCTGTCAGAGCAGCTCACAGATCACTGCACCTGTACATAGCCCATCTGTAAATAGCCCATGCAACTACCTCATCCCCATACTGTATTTATTTATTTATCTTGCTCCTTTGCACCCCAATATCTCTACTTACACATTCATCTTCTGCACATCTACCATTCCAGTGTTTAATTGCTATATTGTAATTACTTCGCCACCATGGCCTATTTATTGCCTTACTTCCCTTATCTTAGTTCATTTGCACACAATGTATATAGACTTTTTTCCCTACTGTATTATTGACTGTATGTTTGTTTATTCCATGTGTAACTCTATGTTGTTGTATGTGTCGAACTCCTTTGCTTTATCTTGGCCAGGTCGCAGTTGTAAATGAGAATTTGTTTTCAACTAGCCTACCTGGTTAAATAAAGGTGAAATGGCCTCCCGGGTGGCGAAGTGTTCTAAGGCTGTGCCACCAGAGACTCTGGGTTCGAGCCCAGGCTCTGTCGCAGCCGGCCGCAACAGGGAGGTCCATGGGGCGACTCACAATTGGCCCAGCGTCGTCCGGGTTAGGGAGGGCTTGGCCAGCAGGGATATCCTTGTCTCATCGCGCACTAGCGACTCCTGTGGCGGGCCAGGCGCAGTGCACTCTGACCCGGTCGCCAGGTGTACGGTGTTTCCTCCGACACATTGGTGCGCCTGGCTTCCGGGTTGGATGTGTGTTGTGTCAAGAAGCAGTGCGGCTAGGTTGGGTTGTGTTTCGGAGGACGCATGGCTCTCGACCTTCGCCTCTCCCGAGTCCGTACGGGAGTTGCAGCGATGAGACAAGACTGTAACTACTACCAATTGGATACCACGAAATTGGGGAGAAAAAAGGGTAAATAAAATAAAAAATAAAGGTGAAAAAAACAAAACATGTATTAACCCCCTCCCCTGAGTCAGTGCATGCTAGAAACACCTTTGGCAGTGATTACAACTGTGAGTCTTCTTGGGTAAGTCTCATAAGAGCTTTGCACTCCTGTATTGTGCAACATTTGCCCATTATTTTGTAATTCAAGCTCTGTCGAGGTGTTGGGGATCATGGCTAGACAGCAATTTTCAAGTCTTGCCATAGATTTTCAAGCAGATTTAGGTCAAAACTGTAACTTGGGAACATGCACTGTCTTCTTGGTAAGCAACTCCAGCGTAGATTTGGCTTTGTGTTGTAGGTTATTGTCCTGCTGAAAGGTGAATTCCTCTCCCAGTGTCTGGTGTAAAGCTGAAGCAGGTTTTCCTCTAGTATTTTGCCTGCGCTTAGCTTCTTTTTATCCTGAGAAACTCCCCAGTTTTTGTCGATGTCAAGCATACCCGTACCATGATGCAGCCACCACCATGCTTGAAAATAAGTGTATTCTTTTGTTGTGTTTTTTTGCAGTATTAATTTTGTGCCTTTTTATATAAATATGCATGTTTTGGAATATTCATATTCTGTCATTTAGGTCATTATTGTGAAGTCACTACAACGTTGTTGATTCATCCTCAGTTTTCCCCCATCACAGCCATTGAACTGTGTAGCATTTTTTTTTTAATCACCAATGGCCAATGGTGACATCCCTAAGCAGTTTCCTTCCTGTCCTGCAGCTCAGTTCAGAAAGACGACTGCATCTTTGATTGTCTGAGTGGTTTAATAAGTCATCCACAGCATAATGATTAACTTGACCATGCTTAAAGATGTATTCAATGTCTGATTTGTTATTGTTACTCATCAACCAATCACTGCCTTTCTTTATGAGGCTTTTGAAAAGCTCCCTGGTCATGGTAGTTGAATCTGTGCTTGAAATTCAATACTTGACTAAGGGACCTTACAGAAAGTAGCCAATTTATACCCCTTGACTTATTCCATATTTTGTTGTGTTACAGCCTGAATTCAAAATTGATGAAATTGTTGTTTTTTTCCCCATCTATACACAATACCCCATAATGACAAAGTGAAAACATGTTTTTAGAAATGCTTGCAAATTTATTGAAAATAAAATACAGAAATATCTAATTTACATAAGTATTCACATCCCAGAGTCAATACATGTTAGAATCACATTTGGCAGTGATTACAACTGTGAGTCTTTTTTTATTGTTAAGTCTCTAAGAGCTTTGCACACCTGAATTGTACAATATTTGCACATTCATCTTAATCATACTCTGTCAAGTTGGTTGTTGATCATTGCTAGACAGCCATTTTCTATCTTGCCATAGAGTTTCAAACCGATTTAAGTCAAAACTGTAACTAGGCCACTCAGGAACATTCAATGTTATCTTGGTAAGCAACTCCAGTGTATATTTGGCCTTGTATTTTAGATTATTGTCCTGCTAAAAGGTGAATTTGTCTCCCAATGTCTGTTGGAAAGCAGACTGAACCCGGTTTTTCTCTAGGATTTTGTTTTGCCTCTGCTTAGCTCTACTCTGTTTATTTTTATCCTAAATAACTCCCTAGTCCTTGCTGATGGCAAACATACCCATAACATGATGCAGCCACCACCATGCTTGAAAATATGAAGAGTGGTACTCAGTGATGTGTTGTGTTGGATTTGCCCCAAACATGACGCTTTTTATTCAGGACATAAACTTAATTTCTTTGCCACATTATTTGCAGTTTTACTTCAGCGCCTTAATGCAAACACAATGCATGTTTTGGAATATTTGTATTATGTACAGGCTTTCTTCTTTTCACTCTGTCTATTAGGCTAGTATTGTTGAGTAACTACAATGTTGTTGATCCATCCTCAGTTTTTTCCTATCACAGCCATTAAACTCTGTAACTGTTTTAAAGTCACCATTGGCCACATGGTGAAATCCCAGAGCGGTTTCCTTCCTCTATGGAAACTGAGTTATTAAGGACACCTGTATCTTTGTAGTAACTGGATGTATTGATACAACATACAAAGTGTAATTAATAACTTCACCATGCTCAAAGGGACATTCAATGTCTGCTTTATTTTATTTTTACCTATCTACCAATAGGTGCCCTTCTTTGCGAGGCATTGAAAAATCTCCCTGGTCTTTATGGTTGAATCTGTGTTTGAAATTCACTGCTTGATTGAGGGACCTTACAAATAACTGTATGTGTGGGGTGAGGACATGAAGTACTCAATCAAAAATCTTGTTAAACACTATTTTTGCACACAGAGTGAGTCATGCAACTTATTAAGAACTTTTTTTGAATACTTATTTCAGCTTTTCATTTTTAATTAATTTGTAAACATTTCAAAAAAACATAATTCCACTTTGACATTCTGGGGTATTATGTGTAGCAGGCCAGTGACACAAACTCTCAACTAAATCAATTTTATATTCAGTCTGTAACACAACAAAATGTGGAAAAAGTCAAGGGGTGTGAATACTTTCTGAAGACACTGTATGGGAGACTGAGGAAGGGGTAGTCATTCTAAAAATAATTTCACCCCCTATTCTTTCACACAGAGTGATTCCATATAACTACTTATATGGAATCACCAACTACTTCTCAGACAGAGTTCAGTGTGTCAAATCGGAGGGCCTGTTGTCCGGACCTCTGGTAGTCTCTATGGGGGTGCCACAGGGTTCAATTCTCGGGCCGACTCTTTTCTCTGTATACATCAATGATGTCGCTCTTGCTGCTGGTGATTCTCTGATCCACCTCTACGCAGACAATATCATTCTGTATACTACTGGCCCTTCTTTGGACACTGTGTTAACTAACCTCCAGACGAGCTTCAATGCCATACAACTCTCCTTCCGTGGCCTCCAACTGCTCTTAAATGCAAGTAAAACTAAATGCATGCTCTTCAACCGATCGCTGCCCGCACCTGCCCGCCGGTCCAAGATCACTATTCTGGACGGTTCCGACTTAGAATATGTGGACAACTACAAATACCTAGATGTCTGGTTAGACTGTAAACTCTTCATCCAGACTCACATTAAGCATCTCCAATCCAAAATTAAATCTAGAATCGGCTTTCTATTTTGCAACAAAGCATCCTTCACTCATGCTGCCAAACATACCCTCGTAAATCTGACTATCCTACCGATCCTCGACGATGTCATTTACAAAATAGCCTCCAATACTTTACTCAGCAAATTGGATGCAGTCTATCACAGTGCCATCCGTTTTGTCACCAAAGCCCTATATACTACCCACCACTGCGACCTGTATGCTCTCGTTGGCTGGCCCTCGCTTCATATTCGTCGCCAAACCCACTGGCTCCAGGCCATCTACAAGTCTCTGCTAGGTGGAGCCCCGCCTTGTCTCAGCTCACTGGTCACCATAGCAGCACCCACTCGTAGCACGCGCTCCAGCAGGTATATCTCACTGGTCACCCCCAAAGCCAATTCCTCCTTTGGCCGCCTTTCCTTACAATTCTCTGCTGCCAATGACTGGAACGAATTGCAAAAATCACTGAAGCTGGAGACTCATACCTCCCTCACTAACTTTAAGCATCAGCTGTCAGAGCAGCTCACAGATCATTGCACCTGTACATAGCCCATCTGTAAATAGCCCATCCAACTACCTCATCCCCATATTGTATATTTATTTTTTGTGCTTCTTTGCACCCCAATATCTCTACTTGCACATTCATCTTCTGCACATCTATCACTCCAGTGTTAATTGCAAAATTGTAATTACCTCGCCACTACGGCCTATTTATTGCCTTACCTCCCTTATCCTACCTCATTTACACACACTGTATATAGATTTTTTCTATTGTGTTGACTGTACGTTTGTTTATAACATGTGTAACTCTGTGTTGTTGTTTGTGTCGCACTGCTTTGCTTTATCTTGGCCAGGTCGCAGTTGTAAATGAGAACTTGTTCTCAACTGGCCTACCTGGTTAAATAAAGGTGAAATAACATTTTCTAAAAAATTACTTCTGTGATTTTTTTAAACCAAATTTTAGTTCTGAACTAATATATGATTGCCTAAACAAAGGGTGTGAATACTTACGACTATATATTTTTTTATTAATTTGTACAAATTTGCAGAATTTCCTTTTCACTTTGACCAAAAAGTACAATGAAATACAATCAATCCCACTTTGTAATGCAACAAAATATGAAAAAAGTTCAAGGGTGTGTAGAATTTCTATAGGCACTGTATCTTAAACAGGCAACATGTTGCAACTTTGTAGATGTGTCTATCAAATGCATGTCAATTACTTGGGTTGAAATGTGCAATTTACATTTGTTGGGAATAGCCTTGGGTTTTTCTTTAGGATAGCTATTTGGCACTTTATCAGTAGGCATTTCATAAAGTATTGTTTCATGTGGAACCTCTTTATTCTCTATCCTCAGGTTGTTTCTTCCATCGTCTTCCAGGATGAGTTCTCTGGCTTTGCTCCTTTACAGCCACAGGTGAAGTAACATATGATTTGATGTGATGTTTTAATAGTGCCTTAAAAATGATAAACCATTTTTTTAAACGATCAATAATTAAAATACAAACTATCAACAATTAAAATGGAAAAATTGATTGAGGAATATTCAGTGTAATGGGATGTGCTATTTTTTATGGTGAGAATAGGTTGAAGAGGTTCCTACCAGACCAAAGGCGCCTGAAGTTCTGAGGTAAAAGTTAATGTGCTCTTGATGTTAATTCTAGCAGACTGTGGGGCTGGTTTGACACTTAGGGCTCGATTCAATCCGAATCACGGAAGTTCAGCGTTATATTGCGATTTAAATTTAAAGTTAGGATAATTTCCGATTGAGACGACATATGCGTTTACCATGAATGCAGTCTCCGTTAACTTGGGAACATTCAGCGCTACAGAATGAATTGAGCCCTTGGTTGTTATGATTGCCAGAGTTTAAAGGAATAGTTCACCCAAATTACAAATTGGTTTCCTTAACCTGTAAGCAGTCTATGGACAAGGTATGACGGCAATTGCTTTGGTTTAGTTTCCCTAGTATTATTTCCACATGCTAACATTTTAGCATTTGTGGCACAAATCCCATTCATGTCATGGGAGCTATAGAATACTTTTTTGCGCATCATGTCCAAATCATCCGAAAGTATTTTAAATTGATTGTGAAGCTCAACAAAGCGTGGAAAATGCTAATATCGGTCCCATGACTTGAATGGCATTTGTGCCAAAAATGCTAAAACGTTAGCATGAAGAAACAGTGCCGGATATCAATGCAGGATATCTCTGTCGCCCCCCACAGGGCTCTGGAGGAGGGTGAGCCTCACACTGTCCTCTTTGAGTTTGTCCCCGAGACAAGTGATGAGTTAGCTGTGGTGCCTGGCAATATCGTCTTTGTGCTGAACAGCGGAGAAGACAACTGGGCATCTGTCATCTTCAATGAAAGAGTATGATTAGTTATTACATAAAAAAATGCTTGAATTAAAAATGTGCATCTATTGTTCTCATTATGCTGATAGACACTTGATTGAAAAATATATATACTATGTGTTCAGTGAATTAATTTAACCTTTACATTTTTAGAGGGGACTTGTTCCTTATAATTTCCTGGAGCGTTTGGAAATAACCTTAACATCTAAGCAAGATCAGGTACATTTCTACCATCTATTTTGTGTTTTTTCCTCATCACAAGATGGCATTGACTCTAACACCTGTGTGTGTCAATGCTGAGCTATAACAAATTGAAAATCCTTTAAGTTGCAATCCCCAAAATTCTGGTAAAATAAAGCCTACCCTTCAATTGCTATGTTAATTGATTCCTCCTACGTGGGTTGATTGCTTTCTTGTAGGATGGGACAGACAAGGATGACATCCCAGCGCCACCTAGACGAGAACCACCGAATAGACCTCAAAGAAAATCTGGTAAAGATCTGTTATGTAAAAATATGTTGTATAGTTAACATTTTAATTATTTGCTGTGCAACAAATAACTTTACTTTTTGGGGGGTATTATTGTAACAGCTTTGGCTGCTGAAAATCAAAGCATTGGGGACACAGAAACAGAGGTATGAGAATTATATAAAATAGATTTAAATACATTAACAAAAAAATGTACAGTATGTAATATCCAGCGTAGATACCAATTGTTTTTCAGTACTCTACGTGTACACATTTAAAATATAATTGTACATGTATTTAATTTCCTAGTATTGCCAGATTGAAGAGTCATCACTGTGTGTAGTGAAAGTGCACTTCACATACACCATAGCAATCTGCATGGTGCCTGGACTTCCCTACACAACCACTCTGGAGAAAATCAGTAACAAATTGGGCCTTCCTGCCATGGCAATCACCTTGAGGTATGGCACTGTTTAAACATTAGCTTCAAAACTTTAATTCAACATTAATTTCTGTTACAAAACCAAGCTCAGGGATTTCGTGTTTTTTCTCAAGCTATGCACACATAGATTCTGGTAAAATAGTGATTGATGAGAACACGAGGATGGAAGATGTTTGGAGCCGTGTCCACAATGGTCGTCTAACACTGTGGTGTGATCTCAAGGAGGTAATGTGGTCGTAAGTTGTTTGATGTGTAGACTTTTAAGTTACAAATGTAATAGTCAACTCCTAGAAAATGAGTGTATGGGATATACAACTTAGTGCTGACAGATGTCATGTGTACTTGTTTCCCTTATTTCATGTAATCTACACTACAGGGTATGAGTGAGCAGCTGCAAAGCCAGACTCAACTGATGGCCCTTCATTCCTACGAGTCTTCAACTCCAGAGGACCTCGAGTTCCATCAAGGAGATACCATCTTACTTCTCTCCAAAGGTGAGCTAATTTCTCTCATGCAGGGCACCATTTCAACAATGCAGAAATCTGTTGTCAGTGTTTATTATCCTGTTATTAGATGATATCCTGGAAGAGCTGTAACCTACTGTGGTCTTAAAATACAGAACTCCCATTTTCATTACTTTCTTTTCAGTCAATGAAGATTGGTTTGAGGGACAGTGCAACGGGAAGATTGGCATATTCCCAGCCTCCTTTGTGGAAGAAGTTCCCATGAAAGATAAATAATATGATCAGAACAAATGGCTAAGGAACAATGACTGTCGAGATTGTGGGATTTGTTCTACTTTGTCTTTGTTCTGGATACCGTCAACCAACAGTCATCAAAGAAAAACATACAAAAGCATAGACACAAAGTCAGATTTCTACATTTACGTTGAGGGAAGACATTTAAGTCAGAAAAGTAATTACCCAAGCAAGGACTTTTCTTCACTAGGCTGATATTTACTGATTTGTGTGATGTTATTGTTAAAGTATGAAGTTTAATAACTGTTTTGGCAGGCACAAATCAAGCATGCCCTGGTTTTCTACGTATTTGAATGTAATGCAGTAGTATGTTTTTAATTATTTGTTATGTGTATGCATCGGACACCAAAAATTCAGTTTCCTCAGGAAAAATGTAGTTCTGCTAAGTTATTTTCTTATGTCATTGTTAAACAAATTAAACATTGGTTATATAGCCATAGACTATTCTGAGTTCCAGTTTTAAGACCTTTGGTATGCGTGTACAGAGCACAATTAATTTAAACTATGACTGATCTAAATAGCCTATATTGACCTATATATAGCCTATATTGATTATAATGAAAAAATAAAAATCAGACAACTTGAATATATCTCTTTTGTATATCTCATTTGTGATTTACAGTACAGAGCAAAAAGTTGTTGAATAAATAATAATAATTATAATTATTATAATTATAATTATTAAACAGTGATGAGTGCATTTAAGTCCAAGCAAGTGGTCTCACATTTTCAACGTTCTATCTGTTACATTTAAAAAACAGTTAAACTTCTATTATAGTGTGACATTCATCACATTCAAAGCACTGCTACACTAGCTGCATATTTCTTGACAGGCATTTCTTTTTTCAGACGCAACTGATCTATAAACGTTTATATACGTATGCTTCAAAAAAGCATCAATATAACAAAAAGGTATGTGCTTTTTAGTTCTCCCTCCATGACACACTTCAGTGTAGCAGTTTTGACGTGTCTATGTTGACGTGACTCGCGCGAATATAATGCACCTGATATAGCTTAGTTATGCAATAATCCCGGTAAAGCCTTAAATTTATCAGAAGATTGATAACTTAAATTGGAAACTGTTGAGCTATGAAGCAACATAATATATTGATTGATATTATATGTAAAACATTTGCAATGGACTAATAATCTGGATGTGATGAGTGCCTTCATGATCAATGGTCCGTGTCAATCGTCGGCTCCTCTTCGTAGGCAATGGCAATGCCTTTCCTTCCCTCTAATGCTTTCACCACCGGTGTTTCTCCCAATTTCTGCTCCAGTCCCTGCCAGCTACGACCCGCCAGGAACGTGGCTAAAACAAACAGATGAGGAAATTATGAAAGTTGTAACTCAAGAAAAGTTACCACTCAACAGCATCTTTATTAATGGTCTTGCAATCCCAGAGTAGAGTTTAAACCCCAACCCAACAGAGACTGTCACAATTCTGTGAATTTTGCCTGTTTTTAGATATTTATGTCGGTTCTTCCCATATATCGTACCAGCTGTGTTAGCATTGGCCACAGTGAGCGCCTGGTTCCGTAGGACGAGTGAGGAGTCGCGTGACGAAGACACTGGCTCACTGGACGAGAAGCGGGTCATTCGTAAAGCTCCGGTGATGAGGGAGACATCAGTCTCATCACCATCCTCGAAATCGTCAGGGTTCGCCAAGGCCACATGCTTAGATCCACCTACAGCAGGTTTTACTATTAGTCTTGATACCTATGGCCTGGTCCCAGATCTGTTTTTGTACTGTCATGCCAACTCCTGGCATGATGACATAAACAGATCTGGGACCAGGCTAAGATACACACAGTAAAACACCAGGTCTATTCTTCCTCACAAAACTTTAATTCAGGAACAAATCAATGTCAATCAGATCCTACCTGGAAGCAGATCGCGGAAGTCTGTGACGTACTCTCCTGACCATTCCCTTTTCTTGTTGCAGGCCACCTCCATTTCAAAGGGGGTCACGACTGGTTTGTAGAACTCACTGGAGTCCAACAGAGAGTTCTCAGGACATGCGATCAGTACATAAATGTCAATCTCAAGAAAGTTAGCCAGTTTGGCCACATTCAGTTTCCCCATGGCAAACATGTAGCTCTTTTTCCCTGCTCTGTGGATGGTTTCTTTCAGCTGCTCGATGATGGTGAGGTAGTTTGCCACGCCAAGTGTACCCACAAGAATGCCCACCACACTGGCATCCTTTGCCCTCTCTATTGCGTAATATCGCTTCATCAAAGCTTTGTTGATACTGATCGACTCAGTCCGACCTGTCATTGTTACAGGGTCAAAAGAGCAGAAAGAGCAGCGGTTCCAAGTCATCATGAAGTTTGTCATGGTTGCACCTTCATGGCCGATAAAAAACACACTGTAGTCCTCAATGGTCTGTCCACATTTCAAGACAAACTGCCTTCCGAACTGGTGAACGACTTGATCACCGTTTTGACACTGAGAACTGCTGACATTGTGTTGTCCATGTGTTTCTCCGTGACTGTAGCAAAGTTCTCCGTCCACGTGAAGGGTTGAGGCGACAATGTTCGGATACTCAGAGGACAGCAGCGCCAGAAGATCGTCTGAGGAGAGACATTATCATGCTATAAACCAGTATTAAGTAAATTGCAAAAATATGTTGAAACGCATATCTCGTTTTAATATATTTCTAAAACTATGTCGCAAATCAACCTGAGGGAAAAGTATAAATCGCTCACATTCCTTTGTTAGGATATCACAAACTCAAAGTTACCCGGCTTAAAAAACATTCACACAATGGGACAAAAGGGACATACGTCATTGTGTGAAGCTGAAAGGCTTACCATTAATGTGATCGTAGTTGACATCATACAAGAGGATGACGTGACTCTGTCTGTTGGGGTATAGCTCTCTGAAGGAGGAGACACACGTCTCCAGGACCACAGGTTTCCTCTCAAAGACGTACATCAGAGGGAGTCTTCTGGATGGGCTGAGACAAGCCCTCCCGTAGTGTACGATGCAGTCTGCGCCCACATGCTCCGCTGCAACTTCATCTACACAACAACTGGAAATATCAAGAGTATTGACAATAAGGTTATAGTGGTGAATGTCAAATGATTAAACAAATAATGGCCAAAAGAATGCTTGCAAATAGAACAGAATAAAACTTTATTGTCCATCCCAGATGGACATTTTTCTTTGGCATCACCTTCCATTAAAATAATCAATCACATATGTAACGGATGTGAAATGGCTAGCTAGTTAGCGGTGGTGCGCGCTAATAGCGTTTCAATCGGTTACGTCACTCGCTTTGAGACCTTTAAGTAGTGGTTCCCCTTGCTCTGGCTTTTGTGGAGCGATGGGTAACGACGCTTCGTGGGTGACTGTTGTTGATGTGTGCAGAGGAGCCCGGGTATGGGCGAGGGGACGGACGTAAAGTTATACTGTTACATTGATGCTGTTGACCCGGATCACTGGTTGCTGCGGAAAAGGAGGAGGTCGAAAGGGGGGTGAATGTAACCGATGTGAAATGGCTAGCTAGTTAGCAATGGTGCGCGCTAATAGCCTTTCAAACGGTGACGTCACTCGCTTTGAGACCTTGAAGTAGTGGTTCCCCGGCCTTTGTGGAGCGATGGGTAACGACGCTTCGTGGGTAACTGTTGTTGATGTGTGCAGAGGGTCCCTGGTTCGCGCCCGGGTCGGGGCGAGGGGACGGACTAAAGTGAAACTGTTACATTGATGCTGTTGACCCGGATCACTGGTTGCTGCGGGGGGAAAAAGGAGGAGGTCGAAAGGGGGGTGAGTGTAACGGATGTGAAATAGTTAGCGGTGGTGCACGCTAATAGCGTTTCAATCGGTTACGTCACTCGCTTTGAGACCTTGAAGTAGTGGTTACCCTTGCTCTGCAAGGGCCGTGGCTTTTGTGGAGCGATGGGTAACGACGCTTCGTGGGTGTCAGTTGGGTGTGCAGAGGATCCCTGGTTCGCGAGGGGACGGACGTAAAGTTAAAACTGTTACACATACATTCTCACATCATCACATTTAAACCAGTCAGTCCATCATGCTGCATACACTAACAACATAGAGGACATTAATACATCATCACATTTAAACCAGTCAGTCCATCATGCTGCATACACTAACAACATAGAGGACATTAATACATCATCACATTTAAACCAGTCAGTCCATCATGCTGCATACACTAACAACATAGAGGACATTAATACATTCACTCACAACCGACCACTGTCCCAACTGCACTAGATAGATAAGTACATATACCGATACAATTTACTTTGCATTTAGTAGTCCAACAAATTAATGTTAAAACACGTTCTTCTTGGCCATGGGCATTCTGAAGCGCCGGCCAGAGGGAAGCCTCTCAAACTGAGGGTGTAGCGGGTGGGAGGGGTCGCCAACGACAGCCAGTGTCTTCCTTTTGGTTGCCTTGTGGAACAGAATGCTCAAATGTGCCTGTGGTCGACCAATTACTTTGATGGCTGTGTTAACTATTCTGGTCAGTTTGCTTTTGCTCCTCACGCTCAGATTACCATACCAGACTGTCATATTGAACGTGAGGATGCACTCCACCAAGCTGCTGTACACCCACTCCAGAACATTCTGGCTGACCCCAAACCACAAAATGCACTAGTCTCATTCAATAAGAAATAATTAAATATGTTTAAATTTTCTATCACTTTCATGTTTTTGATAATAACACAACAATGTTTTCCTACCTGCCATAGGACGTGTCTCCAAGGATGAATAGTTTTGCTTTGGTTCCCTTCTCGATCTCTGCAGCAATTGCTATTGAATCAACCAGCACCTCATCTGGAAATTGCAAGGCAACCTAAAGCACAAATGATTCATAATTTACACACACACACACACACACACACACACACACACACACACACACACACACACAACTGCGTTGTTGAATCCTCATACCTTTTTGAACTGATGATCATTGATGAAATGGCATGTCGCCTTGATCTGATAATGCTCATCTAGATTCCCACAGTGAACATCCTTCTCTGGTGTCACGTCCAGCACGCGCTGAAGAACCAGTTCACTGTTGGTGCTGAATGCATCAGTCATTGTAACATCTAGGAATAGAAAATAGCTAGTGGAATTAACATATCATCCCATGGACCACACAATCACCGGATGCACTTTGTTGAAATGTAGCAAGATGACAATGAAGGTTCACTATGCATTTCCTCGTCTATGATAAATGCTGCTACAACAGAACATGGAATTTCTGCTGTGTATCTGTGTATTATTAATGTATGTGTCGATACATGCTACTGTACATCAAGCTTGCTAGCTGCGTACTAGCTAGCTCATAAATGATGACCCAACGTGATGTCAAATTAAATATTTTAGAGAGGTGACCCAGGCATAGACAATATTGGATGCAAGTTTTCTCATAAAGACATGACCACCAGAATAAAGTATTCGTCAATAATTCAGATAACAAATTATAACTGACAGGCTAAACTTACGGGTGTAGACGCGTGTAAACACACGTGTGGGACGACAGGAAATAACTTCCGGGTTGTTTCCGTCACATTTCACAATAAAGGCCCCCTGTGCAAAGATTATTATTCCTCGGGGATAGTAAATAATAATTTAAAAAAACAAGTCTGATATGGGCAAAATTATATTTTATATACTTAAGTAATACTTAAGTGATGCTTTCCTTCAAACAGTTTTACAATATCTTGTCATTAAACACATCCATTGGACTGTACAGAAATTGAATGTGTGTTCAATGACTCACCTGAGTCCCCTAGTATTTAAAACAACTGAGTTAGAATATGGAGCTGCATCATATCAAGTTTATTTACTGTGAATACATAGCCGTAAATGCACACTTTGGACAGCATTGCAAATATATCAATGAATTTCTACAGCATACTCAAACACAAAATACACAGGTTTCTTTCTGAATGAAAGGAATGCATTAGCATAAATTGCAATATGTTAATATCTGTTGTCACATCCTATTATAAATGACATTTCATTCATTTTGTAGGGTACTCTGTAATATGAAAACACACCAGGCAAATTATAAATAGAGGAGATAGTTGGACAGTGCAGCTTTCCCCATTTCATGGTTTGGTCCTCAAACTAGAAATGTCAATGTCAATACACATCCAAGCATGTTCTCTGCCTGCTTTTCATGTCATCGGCAAGTGGTTGTTTGGTCCTATAGTGATGGACTTTTATCAAACACAAAATGGAGGCAGTGGTCAACTCATGACCCTTCGTCCAAATGGGTTCTTTTTGAGCTACAGTGGTACAGATGACCAGCTCTTCCTCGACATCCCGGTGTCACATCCAGACGCGATAGAATCCATGAACCACAGTGAGACAAATGAAGAATGAACCTGAAAGACATGGGGGGAGTCCATCGGTCAGAACTTGTTTATGGCCTATGGCCAAAAGTGACGTTTAGTAGACCAAAATCAGAAATAGACAATTAGTAGAAGTGAGGAAATATCAGTAGTTATAGCTGATATCCTAGGGCCACCGTATCATTATCCAGAATTTATATTATTGCGACTTTCCATGTGTATTTTTAATAAGCAAATGAAAAAAGACAATACTCCATGGTTACAATTGTGCAGGGGTGCAACTTTCACTGGGGACGGGGGAAGGGGGGGGTGGGGGGGGGAAATGTTCCCCTTACATTCTGAAATTGCATTCCAGTTTTATCATTGGATTGTGATACAAAACGAAGCGAAGGTGTGCTTTAGGACCATGCAGACGCCTCCGAGCGGTCGGGTAGGCTATTTGGAGTGTTTATCTGAAAAAATAAATAACAATATCCCTCCCACTTCCAAAGCCTTCTTTTCTGCAAGGTATTTCATAGTGTCAAGTTTGTGAAATTCAATGATGATTTTCAGTCCTGCCACTTCAGTGTCGATTTTTCATATTGGACTGAGTCAAATGACGATCTTGCTCAGCATTCTACAACAGACAGACTTGGCTATTAGTCACATAAACCACATATACAGTGGGGCAAAAAAGTATTTAGTCAGCCACCAATTGTGCAAGTTCTCCCACTTAAAAATATGAGAGAGGCCTGTAATCTTCATCATAGGTACACTTCAACTATGACAGACAAAATGAGAAAAGAAAATCCAGAAAATCACATTGTAGGATTTTTAATGAATTTATTTGCAAATTATGGTGGAAAATAAGTATTTGGTCACCTACAAACAAGCAAGATTTCTGGCTCTCACAGACCTGTAACTTCTTCTTTAAGAGGCTCCTCTGTCCTCCACTCGTTACCTGTATTAATGGCACCTGTTTGAACTTGTTATCAGTATAAAAGACACCTGTCCACAACCTCAAACAGTCACACTCCAAACTCCACTATGGCCAAGACCAAAGAGCTGTCAAAGGACACCAGAAACAAAATTGTAGACCTGCACCAGGCTGGGAAGACTGAATCTGTAATAGGTAAGCAGCTTGGTTTGAAGAAATCAACTGTGGGAGCAATTATTAGGAAATGGAAGACATACAAGACCACTGATAATCTCCCTCGATCTGGGGCTCCACGCAAGATCTCACCCCGTGGGGTCAAAATGATCACAAGAACGGTGAGCAAAAATCCCAGAACCACACGGGGGGACCTAGTGAATGACCTGCAGAGAGCTGGGACCAAAGTAACAAAGCCTACCATCAGTAACACACTACGCCGCCAGGGACTCAAATCCTGCAGTGCCAGACGTGTCCCCCTGCTTAAGCCAGTACATGTCCAGGCCCGTCTGAAGTTTGCTAGAGAGCATTTGGATGATCCAGAAGAAGATTGGGAGAATGTCATATGGTCAGATGAAACCAAAATATAACCTTTTGGTAAAAACTCAACTCGTCGTGTTTGGAGGACAAAGAATGCTGAGTTGCATCCAAAGAACACCATACCTACTGTGAAGCATGGGGGTGGAAACATCATGCTTTGGGGCTGTTTTTCTGCAAAGGGACCAGGACGACTGATCCGTGTAAAGGAAAGAATGAATGGGGCCATGTATCGTGAGATTTTGAGTGAAAACCTCCTTCCATCAGCAAGGGCATTGAAGATGAAACGTGGCTGGGTCTTTTCAGCATGACAATGATCCCAAACACACCACCCGGGCAACGAAGGAGTGGCTTCGTAAGAAGCATTTCAAGGTCCTGGAGTGGCCTAGCCAGTCTCCAGAACTCAACCCCATAGAAAATCTTTGGAGGGAGTTGAAAGTCTGTGTTGCCCAGCAACAGCCTCAAAACATCACTGCTCTAGAGGAGATCTGCATGGAGGAATGGGCCAAAATACCAGCAACAGTGTGTGAAAACCTTGTGAAGACTTACAGAAAATGTTTGACCTCTGTCATTGCCAACAAAGGGTATATAACAAAGTATTGAGATAAACTTTTGTTATTGACCAAATACTTATTTTCCACCATAATTTGCAAATAAATTCATAAAAAATCCTACAATGTGATTTTCTGGATTTTTTTTCTTCTCATTTTGTCTGTCATAGTTGAAGTGTACCTAGGATGAAAATTACAGGCCTCTCTCATCTTTTTAAGTGGGAGAACTTGCACAATTGGTGGCTGACTAAATACTTTTTTGCCCCACTGTATGTTTCTGATCATAAGACATAAATAAATAGTGAAAAGACATCACTAAGATGGGTGCTACACATGTATGGTGAATGAAGCAATACTTTAAGAGCTCTAAAGTGGAATGGTTCAATCATGATGTACAGTATATTGACCATTTCCATAAACTCTGTCTGATTTTCCAGAACTTCTCATTCTCTGCTTTCTAAAAGTAAAATAAATCATCTATCAGAGGCAAAAGTCATTCATTCATAAACCACTTTAATTTCCATATGTACTAGAAAGCTAAGTGGTTGTTTCTTGGGTTTTAGGAATGTGACTGGAAAAAGTGCCCCAGGTCTTGACAAAGAACACATTAAACTGATTGAAAGGTAAAGGGTGATATCGGCAAGCAAATGCCATGGTCAAGGCTACGACGGCCAGTGCAATGAGTGGAGCTTACTCAGGTGTTCAAAAGCCCATATCCGACCGAGCCTAATGCTTCTTATGTAGTTCTTTATTAGTTTTAGTTTAGAAAACAATCTTTCCCCAGAAGCGACAGTTTCAGGGATGGTAAAAACAGCTTGATTTCCATAGCAACATCAGGGAAACTGGGCAGAAGGTCATCTTTAATTGAGCTTCTCATTCTCCTTAATTGCCGGCCTCAACACGTTACAGAAAGAGGATAACTATATAGGAAGCTCTGGGGACAGGTTGTCTGGATACTGGACAGCCAATAAATTGGCAGATGTAAACAGATGATCATATTTAGAAAACAAACGTTCTTGAGGGCTTCAACAAAAAAAGCAGTTATTTTTTGTTCATACTGGTGAACCGGCGTTTGAGTTGTGTGGTTGTAGTAAGCTAGTGTTTTGAGGGTGGACTAACTTTATTATTTGGTATTAACAGACTGGTTTACACACAGAAACTTTCTATCCAAGCTGGAAGAGAGCGGTAGGATGGCTCATGTTGTACACTCAGTGGCCAGTTTATTAGGTACACCCATCTAGTCCCAGGTCTCCCCTTTGCCTCCAGAATAGCCTGAATTATTTGGGGCATGGATTCTACAAGGTGTGGCGTTCAAACGTTGCTCAATTGGTATCAAGGGACCTAATGTGTGACAGGAAAACATTCCACACACCATTACACCACTGCCACCAGCCTGACTATGCAGGTTGGAGCCATTGATTCATGCTGCTTATGCCAAATCCGGACCAGGCAATGTTTTTCCACTCCTCAATTGTCCAGTGTTGGTGATCGCATGCCCACTTCCACTTGATTTAGTTGATAGGAGTGGAACCCGGTGTGGTCATTTGCTGCAATAACCCATCTGTGACAAGGACCAACGAGAGGACCAACGAGTTGCGCGTTCTGAGATGCCGCTCTGCACACCACTGTTGTACTGCACTGTTATTTGCCTGTTTGAGGCACGCCTGTTAGCTTGCACGATTCTTGCCATTCTCCTTCGATCTCTCTCATCAATTAGCTATTTCCACCCACAGAACTGCCACTGACTGGAGGTTTTTTGTTTGTCGCAGCATTCTGGGTAAACCCTAGACACTGTCGTGCGTGAAAATCCCAGGAGATGAGACGATTCTGAGATACTGGAATTGGCGCGCCTGGCACCGACGATCATACCACTTTTGTAAAGGCTGCAAGAGCCAGAATTAGTGTTACATTGTTGACAGCATGAGCTGATGCAGCTTGTCAAAGTTATCTTCAGAGAGGAAATGTTAGGAGGTTGGAGCATTGGAGGACAACTGTAGTGAAACTTTATCTGTCCTCTCCAGTGGATGCTCCTCAGAGGAGAAAGGGGAGGACCATCCTCCTCAGTGAATGTCATATAAAAAAAATTGTGAAACATTTATAAAGTAATCCTTTTTAGATAAAACTATACAAAATATATTCACGTCACCAAATTATTTATTAAAACACATTGTTTTGCAATGAAGGTCTACAGTAGCCTCAACAGCGCTCTGTAGGGTAGCGCCATGGTGTAGCCGGAGGACAGCTAGCTTCCGTCCTCTTCTGGTTACATTAACTTCAATACAAACCTAGGAGGCTCATGGTTTTCACCCCCTTCCATAGACTTACACAGTAATTATGACAACTTTCGGAGGACATCCTCCAACCTATCGGAGCTCTTGCAGCATGAACTGACATGTTGTCCACCCAATCAAAGCATCAGAGAATGAATAACAGGAGGTTGGTGGCACCTTAATTGGGGAGAATGGGCTTGTGGTAATGACTGGAGTGGAATAGGTGGAATGGTATCAAATGCATCACACAGTTTGCAGGTGTTGGATGCCATTCCATTTGCTCAGTTCCGGCCATTATTATGAGCCGTTCTCCCCTCAGCAGCAATCAAACAAGCTAAGCGTCAGTATAGAGACAGAGTAGAGTCGCATTTCAACGGCTCAGACACAAGAGGTATGTGGCAGGGTCTACAGTCAATCACGGATTACAAAAAGAAAACCAGCCCTGTCGCGGACCAGGATGTCTTGCTCCCAGACAGACTAAACAACTTCTTTACTCGCTTTGAGGACAATACAGTGCCACTGACACGGCCCGCTACCAAAACCTGTGGACTCTCCTTCACTGCAGCCGACGTGAGTAAAACATTTAAACGTGCTAACCCTCGCAAGGCTGCAGGCCCAGACGGCATCCCCAGCCGAGTCCTCAGAGCATGCGCAGACCAGCTGGCTGGTGTGTTTACGGACATATTCAATCAATCCTTATCCCAGGCTGCTGTTCCCACATGCTTCAAGAGGGCCACCATTGTTCTTGTTCCCAAGAAGGCTAAGGTAACTGAGCTAAACGACTACCGCCCCGTAGCACTCACTTCCGTCATCATGAAGTGCTTTGAGAGACTAGTCAAGGACCATATCACCTCCACCCTACCTGACACCCTAGACCCACTCTAATTTGCTTACCGCCCCAATAGGTCCACAGACGATGCAATCGCAACCACACTGCACACTGCCCTAACCCATCTGGACAAGAGGAATACCTATGTGAGAATGCTGTTCATCAACTACAGCTCAGCATTTAACACCATAGTACCCTCCAAACTCGTCATCAAGCTCGAGACCCTGGGTCTCGACCCCGCCCTGTGCAACTGGGTACTGGACTTCCTGACGGGCCGCCCCCAGGTGGTGAGGGTAGGTAACAACATCTCCACCCCGCTGATCCTCAACACTGGGGCCCCACAAGGATGCGTTCTGAGCCCTCTCCTGTACTCCCTGTTCCCTCACGACTGCGTGGCCATGCACGCCTCCAACTCAATCATCAAGTTTGCAGACGACACAACAGTGGTAGGCTTGATTACCAACAACGACGAGACGGCCTACAGGGAGGAGGTGAGGGCCCTCGGAGTGTGGTGTCAGGAAAATAACCTCACACTCAACGTCAACGTCAACAAAACAAAGGACTTCAGGAAACAGCAGAGGGAGCACCCCCCTATCCACATCGACGGGACAGTAGTGGAGAGGGTAGTAAGTTTTAAGTTCCTCAGCGTACACATCACGGACAAACTGAATTGGTCCACCCACACAGACAGCGTGGTGAAGAAGGCGCAACAGCGCCTCTTCAACCTCAGGAGGCTGAAGAAATTCGGCTTGTCACCAAAATCACTCACAAACTTTTACAGATGCACAATCGAGAGCATCTTGTCGGGCTGTATCACCGCCTGCTACGACAATTGCTCCGCTCACAACCGTAAGGCTCTCCAGAGGGTAGTGAGGTCTGGACAACGCATCCCCGGGGGCAAACTACCTGCCCTCCAGGACACCTACACCTCCGATGTCACAGGAAGGCCATATAGATCATCAAGGACAACAACCACCCGAGCCACTGCCTGTTCACCCCACTATCATCCAGAAGACGAGGTCAGTACAGGTGCATCAAAGCCGGGACCGAGAGACTGAAAAACAGCTTCTATCTCAAGGCCATCAGACTGTTAAACAGCCACCACTAACATTGAGTGGCTGCTGCCAACATACTGACTCAACTCCAGCCACTTTAATAATGGAAAAATTGATGTAAAAAATGTATCACTAGCCACTTTAAACAATGCCACTTAATATAATGTTTACATACCCTACATTACTCATCTCATATGCATATACTGTACTCTATACCATCTACTGCATCTTGCCTATGCCGTTCTGTACCATCACTCATTCATATATTTTTATGTACATATTCTTCATCCCTTTACACTTGTGTCTATAAGGTAGTTGTTGTGACATTGTTAGGTTAGATTACTCGTTGGTTATTACTTCATTGTCGGAACTAGAAGCACAAGCATTTCACTACACTCGCATTAACATCTGCTAACCATGTGTATGTGACAAATAAAATTTGATTTGATTTGATATAGCACTGAAAGCATAAGTTACAGCTAGCTAGCACTGCAGTGCATAAAATGTGGTGAGTAGTTGACTCAAAGAGATAGAAAGACAACAGTTGAACAGTTTTGAACAAATTAATGCATTCTTGAAGGAGGAGCAAGAGCGAGAGAGAGAGAGAGGGCTAGCTATATTTCGTCATTTAGTTTCACTTTCACTTACTTAGCAAATCCAGCGAGCTAGTATAGCCAACTCAAACACTCGGCTCAAACACCCGGCTCACACCTGGCTATGACTATCAAACACAGGAACTCTTCCAAGTCAAGGTAAACTTTGGGATCTACTAACTTATTGCCACTGGGGCCCGCCGGTGTAACTGCTAAATTGCTTAATGACTGTACACTGTACTGCATGATTGTAGCGGGTTAACTAACGCGTCAGTTCTATTAGCTTTGTTGACGACTATGTTACTTTATCTAATATGGTGACAACGATGTAGGCTGTGTGTAGCGGTTATTATATGAAGGTTTGGCTTGGAAAGTTTTTTTTGCCTGGTCACAGACAGCTGATGTGTTCTGCCTTGAAGTCCACAACCGAAGGAAAAAGGTGAGAGGATGACAAATTGTAGATGCGAGAAGGAATACAACGAGCTGTTTGTATATGGCTATGAAAGTGAACTGTTTGCGTGTGATCAGGGGTGTATTCATTATGCCGATTCTGTTGCAAACGGAATGAAACCGGGATAAACCTACCTGAATTTGTCCAATAGAAATTCTCATTTGCAACTGTTGGACTAATGATTACGCCTTAGATCAGCTAGATGCAGGCAAGAGTGTGCAAGGCGGTATTGAATGTGTCACTTTCTGTCCATGTGTCACTGTCTGTCACTTCAAATATTTATCTCGACCTGTGTGCACCTACGTTGTAAACTTTCATTTATAGGCTAGGTTGAAGCAACCTCATGATGGGTATAGGGATAATTTGAGTATCATGTAGTAGCCTAAACCTATCGATGTTACATTGAACTGGGTGAATGGAATATGAATGACAGTCATCCAATAATGATGTAGTAGAAATAAGGCCATGCTAACAAATAATATAATCGTCCTCCCTCATATTAAACGACACCGACCGCCACTGGTCCATGTGTATTATTTTGTTTTCGACCTAGTATGCCAATACTCTTCCAATTGGCTCATTGATCCCCCCCCCCCTCCTCTCCCCTGCAACTATTCCCCAGGTCATTGCTGTAAATGAGAATGTGTTCTCAGTAAACTTACCTAGTACAATAAACATAAAATGTTTATATAAACAAAATACTCAGTTTAAAGTACATTTGTTCAACCGCGAGTGAAATGCAAGTCTTGATTCAATGACATTGTCAAACCTGTCCTTTCAGTTCACTTTAGTCAGAGATTATGGATATACTGACAAGATACGTCTCTCCGCCCTAACAATGGGAGTCGTTGTCCACAAAGAGGCACGGCGGGCTGTCTAGCTCCCGCCTAATCTTTCTTTGGATTGGTGAATACATCTAGTTATTGTAACTTTTTTTTAAATATTCGATGAGGGTTGTAGATGTCAACCGCCTGTATTCAATGGAGCGAGATGCTATGCTACTAGCCTCATGCCATGAATATGCATAGCCATCTTGATACAACTCCGATATAAGGTGTTCTTTCTCAAAGTTGCCGGGATGTCACGTGTCCTTATATCAGTACACTCCTAACAACTTAAGCGTTACAAAACTTGTATTTGATCAAATAAACCTCACATAGCAAATAAGCCATACATTTTTTTGTTGACCAAATTCAACACTCTTTCATTGACCTCCATACAAAACTCCAAGCTTTGTGAGCGAAAAAAATGAAAAAAACGCCACCTGCTGGATAGAGTTGTGTCTCTCTCTTCCTCTTCCTCTCTGCTGTAGTGAGACTTCACTTGATCTCGCAGAGGTGGGCAACTCCAGTCCTCGGGGCCTGATTGATGTCACACTTTTTCTCCATCCCTAGCAAACACAGCTGATTAATCAAATTGCATTCTAAACTTAAGATCATGATTAGGTGATTATTGGAGTCAGGTGTGTTAGTTGGGCCTGTGGCAAAACTGTGACACCAATCAAGCCCCCGAATTTGACTCTATAACATAACTAGTGTTGTCAGTTTGACTTTAAAGCGACAGTTTACTATATTTTCTTACTACTGTAATAGCTAGTCCTGATGCACTTGAATTTCTTTCCTGTATTTGTTCAAATTAATATGTGTATTTTTGTATGTGAAGCAAATGCATATGGATGTTGCACATTCTTATTTTACTAATATAAAAATAACTATGTTGAGGTGTGGTGTGACTGGCAAGAATGAGTGGTGCCTTATGTATGATTTCTACAGCAGGCCATATAGGGTTTATAAATGCTTCATTAATCCTTAAAAGTTATATTCAATTTACAGCGGGACTGGACATATTGGTACAGGATGGACAGGCACCTCCTCAGAGCAGACCCCCTGACTTTTCTTCTCTCTGGGATTGATGACCAAAGCAGAACGATAACAAACGATCAGGATGGAAACAGCTGTTCTTGTAGGCCAATTGAGTCAACAGTCAATAAATGGTATTTGCATTTTCTTTTGATTTTTATTAGAAATTCTATTGCAGAGTGGTCTTTGAGTAGATTTGACCATGCTGTTGTACACAGTATTTACAGTATGCTACATTTCTTTAATGTCTAATGTCCCTGAAGGGTCAATAGTCTAGTCAGTGCACAATGCACATGTGTGTTCAAGACTGAGGAAACTGATAGGAAAGTAATGTTGAGCTATAATTGCCACAGAACATGTATGAATTATTCACCACTAATAAACTCAGCATAAAAAGAAATGTCCCTTTTTCAGGACTCTGTCTTTCAAAGATAATTCGTAAAAATCCAAATAACTTCACAGATCTTCATTGTAAAGGGTTTAAACACTGTTTCCCATGCTTGTTCAATGAACCATAAACAATTAATGAACATGCACCTGTGGAACAGTCGTTAAGACACTAACAGCTTACAGACGGTAGGCAATTAAGGTCACAGTTATGAAAACGTAGGACACTAAAGAGGCCTTTCTGCTGACTCTGAAAAACACCAAAAGAAAGATGCCCAGGGCCCCTGATCATCTGCATGAACGTGCCTTAGGCAAGCTGCAAGTAGGCATGAGAACTGCAGATGTTGCCAGGGCAATTAATTGCAATGTACGTACTGTGAGACACCTAAGACAGCGCTACAGGAAGACAGGACAGACAGCTGATCGTCCTTGCAGTGGCAGACCACGTGTAACAACACCTGCACCTGATCGGTACAGCCGAACATCACACCTGCGGGACAGGTACAGGATGGCAGGATTACACCAGGAATGCACAATCCCTCCATCAGTGCTCAGACTGTCCGCAATAGGCTGAGAGAGGCTGGACTGAGGGCTTGTAGGCCTGTTGTAAGGCAGGTTCTCACCAGACATCACCGGCAACAACGTCGCCTATGGGCACAAACCCATAGGCGAACCAGACAGGACTGGCAAAAAGTGCTCTTCACTGACGAGTCATGGTTTTGTCTCACCAGGGGTGATGGTCGGATTCGCGTTTATCGTCGAAGGAATGAGCGTTACACCGAGGCCTGTACTCTGGAGCGGGATCGATTTGGAGGTGGAGGGTCCGTCATGGTCTGGGGCGGTATGTCACAGCATCATCGGACTGAGCTTGTTGTCATTGCAGGCAATCTCAACGCTGTGCGTTACAGGGAAGACATCCTCCTCCCTCATGTGGTACCCTTCCTGCAGGCTCATCTTGACATGACCCTCCATCATGACAATGCCACCAGCCGTACTGCTCGTTCTGTGCGTGATTTCCTGCAAGACAGGAATGTCCGTGTTCTGCCATGGCCAGCAAAGAGCCCGGATCTCAATCCCATTGAGCACGTCTGGAACCTGTTGGATTGGAAGGTGAGGGCTAGGGCCATTCCCCCCAGAAATGTCCAGGAACTTGCAGGTGCCTTGGTGGAAGAGTGGGGTAACATCTCACAGCAAGAACTGGCAAATCTGGTGCAGTCCATGAGGAGGAGACGCACTACAGTACTTAATGCAGCTGGTGGCCACACCAGATACGGACTGTTACTTTTAATTTTGACCCCCCCCTTTGTTCAGGGACAGATTATTCCATTTCTGTTAGTCACATGTCTGTGGAATTTGTTCAGTTATTAATGTCTCAGTTGTTGAATCTTGTTATGTTCATACAAATATTTACATATGTTAAGTTTGCTGAAAATAAACACAGTTGACAGTGAGAGGATGTTTCTTTTTTTGCTGAGTTTACAGTTGATGGGTATGAATAAACATGTACATATTATTTATTACATAAGCTATTACTATACTACTGCAGTTCATTAAAAGTTGTAATGCTCTGTTAATGAAATATAATATGGTATTCACAGTTTTTACACCACAGCTTGGGTGTTGAAAGATTTAGCAGATTACCATTTAATACAGAAGCTACACAAACCTTTACTTTACTTTTGGAATATGGAATTAAGAGACATTAGTTAATGCCTTGACCTGTATCCTCAGGGCCGGATTACCGAACAGGGTTGGAGACCACCTGGAGGTCGGGGGCCCCCCAGATAGCATATGATAGCAAAATGTGTAGAATAGCAGGAAATTATCTTAAAAACTGCCAAATGTTCTCTCAGTCTCTTGCCAAAATCTGTAGAATAGCAGGAAATTAGCTTTAAAACAGCAACATTTTCTCTCAGCCTCATGGCAAAATGTGAACAATAGCATTAGATGAGCTATAAAACAGCACATTTTCTCTCTGACCCATAGCAAATAGTATAGAATTGCAGGAAATTTACTTTAAAACTGCAACATTTTCTCTTGACAAAATATCTACAATAGCATTAGCTATAAAACTGAAAAATATGTCAACACAAAAAATCGGGTCAGTGCCTCTGTGCCCCAAATGTGGTAGTCCGGCCCTGTGTATCCTTGGTAATATATGAAATTGTGCACAGGCCGTCCACTGTGTTTAGGAAACACATTCTCAGCTACTGTATGTCACTTACAATGTTTGTATTTTTCATGTGCCTTGAGTGGGAAAGTCTCCCTGTTTGCTTGCATTGCTGGCACAACTGCTAGCCTGAATCTGAAGCTGGGGACACAGCAACACATGTTCCATTTGATTTATTGTAGAACCTGTTCCAGACCCGGGTCAGGTTTATGGTATTTGGGTTAGGGAGGACTCTGAAGACAGAATATAAACAGAATACTCCACAAGTACTACACATATTCCTGCAATAATTACTGTATTGCGAAAGCCTGGATACAATATCAGTAATGCAATAAGCTAACCTATTGGTTGAAGTGACACGGAAGCCACAATATTGAGAATATTCACATGAAATTCTTCATTAGAATGTAATATTCACAAGAGGTCAGCAAACTGATATGCTCCCACACATTGCACTCATGTGCGAAGATCTTCATTGTAATCTGGCAGCACAAACACCTTCAGTGTCAATGACAACATGGACCTAAATGTGGTGGGTGTACTTTGTCAACCACTGTCAAGTTGTATAAACAGATTATGTCCAATGCATTTCAATAGAAATTCATTAACCTTACTATCATATACAGTAGTCAGCATACATTAGTAAAGAGCAAAAATGGTTCAAATTCATTCCACTACAATACATTAACATTAGCTAAACTACATTGCATAGGGCATCTAACTATTTTTGAATGTGTTTGATATTGACTTTCTAACAGAAGTGGGAGCGTCAAACTGTGTCATCTGGAGTGTATACATTCTAAATGTGGCTCTTTATTCAAATAAAGAAATATGTAAAGTACCCCGCCCTTTCAACAACACCACTTTCTTCCAACAACCATATTTTCGGATATCAATTGACATGAGGATGGAATTTATGGCAACATAAGGTCCTACTGCTTTTAGCGGCTCAACGTAACCTGGGTGAAATCCACTGGTGACAAGCCTCCTCATGAGAGATAGACCACGCAGACGGACAGCACGACCATCACCACTGCCACGCTGCACAGCACCAGCACCATGAAAACCTGGCTGCGCTCGCAGCACTGCTGACTTTGGGGACCTGCCTCCTCGTCCGTGGACAAGAGGCCCAACGAGGCGCTGTCCGTGCTGGCCGGTTCGACGTACTGGGGCCCGCGGGCCTCCACCATCCAACGCAGGACGTTGACCTTCTCCTCCATGTCCTCCAGCATGACATCCACATGGGCGATCTCCTCCTCCAGCTGGCTCTGCTCCAGATCCTCCAGGATGGCAGGAACCTGGTCCTCGGCGCGGGTCAGGTCTGCCAGGCTGAGGGCCCGCGCTGTCACCTCGCTGGTTTCCCCTGGAAAGTGGGAGAAGAGACATGTGAGAAGAAGAGCTAGCCACGAATGTTAATAAGGTTACCACAGCTTGTGGAAGCCCAGACTAGGATCTAGACTATATGGATGTAGACTATATGGATGTAGACTATATAGATGCTTTTTTTTCATTATTCCTCTCTAATCAGGGACTGATTTATACCTGGGACAATCGGTGGGTGCAAGTAATGATCAGGTAGAACAGAAAACCAGCAGTACTTCGGACCGCCGTAGGTTAAGATTTGAATAACCCTGCTATAGAGCTAAAGAGTCAGTGGCCGGTGGGTTTTTATTAACTGCAGTTTAGGATAGGTTTGTGTGGAAAACAATACGAAAAATTGCCCATCTGACTGTGGCACTTGCTAACCTTGTATGCCAGTCTGCACTAAGGTGTTGTTATTGATCAGGGAGAAGTTGGAACCCATGTTGAAGACTTTGCACATGTCTGCGTGGAGGAGTTCCAGACTGGAGGTGAAGGCCACCCAGAGCAGTTCCATCTCCTGTCTCTCCTCCTGGGGCAGTGTCTTATCCCGTAGCCGTGCCGTGAGGTGGTGACGGCTGGCCACCGCTAACTTCTGGGCCTTCTCCCGCGTTAGCCGCAGCTCGTCACGCAGGTGCAAGCTGTCCGTGCACCCACCCACACACGAGGCCAGGTGGCGGTAACATGCCACCACCTGTTGGCCAATAGGGAAAAAATATTATTTACAGGTCACTCACGTAAAAACGAAACATTTCATACTGTAATATCATTTTCATACAATTGTGCCATTCCCAATCACACTGTGATAGCGTGGATATTTATTTTGACATATCTCATCTTATCATCATTGTTCCAGAAACAATGGTGGATGTGTAACCAGGCCAGTGAGTGCAGTACAGCTCACCTAAGTCTCAGTGGTGTGAAAAAGGTTGACTGATTAGACACAATATACAGCATTTGTATTGTATTGTCTAAATCTGTGAGAATAGATGATGTGTGCTGAAAACAATTGTAGGACTGTAGGAGGTAGAGAGACACAATGGGGGTGAATTGTTGTCTTTGCTTAGATCTGCTGATTTGATTTGATTTGACAATTTTAAATACATGAAAATGTTACACCCGGCAACAGATACATATACCACAATCTGTCGTCAATGATATCAACACAATATAGTCTAAATACTTGTTTCCATTGTGTCTGTAGGTCAGGAGACAAGCAATAGTCCTTCGTGGAAAATGTGCTGTGTTTTGCAAACACAACTGGTCTGCAAATGGTCTTAGGTTAAATGTATGTATTTACAAACTGCATAATTTTGTGGTGTGGGTGAGATTACAAAAGACAGTGGTCGATTGTGTAAAAACGTATGAGGGTTTCAGTTTAAAACCAGAAACAAGATGTATGTATATCTTCTCAGCTTGCAATTTTTTTGTTGTTGCCTTATTCTAAATACTGTGCCACACATAAGTTGTCTGACGGACATGATGCTTAAGATCGGCGAAGGTATGTAGCGGAAATTACTATTAAATACTGGTAAACAATTCACTTCAATTTTATTTGATAATTCAAAATCACTCCCACACCCTCTCGCTCCCTCCTTTAGATGAGGCCATGCCACATACATTTCTCCAACCTCATCCCTCAGCTTTAGAAGCTGGGCTGCCATTGAGCTAAATCACACATTCTGAACTGCGGCTTTAAACAAATTAAGTAATTTGACTGTATACTGTCATGTCTGTACTAGCACCTTTAGGCCATTAGTAATGCCTGGAACTTGGTTTTTAATTTGCTGTGGTCCTCCACACAAACTTCCAGTAATTTGGCATATTGGAGAGGACTGTGTCAACAACAATCATTGGTTCAGCAACTATTCTCTCTCAAACCTGTGAAAGGAATGTAGCTAGTGGCCAAGCTACTTTATATGAATACTGTCATTTCCCTTTTGGCCATCAGGAGGTGCAATGGCTCTACTATTTATGATAACCAAAGCCTGCTTGGGTGCGATGGTACTTAGAAAGTAACAACTATGGTTTGAGGTCATTATTAGTTACCTAATATCGCTCTGAAAATCAGAATCTCCTAACTAGCTCTGAGTCAGACACCAGGTTAGACAAATTTCTACAAAGTATGACAGTTTCATTGATTTGAATCATACGAGTGGTTATTAATAGGCATTCAGCGCTTAGCCTGACAGATTGGTTTACATGACAACTATGACTAATAATCTGATTGCCATAGATCTATTTTTGGATAAGCCTAAGGACCTTGTATAGGGGCTTTTCTAGTCATCATAGGAATCTGTAAGGTAGAGCCAGATTGGAGATATTACAGGCAGTGAGTGAGTGCATGGGAGAGTTGCAGGTGTGCAGCAAAGGTCAACCTACTACCACACTGTGCATTTCTGACACAGTATCCACTCTTCAATCACACACTGTCATATTCATTATCAGTATTAATATCTTGACATTTTGATATGCTACGATGCATTCAGAAAGTATTCAGACCCCTTGACTTTTTCCACATTTTGTTACGTTACAGTCTTATTTTAAATTTGATGAAATAGTTTTTTCCCTCATTAATCTACACACAATACCCCATAATGACAAAACAAAACCAGGTTTTTAGACATTTTTGCAAATGTATTAGAAATAAAAAACTGAAATATCACATTTACATAAGTATTCAGCCCCTTACTCAGTACTTTGTTGAAGCACCTTTGGCTTCAACAGCCTCAAGTCTTTTTGGGTATGACTCTACAAGCTTGGCACACTTGTATTTGGGGAGTTTCTCCCATTATTCTCTGCAGATCCCCTCAAGCTCTGTAAGATTGGATGGGGTGCGTCGCTGCACAGCTATTTTCAGGTCTCTCCAGAGATGTTTGATCGGGTTCAAGTGCGGGCTCTGGCTGGACCACTCAAGGACATTCAAAAACTTGTCCCGAAGCCACTTCTGCGTTGTCTTGGCTGTGTGCTTAGGGTCGTTGTCCTGTTGGAAGGTGAACCTTCGCCCCAGTCTGAGGTCCTGAGCGCTCTGGAGCAGCTTTTCATCAAGGATCTCTCTGTACTTTGCTCCGTTCATCTTTCCCTCGATCCTGACTAGTCTCCCAGTCCCTGCCGCTGAAAAAAATCCCCACAGCATGATGCTGCCACCACCATGCGTCACCATAGGGATGGTGCCAGGTTTCCTCCAGACATGACGCTTGGCATTAAGGCCAAAATGTTCAATTTTGGTTTCATCAGACCAGAGAATCTTGTTTATCATGGTCTGAGAGTCCTTTATGTGCCTTTTGGCAAACTCCAGCTCTAGGAAGAGTCTTGGTGGTTCCAAACTTCTTCCATGCACTGTCACTGTGGGACCTTATATGCACTGTGGGACCTTATATAGACAGGGGTGTGCCTTTCCAAATCATGTCCAATCAATTGAATTTACCATAAGTGGACTTCAATCAAGTTGTAGAAACATCTCAAGGATGATCAATGGAAACAGGATGCACCTGAGCTCAATTTCGAGTCTCATAGCAAAGGGTCTGAATACTTATGTAAATAAGGTATTTCTGTTTTTTATTTTTAATACATATTAAAAAAAAACAATTTAATCAATTTTAGAATAAGGCTGTAACGTAGCAAAATGTGGAAAAAGGGAAGGGGTCTGAATACTTTCCGAATGCACTGACTTAAAGGCCCAGTGCAGTCAGAAACGTGATTTTCCCGTTGTTTTATATATATTTCCACACTATTAGGTTGGAATAATACTGTGAAATTGGGAAAATTATGATAATGCCCTTTTAGTGTAAGAGCTGTTTGAATAGGCTGCCTGAAATTTCAGCCTATTTTGGTGGGATGGAGCTTTGAACCTTCCATGGTGACATCACTATGCGTTAAATAGTTAATACCCACTGGACACAGACATGGTTCAACGTAGTTTCATTGAAATTATGTGGAAGCAACCTTGATTCAACCAGTGTGTGCCCAATAGGTAGAAAGCGAGTTCAAAACCTCTCTGCCAATAACAGACCCAGACAGTCCTAGCAAAATTCATGCTTGAGATATTTATGGTAGCCTAGTGGTTAGAGCGTTGGACTAGTAACCGAAAGGTTGTAAGTTTGAATCCCCGAGCTAACAAGGTACAAATCTGTTGTTCTGCCCCTGAACAAGGCAGTTAACCCACTGTTCCTAGGCCGTCATTGAAAATAAGAATTTGTTCTTAACTGACTTGCCTAGTTAAATAAAGGTAAAATTCCACAAAAAAAATTGTTCTCTGCTCAGAAGCAATTTTTTTCTCTTTTTGACTATTTTAATTGAAAACAATCACAGTAAGGTACTTCATTCTTACACAGAAATAATTTGATATTGAGATTAAAACACTTGCATTGGACCTTCTAAGAGAGCAAATGTTGATATAATTTTGTAGTCACAGTGCCATCCTGGCTGTCATATTGTACTTCTTGTGTAAGGATGTCAGGCACTTACTACAAACTATGACCAAGACAAAAAAAACATGTGCTTTTACCCTTTGGGTAATAAAGCACTTTCACTGAAAAGATATGGCCTAATGGTTCAGTGCATTACTAGGTCTACTATAACAGCAGCTTTGTCAGGAGGTAGTGCATGGGAGGATCAGTAACTAAGATTCCTTGTATTTATAGTAAAATAGATCAAATGAGAACTTGCAGATTATTTAATGTTTATTTCATCCTATAAATTAGACCTTTCTGGAAAAAATGATATAGTTTAACAATGGAATATGTTCAGTTATTATGAGAAAGGTAAGACGTCCTATGCCCTATGGATGGAAAATCTTAAGTGTATTTAGAACTCATTGGCCTGGTTTCAGCTCTTAACATAGCCACATTAGGATGACAATAATCTGTGCTCAGTGAACTCAGGGTGTTATGTGATACAGGGATTGTATTAATACCTTATTATATTGATACAGACTAATACGGAATACTCACATAATGCATATTTGCATTGTTTACCATATGCTCAGTGTTTATTTGGGATATTGCAGTAAATCATTTGGCATATTCATTCTTTCAATTTCAATTTAACAGAACTAGAATTGAATTTGAATAATTTTCACCTCTGAAGAATTAACCTAAAGCAGATACAGTACAAGTAATAGTTTAGGAGAATATATTTCTGCATATTTAAGAACTATCTGCAAGAAAATATTGGATATATATACACTATATACATAGTAGGCTAAGATATCGTGATCTCTCAATAAATATGAGCTCAACAGACCAAACCATTCAAATGATAGTACATGCATTAAAGCTTTGTTACACATAAACTTTTCCAGAAGTCTTAGTCTATCATCCTCATTTAATCACAAGATAAGTGGACTGACTAACCCCTTTGTGAAAAGAATGGAGGACAGATTATTTGAACAGGTACTTTGTAGATAAAACCATAATTTGACAAAACCATAACTGCCAACCTGAGCATCTCACCTTTATGAGTGAGTCGATAAGAACCTTCCCCTCTTCCAGAGTCTTTGGTGAACTGGTAGTGCCATCGTCACCCACTTTGTTGTTGATGAGTGGCATGAGGGCTGCTGGTCGAGAGCTGCAGACCCTGTCACAGCAGGCGAGCACAAAGCCCACCCGTCCTTCAGTCCGCCGGTCACCCCTGCACTCACTTCCCAGCCAGACCCCTCATTCAACACTCTGCACCCGGGACAGTCAGAATCCCATGGCCATGCAGGCTACAAAGTCATGCACCATAATTCTTATTCCAAAACTTTGCAACGTCAAAACAGGCAAACATAAGGTCTTCCACTCTTACCTTCCACCTAATAATCCCCCCTCCAAAAAAAAAGTCAGGTGTAGAAAAAGTCAACGAGTACTACAAAATGTTGTGTACGGGATAGTGGTGTCTAAGTCCTTAGCAAGAGCAGTGATAATCCAGCGATTGACCCCTTTGGACTGACGCAGGCTTGGCCCCAGCGACTAATCTCATTATCCATCCCCCTAAGGCACGATGATGATGCTATTGTGCAGGAGATGCATGGGTGCCCTCCTCAGAGACATCCCTTTCCCTGACTTATCGGTGGTGTGGAGGTTGATGAGCGGAAAAGCTTTTTTGTGTCTCTTGGCTGTGGTCTACAGTACATGTGGTCTACAGCTGTCCTTACCTTTCCAGCATGATACAACCTTGTGGAACATTTTTACTAAGTGTTTTTACTAACTACTATACTGCTGTATACCTCTTTTGATTAATTTATGAATGAATGTACAGTGAGGGCAAGTGTGGACTGTTTTGATCAGATATTGGTCTGAATTGTACCATCATGCCTTCAACATGTGAAGACACGGTTTACTGTCACAAATACTGCGGGTTAAGTGTTTTGATGACTTTGTATTGATACTGTGATACAGTGAATAGAGTAACTATACCATGATTTTGTTCACCATGTTCTCACACTTCTGAAATCTGTTCCAAGCATAACATTTTGCGACTGAAAGGTCACACTACTTTAAGTTTTAAATGATTATTAAATAAACTGTAATTTTAAATGGAGAGAGTGTCTCTCCGCACCTTCCCACAAACATACCAGGCATGAAAACTGATTGATGTCCATGAATTGTATGTGTGTTGTTGTAATTCAGTTGTCAACATTGTGAGGTTACTCATGAAAATGACTGACTGTTTGTGTTATTGACACACTAATCCATTACCACAATAGTAGCTTTCTTTCATAAGCAAATATAAAGACTGAGCAATGAGTGGAAGAAGCACTTAGTGTGGATTAGAACTTGAATGGAGAGCAGTACAGGGCACCATTGTCCAATCAGCTTCTTTTGGGGTGGTTTCCACCCAGGACTTTTACCATGTCATTCGAGGTTTATAGTGCATCACCTGTGAATGCCCGGACATAACTTTGTTGTAAAATTATTATTATTATTATTTTTTAAATACATCACATACCCACACACATTCATTACTTCTAAAGTTAAGTGTGATGATAAAGAACTAATGACCGTGTGATTAAGAAGTACAATTAGGCAAAATGAATACTCACATGTGTGCCCAAAGTGTAAGCCTAGAATCCCAGTTGAATGTATGGCATAAAATTATGTATAATAATATGCTACACAAACAAATTATGCATGAATAAATAACTACATGAATTAGAGTAGAAAATAACTTTAACATCTGTTTTTACTTGATTAGAACTGTCAGGCTACGTACAGTATGTTAAGGTCTCTAGAGCCACCTGCTGGTTTAAACAAGTGATAGACCTACATTTTGTGACAAAATGCATTTGCAACATTGTAGCGGCCTATCTACTCCCACTGCTAACACAGGAGGCTGCTGAGGAGAGAATGGCTCATAATAATGACCGGAAACTATATGTTTGATTTCCGCTGCAGCCATTACCACGAACACCCCTATATTGTAACAACAAACTATTACATCGACAAATCATGGATGCATCAACACTAAACAGTCTCACGTAGCATGAAATCAGTGTATTATTAAGCAATGTATGCATGCAGTGGCAATATTAGCATGTCAATCTTGGTGGGGCAAAAAAATATGTTTTAGATGGATGCCAGCAAAGCCACTACATAACACAACACTAAACAATACATTAATTGCACTATAACGGTGACAAACGGTGCCCACAAACTGTTAGGCCCTACATAAAGCTAACCCAACAGCAGAGTCCCAACAGCAGTCTGAACACCTCACCACTGTTACACCTAGCTATCAGCAGAGCCTTGTCTGGCAGCGAAACAGTTAATTCAGCCTCATTTACTGCCTTTTAAAAAAACATAGCGGATATGGCTGACTTGCTTAAACAAATGTGGTTTCTAATGATAATTGAGGTGTATAAACAATGGCATAAGGGAACGATGAGTGAATAAGAGGCAATCCGTAATTTCAATTAAGACATTAATGAGTGAGCTAGGACGGACGTAGTCAATATAAATATTTGTTAAGCACTTTTGAAATGTACAGAGTTCAGAACATGGGCCTTTCTTACTGCAGTCTCCCTGTACACCAAGTCAGAACTGTAGGATAAATAAAGGGGCCATATAAGCAAACGATGAAAGGTCTTACAATATTCGATGATTACATTTTTCTAAAACAGGCTATAGGCTACATGTGCACCACCAAATCAGAACAGTAGGTGAAATTATGAGTGGAAAAAGGACCAAATTATTAGGGTGAGGCAGATGGGCTACTAACATCTTACTACACAACATACACAGAGTATTACTTTCTTAGCTACAGTATACATATCTCCCTGGCATATTACTTCATTTACGCAGCAGCATACAAGACATTTTTGGACTCACCTTGTTATGCTGTGCTCACTTGAACAGGAAAGATGCCGAAGTGGTCCTTTGTGGGCAAATTTTGTCATCAAACTTTCTCATCAAGTTCTGGCATTCTCTGGATTTATGGTGCTTTCAAGACAACTAGGAACTCTGAAAAAAACAAGGTTGAATCATGATGACGTCAGTGATCGTCAGGTCGGAGCTCTAGAAAGAGGCCCGAGTTCCTGACTTGCGATTCCGAGTTGGATGACTGTTCAAAATGTATTTTCCCAGTCAGAGCTCATTTTTTTCCCAGAGTTCTCAATTGTCTTGAACTCACTGAAGTCTGAGATATCCCAGTTTCCGAGTTTCCAGTTGTTTTGAGCGTGGCAGAAGTCATGCTAGATTGACAGCATAGACAATGTTGAATGTTTATCCCTTCAAACTTGGAAAAGACACCCTTAAACCCAGACTTGGGACCACACACCCACTCCACTGAATAGCAGGTTACTGATTGCAATGCTTGCAGTTAGCCACTGATTCCTTGTAAACCACTCATTGTTGAATATGCGATTTCCAACTTCAAAATGCGATTTCCCCTCTTCAAAGGGGGAGACACTCTAGAGTCTAGACCCAAACTGTTATAGACCTATATCCATCCTGCCCTGCCTTTCTAAATTCTTCAAAAGCCAAGTTAACAAACAGATCACCGACCATTTCGAATCCCACCGTACCTTCTCCGCTATGCAATCTGGTTTCAGAGCTGGTCATGGGTGCACCTCGGCCACGCTCAAGGTCCTAAACGATATCATAACCGCCATCGATAAAAGACAGTACTGTGCGGCAGTCTTCATCGACCTGGCCACGGTTTTCGACTGTCAATCAACGCATTCTTATCGGAAGACTCAACAGCCTTGGTTTCTCAAATGACTGCCTCGCCTTGTTCACTAACTACTTCTCAGATAGAGTTCAGTGTGTCAAATTGGAGGGCCTGTTGTCCGGACCTCTGGCAGTCTCTATGGGGGTGCCACAGGGTTCAATTCTCGGGCCGAGTCTTTTCTCTGTATATATCAATGATGCCGCTTTTGTCTGATCCACCTCTACGCAGATGACACCATTCTGTATACTTCTGGCCCTTCTTTGGACACTGTTAACAAACCTCCAGACGAGCTTCAATGCCATACAACACTCCTTCCGTGGCCTCCAACTACTCTTAAATGATAGTAAAACTAAATGCATGCATTTCAATTTATCGCTGCCCGCACCCGCCCGCCCGACTAGCATCACTACTCTGGACGGTTCTGACTTAGAATATGTGGACAACTACAAATACCTAGATGTCTGGTTAGACTGTAAACTCTCCTTCCAGACTCACATTAAGCATCTCCAATCCAAAATTAAATCTAGAATCGGCTTCCTATTTCGCAACAAAGCATCCTTTACTCATGCTGCTAAACATACCCTTGTAAAACTGACTATCCTACCGATCCCGGCGATGTCATTTACAAAATAGCCTCCAACACTCTACTCAGCAAATTAGATGTAGTCTATCATAGTGCCATCCGTTTTGTCACCAAAGCCCCATATACTACCCACCACTGCGACCTGTACGCTCTCGTTGGCTGGTCCTCGCTACATATTCGTCGCCAAACCCACTGGCTCCAGGTCATCTACAAGTCTATGCTAGGTAAAGCCCCGCCTTATCTCAGCTCACTGGTCACCATAGCAGCACCCACTCGTAGCACGCGCTCCAGCAGGTATATCTCACTGGTCACCCCCAAAGCCAATTCCTCCTTTGGCCGCCTTTCCTTCCAATTCTCTGCTGCCAATGACTGGAACGAACTGCAAAATCACTGAAGCTGGAGACTCATATCTCCCTCACTAGCTTAAAGCACCAGCTGTCAGAGCAGCTCACAAAACACTGCACCTGTACATAGCCCATCAGTAAACAGCCCATCCAACTACCTCATCCCCATACTGTATTTATTTATTTTGCTCCTTTGCACGCCAGTATCTCTACTTGCACATTCATCTTCTGCACATATACCATTCCAGTGTTTAATTGCTATATTGTAATTACTTCGCCATCATGGCCTATTTATTGCCTTAACTCCCTTATCTTACCTCATTTGCACTGACTGTATATAGACTTTTTGTTTTCTTTTTTTCTACTGTATTATTGACTGTATGTTTTGTTTATTCCATGTGTAACTCTGTGTTGTTGTATGTGTCGAACTGCTTTGCTTTATATTGGCCAGGTCGCAGTTGCAAATGAGAACATGTTTTGAACTAGCCTACCTGGTTAAATAAAGGTGAAATAAAATAATAAAATAATAATCAAACACATAGTGAGCCTACTATAAATCAAACAACATTTTATTGGTCACATACACATATTTAGCAATGCTATTGCTGGTGTAGCGAAATGCTTGTGTTCCTAGCTCCGACAGTGCAGTAGTATCTAAATACACCACAACACAAATCTAAACGTAAAAGAATGGAATGAATAAATATATAAATATTGGGAGGAGCAATGTCAGAGTGGCATTGACTAAAATACAGTAGAATACAGTATATACATACAGATAAGATCAAAGTTGTGTTTTCAACAATGGACATTGGCATGTTTGTTTGCATGCCCTACAGATTTTGTGGCGCTGTTAATTTGGGGAATCAGTTTTCTCCTGTTCAACGCGTCATGAGCTTTATGCATCCTGCTCTACACCTCTAAGAAATAAACACCTGAGGGCGCCAAATACTTACTACTGTGGGATATTTTTCATCTCCGCCAACAGAAACACTTTATAATCTCATCCTTATTATTTCAAAACAAAAACAAATGGATGAAGAATGGATGCATTTATCTAATCCATCCCATCATTGTGGATGTACACATATTTTGTCATTTTTGTTCCTCATTCATAACATTGTGGATGCCTGTCTGAAGACACCTACTGAAACTGAAACTGCTGTACATGCCACAATTTTTTGTTCAATTTGCAGGTATTATATAGAATAGCCGTTCATATTTGAGATTAGCTGATGCATACAGTCCAATTATTATATTTAACGTACAGTCCGATCACAGGTGGTTGTGACACCTTACTTGGGGAGGGGCTCATTGTAATGGCTGGAATGGAGTAAATGAACTGGTATCAAACACATGACACACATGATTCCCATGTGTTTGATACCATTCCATGGTCTCCATTCCAGACATTATTATGAGCCGTCCTCCCTTCATCAGCCTCCTGTGAGTCCACTATATTTAAAAAGTAATTGTAAATTAGGTGAGATCTTATTTTTTTTGTATTTTCAATTAACCAACACTTTTAGAACAATGAAATATATTGTTATTTTCAAGTTTTATTGAAATGTCAATGTGATTAAGGTTAATGGGCACTTTTAGAAGATAGTAGAGAAAAAACTAAAACCTGTCCTCTACAGTTTGAGCTTTTATTTTGAAGGCTGAAAACTGGAATGTCCATTTTATTATGCTGTCAGTAAAAACACGTGAAACTTTTTCGTAGCAGGTTGTTTTAGGATAATTTACGCAGCAGTTTATGATCATTAATGTAGCAGGAACATTGCCTTTTCTCATTTGGTTATGTCCATCCTACACCGGCACTCCTTCGTCTCCTCAAACCCATTGGGTGATAAAGCCAAAGGTCCCACCCCTCTGACCTTCTCCAATGGGTTTTGAGAAAGAGATGAGGACGCCAGGACTACGCAATTGAGCTCTTCCTCATGAGAAACATAAACTGTATGCAACCTGTAGCAATGTACTAGTTTCCAGTGTCATCAAGTCCTCTTTAGACGGAGAAGCTGGTTTCAATTTTTTACAATACCAATTTGATCCACACGTGGAAACACGTTTCGGAAATGAGCAATTTTGCCCTAATGTTTTGTTTTGCTTTCTCAACTTTGTCCTCGTGCACAGCGCTGAAGAGGAACGACGAGCCTATTATCGGTGAACTTCTGCATCACATGACTAAGAAACTAAAGCGTTACATCATGTATTTATTATAAATAGTTCCCTATATCATTAACACTGCCAAATAGATGATTATGTGAGTTTAGAACGTTGCATAACTAGTTTGACCTCTTCAAAGTCCGGTCTGATATCAAAAACATCAACCATATAGCTACAATTAGTCCTCAGAATGATTGGGTTACATTTATAGAATAGTACCTTTCAGAGTAGGCCTAACTTACCGTACAGGTTCTTCTTTACAATCAAATTAATATTTTATTACATTAAATCTTTTTGTAGCTTTACTGAAAATACTTTAACTTTATTAAACTCATTGTAACTCACTTTCTAAACTGTATGCGATTTCCTAAGGTGTTTTGGCCCAGGAGGTATACTCGCCTCGACCACAGAATGCGTCTTATATAGCCGCATCGTATGTCAAGTTCCTGGAGTCTGCTGGAGCAAGAGTCGTCCCTGTGATGTAAGCTTCATGCAGATTGACAATGTACTATATTTGAGCACTTAACAGCTTTTCAAATATTGTTCTGAATATCTCATAACATTTGACTGAATATTAGATAGGCCTAATGTTAATTTCCCAACTACTTTATTATGAACCTCTGACAAACTTTTCTGTGATTTCTACAGGATAAATAAGACACTGGAAGAGTACAAAACACTGTTCAACTCCATTAATGGGTAGGTGTCAACTATGCTATTTGCTGTACAAGACCCACGGTTGTGGTGTTTTTGTTATCTTTATCCCACTCTTAAAAAAAATAAAAATGAATTACATATTTCCCCCCTGTAGAATACTCTACCCTGGTGGTGGTGTTAGCATCCTCACATCTGGGTATGCAAACGCTGCTAGAATCTTTTATGAGCTTGCCATAGAGGTATGACATGTTCCTTTTGATACTTGCACATATTGTGGAGCTTCATTTTACCTTACCAAATATGTGGGGGGAAAAACCTGTTCTTAATCATTTTTTGTTGTTGACTTTTTAGGCCAACTCAAGGGGTGACTATTTCCCTGTATGGGGCACGTGTCTTGGATTTGAGGAATTGACGTACCTGACCAGTGGAAAGATGCTTCTGTCCCACACCAACACCAGTGGTGTGGCATTGCCACTGGTGTTTACTAACAGTATGTTTTATATGTACTTGCGTGTATCACCATACAGACATAAGAGAAAAGCATCACTCATCAGATTTGACCAGAACTACATTTCCCAAATGATCACAAATGGAACCGGTTCACTTATCCAAATGCTGCAAGAATGCACACACTCACCAAAACAATAATCTGCAACTTGAAGTAATGTGAAATTCTTACACTTTCAGGATCAAGAGAGAGTAGGATGTTCAAGGGCTTCCCATCAGAGCTCCTGGATGCCCTGGCCTCTGAGCCAATCACTGAAAACTCCCATAAATGGAGTCTCACTTTGGCGGTATGTGCATTGTGTCTGTGTACAAATACCAAGTGATAGGCTTTTATGTATCCTCTGTAGCATTAATTGTGAACTATGCGTGCAACATTGCAATCCAGATTTATAACAGCAATGCAGACCTTAGGAAGTTCTACAAAGTCCTGACCACAAGCAGTGATGGGAAAAACGAGTTTGTGTCAACTATGGAAGGTAAAGCACATTGTTCTAACTTAGCAAACAGTAGTATATATATACAGTAACTTAAACTGGAACATGTACTTGCATAAGATCATTTTCATTGATAGGTTCATTGTTTTCTCTGTAGCATATGGTTTCCCCATCTATGGAACCCAGTGGCACCCTGAAAAGAATGCATTTGAATGGACAAAGCCGTACATTCCACACTCTCCATTGGCTGTAAAGGTTACTTTCTTCATGGCTGATTTCTTTGTCAATGAAGGTAGTTATTATAGTAGTGTTGCAAAATGTCACTGAATCTATTGTGTTTGTCTCAATATGTAGCTTGATGTTATTGTAACATGGAGAGTTCTTGAATGTGCCCCCCTTGGCTGAACCATGAAGGGTGTGGTCAAGATCGAACTCCACCTGTTACAATATGTTTCAACCACTAATCTATGTCACTGCTTTTTTCATTAACAGCTAGAAAAAACTTTCACAAATTTGAGGATGAGGAGGTGGAGAAGAGGGCACTGATATATAACTACAATCCTGTGTACACTGGAATCAAGTCAGCCTTTGAACAAATATATTACTTTTGAAATGAGTGTCTTTTGATATTTTAAGTAGAAATTGTGGACAAATATTGAATTTTAAAAGCATGTTATATTAATAGACTTGCTAAAGTGCCAAAGATGCCCTCTGTGCATCCTCTGTGACTTCTAGGAAGATTTTATCCCACTTAACCCCAACATTTCTCCAAGTTCACCATCATTGTAAAGCCCTAGTTATTTTGTTGCTTGAGTCATTTCTGAAGATTATTTAATGTTATTTGTGATTTATTTTAAGGGTAAAAAAAACAAAACAACACATTTTCAGGTCAACTCTGTTACTTGAACTGAACTCTGATTTTTTTCCCCCGAGACATTGCATATCTCATTGCCAAGTCAGTGTAAAAGCAGGTGAGCTGGTTCTACTCTTTTAACCCATGTTCTGGTGTTTGGTGGTGAAAAACTGAGCGGGTCGAGCATAATACTTCAACCCTGTTACCCATAGATGGTCAGGCTGGAAAGGTTATAAATGTTTTTTTGCGAAGTTTGAATTCAATTGCCCCTCCCTGTTGTACACAACAAGCTTCCATTCCCCCTGTCACAAATTAATTTATGGCTGATTTAAGATAAAGTAACAGGATTGACGACCTTATCTGGCACTATAGTTTAAAAAAAAATTAACCTCTTGAGATGGGGAAATTTGTTTCATTAAGTTGAACATATGCTCTTTATGACAATGTTAAAATAAGTGAAATAAAATAAATCCAACTACTCAAAAGGAACCTAATTATTGTTCTTAATGGTACTGATATAAACCTACAATCCTGTTCACTGGAATCAAGTCTGCCTTTGAACAATATATTACTTTTGATGGAGTATTGTTTTTTTGTGAGTATGTAATTGAACATTTTTATTTCAATAATTGTATTGGTATTTTTGCGGCAACACTTAGATGTACATTTCTGTAAATTAAAAGCTTAATGTTTGATTTGTATATTTTGGATAAAGGTTTTACAAAGAAAGTAGGCTAACTGAGAACAATAAAGTTGTTCGTATGACTATGGATGTCAATGTTTTTGAACAAACCTAAAACAATCTTATTCTTATATTATCCAACAAAAGTTGGTTGATTTGTGTAGCTTGAGGATGAAATGTTTTTCTATGAAACACAATTCAAAGCAGAGAGAACATTCACAATTGTGCAATAAGAACCAAAATAGATAAACTACAAAGAGTACGACGATAAAATACTGTTTATTCTAATATTTACCCCCATGCCACAGTTGTTACTTGTACTATTTTGGGTCACTTGACAAAAGTCCATCTTCACGTTCAATCGCCAGTGTCAGAAAGTTCACCAGAGCCGCTGACGATAGCAAAGTCCACTTTAAACTCAACCCAAAGACAGAAACAGGAGAACAAAAATAAATTTCAAATGTAACTTTCAAAATGCATTTATGCACAAATAACACTCAGATATTAAGAGACTAAAATGACATTTGAGTAACATTTACACATCAAGCTGACGAGACTGGGATCTCAATCACGATACTACTGTAAATGTAATGCCAGTATGGAACATTCAAGATGTCAAAAATACTATTTTGAAATGGAGCTATCGAAGATCGCATTGAGTTGCAAATAACTTGATAACATGCATTTACAAAGTAACAGGAATGAGCATTCAGATAAAATGACAAATAAAAAATGCAGACTTGTGCCTCAAATTCAAATTTTTTGAATTCCTTTGTATTTCATAGTGTAAAGATTGTGATAATGATTCTAAGCTATTAATTACCTTATATAGAAATGTACTACTACTACTTTTGGCCATACAACACTACCAATTTTAAAGTAGCACCTCAAACCCATCCATGGGTTTGAATTGTGATACTGAGAGGGGTTGGAATGCCACAACATTTACTAAAATATAACCATTTTATGTGGTCGTTAGCCAGACAAACAAATTTCATTACCATTTGAACATCTGTAAAATAATGTAAGGATACATGCAACTACTACTGTTTACAACCATTTTGGAAATTGGTTATATTTGGAACTAGAGAAGACCATTTCTTACTTGACTCTTGATATAATTCCATACGTACTCTATGACAATATTACAAAGTGTTCAGAGTGAAGGTTTAACCATCAGTAGTTGGTGCCATGGTCAACAGAACATTTCTTTACAATGATCCATGTTGTATTTTGTTTTCACAAAAGGAGTCCATAAAAAGGACCGCTTGCTCCCAAAGTAAGGCACAGTGACTAAAATATATTATACTTCGAATTTCAAATGACTGGAGGAGAACGATTTGCAACAAAACCAAGACAAAGTGAATCAAGAACAAAACTGATTCGGTTCACATCCTTTTCATGACATGGAAAAATGAAGACTACACCATTTAAATACATACTTGAGGCTACAAGAAGATTCCAAGATAAACTTGAACACTGAAAAAACAAAGTATCGATGTCCAAAGAAGGGAATGTTTAATGTGCTACTTGACAAAGGAACAACAGACACAAGCAGTCTGACATGAAAAGGTGTCTTCACGATTTTCAAAATAGGAGCATTCCCTTCCCCACAGACACCCACACCCCAGACACTGGGCTGGAGCCAGTTTGACCCGTCAGATACCATGTGGAGTCTGTATCTTCGACCACAAGTTTGTGCTATTAAGTCTCCCCTCCTCACTGACTGGTAAAGTTTGTGCTATAGAGTCTTCCCTCTCCTCACTGACTGGTAAAGTTTGTGTGTGGATTTTGATGTTCCTTCCCTCCCACCAGTCGTTTGGAATCCAAGGAGCTTGTCCTTTTAAACATAAAATGACCAGAGAATGCCTATTCCTGGCACGACCGCCTTTTCAACACATTCCAGATATGACATCAGCTAGTGGTCCTTCATCGTAATGTATTCATTGTGTCGATGTCAAAAAAATGGCTGCCGATAGTCTCTTGTGGAGTCGTGCTGAATCAAAAGGTGAGGAAGAGGAGGAGAAAAACTGAGAATGAGGAGATAAGCAAGCGTCTGCAACGCGGCAGTCTCAGGGTTGATCTGCAATGCGGCAGTCTCAGGGTTGATCTGCAACGCGGCAGTCTCAGGGTTGATCTGTAACGCGGCAGTCTCAGGGTTGATCATGCTGAAACGCAGGGGAAACCCAGAAGGTGAAAATTGGAAAAAAAGGACTAAAGAGGGTTGAAACCAAGAGAAGGTTGCATATCATGTGGATTGTGAAACCAGGTATGGGGACTGGCATTGTGCTTAGGCGTAGACTGGAGCTCTGGTTAGGGGTGTTGGTTTTGTCTGGGCTAACCCTCTTCCTCAATCTCCTCCTCCTGTCTCTCCTCGAACACCTTGTCCGGTAGCCGGAAACACTCCTCGAAGAAGTTGACCAGCGACTGGCTGAGGTGCTGCTGCATGGCCTCGCTGTGGATGAAATGGCCCTCGTCTGGGTAGATCTGAGGGGGAACACAACACACTGGTCACCACACATCCATTCATATTGCTCTGGATGTACATGCAGCTTCATATAGACGCTATAATAAACATGTTATTATTATCGTCATCATCTAAGCCCCTTCAAAGTACACTATATATACAAAGGTATGTGGACACCCCTTCAAATGAAATGGATTCGGCTATTTCAGTCACACCCGTTGCTGACAGGTGTATACTATCGAGCACACAGCCATGCAATCTCCATAGACAAACAATGGCTGTAGAATGGCCTTACTGAAGAGCTCAGTGATGTTCAACGTGGCACTGTCATAGGATGCCACCTTTCCAACAAGTCAGTTCGTCAAATTTCTGCCCTGCTAGAGCTGCCCCAGTAAACTGTAAGTGCTGTTATTGTGAAGTGGAAACATCTAAGAGCAACAGCGGCTCAGCCGCAAAGTGGTAGGCCACACAAGCTCACAGAACGGGACTGCCTAGTGCTTAAGCGCGTAAAAATTGTCTGTCCTCGGTTGCAACATTCACTACTGAGTTCCAAACTGCCTCTGGAAGCAATGTCAGCACAATAACTGTTTGTCGGGAGCTTCATAAAATGGGTTTCCATGGCTGTGCAGCCACACACAAGCCTAAGATCACCATGCGTAATGCCAAGCGTCGGTTGGAGTGTTGTAAAGCTTGCTGCCATTCGACTATGGAGTAGTGGAAACGCTTTCTCTGGAGTGATGAATCACACTTCATCATCTGGCAGTCGGACAGACACATCTGGGTTTAGCAGATGCCAGGAGGACGCCACCTTCCACAATGCATATTGCCAACTGTAAAGTTTGGTGGAGGAGGAATAATGGTGTGGGGCTGTTTTTCATGTTTCGGGCTAGGTCCCTTAGTTCCAGTGAAGAGAAATCTTAACGCTACAGCATACAATGACATTCTAGATGATTCTGTGCTTCAAACTTTGTGGCAATAGTTTGGGGAAGCCCCTTTCCTGTTTCAGCATGACAATTCCCCTGTGCACAAAGCAAGGTCCATACACAAATGGTTTGTCAAAATCGGTGTGGAAGAACTTGACTGGCCTGCACAGAGCCCTGACCTCAACCCTACTGAACACCTTTGAGATGAATTCGAAGGCCGACTGTGAGCCAGGCCAAATTGCCCAACATCAGTGCCTGACCTCAATGGATGAATGGAAGCAAGTTCCCGCAGCAATGTTCCAACATCTAGTGGAAAGCCTTCCCAGAAGAGTGGAGGCTGTAATAGCAGCAAAGGGGGGACCAACTCCATATTAATGCCCATGATTTTGGAATGAGATGTTTGACGAGCAGGTGTCCACATACTGAATTACTGACGAGGCCTACTCAGTCAACACACAGTAGAGCATATAAGGGGACCTATGAGGCAGCGATGATCTAAACGCTGACTTCTAAATGCTCCATGTCTTAATGGGATTAGTTGACCCTGTTAAAGCAAGCCTCATAAAAGGGGAGTGTAATCTCATTAAGTGAGATGGGGGGGGTCATTGTGAGATGTAATCCCTCAGCTGGTGTGGGATTACACAACTCCTTGGTTTAACAGCTCTAGCCCAAAATATGCCCCCAGAGAAATAGAATGCCTAGAAAGGTCAAATCACTGGGATGCATTTTGGATTAGCAAATTAGCAATATATCTGCTTCCCATGACACATTGGCTTGTCTGTTCCAGTTAAATTGGTGCACCTTATTGATGGTAGCCATTCTATACATCCCATTTCTACGTGTCATTCTGGGAAGTACCTCTCACCTGTAGAGTGTAGTTTGCCTTTTCATTGATCAGCTGGGAGATGAATTTAGCTGTGTGCTGGAAATGGACTTTTTCTGGTGAGAGAAAAGGAGACCAACACATACCATCTTATTGTTAAAAACACAAAGCATTTTGTTGGGCTAGAAAGGTTTTCAAGGATCTCATACCATCTGCTGTTGGATGAACAATCAGAAACTTCTTGTCCAGGAACTGTGATGCCCTGTGTGCTAGATTTGCCATCTGTGGAGAAATGACATAGATATTATATTTTATGATACACAGTATTACACTGATGTTATATTACAAGCCAATAGAAAAAACACAGCTCATACATGACGTTCAAGTGAAGGCTGAATAAAGAAGGCATACCGCATATGCTCTTGGGTCAGGCTTGGGCATTCCCAGGTATCTCTCTGAAAAAGCTGATGCTGGAAGAGAGGTTGTCAAAAGGAATCAATTCATTAGATCCTATCAAGGGACGTAGTTGTTTCAAATAAGGTGGGGAAACGCTAGTGCTAATAACCCTCATTTAGCATGATATACCTCATATATATACACACACATACCTCTTGTTATACCTCAATACAGCAGAAAATACTACAGATGATGTTATGTGCAGCTGTAGTTTACGATGAGTATTCATTCTTGTCAGGTGAGCTCTCAAACACATCCATCTTTTCAGATACAAACCATAGTCTGAGATGAACAGAGTCATAATCCCACACACCTGCTTCTGCTGTCATTCACACTTCCCTCCCAAGTATCACTGCTCTCTCTCTCACATCTGTCTGGCACCGTAGTGTTGGTGTGGGAGGGGTCTCTGCTCCATCATGTTGATAAGAAGCATTTACACACACACACACCTTACCGTATAGGTCAAAGTCCGTGATGGGTGAGAGGGCTGCACCACATTTCACCGGGGAATCCTCGGCGCTGAGTAACAGGCTGGTCACGTAGCCTCCATAAACCTGAGACAGACAGACAGACAGAAAGCAGAAATCCTATATCAACACAAGGCTACTCTAACTGCTGCCTACAGACAGATACCCATTTCAAGCTCAGTTTAAAGATTGAGTTTGGAGACCCAAGAGCAGTAGATCATTAGCCTGGTCACAGATCTGTTTGTGCTGTCTTGCCAACTCCTATGGTCATTGTCATGCTATTCAACACATTGAGCACAAACAGATCTGGGACCAGGCTAGTTGACAATGCCCCTGATAATGAATAATATGAAATATCCCATGTCCATTACTGCAAGTTGCAGCTTCCTCCATAATGTATGTTCCCTATTATGGATGATCAGTTCCGAATAATATTTGGCCTTCTGGACTCTCTAATACATCAGCAGCCAGTAGGAGGACTTGGCCAGAGGCAACAGAATTAAGCTTCTCTTCATGAACATCCTCTCAGAGGTGTCAGAATCTATTAAAAATATATCTATTTGGTCCAAAGGTAAATGTTGAGCTCGCAGCACACATCTGATCTGTCTTTGTCCTATTTATTTTCAACACACAATTCCAGCACTGCAGTACATAAGAAAAACACATAGGGTAGGAATAAACACTGTAGCTGCCATTGACTTGCACTTCAGTTGAAGAGTGTAGCTAGCAATCTTAATATGATACTCAATATGTTGATATGAACGAGCAAGATTCAAGAGCCTCCCTAATGATTTCTATACTTAAAACAAGGGTGGTTATTTAGCACATCAGAGTTGGCAGATAGATACTGAACAATACAAGGGGTTCAAGGGAACATTATCCAATTCAGATGTAACATGCAACCAATTAACCTCATAATTATCAGGAGAAAAAGTATCTTACTTTGCCAAAAGCTCCAATCCTGGTCTTGTCAACGTAGGGCTCTTTAGATATTATACTGAAATGCAAGAAATTAGATTTGGATTACTTCATCTCAGAATGAAGACTTCCCGATCCTGAGTACTCCTTCCAAGTGTTTCTGCTCAGTTATTTTGCTAGCTGTCCATGTCATAGCTCGTTAGCACCCGGCTGTAATATAGAAAGGAGAAAATCCTGATTTGGCGAGGTACAGGCCGGCGGAACATAACACTCATTTAGCCCCACACTTTATAGCCTCAGCTGCCTAAACGTTAGTTACCTAAGAGTGTGTGAATAAATTATTTTTTCTTTACACATGTCAAATCACTACACATTTCTAGACCTCTGCCGATTGGCTGCTCTTCAGTTCATATGACAGTGTTAGTGCAGTCTGTCTTGTGACAGAGAAGTCCAAGGCCTCACACTTCCCATCATGGATTTAACAATGGTGGAAACTGCCTCCAGCAATTATTACACCAATCCAATGCTTTTAAATCCATGACTGCAAGTGCACCACTTAGGAGAAGGGTGGAGAATCGGGACGCAGTTGAAGGTACCTACCTGAGGGCCTCCAGCTGGTCCCTCTCCTCGAACACACCCAGCTTCCTCTGGACGCGGTGCAGCAGGTTGGTCCCCTGGAAGCCGCTGCCCCGCCCGTCGAAGCGTACCACCATGACCCCGAAGCTGCTCACCAGCACCGTGGCCCAGTCCATTTGGAACAGCTCTGATACCATCTGACCACCGGGGGTGCCGTCACTGGTGACGAGGGAAGGCGGCATGTTTAGTCCTTATTAACCCATCATTCTCACTCACTCACTCTCTCTCTCTCCCTAAAATAAATAACTACACATGCACACACACACCTCTCACGGTCGCTTTTAAACTGGAGGTGTGTCCTCATACAGCAGATATAGAGAAAAGGACACATTGTCTTTATAGTAGTGCCACTTCATCCAGAGGTGAGCCAGGGTGAAAAGACTAGAGACAGGGACTGAAGAATCTAGTCTCGTGTGTGTTTCACCAACCTGCAGGCAAGGGCATGGAGTGAGATGGTATGATAGTGGAGGAAAGGAGAGGAGGGTTAATTAAAGGGGGAATGGAGACCTTTTCATTGGCAGCGTAATTACTGGTAGTGCGAAGGAGAGAGAGTTGCCACATCTCTGCCTTAGATGAATAGCCCTGATTAAAGCACTGAGTCGGAGGGTGATTATCTCTCCTGATGAGGCAACTTGTCCGTGGCACAGAGGAGGTGAAGACCTCTGTGTCAACAGCTGATGAGAAACTGTGGAGATGGATAGCTAGCTTTTATACTAGAGCAGTTGTGTGTGTGTGCGTGTGTGTGTGTGTGTACTCACACGAGGAGGAGCAGAGGATAGGGAGATGAGTCCACAAAGCTGGCAGGTTTGAGGATCTGCATCGTTAGTGCTACACAACAAGAGAAAGTGATCAGTATGTGTCACGCCCTGATCTGTTTCACCTGTCCTTGTGCTTGTCTCCATCCCCCTCCAGGTGTCGCCCATCTTCCCCATTATCCCCTGTGTATTTATACCTGTGTTTTCTGTCTGTTGCCAGTTTGTCTTGTTTGTTCAAGCCTACCAGCGTTTTGTCTCAGCGCCTGGTTTTCCCTAGTCTCTCTTTTTCTCGTCCTCCTGGTTTTTTACCTTTGCCTGTCCTGACCCTGTACCCGCCTGCCTGACATCCTGTACCTTGACCTCTGCTCTGGATTATGGACCCCTGCCTGCCTTGACCTGTCGTTTTCCTGCCCTGTGGTTACAATAAACATTGTTACTTCACACAGTCTGCACTTGGGTCTCATCTTGATTCCTGATAGTATGTGTAATGATATGATTATACTTCCACTACACAATTCTCATTTGTTCTTCAGCTTCATTATCTGTTCATCTGAACAAAGCAGACTTTAAAAGACAGCTCTGCTGTTGAAATCTCCCTTAGCGTTAGACTGGAACATAACGTACTGTAATCCTCCATGGTGATCTCCTTGTATTCCACGTGGGGCATCTGCATGGAGTCCAGCCTAATCCTCAGATTCTCATTGGTCTCCAGGTCAAACACCTCTGCAGTGACAAACATCATGGCCTTAGTCTATGGCTGAGGTTGCTATGGCTACCATGGTCTAAGGGCACGTACTGTAGGTGTTCAAAGGGTGTTGTGGAAGAATGTTGGTCTGGAAGTTGTGATGAAGCCATGCTTACAACAAGAGACATAACAGAAGAGGATAGAGGGAAATGACCAGAATGCAGAGACATCCCTCCCTCCCTGCACTGACACACCGTGATAAAGACAGAACAGCAATGTAGGCTGTAAATATCAATGAAGACTTCAGAATGGCTGGCTACAGAGAGACAAGCCTTAAAGAGGCTTATCTTGGCATGCTGAGACTGAGATTGGACTAGTAACAAAATGAGTGGGTGTTTTGGTCGGGGAGAGAGTTCTCTCCTGACTGTCTGACTGGTTGTAAGAGGTATTTCTCTTTGACCTTGTCTGTGTGTGTGTTCGCTGCAGAGTACACAACACAGAACATGCATCCAGGTTGTTATTCCCCCCACAACAGCACATACATTTCAGAATAACTTTAAGGGCTCCAGTTAGAAAGCAGAGTTCCTGCCAAAAGTACCTTTAGTTTTCTCCCTTGGCCTCTAAACTGAAATATATGCTGTAAAATATGACTGCAGAGTAGGCTATCTAGTCCCCTTTGTACACATAGTTGTGGCTATTCTTCCAAGAATACATGCTGTAACCAGCAGTAAACAAACACGGTATAGTCTTTCATTACAGTGGGAAGGTCATGTTGTTATGAGGACATCCATCCAGCTAGGTAATGTAATCAGTATGGCTGCCAACACACTGGGCAAAGGCTGTAAACAGTGACTCAGCAGAAAGCAGAGGTGGCCTTGCTGTGCTGTCAAAGTCTTCGTATGCTGTGCCTGTTTGATGAGGTCACACGGCTGTGGGTGGTCATTTTGTGAATCAGGAATGGAGGGGAGGGCATTAATTCTGTGGTCTGTAAACGCTCTGTAAACACAGAGATAGATACAGATGTTAATAAAGAACTGTATTTCCGGGGTGATGTTTATTCATGGAGAGGAGTGGATGTCCTACAGGTGTGTGTGTGTGTGTGTGTGTGTGTGTGTGTGTGTGTGTGTGTGTGTGTGCCGGATATTAACAATAGAGGAAAGAAAGAGGAAGATCATGCAGTGTGTGTATGTGTGGTGTGTGTATGTGTGGTGTGTGTTTGAGAGATAAACAGGGTGTGAATGTTTTCATCTGATGACCAATTTTTTATGTGAAAGAATCCAAACAGAATCCTAACTAGAATACTCACTCTGTCTGTCCTGTGTGCTGTACACGGCTACAAACGGGACATCAGGGCCTGGAGAAAGACCAAAACAAAAACAAAGACGACAAAAAAAAGACATCAGCATCAGGCATTTCTCTTGCATTGAAACCAAGATACGTGTCCATTAGTTTGTGGTGGCACTACTCTGTCTCATCTCTGTCTGGGTTTATGAGTACATTCTGTGGCTCCTTCTTATGTACAAATGACTGCATGGTTCAAAATGTATCCACACTGTCCACAGTTGTAGGAAAAGCGAGAGAACGGGAAAGGGTTATTTAATTATCCATTTCTATCTAGACTTGCAAAAAGACTTGCATAAAAATCAGAATCTAATCATTTGAACTCAATATCAAGGTGCCATTTAAAATGGCATCTTGACGATAGAAGACTGAGACACAATATAGTCCAGCCTCAAAGTTAATTTTTTCTTTCAAAACCCCAAACCCATGGTTTAAGCCATTGGAGAAGTTCAGACACAACATCAAAACATAATTGATTAAAGTCAGAAAGCCTGACATTATCTGCTTGCAGAGAACAGACTCAAGCCTCTACAAATAATGTTTTACTTCACATGTTTTCTACAAGCACAAAATATGCAGTCCAGACCTCCTTGTTATCATTAGCTTATTCAATTAATTGAACACAACCCAAATCATTTCTGCAGTGTTCAGGAGCTGGCTTCCAAACAAACAAGCCCTGTAGAAAGAAACACTCTCTCTCTGTCTCCTAAAACACAGTGGTGCACTAGGAAGGGACACATAATAAAATGATAGATGCACTTAGCAAATTGTGAACATTCTAGAAACAAACATTTGGGGCTCCGAGTCTGCAAAGTAGGCCAGGCAATCTCTCACAGAGCTGTAATCATATCACAATCCCGTCAAATAAATGAAAGCGGGCAAGAGGCAGTAGGGGAGTGAGGGATTAAAAGTGAATGAGGTAGAGACAGGTTCAGTAAACACGGCTGTCCTGTGTGGTTCCAGGGAGTTCAGTGAGAGGATGACAATCTTTGGGATGCTGCTATTGGACCCATAGCCACATGTTGAAATAATGCAGGAGTTCTGGTAGAGGCATTGTAGAGGTTTAAATACACTGCACAAATTATTGAGTTTGTGACCAAATATCATCCGTCACCAACACATGCATTGAATTCTTTGTGTCTTTATTAGTGCGTCTCTCAGAAAGAAGTGAGAGGCCAAAGGTTCACTTGGGGAGAGACAGACAAACCAACCCATGGACAGACTGACTCCCACCTTTGCAGCTGAGGAGGAAGAGGCTCATGTTGTGGCTGAAGGAGCCTTTGACGTAGCCACAGCTTTCGTAGAAGTCACAGGAGAGACAGCGTCTGTTGAAGGGGCCCACCGTGTCCGCACTACAAACACAACAAGAGGACACTCAGCCAATCCCATTTTTTGGGGGTCATTTAGCAGACACTCTTATCCAGAGCGACTTACAGGAGCAATTACAGTTAAGTGCCTTGCTCAAGGGCACATGGACAGATTTTTCACCTAGTCAGCTTGGGATTTGAACCAGTGAACCTTCGGTTACTGGCCCAATGCACTTAACCGCTGGGCTTACCTGTAACCCACTTGTAACCAAGTGGGTGGTGGGCAACAGAGCTAGGCACAACAGAAGAGAACAGCATTACGGACAGTTATTTTTCAGAGCTATGTATGTGTTACCTGTAGAGGTGCCTTCGCTTCGGATCATCCTCAGTACTCAAGAAGTATCTGCAAGATACATAATAAACATTTCAAGTTGGACGTGCAGTACCAGTTAAAAGTTTGGACGCACCTACTCATTCCAGGGTTTTTCTTAATTTATTTATTTATTTATTTTTATTTTTATTTTATTAATTTTATCCCCTTTTTCTCCCCAATTTTCGTGGTATCCAATCGCTAGTAATTACTATCTTGTCTCATCGCTACAACTCCCGTACGGGCTCGGGAGAGACGAAGGTCGAAAGCCATGCGTCCTCCGAAGCACAACCCAACCAAGCCGCACTGCTTCTTAACACAGCGCGCCTCCAACCCGGAAGCCAGCCGCACCAATGTGTCGGAGGAAACACCGTGCACCCGCCCCCCTCGGTTAGCGCTTACTGCGCCCGGCCAGCCACAGGAGTCGCTGGAGCGCGATGAGACAAGGATATCCCTACCGGCCAAACCCTCCCTAACCCGGACGACGCTAAGCCAATTGTGCGTCGCCCCACGGACCTCCCGGTCGTGGCCGGCTGCGACAGAGCCTGGGCACGAACCCAGAGACTCTGGTGGCGCAGCTACCACTGCGCCACCCGGGAGGCCGAATTTTTTAAACTATTTTGTACATTGTAAAATAATAGTGATGACATCAAAACCATGAAATAACATGTTAAACAAATCAAAATATATTTTATATTTGAGATTCTTCAAAGTAGCCACATTTTTCCTTGATGACAGCTTTGCACACTTTTGACATTCTCTCAACCAGCTTCTTGAGGTAGTCACCTGGAATGCATTTCAATTAACAGGTGTGCCTTGTTAAAAGTCAATTTGTGGAATTTCTTTCTTAATGCGTTGGAGCCAATCAGTGTTGTGACAAGGTAGGGGTGGTATACAGAAGATGGCCCTATTTGGTAAAAAACCAAGTCTATATTATGGCAAGAACAGCTCAAATAAGCAAAGAGAAACGATAGTCCATCATTATTTTAAGACATGACAGACAGTCAATCCGGAAAATTTCAAGAACTTTTAAACTTTCTTCAAGTGCAGTCACAACAACCATCAAGAGCTATGATGAAACTGGCTCTCATGAGGACCGCCACAGGAAAGGAAGAACCAGTGTTACCTCTGCTGCAGAGGATAAGTTCATTAGAGTTACCAGCCTCAGAAATTGCAGCCCAAATAAATGCTTCACAGAGTTCAAGTAACAGACACATCTCAACATCAATTGTTCAGAGGAGACTGTTAGAATCAGGCCTTCATAGTCGAATTGCTGCAAAGAAACCACTACTAAAGGACACCAATAATAAGAAGAGACTTGCTAGGTCAAGAAACACAAGCAAAGGACATTAGACCAGGGGAAATCTGTCCTTTGGTCTGAGTCCAAATTTGAGATTTTTGGTTCCAACCGCCGTGTCTTTGTGAGACGCAGAGTAGGTGAACGGATGATCTCCGCATGTGTGGTTCCCACCATGAAGCATGGAGGAGGTGTGATGGTGTGGGGGCGCTTTGCTGGTGACACTGTCAGTGATTTATTTAGAATTCAAGGCACACTTAACCAGCATGGCTACCACAGCATTCTGCAGCGATACGCCATCCCATCTGGTTTGCGCTTAGTGGGACCATACTTTTTTTTCATTAGGACAATGACCCAACACACCTCCAGTCTGTGTAAGGGCTATTTGACCAAGAAGGAGAGTGATGGAGTGCTGCATCAGATGATCTGGCCTCCACAATCACCGACAACCCAATTGAAATGGTTTGGAATGAGTTGGACTGCAGAGTGAAGGAAAAGCAGCCAACAAGTGCTCAGCTCCTTCAAGACTGTTGGAAAAGCATTCCTCATGAAGCTGGTTGAGAGAATGCCAAGAGTGTGCAAAGCTGTCATCAAGGCAAAGGGTGGCTACTTTAAAGAATCTCAAATATAAAATATATTTAGATTTTAACACATTTTTGGTTACTACATGATTCCATATGTGTTATTTCATAGTTTTGATGTCATCACTATTCTTTTACGATGTAGAAAATAGTCAAAATAAAGAAAAACCCTTGAATGAGTAGTTGTGTCCAAACTCTTTACTGGTACTGTATGTTCAACTAATAAATAATATAACAAATGCATGGGTGCACGCAACATTACATCACTGAAACATTGCAGTAGTCACAAAATGTAAGGAGTCTATGAAGTGAGATTGAGAGTAGGTTAGTGTAAAGATTCCAGCAGTACAGTTGAACAGAAACATGTCGGCTCGGGGAGGTATAAGCAGCTAGAGTGCAGACAGTTCCAACAGTAGCATAGACTTGCCACTCGAAGGGATGTAACATACATGAAATAAGATGTCAGAGAGATGCAGAGGCTTTGCATTTTTTTTGTTACTAAAGTAGGCCAGGAACAAATCTGACAGAAACAAGTTCACGCCTCAAAGTAACTTTTGTAGGTGAGCTGTAGCTGAGCTAGCTTTGGTTACAGAGAGAGAGAGGAGAGAGGGGGGAGTGGAGAGAGTTGGGGAGGGGGGAGAGGAGAGGGGGAGGGGTGAGAGAGAGGAAGAGAAAGGGTGGGGAGAGAGAGAAAGACCTGACCACTGTGACTGACCCAAACTTAAGGAAAGCTTTGACTATGTACAGACTCAGTCAGCATAGCCTTGCTATTGAGAAAGGCCGCCGTAGGCAGACCTGGCTCTCAAGAGAAGACAGGCTATGTGCACACTGCCCACATAATGAGGTGGAAACTGAGCTGCACTTCCTAACCTCCTGCCAAATTTATGACCATATTAGAGACACATATTTACCCTCAGATTACACAGATCCACAAAGAATTTGAAAACAAACCCGATTTTGATAAACTCCCATATCTACTTGGTGAAATACCACAGTATGCCATCACAGCAGCAACGTTTGTGACCTGCTGCCACAAGAAAAGGGCAACCATTGTAAATACAACCCATATTTATGTGTAGTTATTTTCCCTTCTGTACTTTAATCATTTGCACATTGTTACAACACTGTATATATTAATAATATGACATTTGTAATGTCTTTATTCTTTTGGAACTTCTGTGAGTGTAATGTTTACTGTTCATTTTTATTGTTTATTTCACTTTTGTATATTATCTACTTCACTTGTTTTGGCAATGTTAACATATGTTTCCCATGCCAATAAAGCCCCTTGAATTGAATTGAGAGAGAGAAAGATAGGGAGTGGGGGGAGAGAGTGAGGGAAAGGGGGAGAGAGAGAGGGAGGGGAGAGAGAGGGGGAGGGGGGAGATAGAAGGGGAGGGGTAGAGAGAATGGGAGGGGTAGAGAGAAGGGGAGTGCGGAGGGGTAGAGAGAAGGGGAGTGCGGAGGGGTAGAGAGAAGGGGGAGGGGAGAGAGAAAGAGAGCGAGGAAGGGGTGAGGAAGCGAGAGGTGGGTGAGAGAGAGAGGGAGAGAGAGAGGAGGGGAGAGAGAGGGGGGGAGAGGGGGGGGGGGGGGGAGCGATAGGGGGAGAGGGGGGAGATAGTGGGAGAGAAAGGGGGAGGGGGAGAGATGGGGAGAGGAGAGATATAGGGGGAGAGAGAGGGTGGGGGGGTAGAGAGAGAGAGAGGTGGGAGGGAAGAGAGAGAGAGAGAGGTGGGAGGGAAGAGAGAGAGGGTGGGGGAGAGAGAGAAAGAGGGGAGAGGAAGCGAAGGGGGGAGGAAACGAGAGGGGGTGAGAGAAATAGGGAGAGACAGGGAGAGAGAGAGAGAGATGGGGAGAGATGGGGGAGAGAGAGGGGGAGAGAGAGAGAGAAAGAGAAAGAGAGAGAGAGAGAGAGAGAGAGAGAGAGAGAGAGAGAGAGAGAGAGAGAGGGGAGAGAGAGGGGTTTGTTGAATTGTTTGTTTTAGGTTTTGTGGGTGGGTGTTTGTTTCATAATTACAGCATAAATGTGTGTATACTACATGTGAGTGCATTATATGTGTGTGTGTGTGTGGCCCAGCTGGGTCAGGGAGCTCACATTAGCTGGCTGTCCTCGTTGTAGGCTAGGACCTGGGTGACATCCCAGTCTCCAGACGTGATCGACTGCAGCGTGTCTGTGCTGGTGTTGGGCTGGAAAGGGAGGGGAGAGGGACGGGGAGAGAGAGGGAAGGGGAGAGAGAGAAGGAGAGGGAGTGGGAGAGGGACCGAGAGAAGGAGAGGGAGGGGGAAAGGGGGGAAATGGAGAGGGAAGGGGAGAGGGAGAGAGAGGGAGTGAGAGGAAAGGGAGATACATATACTGCATGTTAAAAATCACTGGACTCAATGTCTTCTTGTCACATTAGGAGTGCACACTTAGTTGAACTGACTTCTGTGCTACTTGTGATGGAAGATATTATGGAAGTGTCTGTTGTCTATGCTATGCTGTAGGCAGCAATTCTAGTGTATGGAAGCCCTCGTGCAGAACACAGAAGAGAGCGTGTAGAAGGGGAGTATACAGTACCTGTGTGATGGACATGGAGATGTGGAAGAACTTGCCCCTGCCTCCCTGTGGGATGGCTCTGGTGAAGAACAACTTCAGACCATCTTTGGAGAACAGCGGCTCCTCATTCTGCACACCAGTCATATAACACACATAGAAAACACAAACTCAGCAGAAAAAAAACATTCCTTTTTCAGGACCCTGTCTTTCAAAGTTAATTTGTAAAGATCCAAATAACTTCACAGATCTTCATTGTAAAGGGTTTAAACAGTTTCTCATGCTTGTTCAATGAACCATAAACAATTAATGAACATGCACCTGTGGAACGGTCGTTAAGACACTAACAACTTACAGACGGTAGGCAATTAAGGTCACAGTTATGAAAACATAGGACACTAAAGAGGCCTTTCTACTGACTCTGAAAAACACCAAAATAAAGATGCCCAGGGCCCCTGATCATCTGCATGAATGTGCCTTAGGCATGTTGCAAGGAGGCATGAGGACTGCAGATGTGGCCAGGTTAATAAATTGCAATGTCCATACTGTGAGACGCCTAAGACAGCGCTACAGGGAGACAGGACGGACAGCCCTCGCAGTGGCAGACCACGTGTAACAACAGCTGCACAGGATCAGTACATCCGAACATCACACCTGCGGGACAGGTACAGGATGGCAACAACATCTGCCCGAGTTACACCAGGAACGCACAATCCCTCCATCAGTGCTCAGACTGTCCGCAATAGGCTGAGAGAGGCTGGACTGAGGGCTTGTAGGCCTGTTGTAAGGCAGGTCCTCATCAGACATCACTGGCAACAACGTCGCCTATGGGCACAAACCCACCGTCGCTGGACCAGACAGGACTGGCAAAAAGTGCTCTTCACTGATGAGTCGCAGTTTTGTCTCACCAGGGGTGATGGTCGAATCCACGTTTATCGTCGAAGGAATGAGCGTTACACCGAGGCCTGTACTCTGGAGTGGGATCGATTTGGAGGTGGAGGGTTCGTCATGGTCTGGGGTGGTGTCACAGCATCATCGGACTGAGCTTGTTGTCATTGCAGGTATCCTCCTCCCTCATGTGGTACCCTTCCTGCAGGCTCATCTTAACATGACCTTCCAGCATGACAATGCCACCAGCTTTACTGCTCGTTCTGTGCGTGATTTCCTGCAATTCAGGAATGTCAGTGTTCTGCCATAGCCATCGAAGAGCCCGGATCGCAATCGCATTTAGAACGTCTGGCACCTGTTGGATCGGAGGGTGAGGGCTAGGGCCATTCCCCCCAGAAATGTCCGGGAACTTACAGGTGCCTTGGTGGAAGAGTGGGATAACATCTCACAGCAAGAACTGACAAATCTGGTGCAGTCCATGAGGAGGAGATGCACTGCAGTACTTAATGCAGCTGGTGGCCACACCAGATACTGACTGTTACTTTTGATTTTGAACCCCCCTTTGTTCAGGGACACATTATTCAATTTCTGTTAGTCACATGCCTGTGGAACTTGTTCAGTTTATGTCTCAGTTGTTGAATCTTATGTTCATACAAATATTTACACATGTTAAGTTTGCTGAAAATAAACGCAGTTGACGGTGAGAGGACATTTCTTCTTTTGCTGAGATTATATATACACATATATAAACATATTTGTAACATATCTAGAAATGATGGAGTGGCATTCCACTTTGCAGCACTGCTAAAAAGATGTAGACACAGCGATATGACGTGGATGCAGAAAGTAAACAGCATAGTGGGTCAATTTTCTCAACAACTAAGACTGTTGAAGAGTGAGGCTCAACTTCTCCACTGTTTTGGTTCCGTGGCTACCGTGCTGTGAAGAGCATGAAGCGAACTCGTGGCCATGCAAAGATACTGTGTGTGACTGTGTGAGAGTGTCTTGCATCTCGCTCATCTCAATATGTGCGGTGCTCCTTGTTGTGACATCATTTCGCTGAGTCTACCTTTAAGAGCACTAAGACATTGTTTGTACTTGAATCTGGTTGGTTTCTTACCTGTCTGTGTAGCCAACTTTCGCTCTCGTCCTCGTGTTTCTAAACAGACAATTTGAAAGAAAAGTCAATGAAAAGCAGAAGAAAAGTGAATGAAGTGGGCTGAAAAACAGACGCACAGACACACACCTTGGTGCAGACGCCAGTGGTGGCCTGACACAGAGTCAGCATGGATATGTTCTGGGCTCTGTTTAACCAGTTCACTGCCAGTTTGGTGGTAGTCGCCCATTTCACCATGGTGACATAGAACTCTCTGTCCAACACAAAACGAAACAAGAGTGTTATTGTGACTATGCATTTATTCATGCAAATACAAAATCTAGAATAAAGGACTAGGAATGTCTACTGACATATTGCATGTGTAACAGAGCTCATCCCTTTGAAAGCCATAAGGGTATATAACCATGTTATATATAGTAGTACTAGCAGTAGTGGGGAGGCAGGTAGCCTAGCGGTTAAGCGTGTTGGGCCAGTAAACCGAAAGGTCACTGGTTCACTGGTGTTGTGTGTTGTGTGTTGTGTGTGTTGTGCTGTGTGTGGGGGGGGGGGGGGGGGGGGGGGTGTACCCCATCCTCTGGTCCTCAGGCCTCCTCATCTCCATGGTGTGCAGGGGCCCATTCAGGTTGACCACATACAGAGAGATGACTGGGTTCTCCTCCCCAGCCTGCATGGGGGAAAAGAGGACAGAGAGACTATATGAGTTCAAATTCCATCAATAAAATAACTGTTCTTATTGGACATTTTAAGCGCATCTACCTCAGGAAGAACAGCCTGTAGACAGAATTAACTCCATGCTGGTATATTTTCCCAATTCCCAAGATAGTTTGTTTTACCTTTATATGTGTTTAATGATACAATTTACTGCAGTGTAGTGTTGCACAGTAGAGTGCATGTTTTCAGTCAGTACTAGGTTAGTAATCATACTGCTCTAACCTTAGTGTTGTGACGGGTCACGGCAACCATACAGGACCAATTGCTTCCAATTACCCTAGGCCACGCCCCTTCCCTCCACACCTGTTCCCACTCCCTAATCACCTCTCCTCACTCTGTTTCCCACAAAAGCAGCGTGCTCCTCTCTATACACTAGTAATGGTTCATATTTGGTGATGGCACGGCGCACCCTTTTCGTTCCTTCCTTTGTGTGTGATATGAGAAAGCCACCACATCCTAAAACATTTTCCAAACTCGGTCCTGCCCCCCACCCCCCGGGTGCATGTTTTGTTTTTTGCCCCAGCATTACACAGCTGATTCAAATAACCAGCTCATCATCGAGGTTTGATTATTTGAATTCCATCCAACTCCTAACCCCCTGTCGTGTCTTTGGCATCATTAAAACTGAAGACTTATCTTTATAAAAAATTCTCTGTAATTATTATTACGTGATTAAACTACTTAATCATGTAACTGTAATTAACTAGGAAGTCGAGGCACCAAGGAAAATATTCAGATTACAAAGTTATAATTTTCAGATATTTTAATATCTGATCACTTAGTCTTCTGATTAATGAATTATTATTTACCTCACGTTAGTCTCATTCCAAACATTGTAAATTGTTGGTTATCTGCACGAAGCCAGTCTTCACTATGAGTCATCCATACATCAACTGTCATTTATTTACTAACTAAGTAATTCACAGAAATGCATCACACAAACAAACAAAATAGATAAGTTTACAAAGAAATGATAGGGGGATGTGCCCTAGTGGGCTAAACCGGTATGGCGGCTTGTTTTACAGAGTGATAATTATAACAATTGAAATGCTAATCCTTTGCACATGAACGCTCACTCATTCGGGAACAATCGCAATCAATATATATATTTACGCTCAGTGTGTCGTCGGGATCTCTGTTGAAAAGTTTGTTTCTGTTGGAGAGTCTGTCCGCCCTCTCTCTGTCGTGGTTAGAATGGATAGTTCAGAGTGTCATTCATTCATGTCCTTATAGGATAGATGTTTCGGCAGTTGTCGGTCTTCGCATTCAATGATACCGAATTCCTAGCTGCAGACTAGTAATTAATATCAAAGACTTGTTCTTATTTTGTCGGTATCAATAGTCTAAGAGTTTAACCACGTGGTATAGTTAAAATATTCAGCCATCTACTCAAACCTTAGCTTATACTCAGGTTTATGGTCTCCGTGGCCCTCTCGTGGTAAGCTGGTCTGCAACCTTTAGCCATCTCGTAATTGAGGTAAGCTCGGTCTACTCTCAAACCTTGGCCCTCTCGTTATCGAGGTAAGCTGGTCTGGTGATAGAATACCCCAGTGGGGGTTTTATTCGGAAGAGCAGAAAAGGGCCTGTCTCAGGACGCCAGACCATAACTGTGCTCATGGGCGGTCCTCTGATTTAGTTAAACTCCAAAGGGAATTGGAGTTTCCTTCATTAACTTTTTAGGGATAGGGGGCAGCATTTTCACTTTGGATGATTAGCGTGCCCATAGTGAACTGCCTCCTACTCTGTCCCAGATGCTAATATATGCATATTATTAATACTATTGGATAGAAAACACTCTGAAGTTTCTAAAACTGTTTGAATGATATCTGTGAGTATAACATAACTCATATGGCAGGCAAAAACCCGAGAAAAAATCAGTGGGAATTCTGAGGCTGGTCGATTTTCAACTCATCGCCTATTGAAATCCCAGTGGGATATGGATCTGTTTGCACAATGTAAACTGAGATGTTTGGATATAAATATGCACATTATCGAACAAAACATACATGTATTGTGTAACATGATGTCCTATGAGTGTCCTCTGATGAAGATCATCAAAGGTTAGTGATTCATTTTATCTCTATTTCTGCTTTTTGTGACTCCTATCTTTGGCTGGGAAAATGGCTGTGTGTTTTTTGGACTTGGCGGTGATCTAACATAATCATATGTTGTGTTTTCGCTGTAAAGCATTTTTTTTTTTAAAAATCTGACACGATGGGTAGATTAACAAGATGTTTATCTTTCATTTGCTGTATTGGACTTGTTAATGTGTGAAAGTTACATATTTCAAAAAAATATTTTTGAATTTCCCGCGCTGCCTTTTCAGCGGAATGTTGTCGAGGGGTTCCGCTAGCGGAACGTGTGTCCTAGAAATGTTAAACAGTCCAAAATCACATTACACAATTTCACAAACAGTATCATCCTCACTCATTCATCTTATACAACAATTAGATGTAAGCCTCATATCTGAGGCTATTGTATAAACAGCGTTATGGTAATGTGGCCGTATTGTCTCCCATGAGTTTCAGAAAATTGTACCAAACGGACCAGTTCGTAGCTGGATTCTTCACCGATCTTTTATACCTTCTCCAGAACATAAATGTTGTTCGGTTCTCCAGTTCTGTGAGGTGGAAGAAATTCCTTTGTTCTCTCTATGAACTCACTCTCTCTCTATACTGTCTGGCCACGAGGCAGGATCTTCCCTAGGAATTTACGACCTCTCTGACCACAGCAGCCTGGTTGTAGGAGACAGAGAGAGATGGTGCCGAGGTAGGGTGCATAGAAAAGGGCTGGTGCAGAGGGAGGGGGTAGTGCTCGCTGTACCCAAAGAGGGCAATGACACCCCCATGTGCCTCTGTTGTTCACTGTGTATAATAAATACCCCTAACCCTGGACTCCTCATCTCCATCTCCTCATTGCATTCTGACCGATGCACCATGGTGACAGCAACAGTCCTGACCCTAACTTACAGTCAGCCCATTCATCCTAGCCCTAGTCCCTTTGTTCACTTAGAGTAGTGGGTTTCAGTCAGTACTAGGTTAGTAATTATACTGTTCTGACCTTAAAGGCGCTGCGTGGTCAATCCGACATCTGCATTGGCCGTACAGCATTTACTGCGATGCAGCCTCTGCAGAAGTTAGGGCTTTCATACTTCTTGCACTTAGCGGAGCAGAGCTATTGTGAAGGAAGTTGTCAAGGAAGTTAGTTTGTGTTTATACAGGACGTACTGTCCCCCACCTACCGTCAACCAATCATGTCAATGCGGAGCTACGTAGCTATTGTTACAAAATGTAAGAGGTGCATGGCAATGAGGTACGGAGCTTGATGTGAGCTCCAGAGGCTCCGCAATTTTGTCACACACTCCATACGAAGGCTCCGACCACATTTTCGGATCAAGCATAAATGGGCTTTTAGGGTAGTGGTTTTCAGTCAGTACTAGGTTAGTAATCATACTGTTCTAACCTTAGGGTAGTGGTACTCCCTCCCAGTAGGGTAAGTAGTTCCTGTGAACATGGGGATCTCCATCTTGGGCACCATGGTGTCGTTGATGGTGGCATATGCCAGCCGGGCACCGTCCGGAGACCACCAGTGGGCAATATGGGTCTGGAAGATCTCCTCTGGAAAATAATCGGAGAGAAATGTCCTTTCGTTTTCAGTAATAATGAAAATGATGAAACCCTTACAGAAATCTACTCTGTGTTTCAATGGAACCACATTTCAACACCCAGTGCAGACCTGCATCAGATACGTTGGTTATATTAAATACTGACCCAAACATCAATTGCAATGCAGAGTCAGTTTGGCTCAACGCTGTCATAACATCCATAAAATGAGGAGTACTGTATGTTCCGGCAATAAATCAAAACACTGCTTTTAATCTCACAAGCGAGGAACATCGACCAATCGAGAGCCATACCAGGAAAGGGAACAGGAAAAGTAATTTCCCAGTCAGGTGCAACAGTGTACTGTGTTGTATTCAGGGAAATTGGAGTGTGTTTGTTTGTGTGTAACCCCTTTTCTGCTGCTGAGGCACACAGAAAGAATGCTGTTGGAACTTGGCTTACTTAATCAAAAACCTGAGACCTCTGTGCGTCCCTACAGAGCCTGTGTGTGTTTGAAATTGTGCAGGTTGATATGAACAACAGGACACACACTAATATCCCAGAGGGGGCTCTATTGATATGCAGTTCCAGGTGAAGACACACACACACACGGGCACGCCCACGTGCAGAAAAACACTAAATGTATGTATGTAATCTTTTCCGCATCTATCCCCACCCAGCTGATAAAGTGTGTGTGTGTGTGTGTGTGTGTGTGTGTGTGTGTGTGTGTGTGTGTGCATGTGCATTAATTGCATTTAGCTTGAGGAGGAAATTCGTTGTCTGACACAGCGCTACATCTCCTGTGTGTATGTGTATCCTTGCATCCTTCAGTGTCCATCTATCCAAAACCTTCTTGATGTAATGTGATTTGTGGATTAAAATAAAGTATTTCAAATGTGTGTGTGTGAACCCACCTTTGTTTCCATGTCCTTTGAGAGCTGTTTCTATCTCCCTAGCTATGATTACCCAGGTGAGAAGTGTCACACTCCTCCATTCTCCCTGGTTCACAGACTCGCTGTTCTGACTCTAAATTATTCACTGCCTAACACAGATATGACTTATGCATGAGCCGCCCTGTTACTGAGGCAGGTGGGCAATAGAAGTTAATGAATGTAATGTGACAGAATCAGGTGGGCCAAACTAATGAGGAGAAGGAAGGACATATCTTTCTTCACCGGGACACAATTCAACAACCAGTAACTGATCAAAAGTAATATGCTATGATAAGAGTAGTGCTTCCTGTGTTGAGACATTTTGACAAAGACAAGGTGTGATAGGACTTGGTGAGATTCAGAGGAATGTCAATTGAGGCAAAGAACACATGGTGCAATATGAGTCCCGTCCAATAGGGGGCAGTGGTGATACGTATTAGAACTAAGCCCCACTGGTAGATGACAGTTGAAGCATGAGAAATTCAACTGAACTGCCTGCTTACAGAGAGCATAGATAGGATAACACCCCCCCCCCCCCCCCCCCCCCCCACACACACACACAGTTGTTTACTGCTATATTTTTCAGAAAATAATAATACCACCGTAAACAAATACAAACAAAATCGTCTCAGTGTGCAAAAAGTGCAATACCAGCCAAAACTCCAGGGGCCATACACACACAGCTCCTATCAAGAGTGCCAGACACTGCTCTGGTTCTATACCTGGGCCACAACATATTTCAGGATGTTGTCTGCTCCAGTACTGGTTCTATCCCTGGGCCACATCATATTTCAGGATGTTGTCTGCTGCAGTACTGGTTCTATACCTGGGCCACATAATATTTCAGGATGTTGTCTGCTCCAGTACTGGTTCTATACCTGGGCCACATCATATTTCAGGATGTTGTCTGCTGCAGTACTGGTTCTATACCTGGGCCACAACATATTTCAGGATGTTGTCTGCTCCAGTACTGGTTCTATACCTGGGCCACATCATATTTCAGGATGTTGTCTGCTCCAGTACTGGTTCTATACCTGGGCCACAACATATTTCAGGATGTTGTCTGCTCCAGTACTGGTTCTATACCTGGGCCACAACATATTTCAGGATGTTGTCTGCTGCAGTACTGGTTCTATACCTGGGCCACATCATATTTCAGGATGTTGTCTGCTGCAGTACTGGTTCTATACCTGGGCCACATAATATTTCAGGATGTTGTCTGCTCCAGTACTGGTTCTATACCTGGGCCACATCATATTTCAGGATGTTGTCTGCTCCAGTACTGGTTCTATACCTGGGCCACATAATATTTCAGGATGTTGTCTGCTCCAGTACTGGTTCTATACCTGGGCCACATCATATTTCAGGATGTTGTCTGCTCCAGTACTGGTTCTATACCTGGGCCACATCATATTTCAGGATGTTGTCTGCTGCAGTACTGGTTCTATCCCTGGGCCACATCATATTTCAGGATGTTGTCTGCTGCAGTACTGGTTCTATACCTGGGCCACAACATATTTCAGGATGTTGTCTGCTCCAGTACTGGTTCTATACCTGGGCCACATCATATTTCAGGATGTTGTCTGCTCCAGTACTGGTTCTATCCCTGGGCCACATCATATTTCAGGATGTTGTCTGCTCCACCACATCAGTTAATCTGACAGACAGGCCACTGATGACAAAGCGTTCTATAATCGCCTTGGGTGTCTGTCTGACTCCCCTTATGCAAGACTGTCAGTGTACCACACACACAATGATAATCTCATCTGTTTTTTAGACGGTTACTACAAAATTAGACTGCAAGCGTGGCGTTTTTCCTCCAGGGAGATTTCCTCCCCATATCTGACACTGTGATTGACCATGCTGTCATCTGGTGCAGATCTAAACAGATGTTACACAACCTGGCAAGGTCTCTCTCCCCTTCACGGCTTATGTCACCACTAAACAAAAACACACACACACACACACACACACACACACACACACACACACACACACACACACACACACACACACACACACACACACACACACACACACACACAAACACACACGTTGAATGTGTTATTGCTGAAAGACCGCAGTCTGTCAAAGAGATCTCCATTGAGTGACATGATACGAGTGGTAGGTCTACGTTGTGGGGCAGGTCAAACTCAGCTTCAACTCCCTCCCATCCCATCAAAAGATTCATCTTCCTTAATAAATGATCAATGTAAATTGCCAGGCCCTCAGCGCTTCATAATTATGTGGCAGGGGTCAGACAGTGATTAAAGTTTCAATGGACTTAGACTAATATTGCTGTTGGAAGAGCTCCACTGCACAGCTTAAAATCTCAGTCAAACTAATCTGGGGGTAGGGGTGTGTCAACACACATACTGTAGAGGCTACATACACACTTTAACAGTTAACAAAGAGGTAGTGTAAAATACGAGAGCATACTTAGTGCAAGCAACCTTGCACTCACACACACAGGACCGTTGCACACAGATGCAGACATGACCGTCGCAATCACGCACGTGCAGAATTCAGCCTTCATACGGTAACATTTGTAATATTGTTGCCAGTTTACGATTACTCTTGGAACTCAGAATCACATCTAGCAGTGTTCTGGCAGTATGTCAGAGACACCTAGCGAAAGGTTGGCAGGTGCCGCCCCACCCATTGATGAGCACTACACCAGGCCCTAACTAAGAGACAGCCATCCAGGCCCTCACTGACACTCTCTTTCTCTCTCCGTGTTATTAAAAGCGAGAAGTCTTGGAGCAGAGAGCCAAACACACGGGGAGCGGAATAAATTAATTCATTAGTAAAGTTGAACACAGTGAGGCAGTCTGTTCCTCAAGGGATGAGGTAGAGGCACTGAGGTGGAGTCAGAGCTTGGATCGGTCGAGTCAAAACAAACAGGGAGACATCTGTATCAGAATGGAGAACAGACAGTGAAGATTAATTCTGCTGAATTAATGCTAATTTACCTATGTCGAACAGCCGCAGTGAGAACTCAGGGAAATTGGAGCAAATTGGGTACTTTTCCTGTTTTTAACTACATTTTGGTTGGGTAGCCTAGTAGTTAGAGCGTTGGACTAGTAACCGAAAGGTTGCAAGTTCGAATCCCCGAGCTGACAAGGTACAAATCTGTCGTTCTGCCCCTGAATAGGCAGTTAACCCACTGTTCCTAGGCCGTCATTGAAAATAAGAATTTGTTCTTAACTGACTTGCCTAGTTAAATAAAGGTAAAATTAAAATAAATAGTTTACTGCACCTATGAGTAGCCTTAATACCAGTTCTGTTGTGTTTAACATTTCAAGACAAGAATCATTTTGACGCAAGTGCCACATTCTCTGGGGACAACAATGCAACGGGACATACGCGCCATTAGACCACCACCAAGAACACCAATAATATTCACATCAGCCAATAAAAGTGTCATCTCACCTTCGTACAGCCAATCGCTGAGCCCATTGAAGATGACTCCCTCCTTGCCGGTGGAGACTAGGCGGATTGATCGGCTCTCCACCGTTGAACGGTAGTAGATGTTATTCTCAAAAATGAAAATCTAAGGGAAGAGGGAGATGAGAGAAAAAATTATGAAAAAACTGAGGTGATCAATATGGAAGGAAGAAAGGATGTGTGTTCTGCATGACTAAACTTGACCTGTAGGTTGATGGAAGGATGCTTTAACCAGATGAGGAATTTGAGCTCAAAAGGTTCTATCGAAATGTTTGATCCTCTCCTATTCACTGCAATACTTGAATCATGAACATTGTGCAGCAATATTGGCTTGTTTGACAAGCCACGATATAGCAGGCCTTGTTGAATACAATCAAAAACACATATCGCGTGTGTTGGAGTTCCCAGTCACCTGCCAACATGGCAGTCATGTTTACTACCTGCACAATCTAGTAAATAGCCTCAACTTACCCTTCTGCCTTCTCGCTATTGGATTATACTTTCATCATGTCACGGACATAATATTGTCTCCATATTACTGCATGTCTAAGTATTGATTGATAACGCTGGCTCAGGAGAGAGAAAGAGAGAGAAAGGACAGAGAAAGAAGGAGATCAAGAGAGAGAAAGAATGTACTGCATAATGAATCCTTTACCTCACCACATTGAACACCAATATTGTACATCAATAGAAGTCCTAATTGCAGATTGATCCTTTACTGGGCTACAGCATTGCCCTCCTCTCTGTCCACTGTTAGTAGTAGCATATTATAGTTCCTCTTCACACATTACAGATTCTCTACCCACAAAAAAAACTTTAAAACCTCTATCTGCCATATCAAATCAATGACGATAAAATATAATGCTCATGTTATTAAAGGCTCTTAACGGGTCAGTTTCAGTTGCAGAGCTCGTGGGGCTTATATTGAAATCAATAGAAGGTAACTAAGGATAGCTCAATAACTTTGGTCTTGAGCTTTCCGTTGGTTCACGTGTAATCTCTGTTACTGACATGGACTGAATCATGCTATGTAAACACAGTCTGAAAGATATTCTCTTTTAAATAAAGAAATACTTCAACAATAGTGGATGATAGGGTATGTTCCCTTTCCTTGCAGCAGTTAAGGCAATGCAATAGCATCACAATGCCCCCCCCCCCCCCCCCCCCCCCCCCCCCAAAAAAGAAGGTATAACCCAGTTCTTACCTTTCCTCTGCCTCATTTTGTGTCTTGACCTTGTGCTATCTTGCAGACAAAGGGAGGGGGGGGGGGGGGGGGGGGGCAATGTTCCTTATGTGGCTAGGTAGGCCAGGGGAACACAGGTGTGTTTGAATTCACCTCTGTGCAGATGGACTGAGGGCCCATCGAGCCCAGGGCAGAGAGTAACACGGTGAGCTTGGCCCACTTCTGAAGGAGGTAGAAACACTGCCCAAGTTACCTCCCATTAGGGCTGGGCGATATGGCCAAAATTTCATATCACGGTATTTGAAAAAAATTAGACGGTGTGACAGTATTTCATGTTTATGAATAATAAAAGTTCTAAATTTGCTATATGAGTAGTGCGTGACCTTAGGGTGGCAATACATACATTCTAAGTGATTTCAATTGGTCTTTCTCCATTATGATTGTTTTATACTGTTCAATTCAACCAAAAATAATTTTCAACATTTTCATCAATTTCTGCACTCATTTGAGATCATTTCCACACTGCCACGTAGGGCTACACAATATGGGCAAAAAAACTAGGCCTCATTTTTAACCAAATGTTGCAATTGCAATTTGACTTGCAATTTAGAGCAAAACACTTGGGTGAACTGTTGGAATCATTGGAAATAGAATGATTGTTTTAATTCTAGTTAGTATATAATAGTGGGCACTTTGAATACAGTGTTGTTTGACACGACAACAAATTAAAAGGCCAGGGAGGAGTTGTGACAGGGTAGGAACCAAAGTGTTGACAAGTGTTTCCTAGGGGACCCAATAATCTTTAGCTACATTGAATGTTTTCTCTTAGCTACTTCAAGTAGTTAACATATTCATGCTTCGCACTTTCCTCTTTGATTTAGAAGATACTGTTGCACAAACATGCTGATTTAGGTCTACACCATCGCTGGCGTTATCAGGCTGTATAGCTAATTACGTTTGCTCTAAATTTGTACATTTATTAGCTCGCTAGCTAGTGATCAGCGGCTAACAAGATTTAGGCCTAACTAGCTAAGAAAAGATAACCTAGCAGTTTGCAGATGTAAGAAACACAAACTAATAGTGTAACTATAGAACACTTTTGGATTTATATTAAGAAGCAAAGTAAAAACAGCATCATTGTCATCAACATTGTTGCATGTGCTGCATTAACCACAAGCATTTCGCTACACCCGCAATTTTTTTATTTTTTTTATTTCACCTTTATTTAACCAGGTAGGCTAGTTGAGAACAAGTTCTCATTTGCAACTGCGACCTGGCCAAGATAAAGCATAGCAGTGTGAACAGACAACAACACAGAGTTACACATGGAGTAAACAATAAACAAGTCAGTAACATGGTAGAAAAAAAGAGAATCTATATACAATGTGTGCAAAAGGCATGAGGAGGTAGGCAATAAATCGAATAATTACAATTTAGCAGATTAACACTGGAGTGATAAATCATCAGATGATCATGTGCAAGTAGAGATACTGGTGTGCAAAAGAGCAGAAAAGTAAATAAATAAAAGCAGTATGGGGGGTGAGGTAGGTAAATTGGGTGGGCTATATACCGATGGACTATGTACAGCTGCAGCGATCGGTTAGCTGCTCGGATAGCAGATGTTTAAAGTTGTTGAGGGAGATAAAAGTCTCCAACTTCAGAGATTTTATAACAACATTTGATTTGATTTGAGCCTGAACTCAAGTGTCCCGTGGTTGAGGAACAACAAAGGCGCTCCTTGAGTGATGGGGGCAGTGACAGTTCTGTGTGAAAAGCGGCATGGAAAGAGAGAGAGAGAGAGAGCGGAGAGAGATGACTCAAGTAGCGAAGTAAAGTATAAAAATGAACGTTACACACGGCGTATCCCATTTAACAAACCAAACATTCGTTATAAAAGATAAAGTGAAATCCCAAACCGGTCCGTGCATCAAATGTGGTATACCGCCCAGCCCTACCTCCCATATACACACACAGAGTCTGGGGAGATGTGTGATCATATTGTGGGCTGGTTGACAACTCTGGAGATTAGCCTCACAAAGAGAGAAAAGTAGGGCGAAGGAGGGGGAGAAAGAGCGAGGGAGGGAGGGAGAGGAAGGTAGAGAGCAAGCAAAGCTCAGCGTCTCAGTAGGGGATTCAACTCCAATTTAAAGGAAGAGGACCACTTACTGCTAAAGCTGGAGTTATATGAACAGTGTTCATCCACACAGACAGAGCTGCCTGTCCTCTGAACAATGTGTATTTAACCCGATTCTACTACTTTTCGACATGGGACAAGAAAGCTGTGTGTGTTTGTGTGTGTTAAAGAGAGGATCAAGAGGGGAGGGGCTTAAGAAATCAAAGAGAGGATCAAGAGGGGAGGGGCTTGAGAAGTGTGATAACAGATGGGCTGATATTAGTGTGTGTGTATGTGTGTGTGTGTGTGTGTGTGCGTGCGGGCGCATAATATACACACATGCGAGAGAGAGGAGAGAGGAGCGTTCACATATTATATGAACGCACGTCGGCAGACACCTTCCTCTCCCGCCCATGCATCCTACCGTTGACAACAAGCATCACAGCTCAGAGGGCAAGCATCTGTTGGTGGGAGGGGAGCTCCTTAATATGAAAGCGACTGTTGAAATCAGGGCTGTTTGATGATTAATACTGGGAGAGAGTGTGTGATATCAATCCAGTGACTTCACTAATTAATCCGCTGAGGAGATTACAGGTAATTAATTGCATTGTGCTGGAGGATGTAATCACTCACAGTCTGTCTGCTCCGAGAACCACTAGACTGATGCTTATTAATGTTCTCTCGGTGGCTAGACTGCCTGGTAGCTTGTGATAGTTTAACAGACATACATGGCCATAGGAAAGGTCATTGATACAGTGCATTCCTATTGTACACTCAGTTTAGAAATACATTATAACATGGTTTGCCAAATAGGAGTGACATTGGGGTATGGAGTATGGGTGAGACAGAGAGGGTGCTGCTGGGAGTTGTAGTTCTTACCAGCTGCTGGCCCGTGGGTCCCCAGCCTGCGTACTGCAGTTGGGCGTTCCGCACCTCTGGAGGGTTCAGGTTCCATGTCTCCCTGCAGCACAGAGGAGAGACCACATTCAGACTACACACACCCACACTACATACTTTTTATTTAACCTTTATTTAACAACACACACCTTTAACTGCCCCTCATTAAATGACTGAGCACCTTCTTTAAAAATAACATCTTACTTAGTGGATCCTCAAACCACAGCATTATAAAAAAAACTCTAGTGAACCACACCAGCAGCCTGCTCTGCTCCTGCCCAGATATACCAGTGTCGTACAGATTAGCCCAAGAGGTTTACGAGCACCTATAAATACTGGTGCTTTATATATCACTGCCACTTTCTGTTCATTTAGAAAAGTGCTGTGTGCTGCAGGACAGAAAATTAGAGGTGTCACAGGCCCTTTGTCTTAGTCTGGAGGTGAGGATAGACGAGGTCATCAAGTCCCCTGGCCTGCAGTTCTCCTCGTCTTCACTGGGTGGCAGCTCAGAGACTTGACTGACTGGGCCGAAGAGAGGAGAGGAGAGTGGAGGGGAAGCATTGGTTGGTTTCAGCTACTTACGGAGTCTCCAGGCTGCAGATGATGTAGAAGGCAGTGAACGAGTGCTGGTACACCTAGAAGAAAAATGATTGAAGACTATCATGAGGTACTTGGCCATTGAACCATGTTTTAGTAGCTAACTATCATCAGAATGTATATGCATTTGGTTGGGAGGTAATATTGTATTCTACAAAGTCATTCTGTATTTGCTCAAATGTAATATTCCTTGTCAATGAGTCACTAAGTCCAGGGCACAAATGCAGTGTTCATAATATAATATATGCCATTTAGCAGACCCTTTTATCCAAAGAGACTTACAGTCAGTCATACATGCATACATTCTTCGTATGGTTGGCCCCAGTGGGAATCATGTCTGCACTGCATTCTACTAGCAGGCCCTGGACTGAGAGATGGCATGTAGAATGCTTCTTAATGTAGCAGGAGATAAGTATGGACCACTTGTTACAGTAGTCCGTCTGAATACCCCCCTCAGAGTTGGGGGAGAGAAAGAGAGGGATTGACAAGCGAGAAAGAGAGAGATAGAGAAAGAGATCGAGAAAGAGAGGGGGGGCTTCTATGAAGGGCAAGCAGCAGCATGACATATGGAGAGAGTGCAATGACAGCCGGGGGACGGAGCTGTCATCTACCAGGGCTATGGAGGGATGATTAAAATAACAAATGCACTGTCTAACACACACACACACACACACACACACACACACACACACACACACACACACACACACACACACACACACACACACACACACACACACACACACACACACACACACACACACACACACACTTGAATTAGTGCCTCCCTGCTGTGCCATTACACGTTCCCAGTCTTGCACCTTTGGTGACAGTTCACTGTTCCTGATATATATGGCAAGGTTAACCCAGGTCTACACCTTTTCCTCCCTACTCTAACAGTGTCTACTCTCTCTCTGTGTCTTTCTGAGCCAATGGGATTCTATTCCCTGACATACTGATTATTTTTCAGACTCTGTGTCCTGGATCTCACATTGCAGTAATCTTCCAGCTGAGTTAGATACCTGAGCCATTACATAATGCAGTAACCGCTGTAGCAGAAAAACCTCCCATCCCTCTCTTTATCCTTTCCTCCCCTCCCTCTCTCACACTCTTGCTAAACCAAATATCTCTACTCTCAGCCTTGCCCCATTCCCTCCATTTGTTTTCCCATTCCCTCCCTTTGTTTTCCCATTCCTTCCTCATCCCCCTTTCTCAGCTGTGTTATGGTGTTTGTTTGTGTTTTGGCCCCTCTCTGAAGAGCTCAGTTCCACTCAGCTGTTTTCTCTCTATAGTGGCTGAGAGGTAGCGGGGTGCGACAGGCCTCTATCCGGACGCCATGATTACTTTTCTCCCCCACCGCCTCGCCACGTTTCCCCTCAGAGCCCGCTGAAGTATGTGCCTGTCATTCTGCTAATTCAAAAAACAAGCAAACAAATGAAGGAGCTCACTGGTGCCATGTTGTAGGCGAGCAGCACATGCTTCATGTCAGGAGACACTTCATACTTGCTGGCTTTGTACATTTCCTGAAAAGCAGAGAGAGAGAAAACACAAAAGATGAGACCTTTAACCATGCGTAGTGTTTTTTCATTAAGGCTATCCTTAAATGACTGCATTTGACGGATTGCTCGGCGCGGACTTGGTCGGCAGACGCATTAATCTTGTCGCGGCTCTTTCTGATTTCGGAGGGACGAACATACTGTGCGTTGTCACCTCGGCCGTTTCAACACTGACGTTGCATTTTCGTCAAAAACATTTGATGCGTAGCGAACCCAAATGATAACGAGCCAGATCAAACGATGTGCTAATGATGTATCGTTTCAGTAGGCTTCACAATAAGAGCTTTGGGTGCTTTGATATGCTGACGCAAAAAGAAAAGTTTGAATTCAATTCATGCAAAAACCACAGTCTGTTCTTTGGCCTATAGGGATGCATGCATCTATTGTGTAAATATGAGAAAGTTGGAGAGACTCACAAACTTTTTGTTGTGCACCAATACCGTCCTCTCGTATGTCTCCATGTTGAACCTGACAACATCCCCCTCACGTGTGCGATAGAGTAGCTCATTACCTGTACAACAGAGGGAGAGCAAAGAAACAGAGCAAGAAAGATTATTTCACAAATGCTAGATCAAGCTTTTCATAATGCCTGATAATAGTCCTATGTGCAATATCCTTGCGATCGTACGTAAGGTGGACACTTGCAAATATAAAATATCAGAGACAAAGTGTTTGGATTCAGAGTGATTCTGGGATTCTCTACATTGATGTCAGAAGTGGGATTCTCTACATTGATGTCAGAAGTGGGATTCTCTACATTGATGTTAGAAGTGGGATTTGCAGTGGGAGCAGTGGCAATCCGTCATTCAGGGCATTTGTGCTTGTCTGTTTTGCATGTTATTTTGGAATTAATACGTGTCACATATCAGTTTGCATACAATGTATGAATAATATATATAATTGTTTTCTTGAGTAAGGCAGCTCCAAAAGGCAGGTGTTTCAGCCTAACTCAGTGCTTTCTGTGGTGTTAGGGCAAGCCAGCAGAAAATATGGAGCTTTGTGCCGTGATTGGCTCAGTGTTCTGTCACTCATGGAGACTTTACGTCACTGCCAAGTGTAAGAGGAGACATTGAAAATTCTAGCCCTTCTGCTGTTGCCATAGAAGTGCCCATCCAAGAAGGCTCAAGGTCATTGGCTACAGATAAGATGACGACAAATCACGTTATATGTACAGAGGCTTGGACTGATCATGTCAACATCATTCTTTCACAATCTTAGCTAGCAGTCATCATCATGAATCAAGTCGACAATCTACTGGCAAATAATTTTTAATCCTTGTCATATGAAGAGAAAAAATGAAGAGAAATTATAGATAAAACGTATCTGTGCTCATCGGCCATTGGACACAAACATTATACAACAAGTTGGAAATCGCAAATTCAACGAGTGGCTTGGAAGGAATCAGGGACAGTGGCTGTGTTCCCAAATCTGGGATTAAGGGGATCTTTTCCAAGTTAAAAATGATAAACATTCAACATTGGCCATGCAGCCAATTAAGTATGATTTGTGTCACGCTCAAAACAACTGTTAACCTGGAGGACCGCCACGCCACCTTCCTATTCATGTGAGCCGAGCACAACAACGTGAGTACAAAAATATATTGTATGCTGCTTCATAAATGATGTAATTTGCCAGGGAGATATGTATACTGTAGCTAAGAAAGTAATACTACGTGTATGTTGTGTAGTAAGATGTTAGTAGTCTATGTACAATCACACTGATAATTTGGTCTATTTACCCCTATTAATTTCACCTACTGTTCTGACTGTTCTACTGTAGCCTATAACCTGTTTTAGAGAAAGGTAATCATTGAATATTGTAAGAGCTTTCATTGTCTGCTTATATACCCCCTTTATTTATCCTACGGTTCTAACTTGGTGTACAGGGAGAGCCCGGTAAGAACGGCCCATGTTCTGAATTCTGTCACTGTACATTTCAAAAGTGCTAAACAAATAGTTATATTGACTACGTCTGTCCTAGCTCCTAGATTCTATACCAAACTCTCGAACAGGCTTCCAAGATGCCTTGAGTCGCAAAGGCCCGCTCCAGAGAGAGTAGAACATTGCAATAGAGAGATAAAAGTTGTTCTTATCTTCACAATGACTTTGCCCTTTATCGGACAAGGACGATTTAAGCCCATTTCTGAATGTTGTTTCAGTCAAGAGCCATGAGAGCTGAGAATATGGTTCTGGTTGAGTGTTAATTGGGGACAGATTGTTATTGGGAGCATCATTATCTGCTAGAATAACTAATTGTCCATAAGAGGTGACAAAATTACCATCATAATGACATTCATTCAAAAAAGTTTGTGTGAAAGAGTGACAATTCTGGGTTTTTAGAATTCACCGGCCAAATGCTGAGCGCTATGCTATCGATAGCACTTCCCTTCACTTCAATATTCACAGCCTTGCATCAAGATGAAAGATGAAAAACTACCGCATTACTGTGGATCATTTTGCAATAGTAATGAACAACACTCAGGACGTTACATGCTCAATTGCTTCTCTCTGCACTTTAATATATTCCTATGACCTTGTTTAGCACACATATAAATGATCCTCTTTGCATTTTGAATGTATTTGTTTGATGTTCATTGTTCCAGTTAAAAGTGACCTTCTGTGTTCAGCGATTGGCTGTGTACTCTACACCTGACCTGTCCCCTCCCCAGGTTTATAGACAGGAGTCTCATCTTGCTCACTCCTCCGCTGGAGTTGTCATCGCTCCTGTCTCTGTCTTCCTGTCTTCTCTGTTTGGTCCCTCTTCTGTAATCACTCATTCCCTCTAGGACAGTTTGGGTCTGTCCTCATGTCCTATACAGTCTTTGCTATTCCACCTCCTGTAGTCTACCATTCAGACTCTGTCCTGAATATCTACCTCTTTTGCCTCACTCCATACCTACTTTACTTTTTCTATCCTTTGTATCAGCACATTTACATCATATCAATGTAAAGCACTTAAGAGCATCTAGGAAAGCATTCTATAAATCCAATCCAATCCTCTTGTATGCTATTACTTTTCCCTATTTTGCATCCATGTAAAGCTAAACCTAAGGTAAGCTATCCTCTTTCCAACTCTTCTCCTCCTATCCTCTTTCCATCTCTTATCCTCCGTCCTATCCTCTTTCCATCTCTTATCCTACTATCCTCTTTCCATCTCTTCTCCTACTATCCTCTTTCCATCTCTTATCCTCCGTCCTATCCTCTTTCCATCTCTTATCCTCCGTCCTATCCTCTTTCCAACTCTTCTCCTCCTATCCTCTTTCCATCTCTTCTCCTCCTATCCTCTTTCCAACTCTTCTCCTACTATCCTCTTTCCATCTCTTTTCCTCCTATCCTCTTTCCATCTCTTATCCTCCGTCCTATCCTCTTTCCATCTCTTCTCCTCCCTCCTATCCTCTTTCCAAATCTTTTCATCTTGTCTCCTCCCTCCTATCCTCTTCCATCTATTTTCCCCCTATCCTCTTTCCATCTCTTCTCCCTCCTATCATCTTTCCATCTCTTCTCCTCCTATCATCTTTCCATCTCTTCTCCTCCTATCATCTTTCCATCTCTTCTCCTCCTATCATCTTTCCATCTCTTCTCCTCCTGGTTTTGATCTGTTCTCACCTAATTTCAGCCTAAACAAACACTTGGCTGCCCATATTTTTCAACCATCTGTCCGCCTGTCTTTTCCCCTCCCTCATAGTCCAATCTTTATTCCGTCTCAATGCTGCATTTTTTCATTTGTCCACCCTTCCAGTCACCTGAGATCACTTCATCTTCTCCTTCCGACCATGCACTGCCTTTATGGCATTTACTGTCCACCCCAACAGTCCATCATTTCCACCTTCACCATCCACCACTCCCCCTCTCTCGCTATACAGACCCAAACAACCCTGTTGTCTTTCTTCTCATTTCAAAGACCCCAGGGCTTTCTCTCTTTCACTGACCCCTGCCATCTATCCATCCCTCTTTCACACCACCAAGGGCATTCTTAGTCTTGCTCTCTGTCGCTCTACTGAACTCCATCTTGTCCTCCTTCTCCCTCCTCACCTCTCCATCAGGGCTCCCTTCACTGGCTCTGCATTAGCCTAGGGTGCTCGCTTCCCCTTCTGAGGGAGAAGGAGGACCTTCTCCCTCCTCACCTCTCCATCAGGGCTCCCTTCACTGGCTCTGCGTTAGCCTAGGGTGCTCTCTTCCCCTTCTGATCCTCACCTCTACTCCTGCACCATGTCTTATTCATTCAGCCTCCTGCTCTGGGCAACATCCCTCCCTCACTACAGATCACAGGAAGACAGGTGTGTGTGTTTGTGCGTGACTGTGTGCATGCATGCGTGTGTGAGAGAGATTTAATGTTTAGAGTGCAATAGATGTTCCCCTTTCCAACAACACTTCAAAGACCATTTACCTTATGAATATTCACACTTAACCTTTTATGCATACTATGATCTTGTACTACCACTCTTCCATAATCTCTTCTGAACCCTGCAGACTGTATGCTTCATACCACTGTGTGCTTAATTGACGCTTCAGGCTAGTCGTTTTTCCCTTTCTAACTGTAGATGACAGCTTCATTAGAATGAGATAATAATATGCACATCCACAGTCAGCGCTACTGTGGCCACCAGGCTAGCTTTCAATGAACTTAAGAAAAGCTTTAGGCTACTTTCCAATCCAAGGATTATTATTGAAACATATTTATTATGTGTTTGCAATGCTTTTCTCAGTAAGGGATAAAACACCAAGGACAAATCTAAAATATAACTATTTACTTAAATGATACCTTCTCCTCAAGCTCATTCTTTTATTTTTGTTCTGTACTCCAAGTTCAATTTCCTTAAAAACAAACCAATTCAAGCTTTGCACTTGCTGCAATCGCATAGTAAATCTGTCCAAAAAGTGTTTTGATGCCAAATGATTCAGAAATACTAAGTTCCCAGGCCTGTTGGATATCGTAGTCACCCCCTCAACCAGCCATGTTAAGGACTATTCTCTCCTTCTGCTTCCATTTCTCCCTCTCTCTCCTTGTTCCATTCCCTCCATTCTTTTTCAGGGAGCTGCATCAGCCCATTCAGTCTGTTCAGGCTGTTCTGACAATGAGCGAGAGTGTTCCACTTCCTCTCAATCTTTCATCTGTAAGTCCTGAGTTCTGGTACTATGCCGCATTATAGTACCGCTGAGTGCCAGCAATGAACACACCAAGAATACTCATACATTTATCCAAATACATACTGAACAAAAATATAAACACAACATGCAACAATTTCAAAGATTTTGCTGAGTTACAGTTTATATAAGGAAATCAGTCAATTGAAATCAATTCATTAGACCATAATCTATGGATTTCACATCACTAGGAATACAGATATGCATCTGTGGGTCACAGATACCTTTAAAAAAAAAGGTAGGGGTGTGGATCAGAAAACCAGTCAGCATCTGGTGTGACCACCATTTGCCTCATGCAGCACGACACATCTCCTTCGCTTAGAGTTGATCAGGCTGTTGATTTTGGCCAGTGGAATGTTGTCCCACTCCTTTTCAATGGCTGTGCGGAGTTGCTGAATATTGGCGGGAACTGGAACACGCTGTTAAATACACGTCAATCCAGAGCATCCAAAACATGCTCAATGGGTGAAATGTCTTGTGTGTATACATGCAATGGAAGAACTGGGACATTTTCAGCTTCCAGGAATTGTGAACAGATCCTTGCGACATGGGGCCGCACATTATCGTGCTGAAACATGAGGTGATGGCCTCAGGAGCTTGTCACGGTATCTCTGTACATTCAAATTGCCATCCATGAAATGCAATTGTGAAATGCAAACCCCCCCCCCCCCCCCCCCCCGACGTGCTGCGCAACGACACCGGCCTCGAGGACAATCACAGGAACGCAGTGCGGGTCGATCAGGACCCGATGCAGCTGCCGAAGTTGCGTCGTCGTCGGATGGGCCAGTTGGCGAAGTTGCGGCGGCGTCGGACGGACCAGTTGTGGCTGCTGAAGTTGCGTCGTCGGACGACCCAGTTGCAGCTGTCGAAGTTGCAGCGGCGCCGGACGGACCAGTCGCAGCTTCGTTGAATGGGCCATTCCCGTTGTCTCCCTCAATGGTCGATTATTCTGTCACGTTGGTATAAATGATTCGGGAGACAGACGCAGGAATGCGTAATAGTTGTTTTTATTAAGCCCAAATTACGGCGTGCCGTGTAAGGGCACGGGGACGAAGACCAAACAAACACGTAACAAAAACACAGGGTTGAAACCCAAACAAAAGAGCAAGGAGTACCTCGAATAAATAATACACGCACGCACAATGATTAACACACGGGACGAGACCCATAATCATCTGTGCAATCCACAAGAGCACGAAAGCCCAAAACACACAGCACAGGTACTCACACGCACCAACGGACATTGTAACAATAATTGACAAGACCATGGAAACCAAAGGGCACATATATACAAATACTAATCAGTAGGACTAGGGGACATGTGTGCGTGATGAAAGTTCCGGAGGGATCCGTGACAGAATCCCTGAGCTGACGAGGTAAAAATGTCATTCTGCCCCTGAACAAGGCAGTTTAACCCACTGTTCCTAGGCCGTCATTGTAAATAAGAATTTGTTCTTTACTGACTTGCCTAGTTAAAAACTACTTGCCTAGTTGACTTGCCTAGTTGTTTATTATTAAATACACGTGGTTTGCGGTTGTGAGGCCAGCTGAACGTACTGCCAAATTCTCTAAAATAACGTTGGAGGCGGCTTATGGTAGAAAAAATTAACATTCAATTCTCTGGCAACAGCTCTGGTAGACATTCCTGCAGTCAGAATGCCAATTGCATGCTTCCTCAAAACTTGAGACATCTGTGGCGTTGTGTTGTGTGACAAAACTGCAAATTTTAGAGTGGCCTTTTATTGTCCCCAGCAGAAGGGGCACCTGTGTAATGATCATGCTGTTTAATTAGCTTCTCCATATGCCATGCACATGAAATATTTCTGGGATCTTTTATTTCAGCTCATGAAACATGGGACCAACACTTTACATGTTGCGTTTATATTTTTGTTCAGTGTATAACCCGATAATTGACTACAGAGAGATATCTTTCTTCCATACAGCTTCTCAGCGGGCAAAGCTGGTTGAAATTACAACCAGCTTTACAACCTGAACATCATTAAATGACAGGTGAGTTGAGGTTACAATGTAAAGCTAGGTGTGAAATATCTTTTATTTTCTTGTTCCGGGTCATTTGTCCTCCTGAAGGCTGAGCGGATGATGGTTAGACTGATAAAAAACGATACAAGCCCAGACTTGGCGCTAGGATAAAGTGATTAAGGGGGAAGTTGAAATCGGCAAGAGGGCAAAGATGTCTGGGAGAAAGTTAAGCAGCAGGTCTCTGGTCTTATGCATCATGTCATTAAAAAATATATTTTTTTATCCTTTATTTTATCAGGGAGTCATACTGAGACCAAGGTCTTTTTTACAGATGAAATACAGAAACATTACAGAAATACACACATCAAAATATAAATACAAAATACAAGCAGAAAGAAAGAAAAACATGGCGATAAAAAACGAACACATTCATCAGCAATAAGGTCCTCAATCAGCTTTCTGAATTGCCCTAGAGGCACCAAAACATTTAAGAAGATTTTGACGATAGTTCCACAAACACGGTGCAAAAAAACTAAAAGCTGATTTACCTAACTCTTTTATTTCAGCTCATGAAACATGGGACCAACACTTCACATGTTGCGTTTATATTTTTGTTCAGTATCGATTTTTCTCTCTCACCCATCTAACGATAACTAACAAACCTCCATACTTGACAGTGTTTCATACACGTGACCGTATTTTAGCGGCCACAAAAATGTATACTTCCAGGTCAAGTGTAATATGAATACCTTTGTAAAGCACAATTTTTCTGTTTTCCAGCGAAATCAATGACGTGACCTTCATGCTACCCGTCTCTGCATGATTGAAGAAGGCAATGGAGCTCCGCCTGGTCTTTTTAAAACTTGCGAGGGGGAAGCGAAGGCTACTGAGTAATAGTGAAAGGGGGAGATATGTTGTGTAGGGAAACTGATTTTTTCACCCGATTTGTCCAACTTATCACCTCTAAAATGTTTATAAAACACTATAAAGAGTTTATATAACGTGTCATTATATACCTAAAAAGGCGATTTTTTTATTTAAAAAAAAAATACATTTGAAGGTTTGTGTCGATTTTGAATAGGGTTTTTAGGTCGGGGCTAAAGTTAACTTCACAAGTAAACTGCGGCTGTTGCGACTTTTGAGAGTCTTGATGGCTTGCAGTGATAACGCGAAAAATGAATGCATTCAGTTGTACAATTGATGAGATATCCCCTTTCCCTGTCCCTTTCACTTGTTTTTAATCTGCAAGAGAGGCGCTACCCCTGGTGGAAAGACGCTGTACGGCACACAATGTGTTGCATAATGCGTGACGTACGATACGTCGTGATATGTCACAATGTATCGTACAGCGTCAGAGGGGTCAGTTTTTTCAACTTTTCTCGAATACTATTGGTCCAATACCATGTCAATCAACGCCCTGGATTTTGATGCCAACACAGTCGCTACAGTCCCATTAGTTTTCATTGCAGCCTCGTTTGAATGCCGCGGTACGCAAAATCTGTATGGAACAGTGTTAGCTACCGTTACAAACGATATCACATAATGACAAAGTGAAAACATGGTTTTAGACATTTTTGCAAATTTATTTTAAAAGACATACAGAAATATCTAATTTACATAAGTATTCACACCCCCGAGTCAATACTTTGTAGAAGCACCTTTGGCAGCGATTACAGCTGTGAGTCTTTCTGTGTAAGTCCCTAAGAGCTTTCCACACATGGATTGTGCAACATTTGCCCATTATTCTTTTCTATTCTGTCAAATTGGTTGTTGATCATTGCTAGACAACCATTTTCAGGTCTTGCCATAGATTTTCAAGTACATTTAAGTCAAAACTGTAACTCAGCCTGTCTTCTTGGTAAGCAACTCCAGTGTAGATTTGGCCTTGTGTTTTAAGTTATTGTCCTGCAGAAAGGTGAATTAATCTCCCATTGTCTGGTAGAAAGCAGACTGAACTAGGTTTTCCTTTAGGATTTTGCCTGTGCTTAGCTCCATTCCGTTTCTTTTTTATCCTGAAAAACTCCCCAGTCCTTAACTATTACAAGAATACCCATAACATGATGCAGTCATCACTATGATTGAAAATATGGAGAGTGGTACTCAGCAATGTGTTGTATTGGATTTGCACCAAACATACGTAACACTTCAGGACAAAAAGTGAATTGCTTTGCCACATTTTTGCCAATATTACTTTAGTGCCTTGTTGCAAACAGGATGCATGATTTGGAATTTTTTTATTCTGTGCAGGCTTCTTTTCACTCTGTTAATTATATTCGTTTTGTGGAGTAACTACAACGTTGTTGATCCATCCTCAGTTTTCTCCTATCATCACAGCCATTAAACTCTGCAACTGTTTAAAAGTCCCCATTGGCATCATGGTGAGCGGTTTCCTTCCTCTTCGGCAACTGAGTTAGGAAGGACGTCTGTATCTTTTTAGTGACTAGGTGTATTGATACACCATCCAAAGTGTAATTAATAACTTCCCCATGATCAAAGGGATATTCTGTAAAGTCCATGGAGAATACGAGCACCTCCTCCCAGCTGCCCACTGCTCTGAGGCTAGGAAACACTGTCACCACCGATAAATCCATGATAATTGAGAATTTCAAGAAGCATTTCTCTACGGCTGGCTATGCTTTCCTCCTGGCTACCCCAACCCTGGCCATCAGCTCCGCACCCCCCCCCGCAGCGACTTGCCCAAGCCTCCCCAGCTTCTCCTTCACCCAAACCAGATAGCAGATATTCTGAAAGAGCTGGAAAACCTGGACCCGTACAAATCAGCTGGGCTAGACAATCTGGACCATCTCTTTCTAAAATTATCCGCTGCCATTGTTGCAACCCCTAATACTAGTCTGTTCAAACTCTCTTTTGTATCGTCCGAGATTCCTAAAGATTGGAAAGCTGCTGCGGTCATCCCCCTCTTCAAAGGGGGTGACACTCTAGACTCAAACTGTTACAGACCTATATCCATCCTGCCCTGCCTTTCCAAAGTCTTCGAAAGCCAAGTTAACAAACAAATCACTGACCATTTCGAATCACGGGTGCACCTCAGCCACACTCAAGGTACTAAACGATATCATAACCGCCATCGATAAAAAACAGTACTGTGCAGCCGTCTTCATCGACCTGGCCAAGGCTTTCAACTCTGTCAATAACCGTATTCTTATTAGCAGACTCAACAGCCTTGGTTTCTCAAATGACTGCCACGCCTGGTTCACCAACTACTTCTCAGATAGAGTTCAGTGTGTCAAATCGGAGGGCCTGTTGTCCGGACCTCTGGCAGTCTCTATGGGGGTACCACAGAGTTCAATTTCAGGCCAGCTCTTTTCTCTGTATATATCAATTATGCCACTTTTGCTGCGGGTGATTCCTTGATCCACCTCTACGCAGATGCTTCTTTGGACACTCTTAACAAAACTCCAAACGAGCTTCAATGCCATACAACACTCCTTCCATGGCCTCCAACTGCTCTTAAACGCTAGTAAAACTAAATGCATGCTCTTCAACCGATCGCTGCCCGCACCTGCCCGCCCGACTAGCATCACTACTCTGGACGGTTCTGACTTAGAATATGTGGACAACTACAAATACCTAGGTGTCTGGCTTGACTGTAAACTCTCCTTCCAGACTCACATTACGCATCTCCAATCCAAAATTAAATCTAGAATTGGCTTCCTATTTCTCAACAAAGCCTCCTTCACTCACGCTGCCAAACATACCCTTGTAAAACTGACTATCCTACCAATCCTCGACTTCGGCGATGTCATTTACAAAATAGCCTCCAACACTCTACTCAGCAAACTGGATGCAGTCTATCACAGTGCCATCCGTTTTGTCACCAAAGCCCCATATACCACCCACCACTGCGACCTGTATGCTCTCGTTGGCTGGCTCTTGCTACATATTCGTCGCCATACCCACTGACTCCAGGTCATCTATAAGTCTTTGCTAGGTAAAGCTCCGCCTTATCTCAGCTCACTGGTCACCATAACAACACCCACCCGTAGCAGGCGCTCCAGCAGGTATATCTCACTGGTCATCCCCAAAGCCAACACCTGCTTTGGCCTCCTTTCCTTCCAGTTCTCTGCTGCCAATGACTGGAACGAATTGCAAAAATTGCTGAAGTTGGAGACTTATATCTCCGTCACTAACTTTAAGCATCAGCTATCTGAGCAGCTCACCGATCGGTGCAGCTGTACACAGCCCATCTGTAAATAGCCCATCCAACTACCTACCTCACCCCCATATTGTTTTTATTTACTTTTTTTGCTCTTTTGCACACCAGTATTTCTACTTGCACATCATCACCTGCACATCTATCACTCCAGTGTTAATTTGCTAAATTGTAATTACTTCGCTACTATGGCCTATTTATTGCTTTACCTCCTTACTCCATTTGCATACACTGTATATAGATTTTTCTATTGTTATTGACTGTACTTTTGTTTATACCATGTGTAACTCTGTGTTGTTTTTTGTCGCACTACTTTGCTTTATCTTGGCCAGGTCGCAGTTGTAAATGAGAACTTGTTCTCAACTGGCCTACCTGGTTAAATAAAGGTGAAATAAAATTTTACAAATATTCAATGTCTTCTCTTTTTAACCTATCTACCATGAAGTGCCATTCTTTGCGAGTCATTGGAAAACCTTCCTGGTCTTTGTGGTTGAATCTGTGTTTGAAATGTACTGCACCTCTGAGGTACCTTACAGATAATTGTATGTGTGGGGTACAGAGATGAGGTAGTCATTAAAAAATCATGTTAAACACTATTATTCCAAACAGAGTGAGTTCATGCAACTTATGGGACTTGTTATTAAGCAAAAACATTTTATGTGAATTTTTACTCTTGAACGTATTTAGGCTTTCCATAACAAAGGAGTTGAATACTTATTGACTCAAGACATTTCAGCTTTCAACTTTAATTTATTTATTTTTTATAAATAAAAATTGTAACACAACAATGTGGAAAAAGCCAAGGGGTGTGAATACTTTCTGATTGCACTGTAATTAGTCTATGTCAGTAAAGAAAATTAAAAAAAAGTTAATTAGTGTAGTTAGTCTTGCCAGCTATCTAAACTTGTAGTAATCATGTCCGGATTACCGACCTGGCACGCAGCGCACGCGCCCAGGGGCCTTGATTTTGTTAGTCACTCTTATTCAGATATCATATTAGCATGGCTGTTTAAAACTGCGAAACCGTCTCCCCACCCCATGGCAAAATTTGCTGTAAAATTGCAAAAGCAAAAAAGTTCTGTAAAGCAAACCTATTTTTTTATACCTTTTGTTAATAAAATATTTGTTATGCTACCAGGTCCCTCTGTATGTGTTAGATTATAGTTTTTAATCCCGGTGCTGAGTTAATGTGAGTATAGCGGCTATTTGTATAGCTAATAGGCTATTTACACCCCCCAAGACATTTTAAGAAAGTTGAAGCTAATTTACTGCATTCCTATACAATTTAAAAACTTTAAAATGCCATTTGGAGATCAGCAAAAACAAGCAAAATGTATCCCAGCCATTATCACCTTGGCTGCCGTAGGTTGATTCACTTCAGTCAATCCACAAACACATAGCCTATAACCGTGGGGGCAAACTATAAGTTAATATGTACAGAGGGATCTGTTAGCATAAAAAAATATTTGATTTGTTTTTCTGTAAAACAATGAAGGCAGACTGTAGTCCAAATAGAGCCTGGTCAACAGGGGGCAATAGTATACACAACAGTATCATCGTTATAAAAGTGCAGGTGACATTTTTTTTTACAGACAAGTCAACATTGTTAATGTAAACAGTAAAAAGTACAGGACCCAGAATTGACCCCTGCAGGATGTATACCCTGAATTTAAATGGCTTAATTTTAGACATGAATTACAGCTCAGGTTTCTATTTAAGCTGCTCCTTACCCTCTCTGTTTGTACAATTATTATTGATCTTTTAGGATGGAGGTCGGATTGTGAATAATATTCACGCATGTCTTTGTACTGTATACGTGGAGGGAATATTACCATGTCTTTGTACTGTATACGTGGAGGGAATATTACCATGTCTTTGTACTGTATACGTGGAGGGAATATTACCATGTCTTTGTACTGTATACGTGGAGGGAATATTACCATGTCTTTGTACTGTATACGTGGAGGGAATATTACCATGTCTTTGTACTGTATACGTGGAGGGAATATTACAATGTCTTTGTACTGTATACATGGAGGGAAGCTTACCATGTCTTTGTACTGTATACGTGAAGGGAAGCTTACCATCTCTTTGTACTGTATACGTGGAGGGAATATTACCATTGTCTTTGTACTGTATACGTGTAGGGAATATTACCATCTCTTTGTACTGTATACGTGGAGGGAAGCTTACCATCTCTTTGTACTGTATACGTGAAGGGAATATTACCATCTCTTTGAACTGTATATGTGGAGGGAAGCTTACCATCTCTTTGTACTGTATACGTGGAGGGAATATTACCATCTCTTTGTACTGTATACGTGGAGGGAAGCTTACCATCTCTTTGTACTGTATACGTGGAGGGAATATTACCATCTCTTTGTACTGTATACGTGGAGGGAATATTACCATCTCTTTGTACTGTATACGTGGAGGGAATATTGCCATCTCTTTGTACTGTATACATGGAGGGAATATTACCATCTCTTTGTACTGTATACGTGGAGGGAAGCTTACCCTCTATTGAGTTTTCTAGTCATCTTGAGGACGTCTATTGAAGAAAACAAATACATATACTTCAACTTTTTCCCATGTCTTTTCCTTTATTCCAGGCTCTACACCTCAACCCATGACTTGAAGAAACCGTTTACCATTTGAATAGGACGACATTATCTCTGAAAGGGGCCATAGTCAAGCCTCCCTAATACAACAATACAATTCCACAGCGGAGAGCCTTGCCATAATATCTGTATAGCGTATTGTATGAACCCATTCCCCAAAGTAGGAGACGGGAGGGAATAGTGTGTGAGCTGCCGATGGCTCCTGTCCAGTGGGCTGGATAGGAGTTTTTACCTTGATTTATGGTTATCAGCAACACCGATCAAGGTCGCCTCTGAGACTCATTTTTTTTACCCCCAGCCCATTGCTAGAATCCTGCGAGTCCACCGGCCGGCATCAAACCAGCCCCATAACGGCAACATTAAACCTCCTTATCATGGCGATCACGTTCTTAAATTATTATTTTTTCTGTCTCAGAGCCACAGCACGCCGCTCAACGCAACAAGCAAGAGTACAATTTGCATAGGGCAGCCTCGAGTAAATTACAATAAACATGAAAAGACTAAAAACACACAGAATGTGGTTTTGGTTTAACAGGAATATTTATTGCTATACCTGCTGTGAGGAAATGGCTAATACACAACATTGAATGAGGACATAGTGAAGCTTCTTATTGAGGACATAATGAAGCTTCTTATTGAGGACATAATGAAGCTTCTTATTGAGGACATAGTGAAGCTTCTTATTGAGGACATAATGAAGCTTCTTATTGAGGACATAATGAAGCTTCTTATTGAGGACATAGTGAAGCTTCTTATTGAGGACATAGTGAAGCTTCTTATTGAGAACATAGTGAAGCTTCTTATTGAGGACATAATGAAGCTTCTTATTGAGAACATAGTGAAGCTTCTTATTGAGGACATAGTGAAGCTTCTTATTGAGAACATAGTGAAGCTTCTTATTGAGGACATAGTGAAGCTTCTTATTGAGAACATAGTGAAGCTTCTTATTGAGAACATAGTGAAGCTTCTTATTGAGAACATAGTGAAGCTTCTTATTGAGGACATAGTGAAGCTTCTTATTGAGAACATAGCGAAGCTTCTTATTGAGAACATAGTGAAGCTTCTTATTGAGGACATAGTGAAGCTTCTTATTGAGAACATAGTGAAGCTTCTTATTGAGAACATAGTGAAGATTCATATTGAGAACATAGTGAAGCTTCTTATTGAGGACATAGTGAAGCTTCTTATTGAGGACAGTGAGTGTTGTGGTTGGTTGAGTTAGCTATGCTCAAATCGTTTCCTATTCAATTACTAGCACTGGTCACTGAGGTTAAAGTGTGCTTCACTTAGTTTTTTGTTTTGTTATTGCAGTTTTTCTTTTCAAGAGGGACACAACCACACAGACTACAGAGGAGAATGCCTGGATTGGTCAGATACTGCTGTATTCACTTCGTACCATTCCAATGAATTTATAATGACTTGCTAGCCCAGGGTTTCCCAAACTCGGTCCTCGGGACTCCAAGCGGAGCACGTTTAGTTTTTTGCCAAAGCACTGCACAGTTGATTCAAATAATTAACTAATCATCAACCTTTGATAATTCGAATCAGCTGTGTAGTGTTCGGGGCAAAACATGCCACACTTGGGGTCCAGAGGACCGAGTTTGGGAAACCCTGGGCTAGCCATAGCCGTGGGTAAGTAGGGGTGCTGAGGGTGCTGCAGCACCCCCTGAAAAATCGGAATCTCAAAAATATTTATACCATTTAATTTTTTATTTTTTATTCACAAAAGTAGGTCGCTGGGTCTTTACTAGTCCTCTAATAGCGGACCGATATAGCCGTCTGTAGCGCGGGCAAAACATTTTTTCCCTGGGCCCCACCTCCAAACATCTTCCCGCGGCTATGCTGCTAGACCAGGCCTGGGCAATTATTTTCCATGGAGGGCCACATTAGAATATATTTTTGCATTTACAGGATTATACATCATGTGCATGACTGTGTTGACAGATATATCTACTGTAAATCACATCCAGATATGCTACTTATTTTACTTTTTTAACATGCACAGAAATAAAACAAATCCATGTTCCCCTCTTGGTAGGTATTTTCATTATTAAACATGCAATGAACTACACGGAGGGAAAAGTACACTGTGCATTCAGCACCATGGACAAAACTCTTGTTAACGGGTATGCAAAAACAAACAACAAGAAAGAGAGAAAGCTCAACATTACATTTAAACTTCTGAATCAGTGTGAGGAGTGAAGTCTCTGATGGGCATTGACTAAAGCAGTGACGTCAGGTATAGTTTCTGACGTCGCTATACTCAGGGTTGCTGAGAGGTGAGAGTCAGTAGGAGATGATCTGTGCCTTGACTTGTTATATTTCATCACTGAAAATGTCTGTTCACATACATAGGTTGACCAAAACAGTACAAACATCTTCTGAGCATGACTCCTAATCTTTGGAATGTTTTGTTCATCGAGAGATGCATAGAACCTCGTCAGTGACATTGTTTTAAATAGTTCTCCAATCACTGCATCAGACTGAAGATCGATAACTCAAGTTGCAGGTCAGTGGGAGTGTTATCCACATTGAAGGTGAAAGGAGAGGAAACCAACAGCATGTCATTTTCCAACACTTTGAAATCCTCAAAACGATGAGAAAACTCACCGTTCAAAGCACGCAGCAGCGATGTATACCTCTCCCGCTGGTCATCTGATAGGGAACAGACTAGTAGTGTCAGAAGGTGGGTGAGATTGTTGGCTTCTACTTGGCAGGTCAGGAGGAGTAATATTCCCTTGAAGGTTTTGACAAGGCTGTACATCTGATGTGCAAAAAGGCCCTTCCCTTGTAGTTTGGAATTCAGTTAATTCATGAGGGCCATAATGTTCACGGTGAAGGCAAATTCAGCCAACTATTCTTTACCTTGCAGTTGAGGGAAATCCACATATTTTCCTTTCATTTGCAAAAACTCAGCAATCTCCGACTTCAGGTCCCACACCCTTTTAAGCACCTTCCCCAAACTCAGCCATGTCACATTTATGTGGTAGGGGAGATCTACATGACCCGACTCTGTCTCTTCCAACAGTGAGACAAACTGCCTGTGGTTTAAAGAGTTTGTTCTTATGAAGTTTACCACTTTAGTGAATTATCCACAACATGGATTCATTTTCATACCACATTTTCAGAGCACCTCCTGATGAATAATACAATGCAGGAAAATCATTTTCTGATCTGGGTTCAGCTCAGCTACTTGATCTTGTATCCTTTTCAAACGGCCAACGTTTTTTCCTGTCAAGTTTGGGCACCCATCAGTGGTCACACTGGATAACTTTTCAAAACTCAGTCCCAGCTTTGCCCCACACTTATTAATTAACCTCCTCCAATAAATCTTTCCCTGTGGTTGTGCTCTTCATTGACAGCACTGAAGCAAGCTCTTCTGTAATTTCAAAGTCTGGGGTTATGCCTCGTAAGAATATCAACAACTGCGCCATGTCACGTGCATCACTGCTCTCATCCAGGGCCAAGGAGAAATAGGTGAAATCCTTTACATTGTCTTTCAACTGTTGTTCCATATTCTCTGTGATGTCCTCAACATAACATCTTGACAGGGAAACATTTTCAAACAGCTCTTTCTTGTCGGGGCAAAGTTTTGATGCAGAGTCAATTAAACATTCTTTAATGAATTCTCCCTTAGCGAATGGCTTGCTATGTTTAGCAATTTTGTGGGACAGTACATAGCTAGCTCTCGCAATTCCGTTGTTTGCTGAACACAGCTTTCTGAAAAGTCCTTGCTGCTTTTGCAACTGAGAAAGCAACTCTTTCGATGCACTTGCCCTCTGCTCAGAAGAGATATTCCTATATTTCTCTGCATGCTTCGTCTGGAAGTGAGGTGACAAGTTGTAGTCTTTCAAGACAGCGATGCTCTCTTTGCACTCTAAGCACACAGCTTCCCTGATACCTCAATAAAGAAATATTTCGATGTCCACTCTTGCTGGAACACCCTACATTCATTGTCTACTTTCCTTTTCTTTGAAATCTTTGAAAAACAACTTTTTGCGCAATTTCTAGCTAGCTTGTAACTGTGATATGTGTGTCAGCTTGTCAGTCACTGTCTGTCCTCGTGCAGTTGTTATTTATACGTGCCTTCAAAATAAATGTCCCACAAGCGGTGGGAGTTAAATCATTACACAAAGGCGAGATTTCATTGAGCTTTTAATTTAAATAACAAATATGTTATTCAAAACATTACTATCGCAAATTCTTTATGTGATCTGAGCATGATTCCACGGGCCGTATTGAATCAGGTCACGGGCCGGATACGGCCCTCGGGCCGGCTAGACCATTAAAATCATAATCTGAATGTAATGAAAGACTTGCATTCTATAAAATTAAGCTGTAAAATTAAGCTTTGACACTAGGGGGCACTACTTTGCTTGTGGTGCTGCTCTCAGGCAAATCACCATCCAGGTCAGTCATCAGCTCTGATCAAGGTTAAAAGATACTTATTTGGCCAATCATGTCTGTTTGCTTGATGGCGTTCAGCAAATCTCTTCTCCCTACATGTTTAGCATACATCAGCCAGGAGGACAGGAGTGTGTGTGTGTGGTGTGTGTGTGTGTGTGTGTGTCGACCAGTGTGTAGAAGTCAGTATAGCCGTACAAGGTTATACTGCTTCATTCAAACAGAGAGCAGCTGCTAGAAACCATGCAATAATATTGAACCAGGTTTTAATTTATCATTGCTGGATGAAAATTATGTTTATGCTTTTGCTGCATGCGTTTGATTGTGATTTTATGCTGGAGATAGACATACACAGAATATCAATGGGATACACTAATAGAAAAATGATGTAGCGGACTAAATCCAATGATGATGGGCGGTGGATTTGTTTAGAATGGTGATGGGGGTCTTTAAAGCTGAAATCCTTCATGGTGAAACAGCCACGTCCATTTGCAATATTACGACAACAAAGAAGTTAATGCAAACAACGAACTGTTTTTTCCCCTCGGACATCATTGCACGAGCGATAGAAGAGCACAATATGTGCTGCAATTTATTTTAACAGGCTGCGCATGATGCAAGGTTCCTGTTATAGATTGTGATGAAACAAGGTTCCTGTTATAGATTTCGATGAAACAAGGTTCCTGTTATAGATTGTGATGAAACAAGGTTACGGTTATAGATTGTGATGAAACAAGGTTCCTGTTATAGATTTTGATGAAACAAGGTTCCTGTTATAGATTTTGATGAAACAAGGTTCCTGTTATAGATTGTGATGAAACAAGGTTACGGTTATAGATTGTGATGAAACAAGGTTCCTGTTATAGATTGTGATGAAACAAGGTTCCTGTTATAGATTGTGATGAAACAAGGTTCCTGTTATAGATTGTGATGAAACAAGGTTACGGTTATAGATTTTGATGAAACAAGGTTCCTGTTATAGATTGTGATGAAACAATGTTACGGTTATAGATTGTGATGAAACAAGGTTCCTGTTATAGATTGTGATGAAACAAGGTTCCTGTTATAGATTGTGATGAAACAAGGTTCCTGTTATAGATTGTGATGAAACAAGGTTCCTGTTATAGATTTCGATGAAACAAGGTTCCTGTTATAGATTGTGATGAAACAATGTTACGGTTATAGATTGTGATGAAACAAGGTTCCTGTTATAGATTGTGATGAAACAAGGTTCCTGTTATAGATTTCGATGAAACAAGGTTCCTGTTATAGATTGTGATGAAACAAGGTTACGGGTATAGCTTGTGATGAAACAGGGTTCCTGTTATAGATTGTGATGAAACAAGGTTACTGTTATTCATGGGTTGCATGTTTTGTCAAAATATTGTTTTGAACATTAGTTTTGGACTGATGCCAGACTGAGCATTCTACTCAATGCATCGTCAATGAGCGCTAATGAAGATTTCATCAAAAGTGCATTACAGTGGCTTGGAAATACAATGACATTCAAAAGGAGGCAAATAATTAGTAGGAAAAACTTTTGTCATTTTGATGTCACCAGATTAACTTTAGATGCAGTATAACGTTAGATAGCTAGCTAAGATTGAGGGGAGGCCACAGGATTTGTGCTTGCTAACGTTAGCATTGCTGGCTATTTTTGACGAACTTTGTTAGCTAATGACAACATTGGCATCTGTCTAAAGTAATTTTGACGACATAATAATGCTGGAAAAGTTGTTTCCTAATAAATATTTGACTACTTTGGCAATGTCATTGTATTTCCAGGAAATATAGTGTAATTTAGACTAACAGTAGTTAGCATCCGTCCAGAATGACTGGGCTTATCACCACTTTAGGGCACCACTATGGCGCCGCTGATAGAGGATGGCTTGAGAACGTTCATAACAATGGCATGACGCAACCGAGTGACGGAGGTGCAACCTATTAATAGATTGTGATGAAACAAGGTTACTGTTATAGATTGTGATGAAACAAGGTTACTTTTATAGATTACTGGGATAAACTTGTGTTTAGTAAGGCTGCTAGATCAGAGGCAGTAGGGATGACCAGGGATGTTCTCTTGATAAGTGTGTGAATGGACAATTTTCCTGTCCTGCTTAAGCATTCAAAATGTAACTTTGGGTGTCAGGGAAAATGTATGGAGTAAAAAGTAGATTATTTTCGTTAGGAATGTACTGAAGTAAAAGTAAAAGTTGTCAAAAATATAAATAGTAGAGTATAGATACCCCAAAAAACGACTTAAGTGGTACTTTAAAGTAATTTTACTTAAGTACTTTACACCACTGGTTACTGTTAAAGATTGTGATAAAACAAGGCCGCAGGGGTATTCAAATCGCAACACCATGAGTAGCTTGTGCTGTCTGAATTCATAATGAACTCAGCTTATATTGCCATAAAATACCCCCAAAAGGATTTGGACTTATCAGCGACAAAATAAACTCATTGATTCATTATAAATTCTAGAGGTTAAATTACAAATGTCTCCCAGGAAATTGATTGATGGCTCAACAACGTCGAAAAATATATAATTCCAGGCTAAATTAGGTTTACAAAAAATGTAAATTCCAGACCTGTCCTCGAAAGCCAATAATTGCAAGTTCGCTAAATGAATATGACACGCTAACGAACATAAAATAATCAGTCGATAATGGACCTCTAGTCTCTTTCCTTCTTTGGCAGCTGCATCTACAGGGTCCCTAAGAAGACTTTCTCCGCAGGCAGGTTGCTGTCTGTCAACCATAAACAGCTACAGTAGAAAGGCATATCTTTAAGATGACTCCCATTGCATGCTTGCCATGTAGGCTACAGTATGGAGGACGTATGGAGGCTATTATTAATCAGCTTATCAAAGTGACAGAACGCAGCATTCTATTGACACAGGAAAATACTATAGTATTAATTGCTTGGTGTTTCATGCAGTGAGGAACATTTCCTGAGGAGAATGACTTTTAAAGAAGCACAGATGTTAACATCCAAACAGTGCCTACTTTTTTTTGCCGTTTGCTGCAACTCATTCACTTTCATAGATTTGTTAACCATTTTGTGTGCCCCAAGAAACACTGGGTGTAAGACAGTCACCAATGATCAGATGGTACTGAATTGGTGAAAGCAGTATGTTTAGAGGCTTTTGATCTCAACCACCGAAATGTGTCAGATCAGTGATTATATCAAGGACGGGGAAGGGAAGAATAAAGAAAGGAAGCTTTGTACAGTACTTGAACAGGCCTGGACATACTCAGTGTACTCTCTCCCATCTGCACCCTCTTTATGGGAGACCATTGGCTGATAGGAGAAGACAGCTTCATTAGGTATGAGTTATATCAAAGTTGCTTCATTAATCCTTTGGCTGTAAAGTGTCTCTAGGAGTCAGGCCCTGATCATTCTATTGAAACCAGCAGTTGGTTAATATAATGTGTCTGCTCTGTTTCAACAGTTGCAGTCAAAGTTTTATTTTCTTTCAATGGCAACATGTGCAACATTGCTATGTTGTTGTCTTAGGTCTCTCTTTGTGTAGAGTTGTCTCTCTTGTTGTGATATGTGTTTTGTCCTATATTTATATTGTATTTATTTTAATCCCAGCCCCCATCCCCGCAGGAGGCCCTTTTGCCTTTTGGTAGGCCGTCATTGTAAATAAGAATTTGTTCTTAACTGACTTGCCTAGTTAAATAAAGGTTAAATAAAATAGAAAATTACAAAAATAAAATAAAAACTAGAAAACACACTTCACTTTCATGTGATCGACTGGAGACTAAACGCACTCTTTCACTGTTTTACACAAGAGGATAGAGCAAGTCCTGTCAACCCTTCTAATCCTTGACATTTTTCGACTATACTGACTCCTACACACTGACTGACACGCACACACGCAGGCACACGTAGCTAGTTCTAATTGCTGTCATCTAAGGCTTGGCTGAGAAAGTGGTCTCAGAAAAACACTGGTTCCATTTAACCCTTTTAGGCAGTCGGTAGAGGACTGAGCACATGCATTGGGAATCTCTAACTCTGCTTTTGAATCATTTGAGTTGGTCAGATCACCCATAGTATCACCCCTCTGTATATAACAGAGCACCAGTCAGGGCTCCTTACTAACGTTGATTCAACACAGTAACATATATTATTACAGCATGGTTGTTAACATTTAGAGATGAGCTGGTGTATTCGATTCACTGATCTGAGAGTGGTAAAACCACCCCTATCAAGATAGTGAGATGAGCCATTTCACATGACATTGATTCAACACACACTTATTACACTGTGTTTGCTAACATCTAAAGATGAGCTGATTCACTGGATGGGCAATGAGATCATTAGTGCAGAAGGTGTTGTTAGTCGAACAAAGGGCTCAATCGATGTTATTCACACCGTTGCAATAATGATTCCAAATCGATGCTAGCAGTGTAGTAAGTGGAAGTGTTCTATTCAATTCAATGGAACTCAGTGTTGAAACTTTCCTGATGTTTAGTTAAACCTATACATCGACCAACTGAAAACAGGTTTCCTACTATATAGTCACAATTGCCTTAGTTATTTGACTGCCAACCCCAACAGATTCTTCAAAATGTGTCTTAAACTCAGGTTAATTAGCATAACTTTACCTTTTGGTGGGAAATGTATAACCCTGTTTGAATGTCCACAGTGAATACATGACGTATCACCCATATGGATGTCTCATGACTACCCCTCTACGACATCAATAGAGTACTCACTGTTGATCCACTTGGCCTCAGGGTCGTGAACCTTGAAGTTCTTCCTGAAGATGTCCCCCACGGTCAGTTTCCCCTTGAGGGCCAAGCTGTCATCCTCGCCTGCAAAGGAACAAGTGAAAACACATTTTAAATACATTTTAATCTATTTACAATTTTGAACACTATCAATTCCAACTAAATAATAGCAGAGGGTCATTTCACCATGAACGCATATTTACTTGAATTAATTACAGAAATACAACACACAACTGAAGAAGCCATTTGGGGGAAAGTCAGCATATTGTTATTTGTGTCAGTGTCTCGATGGTAGTACAGGCCAGACACAACAGTTGTATCCTAACATGCTGCTTTACGGTCAGGCCTCAAGCCAAGCAAGCTCATTATCTGCCTGAGACGACTGTGTGGAGACCATAAAGTTATACACACCAGAAGGTGTTACATCCTATCTTTCCTCTAGTGGTAATAATTATCTTTCCTCTAGTGTTTATAACTATTTCTTTTAGTGTTTATAACTCTTTCCTCTAGTGTTCATAACTATCTTTCCTCTAGTGTTTATAAATCTTTTTTCTCAAGTGTTTATAACTATCTTTCCTCTAGTGTTTATAACTCTTTTTTCTCAAGTGTTTATAACTCTTTCATTTAGGGTTTATAACGCTTTCCTCTAGTGTTTATAACTCTTTCCTCTAGTGTTTATAACTCTTTCATTTAGGGTTTATAACTCTTTCCTCTAGTGTTTATAACTCTTTCCTCTAGTGTTTATAACTATATTTCCTCTAGTGTTTACAATGCTTTCCGTGAGTGTTTATAACTATCTTTCCTTTAGTGTTAACAACTTTTTCCTCTAGTGTTTATAATAACCTTTCCACTAGTGTTGTTAACTATCTTTCCTCTAGTGTTTATAACTATATTTCCTCTAGTGTTTATAACTCTTCACTTTAGTGTTTATAACAACCTTTCCTCTAGTGTTTATGACTATATTTCCTCTAGTGTTTATAACTATATTTCCTCTAGTGTTTATAACTATATTTCCTCTAGTGTTTATAACTATATTTCCTCTAGTGGTTATAACTCTTTTTCCTCAAGTGTTTATAACTCCTTCCTTTAGCGTTCATAACTCCTTCCTCTAGTGTTCATAACTACCTTTTCTCTAGTGTTGATAACGCTTTCCTCTAGTGTTTGTAACTATGTTTCCTCCAGTGTTGATAATCTTTCCTCTAGTGTTTATAACGCACCATTCTTCTAGTGTTTTTAACTATCTTTCCTCTAGTGTTTATAACCATCTTTCTTCTAGTTTTTTTAACTATCTTTCCTCAAGTGTTTATAACTATTTCCTCAAATGTTTATAACTATATTTCCTTGGGAGTTTTTTCACTATTTCCTCTAGTGTTAATAACTATCTTTACTCTAGTGTTTATAACTATCTTTCCTCCAGTGTTTGAAACCATCCATCCTCCAGTGTTTGAAACCATCCATCCTCCAGTGTTTGAAACCATCCATCCTCCAGTGTTTAAAACCATCTTTCCTATAGTGTTTATAACCATCTTTCCTCTAGTGTTTATAACCATCTTTACTCTGTTTATAACCATCTTTACTCTTGTGTTTATAACCATCTTTCCTCTAGTGTTTATAACGGTTTCCATTAGTGTTTAACGTTTTCCTCTAGTGTTTATAACCATCTTTCCTCTCATGTTTATAACCATCCTTCCTCTCATGTTTATAACCATCTTTCCTCTAGTGTTTATAACCATCTTTCCTCTAGTGTTTATAACTACCTTTCCTCTAGTGTTTATAACGTTTTCCTCTAATGTTTATAACACTAGTGTTTATAACTTCTTACGGCTGAGATCGGGTGAGATCCCGTTAACGGGATCGACTTGACAACAGCCAGTGAAAGTGCAGGGCGCCAAATTCAAACAACAGAAATCTCATAATTAAAATTCCTCAAACATACAAGTATTATACACCATTTTAAAGATAAACTTGTTGTTAATCCCACCACAGTGTCCAATTTCAAAAAGGCTTTACGACGAAAGCACACCATCTGATTATGTTAGGTCAGTACCTAGTCACAGAAAAACACAGCCATTTTTCCAGCCAAAGAGAGGAGTCACAAAAAGCAGAAATAGAGATAAAATTAATCACTAACCTTTGATGATCTTCATCAGATGACACTCATAGGACTTCATGTTACACAATACATGTATGTTTTGTTCGATAAAGTTCATATTTATATCCAAAAATCTTAGTTTACATTGGCGCGTTATGTTCAGTAATGTTTTGCCTCCAAAACATCCGGTGATTTTGCAGAACCACATCAATTTACAGAAATACTCATCATAAATGTTGATGAAAATACAAGTGTTATGCATGGAACTTTAAATAAACTTCTCCTTAATGCAACCGCTGTGTCAGATTTCATCTTTTTTTAACGGAAAAAGCACACCATGCAATAATCTGAGTACGGCGCTCAGACACAAAAACAAGCCATACAGGTACCCGCCATGTTGTGGAGTCAACAGAAGTCAGAAATAGCATTATAAATATTCACTTACCTTTAATGATCTTCATCAGAATGCACTCCCAGGAATCCCAGTTCCACAATAAAAGTTTGTTTTGTTCGATAAAGTCCATCATTTATGTCCAAATACCTCCTTTTTGTTTGCGCGTTTAGTTCAAATATCCAAATTCACGACGCGCAGGCACACTTAGTCCAGACGAAAAGTCAAAGAATTCCATTACAGTTCGTAGAAACATGTCAAACGATGTAAAGAATCAATCTTTAGGATGTTTTTAACATAAATCTTCAATAATGTTTCAACCGGAGAATTCCCTTGTCTTTAGAAAGGAGAAGGAATGCAGCTACCTCTCACGGGGGCGCGCCTGAGTGAGCTCATGGAACTCTGCCAGACACCTGGTTGAAACAGCTCTCATTCCCTCATCCTTCACAGTAGAAGCCTGAAACAAGGTTCTAAAGACTGTTGACATCTAGTGGAAGCCTTAGGAAGTGCAATATGACCCCATAGACACTGTATATTCGATAGGCAATGACTTGAAAAACTACAAACCTCAGATTTCCCACTTCCTGGTTGGATTTTTTCTCAGGTTTTTGCCTGCCATATGAGTTCTGTTATACATCATTCAAACAATTTTAGAAACTTCAGAGTGTTTTCTATCCAAATCTACTAATTATATGCATATCTTAGCTTCTGGGCCTGAGTAGCAGGCAGTTTACTCTGGGCACCTTATTCATCCAAGCTACTCAATACTGCCCCCAGCCATAAGAAGATAACCATCTTTCCTCTAGTGTTTATAACTATCTTTGCTCTCATGTTTATAACTATCTTTCCTCTCATGTTTCTAACCATCTTTCCTCTCATGTTTCTAACCATCTTTACTGGCATTTAAAGGCCCTTTCCGGCAACCCGATTGGTTAAAATGCCTCACGTGCTGCGCAGCACTTCCCTGTTTGAAAATATCTCCCGCGAAGAATCAACGTAAAGAGAGACAAAATGAGAAAATCTCGAAGAATATACCTACAGTATGTGCATAAAAATAGACGACCTCAGTTAGCCAATGCGAGAAAAGCAGTGAATGACAGAAACAATTTCCCTGATCCGTCGATCGAGGCAGTGGCAGTACATGTAGAGGAGGAATAGGAGGTAGCCCGCAGCAGCGCATTGAGACGCAAATTAGTTGAGATGAAGATGACAACTAGCAGCGATCAACCAGACAGCAGCCAGCCAACAGTGGCTTTTATTCCACGTCTCAAATAAACCAACTTGTACATGATTTGAAGTGTCTAAACACTGGACTGAATATCACCATAGACTTCATCAACCAGTGATTCTGTCATTCTGTCATGATAGAATGTGCAGACTGTGAAGGTGATCGTGATGCATTTAGGAGTAGTGTTTACATTTCATCCATGCTGCAGGAGTGCTCCAGGGGAGATGTGGCATTTGTGAGGATGGTTCTTCTAGCCCACAAACTTGGTTATGCAGCTCTAAAGAAAATAAGCAAAGTCCTAGGGATTCCTTCCTTGCGTCTCAGCTCATATCAGAGACATGAGAGGAGAATGACAGGTAAATAAAAAGGGAGAGTGGCCCATTGTTGCCAGGTGACTTGCTGTGTATGTATTCAAAGTTAATAAAACAGAGTGATAGGAAAACATAACTATATGAGACTCACATAGGCCTACAGTCTCATTGGGCTGTAGCCAAATGTGATTAGTGAGAAATTAGCTTTACATAAAGTAAATACATGCTCGTTTGCTAATATTTAGTCCTGCAGTTATGTCTGTAATGTCAAAAGACATAAGTACTTCCCCCCCCCCCCCCCCCCCCCCCACTTTAGTTGCAGAGATTCAGAGAGGGCTGCAGTCAATGGAGAGCCCTGCAAAGATAATTAGAAGAGCATACGCAGATATAGACCCAGACATAGCAGAGATGCTGAAGGATGAGGATGCCATCATAGACATTCATGTATCCTTTGATGGCACTTGGCTCAAGAGAGGATTCACTTCCAACTACAGGATAGGTTTGTGCATTGGTGCTGGTACCAGTGAGCCATAGAAAATGGTAAAGATCTACCCTGTCACAAAAACCTTGGAGGCCATACATTTTTTAATATTGAGGTTGCACAGAAAATGGTACCTGTATATCATAGGATGTCAAATGATAACGTCCTCAAAAGAATGTAGCACGGAGGAACCCAGAATGCAAATGAATGTCTGAACTCTGTAATATGGTCGTGATGCCCCAAAACGGTCTTCGTGGTCAAAAGCCGCATTGATGGAGCAGCCAGTATGGCAGCCACATTCAATGAGGGAGCCACTGCTATAACAAATGTTATGAACAAATTGTTGATTGATAGCACTTTGGTGACACTGGAGCAATCAGAGATTGTGAGAGTTGTGAGAGCTGATGCTGCTTCAATGGAGTGTGCCAAGCGTAGGCGCAGGTCCCATGACACAGTCAAGAAAGTAAAGCGTCACCAGCAACAGCTCAAAGAGGGCCTTACATTTGGGGCAGGCATAGCTGATTACTGTTCTGCACATTTCAACAGCCATACAAAATTCTTGTATGTGACAAATTGAGCAAAGTGATATGAGAATTTGCCCAAAACTGCATATTTGGCCAACAGACCAGTATTCAAAGCATTTGCTCTATTGCTTGAAAGAAATGTATTAAACGTGCTAATGTATTTGTAAAAGGTAGATTTGATGTTTATTTTCAGTTTAGAAGTGATATATGAACAAGAGTTTAATTCCTGTGACATAAATGGTCATATTTATGGAACGTACATTTTAATTGCATTAGCCTATCTTCATCGGCCATTTTCTCAAAATGACATGTGTTTATAACCATCTTTCCTCTAGTGTTTATAACCATCTTTCCTCCAGTGTTTATAACTATCTTTCCTCCAGTGTTTATAACTATCTTTCCTCCAGTGTTGATAACCATCTTTTCTCTAGTGTTTATAACCATCTTTCCTCCAGTGTTGATAACCATCTTTCCTCTAGTGTTTATAACCATCTTTCCTCTAGTGTTTATAACCATCTTTCCTCTAGTGTTTATAACCATCTTTCCTCTAGTGTTTATAACCATCTTTCCACTAGTGCTTATATCTACATTTCGACTGGTGCTTTTAACTATGTGTCCTCTAGTGTGTATAACTCTTTGCTCTAGTGTTCATAACTATCTTTCCTCTAGTGTTTATAATGCTATCTTTCCTCTAGTGTTTATAATGCTATCTTTCCTCTAGTGTTTATAATGCTATCTTTCCTCTAGTGTTTATAATGCTATCTTTCCTCTAGTGTTTATAATGCTATCTTTCCTCTAGTGTTTATAACGCTATCTTTCCTCTAGTGTTTATAATGCTATCTTTCCTCTAGTGCTTATAACTATCTTTCCTCTAGTGTTTATAACGCCATCTTTCCTCTAGTGTTAATAATGCTATCTTTCCTCTAGTGTTTATAACGCCATCTTTCCTCTAGTGTTTATAATGCTATCTTTCCTCTAGTGCTTATAACTATCTTCCCTCTAGTGTTTATAACCATCTTTCCTCTAGTGTTTATACCCATCTTTCCTCTAGTGTTTATAACCATCTTTCTTCTAGTGTTTATAACCATCTTTCCTCTAGTCTTTATAACTATCTTTCCTCTACTGTTTATAACTATCTTTCATCTAGTGTTTATAACCATCTGTCCTCTAGTCTTTATAACTATCTTTCCTCTAGTGTTTATAACCATCTTTCCTCTAGTCTTCATAACTATCTTTCCTCTAGTGTTTATAACCATCTTTCCTCTAGTGTTTATAACCATCTTTCCTCTAGTCTTTATAACTATCTTTCCTCTAGTCTTTATAACTATCTTTCCTCTAGTGTTTATAACTATCTTTCCTCTAGTGTTTATAACCATCTTTCCTCTAGTCTTTATAACTATCTTTCCTCTAGTGTTTATAACTATCTTTCCTCTAGTGTTTTTAACCATCTTTCCTCTAGTGTTTTTAACCATCTTTCCTGTAGTGTTGTTAACTATCTTTCCTCTAGTGTTGTTAACCATCTTTCCTCTAGTGTTGTTTACTATCTTTCCTCTAGTGTTGTTAACTATATTTCCTCTAGTGTTTATAACTCTTTCATTTAGTGTTCTTAACTATCTTTCCTCTAGTGTTTATAATGCTATCTTTCCTCTAGTGTTTATAATGCTATCTTTCCTCTAGTGTTTATAACACCATCTTTCCTCTAGTGTTTATAACTATCTTTCCTCTAGTGTTTATAACTATCTTTCCTCTAGTGTTGTTAACTATCTTTCCTCTAGTGTTGTTAACTATCTTTCTTCTAGTGTTTATATCTCTTTCATTTAGTGTTCTTAACTATCTTTCCTCTAGTGTTTATAACTATCTTTCCTCTAGTGTTTATAACTATCTTTCCTCTAGTGTTTATAACCATCTTTCCTCTAGTGTTTATAACTATATTTCCTCTAGTGTTTATAATGCTATCTTTCCTCTAGTGTTTATAATGCTATCTTTCCTCTAGTGTTTATAACGCCATCTTTCCTCTAGTGTTTATAATGCTATCTTTCCTCTAGTGTTTATAACTATCTTTCCTCTAGTGTTTATAACTATCTTTCCTCTAGTGTTTATAATGCTATCTTTCTTCTAGTGTTTATAACTCTTTCATTTAGTGTTCTTAACTATCTTTCCTCTAGTGTTTATAACAATCTTTCCTCTAGTGTTGTTAACTATCTTTCCTCTAGTGTTTATAACTATCTTTCCTTTAGTGTTTATAACTATCTTTCCTCTAGTGTTCATAACTCTATGTTGGAGGACAAGAAGCACCAATGGGTGCTGCATTCCTCTATATGGCATCTTTATATGATGTCATTGAGCCTTCCTTTGTACAACACATGCGGTGAAGATACACGCTCAAATAAGGGGAGCTGTGAATAAGGTTTATGGGGGAAAACTCAATGGGTGTTACTAGTGACACGTCCAGATCTATTCCCTTCAGTGACAATGCTATTCAAAACACTGACAAAACAAGACGAAATACATGAGTATTTTCAACACATTGTGATCTGCAATTACATCTTCACCACTTCTCTTTACACTGTCCTGTCAGGGTGATGTACTATACTTCTCAAGAAATGAATATTAAGACTAAAGCCCTCTAGGCTCTGGTTAAGATCAGTAGATGATCTGATCAGTTCAATGGGCTGTTGTATTTACACTAGATGTCTGGGGTAGCCAAATTAATTTCCTCATAATTCAAACCATATGATCTGATCGCATGAGCTCTCCGTCTGCAGTGCGACTCTTTTTCAGATATTCATATCAGGGCTGAAAAAAGAGCTTAATGCAATAACCGATTTGTTTTATTTGGTTTCCATAGCGGAGATATTCACTCACTTGGAGAGAATAAGGAGGTGGTCTGTAGATGAGGGAATTGTAGCTAAACCTTGGAGGGAATATTTACAGTAGTGACTCTTCTACTGCAGGACATGGACATCTGATGAAGACCAATGTAATGCATATGAAAGGTCATAGGACAAATTAAATGTTTAAAGAAATCATCAAATATTGCTTTTAGAATTCACTTAATCAAACAAGAGTTTTGAGGTCAGTTTATTGCTGAGTGAAGTGACACTAAGTTTAGAAGCAACCTGAGACAAAATCATATTTTCGGTACCAAAACCCCATCACTTGATGCTCTCGCACAGGTTGCAATAATAGAAGCAATCTTTTCTGCCCTTTTATTACATAGAAGTACTACTTCAGAACAGATAACAATGTTAGGTCAGAAAACCTCAACCTTTCTTTATTGTGTCCAAAGGCAAAGTCAGAGAAAAGTGCATTTGAAGATAAAATAGTAAATCCATTTAAGTTGTTCCCCTGGGTTTTTAAAGTAACGGCGTTCGGCGCTAAACGCTAACCTTGTTTGGCCAAGACAGTTAGAATTATTTTCTAGTCTTGAATCTGTGCTAGCATGCCGAGCTCTGGAGCCCCACCGTGTGCGGAGCTGGGGGAGAGATGAGGCGAAGAGATGAAGAAGGAGATGAAACCAGCATGGGGTCTGGCTACCCGTTGGGGATGGCCTATTAAATATGCTTGGGCTTTTTTCCGTTACTGGTTCAATCATATCTTTCCTCCACCATCCACCCCCTCCCTACCTGCAATGAGATAAATATTAATATGTTCTGCATCTTAAATTCACAAGCGTGCTGGAGCTTAATAGCTATTTAAGACGTGTGCAAGAGTGATGTGAGTGTGGCGCCATGAAGGTGTGCATGGGAATGTAGGAGGGTGAGAGAGGTGGAAAAGGCACACCGAGAAGAAGGTTAGTGTTTTTTGCCATAAATCTTGTTCTGGAGGCAACTCTGCAGAGTGTTCCTAAAATCAGATTTTAAACCTAACCCTAAAATCATTTTTGTTTTCCAGATTTTTTACAATATAGCCAATTTTGACTTTGCAGATGGCCCATTTAGCGGGAAATCGCTCAGTTCCACCTTCAGGACAAGACTCATCTCAATAAACGTCAACCTTCAGAGAAAAGCATGTACACAGATAAATATTCATTGTCATCGTGGTCATTCAACACATGCATACTTTCACAAATGAAAAGATTATGCAATTACACACACACACACACACACACACACACACACACACACACACACACACACACACACACACACACACACACACACACACACACACACACACACACACACACACACACACACACACACACACACACACACACACACACACACAAAGAGCTGGGTCTGAGGACAATTGTTCCTACAGAGTCTCTTATGTCACATCTTTCCCTGTTCCCTTGGTGATAATGTCCGTGTTCAGAAATGCGTCTTTCCTCCCTTGTTTCCTGGAGGTAAACACAGATCTATAAGTGACTGTATAGATGAAAGCAAGGTTATCACCCTCTTACTGTCACTTAAAAAAAAAAATTCTCCCCAATTTCGTGGTATCCAATTGATAGTTACGGTCTTGTCCCATCGTAGCAACTCTCGTACGGACTCAGGAGAGGCGAAGGTCGAGAGCCGTGCGTCCTCCGAAACACAACCCAGCCGAGCCGCACTGCTTCTCGACACAATGCCCGCTTAACCCAGAAGCCAGCCGCACCAGTGTGTCAGAGGAAACACACGTACACCTGGCGACCGTGTCAGCGTGCATTGCGCCTGGCCCGCCACAGGAGTCGCTAGAGCGTGATGGGACAAGAACATCCCTGCCGGCCAAACCCTCCCCTAACCTGGACAATGCTGGGCCAATTGTGTGCCGCCCCATGGGTCTCCCGGTTGCGGCCGGCTGCGACAGAGCCTGGACTCGAACAAGGATCTCTAGTGGCACAGCTAGCACTACGATGCAGAGCCTTAGACCACTGTGCTACTCGGGAGGCCCCTACTGACACAAATCTAATCAATTAAAATCAGTGATTACTTCAAGAAAGGTAGAGAGGAAGGATGCATTGCTGAATTATTTGAACAAGGCCAGTCCCTTCACCAAGACAGCTCACGGGAGGTTCCGAGACAATCTACACATGAGTCCTCTCAAAGGATCACCACGCAAGCAGTCACAACCAATGTGTTGTGGCCGCCTGTCGCGCCCAATTTGAACACAAGACTCTGTGCCACACATGTTCCCTCTCCGGGGATTTCAGAAGCAAATTGCCTTATTAACACACACCAACGCGCAGTCACACCAACACAAAAGTGGTCCCTGTAACCCAATCATACTGCATCTGTGTTGGAATGTACATGGATTGGATGTTTGTAAAAATGTTACATAAATTGTATGTTGTGTATGTCAATGTGTGTGCATTTGTGAGCGTGTGTGTGTGTCTGTGTGTGCATCTACTTAAGACTGGAGGTCTGTTGAGATTTGAGTTCCTAATTGTGTTACAAGAGTTAAGGAAACATTTTTTACAAGCCATATCAGCTTTCCTTTATCAGGAACTATAACCTGCAGCCATATTAATATAAAAAAATGATATGACAAAGTTATATTATTATATATTATGAGCGTCAATCTCTTACAGATAATAGACCAAAAATGAACAGGAAATAAAAACAAACAGAAGGCAACTGAAACCACATAAAACCCATGTATTTTCCTCCTCCAAACATCCAGAAATAACACTTTCTTGGAATTCTAGCCAGCCTGCCACTTGAGTTCTGTATGATTGCAGGGGTCAGTGTACAGTGACAGAAGTACCTATTCTAGGCCAGTAACTGCCTTTCCCAGGAAGAGCTGGAGACAAGGGGTATACAAGAGCAGCAGCTCCAATGACTGGATGGGTCTATTTTCTCCTCTGACGACCTCAATGAGCTGTCAGCATGTCAGTTAATCAGTCAGAATGTCAGCCAGTCAGTCAGCATGTCAGCCAGTCAGTCAGCATATCAGCCAGTCAGTCAGTCAGCATGTCACTCCTCAGTCACAGAAATACTCCAACCCCCGAAAGACAGTGGAGAAACCTTGACCCACTTGTATTGACGTAGAGAGCATGTGCCATCCCTGTGGTACAGATCGATCTGTGACTTGTCATTGTGAGTGAAGAGGGAAGTTAAGGTTGTGAAAACAAAATGCTTGTCAGGAGCCAGTGTTTTTACCCTGATGTTTGGCGGGGGAAACATGTATCAACACACTTCTGTTCGTGAGTGGGAGAAGACCTGCCATCTCAATGCATAACCACATTCATCCTCCTTTACTGTAACTCTGGGGTACAGATGGATCAGTTGTCTTGTTTAAATGACTATTTTCTGCAATGAGCAGTACAAAATAGTTTCAGAATAGCAAGGGGCGTGTTACCAGGTGGAAGCAGTGATTTTGCTGCAGGATCTATTTGCACAACTGAACTACAGGTTGTGCAGTATGTTCAGGGAATTGGACTCCCATCTCAGAAACATAATCCTTAAAAAATACACCACACTCAGTCAAAGCAATGTATTGGTCTTCAAGGAATCACTTTAAATAATTGGAGAAAGCCAGATGAAGAACAGAAGTGCAGAATCACTCAGCCCCATCATCCGCTATTTGTTTTGGGTTGTTGTGCATAACTAATTAATCCACAAAGTTTCCTAAAGCCTCTTTTTATTAACCAAGGGATTTTTTATAATACCATTTGATCAAATAGCCCTCCAAACGCCCAGGAATGGGCAGTCTGTGAGAGCCCAGTGGGATTCCGTTTGTGAAAAGACTTGGACCATAAACGCGAGTTCTGCTTGGGCACACTGTAGGAGTTGTGAGGGAGGCGGGGGAGGATTTAGGGAGGGATGCAAGCTGGAGATGCCACCTGTCCAGTCTCCACAGCCCCTTCGGACTCCCACTGTCCCTCTCTGTTCCAGAAGGCAGGCCAGTACTGGCAACCCAAATGGACAGAGGGTGTGAGGGAGTCTGAGACTAGAAAAGGCAAAGGCAGAGGGGAACAGTTTGTGCCAGAATATGGTTTAGCACTGCCAACTCCAGACACATTGCCCCAGACGGCGTTCGATCCCCGGATACTCCATGAAGCCTGTCACTTTCACCTCTACATTTCCCCTCACAGCAGTTTCAAAAATACAGCTCTTAAAATATGAGAGGAAGAGGAGGAGAACAGTTCACAACTACAGTAGGTGCTGACAAGGTGTGAGACCCTTTGGCATCTGGTACAGTACAGTACTCTAGTGCTGCAGCTTAAGTTGGTCTATTGTACTCCATCTACCACTGGGTAGTTCACTACAGATTCAGTTACCTGTAAACTATTATGGATTGAGAATTGTGCTAATGAAAAGTTGAATGTCTTCTGTGCTTTATGCCTTTCACAGTAAGCCATATAACTCATGCTCATAACTCATTTCTCTTCGATACAGTTGGTTTGGTGGGCCCATTCATCGGATGAAAAATATTGAAGGGGATATTGAAAAACTATAGTATATTTTAGGATGCTAAATCAAGGTTTCAAAAGGTCCAGATAAAACTGATAGGAAATACAGTATGCCCACATGTTGACTGTAAAGACTCCACAAGTAGAAGTAATTAAAAGAACACAGCAGTCCTACATGGTAATGAGTGTTAGTGATTAACAATGTGATTAGCCAGTTCCACATGGGATTTGACATCCAAATGAACATATTTTATCAAAGCTAAATTACAGATTCGAAACACTGAATATACACTATAGTGAAACGTGGGGGGAAGGCTACCTGTTTTGATTATGAAAATATAATAATAGACATAGGAAAAATTACAGTTATCCATTTTCTTCACAAGATTAAGAAAATGACGTAAGGATCTGGTTGAATGTCAAAAGTTATTTTTAATCGACTTCAAGCAAAACATTCAAAAGCAAAGTTGCAGTCATTTTCTTGACCTGATCCCATTCCAGGGGGAACTATTTGTAATAATTACCAGTCATGTCAATACTTAACCAAGGAAAACTGATTATTGTCTCAGAAACTTGGTTATACCTCCAATATATTGGCAGTTATAGTGATCAATATGGCTTCTCCTGAATATAAAAGCACTTCAAGGGGCTCCATGAGCTAAAAAAAAGATAGCATATTGATTTGCTTTTCATGTAAATCTTCCCAAACAGATCTTAAAGGTCATTCTGACTGTTAGAGAAGCTAAGAGTGGCTTCAGAAGAAAGACCAGGGAGTCCAGGTCTATGGAAAATATATGTGCGCCTTCTGCGAATGTCACCGCTTATTTAAATTTTTTCTTTATTTCACCTTTATTTAACCAGGTAGGCAAGTTGAGAACAAGTTCTCATTTACAATTGCGACCTGGCCAAGATAAAGCAAAGCAGTTCGACACATACAACAACACAGAGTTACACATGGAGTAAAACAAACATACAGTCAATAATACAGTAGAAAAATAAGTCTATATACAATGTGAGCAAATGAGGTGAGATAAGGGAGTTAAGGCAAAAAAGGCCATGGTGGCAAAGTAAATACAATATAGCAATTAAAACACTGGAATGGTAGATTTGCAGTGGAAGAATGTGCAAAGTAGAAATAGAAATAATGGGGTGCAAAGGAGCAAAATAAATAAATAAATACAGTAGGGGAAGAGGGTAGTTGTTTGGGCTAAATTATAGATGGGCTATGTACAGGTGCAGTAATCTGTGAGCTGTTCTGACAGCTGGTGCTTAAAGCTAGTGAGGGAGATAAGTGTTTCCAGTTTCAGAGATTTTTGTAGTTTGTTCCAGTCATTGGCAGCAGAGAACTGGAAGGAGAGGCGGCCAAAGGAGGAATTGGTTTTGGGGGTGACCAGAGAGATATACCTGCTGGAGCGCGTGCTACAGGTGGGTGCTGCTATGGTGACCAGCGAGCTGAGATAAGGGGGGACTTTACCTAGCAGGGTCTTGTAGATGACCTGGAGCCAGTGGGTTTGGCGACGAGTATGAAGCGAGGGCCAGCCAACGAGAGCGTACAGGTCGTAGTGGTGGGTAGTATATGGAGCATTGGTGACAAAACAGATGGCACTGTGATAGACTGCATCCAATTTATTGAGTAGAGTATTGGAGGCTATTTTGTAAATGACATCGCCGAAGTCGAGGATCGCTAGTATGGTCAGTTTTACGAGGATATGTTTGGCAGCATGAGTGAAGGATGCTTTGTTGTGAAATAGGAAGCCAATTCTTGATTTAACTTTGGATTGGAGATGTTTGATGTGAGTCTGGAAGGAGAGTTTACAGTCTAACCAGACACCTAGGTATTTGTAGTTGTCCACATATTCTAAGTCAGAACCGTCCAGAGTAGTGATGCTGGACGGGCGGGCAGGTGCAGGCAGCGATCGGTTGAATAGCATGCATTTAGTTTTACTTGTATTTAAGAGCAGTTGGAGGCCACGGAAGGAGAGTTGTATGGCATTGAAGCTCATCTGGAGGGTTGTTAACACAGTGTCCAAAGAAGGGCCAGAAGTATACAGAATGGTGTCGTCTGCATAGAGGTGGATCAGAGACTCACCAGCAGCAAGAGCGACATCATTGATGTATACAGAGAAGAGAGTCGGCCCAAGAATTTAACCCTGTGGCACCCCCATAGAGACTGCCAGAGGCCCGGACAACAGGCCCTCCGATTTGACACACTGAACTCTATCTGAGAAGCAGTTGGTGAACCAGGCGAGGCAATCATTTGAGAAACCAAAGCTATCAAGTCTGCCGATGAGGATGTGGTGATTGACAGAGTCGAAAGCCTTGGCCAGGTCAATGAATACGGCTGCACAGTATTGTTTCTTATCGATGGCGGTTAAGATATCGTTTAGGACCTTGAGCGTGGCTGAGGTGCACCCATGACCAGCTCTGAAACCAGATTGCATAGCGGAGAAGGTGCGGTGGGATTCGAAATGGTCGGTAATCTGTTTGTTGACTTGGCTTTCGAAGACCTTAGAAAGGCAGGGTAGGATAGATATAGGTCTGTAGCAGTTTGCGTCAAGAGTGTCCCCCCCTTTGAAGAGGGGGATGACCGCAGCTGCTTTCCAATCTTTGGGAATCTCAGACGACACGAAAGAGAGGTTGAACAGGCTAGTAATAGGGGTTGCAACAATTTCGGGAGATAATTTTAGAAAGAAAGGGTCCAAATTGTCTAGCCCGGCTGATTTGTAGGGGTCCAGATTTTGCAGCTCTTTCAGAACATCAGCTGACTGGATTTGGGAGAAGGAGAAATGGGGAAGGCTTGGGCGAGTTTCTGTGCGAGGTGCAGTGCTGTTGACCGGGGTAGGGGTAGCCAGGTGGAAAGCATGGCCAGCCGTAGAAAAATGCTTATTGAAATTCTCAATTATAGTGGATTTATCTGTGGTGACAGAGTTTCCTATCCTCAGTGCAGTGGGCAGCTGGGAGGAGGTGTTCATATTCTCCATGGACTTTACAGTGTCCCAGAACTTTTTTGAGTTTGTGTTGCAGGAAGCAAATTTCTGCTTGAAAAAGCTAGCCTTGGCTTTTCTAACTGCCTGTGTATATTGGTTTCTAACTTCCCTGAAAAGTTGCATATCACGGGGGCTGTTCAATGCTAATGCCGAACGCCATAGGATGTTTTTGTGTTGGTTAAGGGCAGTCAGGTCTGGAGAGAACCATGGGCTATATCTGTTCCTGGTTCTAAATTTCTTGAATGGGGCATGCTTATTTAACTTCTTTGGGGTACCCCCGCTTCTTCTCAATTTCCGCCTAAAGACATACCCTAATCTAACTGCCTGTAGCTCAGGCCCAGGAGCAAGGATAATTCATATTCTTGGTATCATTTGAAAGGAAACACTCTGAATGTTGTGGAAATGTGAATTGAATGTAGGAGAATATAACACAATAGATCTGGTAGAAGAAAATACAAGGACGGCGCCTCGTACTTCCGGCGCCGACCAAGATGGCCGCCTCGCTTCGCGTTCCTTGGAAAATATGCAGTATTTTGTTTTTTTATGTGTTATTCCTTACATTGGTACCCCAGGTAATCTTAGGTTTCATTACATACAGTCGGGAGGAACTACTGAATATAAGAGCAACGTCAACTCACCATCGTTCCAACCAGGAATATGACTTTCCCGAAACGGATCCAGTGTTTTGCCTTCCACCCAATACAATGGATCTGATCCCAGCCGGCGACCCTATGCGACGCCGTAAAAGGGGCAAACGTAGCGGTCTCCTGGTCAGGCTTCGGAGACGGGCACATCGCGCTCCACTCCCTAGCATACTACTCGCCAATGTCCAGTCTCTTGACAATAAGGTTGATGAAATCCGAGCACGGGTAACATTCCAGAGGGACATCAGAGATTGTAAGGTTCTCTGCTTCACGGAAACATGGCTAACTCAAGAGACGCTAACGGAGTCGGTGCAGCCAGCTGGTTTCTTCACGCATCGCGCCGACAGAAACATACATCTTTCTGGTAAGAAGAGGAGCGGGGGGGTATGCCTTATGATTAACGAGACGTGGTGTGATCATAACAACATACAGGAACTCAAGTCATTCTGTTCACCTGATCTAGAACTCCTCACAATCAAATGTCGACCGCATTATCTACCAAGGGAATTCTCTTCGATTATAATCACAGCCGTATATATTCCCCCCCAAGCAGACACAACGATGGCCCTGAACGAACTTTATCTGACCCCTCTCCTGTACTCCCTGTTCACCCACGACTGCATGGCCATGCACGCCTCCAACTCAATCATCAAGTTTGCGGATGACACTACAGTGGTAGCTTGATTACCAACAACGACGAGACGGCCTACAGGGAGGAGGTGAGGGCCCTCGGAGTGTGGTGTCAGGAAAATAACCTCACACTCAACGTCAACAAAACAAAGGAGATGATTGTGGACTTCAGGAAACAGCAGAGGGAGCACCCCCCTATCCACATCGACGGGTCAGTAGTGGAGAAGGTGGAAAGTTTTAAGTTCCTCGGTGTACACATCACGGACAAACTGAATTGGTCCACCCACACAGACAGCGTTGTGAAGAAGGCGCAGCAGCGCCTCTTCAACCTCAGGAGGCTGAAGAAATTCGGCTTGTCACCAAAAGCACTCACAAACTTCTACAGATGCACAATCGAGAGCATCCTGTCGGGCTGTATCACCGCCTGGTACGGCAACTGCTCCGCCCACAACCGTAAGGCTCTCCAGAGGGTAGTGAGGTCTGCACAACGCATCACCGGGGGCAAACTACCTGCCCTCCAGGACACCTACACCACCCGATGTCACAGGAAGGCCATAAAGATCATCAAGGACAACAACCACCCAAGCCACTGCCTGTTCACCCCGCTATCATCCAGAAGGCAAGGTCAGTACAGGTGCATCAAAGCAGGGACCGAGAGACTGAAAAACAGCTTCTATCTCAAGGCCATCAGACTGTTAAACAGCCACCACTAACATTTAGCGGCCGCTCCCAACATACTGACTCAACTCCAGCCACTTTAATAATGGGAATTGATGGAAATTATGTAAAAATGTACCACTAGCCACTTTAAACAATGCCACTTAATATAATGTTTACATACCCTACATTACTCATCTCATATGTATATGTATATACTGTACTCTATATCATCTACTGCATCTTGCCTGTGCCGTTCTGTACCATCACTCATTCATATATCTTTATGTACATATTCTTTATCCCTTTACACTTGTGTGTATAAGGTAGTAGTTGTGGAATTGTTAGGTTAGATTACTTGTTGGTTATTTCATTGTCGGAACTAGAAGCACAAGCATTTCGCTACACTCGCATTAACATCTGCTAACCATGTGTATGTGACAAATAAAATTTGATTTGATTTGATTTGAAATAAACATACGTGTTCTGTTTTTTATTGTTGCTGCATCATCTTTCAAATGACCAAGAACAGCCAAACATACAGATAGGATGCTGTGGACAATTTGAATGAAGAACATAAGATGGCAACAATAGCTGAGCAAAGTTTTAGACAGATAACTTCAAAAATGAGCGAGCTACATGACATTGAGCATGAAGTCACGCAGGTGTCCCACACAAATGTACCCAAATGTACCCAAGTGGCCGAATTGGTACAGTGATACATTTGGAAGGAAATAACTATATACAAAATACATAAATGCTATTCTAACACACACCAACAAAATAAATATATATATATATATATATATATATATATATATATATATATATGAAAATAATAATAAAATAAATGAATAATAATAAACAAACAAATAACAAGGGTAACTATTTACACATTTTCTATTTACAATATTGTATATTTTATAAATAAATAAATAGATAAATATTGTGAAGACCCTCAGTCCTCTACACAATATTGTGCTGCTGGTGCCATGGCCCATAGCAGTCTCTTTCTGCTGTAAAGCAGAGGCTTACTGAACAGGTGGTGCAGGTGATGGGGCATTTCCTGTGACAAAGGGCAAAACGTCTCCTCCCCACTGGGCCCTTTTTGCCCTGAGGCACATTCATGCCTGCAGAGATGAATCTGGGCAGGTGAACACCACTGGTTGACGGAGCAGAAGGTGCTGCAGTGGACTTGCTGTAGCTAGCAAGCTCTTGGATGAGCAGCTCCCTGAAGGCTAGCTGTGAGATGGGGGGGCTGTCTCTATCAATTTCCTCTATAATTTGGGTTAAATCTGTATACCTAGACTTTGTTTTAGCTTTTCCTGATTTATTCACCATAATTTAAATATATAAACTTGTTGAAAATGCTATTGAATATGTACTACTATGCATAACACTCGTGGCTCCGTCAAGTAGGATTTGCAATGGCGAATGAACCTCTTTTACGCCAGAGTTTACGACAAAGGCTGGTCTTCAAACATATAACCATTACATATTGTCGTTTACCTCAGCTCATTGGCTATCCTCAAAGCTAGATTTCAAGATGATCAGTGGTCATTGGGCCAAAATACAGTCAATCAACGATAGACCGGTCCTACCATTGGTGCGCAATGAGGTCATTGATTGGTGTCTTCAAATCGGTTTGTTTCGGTCAATACGTCCCGGGAAAAGAGCCATCATGTATGGTTGTGTTAGTAACAACCAGAGGATTGCAATGAAACCAACCATGACTGGATAAACATTTGTTTAGTGTGTGTAATTACCATGAATGCTTCGTCCAAAGTTGAATGAGAGGGAAATCACAACGCAACCGGTTTACAAATGTTTCGTGTTAGGCTATAAAAATGTATTTTATCAAACAAAACAAACATTCACTGTGCAGTTAGGACACTTGGCATTGCCACCAGAGGAAGATCTTCAATGGTAAGCGATTTATTTTATTGTTATTTCTGACTTTCGTGACGCTAATGCTTGGTTGGAAAATGCTAGAAATACTTGTGTATGTGGGGCGCCGTCCTCAGAAAATCGCATGTTTGCTTTTGCAGTAAACCTTTTTGAAATCTGACACAGCGGCTGGATTAATAAGACATTCATCTTTTAAATGATGTAAGATACATGTATTTACAAGAATGTTTAATGCAACGAATGGTGTATTTAAAATGTTAGCTCTCTGCAGTTTCACCGGATGTTGGCCTGGTGGGACGTTAGCGTCTCACCTACCCTAGAGAAGTTAAGATGGTGAGGAAGGCATTTAAAAAAAAAAAACAGGCATCCTCTACTGACGGGATGAGGTCAATATCCTTCCAGGATACCCGGGCCAGGTCGATTAGAAAGGCCTGCTCGCTGAAATGTTTCAGGGAGCGTTTGACAGTGATGAGTGGAGGTCGTTTGACCGCTGACCCATTACGGCTGCAGGCAATGAGGCAGTGATCGCTGAGATCTTGGTTGAAAACAGCAGAGGTGTATTTAGAGGGCAAGTTGGTTAAGATGATATCTATGATGGTGCCCGTGTTTACGGCTTTGGGGTGGTACCTGGTAGGTTCATTGATAATTTGTGTGAGATTGAGGGCATCAAGCTTAGATTGTAGGATGGCTGGGGTGTTAAGCATGTCCCAGTTTAGGTTACCTAGCAGCATGAGCTCTGAAGATAGATGGGGGGCAATCAGTTCACATATGGTGTCCAGAGCACAGCTGGTGGCAGAGGGTGGTCTATAGCAGGCGGCAACGGTGAGAGACCTGTTTATAGAGAGGTGGATTTTTAAAAGTAGAAGTTCAAATTGTTTGGGTACAGACCTGGATAGTAGGACAGAACTCTGCAGGCTCTCTCTGCAGTAGATTGCAACACCGCCCCTTTTGGCCGTTCTATCTTGTCTGAAAATGTTGTAGTTAGGGATGGAGATTTCAGAATTTTTGGTGGTCTTCCTAAGCCAGGATTCAGACACGGCTAGGACATCCGGGTTGGCAGAGTGTGCTAAAGCAGTGAATAAAACAAACTTAGGGAGGAGGCTTCTAATGTTAACATGCATGAAACCAAGGCTATTACGGTTACAGAAGTCATCAAAAGAGAGCGCCTGGGGAATAGGAGTGGAGCTAGGCACTGCAGGGCCTGGATTCACCTCTACATCACCAGAGGAACAGAGGAGGAGTAGGACAAGGGTACGGCTAAAATCTATGAGAATTGGTCGTCTAGGACGTCTGGAACAGAGAGTAAAAGGAGCAGGTTTCTGGGGGCGATAAAATAGCTTCAAGGTATAATGTACAGACAAAGGTATGGTAGGATGTGAATACAGTGGAGGTAAACCTAGGCATTGAGTGATAATGAGAGAGATATTGTCTCTAGAAACATCATTGAAACCAGGTGATGTCATCGCATGTGTGGGTGGTGGAACTGAAAGGTTGGATAAGGTATAATGAGCAGGGCTAGAGGCTCTACAGTGAAATAAGCCAATAAACACTAACCAGAACAGCAATGGACAAGGCATATTGACATTAAGGAGAGGCATGCTTAGCCGAGTGATCATAAGGGTCCAGTGAGTAGTGAGGTTGGTTGTGGTCACGGCGATTCAGACAGCTAGCCGGGCCATGGGTAGCAAGCTGGCAGAGGATGGAGGTCTGTTTTTAGCCACCTCGTGCGTTTCCGTCGGTAGATTAGTGGGGTTCAGTGTGGTAGAGGGGAACAATCCAATTGGCAAAATAGATATAGTTATAGTGACCCAAGAAAATAGTCCGATAGACCTATTCAGATAGCAGCCGATAAGACAACTAACGATTAGCGGGCCGCAGATGGGCGTTCAGGTTACGTCGCGACGGAGGGGCCATTTGGATAACTCCATCGGGCAGATAACGTCGGTAGTCCAGTCGTGAAGGCCCGGTGGGGCTCCGTATCGGCAGTAAAACGGGTCCGGATAGGTGATTGTAGCCCAGGAGTGGCTGATGGAACTCTTCAGCTGGCTAGCTATAATTGATGTTTGCTCCGAGACCGACGTAAGCCAATAGTCACTCGGATAGCAGCTAGCTAGCTGCAAGATCCAGGTGTAAATGTCCAGAGTGTAACGGACGTCGTTGGGAGAAGGAGAAGAGGACCAAGGTGCAGCGTGGTAAGTGTTCATATTTTAAATCAAATAAACTGAACACTAAACAAAACAACAAAAGACGACAAACGAACAGTTCTGTAAGGTGACGACACACACTAAACAGAAAATAATCACCCACAACTCAGTGGGAAAACAGGCTACCTAAATATGGTTCTCAATTAGAGACAACGATAGACAGCTGCCTCTGAGAACCACACACGGCCAAACACAAAGAAATAGACAACATAGACATACAAATATAGAATGCCCACCCACATCACAACCTGACCAAACAAAAAATAGAAACATACAAAGCAATCTATGGTCAGGGCGTGACACTGAGCTTGCGGTAGAAATCCGGGGATATGGAGAGAAAATAGGTCCGGTATGCTCTGGTCTGAGTCGCGTTGTACAAAACTGGCGATAGCTTTTCGAGCTAAAGGATAGCTGATGACCGCCAACCGTGGTTAGCTGAATACTAACGTTAGCCAGTGAACTGGCTAGCTTCTGGCTAGCTTCTGTTGTGGATTTCAGATTTGAGGTGAATAATATTTATTTATTTTTTTAATTGGTGAGGCGGGTTGCAGGAGTGTTTTAAAGTTGAGTTTTTAGAAGAAAAAAATAATATATATAAAAAGATATGCGAAGAAAATATGTAAATATATATATACACGGGACACGACAAGACGAGGACATATGACGTCTGACTGCTATGCCATCTTGGAATTAAAAAGATAGAAGCAAGTCCGCAGAGGCGTAGCGCAGTTTTGTGCGGCGCTCGCAAAAAAAAATATGACTATTAATTTTTTTTTTGGATCTTTTCCTTTGCCATGGGGCAGAGAGAAAAATTTGCCATTTTATAGCTAATCTCATGCTATTTTACGTATTTTCCCATGAGGCTGAGAGAAAATACTTGCCTGGCTACCCAAAGTTCTTGCTCCGGCCAAACGCTACGCCACGCCCACGGACGTTAGCTTCTTCTCCGCAATGAGTCTGGTTCTGAGTACCTCCCTGACGATTTCTAGAATGCAAACACATTCTAACCGTTCTGATTGGTCCCAGAAACCGATGGGTTGTGCCAGACCAATAACACACGTGGGTAAAGCGGCCTTTTGAAAATGTGTCATTGGCTTACTCTGATTGGTTAGAGATGATCCAATTGCTCATACTTTTGTTTTGTACAACACCCCTCATTTTGACATCACCACAAACAACTGCAATGTTGGCAGTCTCAGACTGAAGTATGTAGTGAACATAGAGTTACGTAAGAATTCAGTTTGAGTCGTAAGGCATAGAAAATGTTGCCGTTTTAGAGCTAATTTCCATCTAATCTTCACATTTTGCCATGAGGCTGAGAGAAAATGTAGCAGTTTTAAAGATAATTTCCTGTAATTCCCCCTAAAAATCATGGCTTGTGAAGTTTTCATATGCTATCTGGGGGGCCGAACTCCCCCCTCCCCAATAATAATAATAATTGAATAGATCTTGCAGGGGCTGCGGGGGTTTGTGCTATGCCAGTGAGGGTCTGGGTATAAATATATGCTACTGTGTGTGACGGTTTTATAAGTATACCTGTGAGAGACTGGGGCACTATATGTAACACTGTAAATTGTCTTTGTGTAAGTGTTTGTGAGAAAGTGCACATACGCAGGACTCTCCAACTACATGCAGTGAATATGTTTTGTGGTTACGGGAGAGTACAAGGCAACTGCACTGCACCTATCAGAGCAATACTCTGAGACATGTAAGACATTGTGACCCAGGGTGCATGTTAGAAAAAATCTGTCGATGTGCTCTTGAGCAAGGCACTTAACCCTAATTTGCTCCAGGGGCGCCATACTACTATGGCTGACCCTGTACAACAACACGTGTATTGTTCAACACGTGTATTGTTGTGTTTTTTCCTTTTATACCATATCGTACGGGAGTCTTCCCTCCCCTCCTTACCACTCCCCACCTACCTGGTGTCAGCAAGATGACCGAGGTGACGATCAGGGAGCAGATGACCAGAATGACCAACAGGGCGATCGCAATTCCCTTCCAGTTCCTCTGAGGAGGGTTACTCCCCACCAGCTCCTGGTCAGACAAAACAGACAGAGAGAAACACACGGTCAGAAAGAGAAAGAGAGGAGATAGAAAATCAGGAAAGGAGAGTGAACAAGGTGAGTGAACAAGAGAAAGGTTGTGGAGAGGAAGAGAAGCAAAGGGAGAAAGAAATGAGAAGTGGGTAAGGGAGAGAGATAATGGAGTGATACTGTCTATTAGTATAAATAGTAGGGGGGAAGAGGAAGTGAGAAAAATTTACACAAATAACTAATAAAAGAGAATGGAAGGAAGGAGGGAGGGAGGGAGGGGGAGAGAAAGGTGGATAACTAAAATGGATGGGTCAGTCAAGGACAAGTGTGGACTACGGAAACACCACAAATTCTCAAGTAGAATCGCCATGAGCAAAAGCCAGGAGGAGGAATGGAGGAGATGTGTGTGTGTGGGGGGTTCTCAATGAGGCAAGGTGTCAGCGGCCATCACTGGCAAACGAATGTGACAGATAAAAAATGAGCTTTCGGAATATTGGTAACTTTGGTGGGTGAACGCCGTCAAGAGGCTTTTTGTTCGAAAAATGATTTCAAATTATGGTGCAACCTTGAGCCATGTTTTGGGAGAAAACAAATGAATTATATATTCAAGGTTTAATATTGTCTTAAGTGCAAAATAAAATGTTAAAGTATCAATTTGACAAACGGTCCCTGCTGGGTATGGAGTGAGTGGAATGAGAAAAGGGTTTTCAGCCTTCCCCTTTTTGCACCAATAATAATCCTTATTATTGATGATTTTTGAAAAAAATGATTATGCCAGTACAATTATGATTGATAGTGGTAGCACTGAATAGATCTGTCCTCATACATTTATTGAGGCTTATACCTGAACAACAGCAGCAACATCAACAACAACATGAAACATTGGCTTACATCAAAAAAATCTGAAACAAAGATTAAAAGAAAGTTGGACATTTCTATAGTTCAAGTCCAATAAACAAAAACAACCAAGCTAGGGGAGTCTTTTAAAAGGTCATTGAAAGCCTAAAACATTAGCTGCATTAATAACTTTCTAATTAGTTTACGGTAGGGGGGGTACAAAGTCCTGAGCAGAGGACGTGCAGAGAGGATCTGTGGCTAAGGTCTTAATCAATAGACCCCCCCCCCACCACCACCACCACCAGACACACACACAAACACACGCTCTGGAACAGAGTGGGCTGGTCTACGAGGTAAGCCTTTTAGTGACCTCTTTCCCTCCTTAATTGAATGGAGTGGCAGACATCATTAGCCTGGAGAGAAGAGGAACAGCAGGGGGCTTTTTACCACACCACCCATTACACACACTCATTAAAACCAGCAACCTGTTTTCCCACAATCCCCGGTGGCACTCTGGCGAAACGGGGGTGCTTTCGCAGGGGTCACTGCCGAGGGCTCGTCACGCCAGGCGGGAGGAGTTAGTGGACTGCGGTGTAAACAACACGGATTCCACAGAACCACCACAAACACACTACAAGTGCCATACTGTTTTAGTTCTATCCAGCCTGAGTAGACCGCTTTAGGATGTAGATACAGTAGGACGCCAGCCAGACATACTGTATCCCTGCCATTGAGCAATCTCGTTTTATCAACTTTTGCTTAAAAGGACATTATACTCCAAAATGAGTGAAAATGAAATGATGTTGACACCATCTGAAATATAATTTCCACTTTAAAAGCATTATAACCGTAGCCCAACTGATGCAGCATAGTTGAAGCATTGGGTTGCCCACCTGCATTTACCTAATTGAAAAACCCAAATGCTACAAATATACAGTGCATTCGGAAGTATTCAGACACCTTGAATTTTCCACATTTTGTTACGTTACAGCCTTATTCTAAAATTGATTAAATAGGTTTTTCCCCTCATCAATAACCCATAATGACAACGCAAAAAATGTTTTTTAGGACATTTAGCAAATGTATTAAATAAAAATCTGAAATATAACATTTACATAAGTATTCAGATCCTTTACTCAGTGCTTTGTTGCAGCACCTTTGGCAGTGATTACAGCCTCGAGTGTTTCCGGTGATTTGGAAAGGCACACACACTTGTCTATATAAGGTCCTACAGTTGACAGTGCATGTCAGAGCAAAAACCAAGCCATGAGGTCAAAGGAATTGTTCGTAGAGCTCCGAGACAGGATTGTGTCGAGGCACAGATCTGGGGAAGGGTACCAAAACATGTCTGCAGCATTGAAGGTCCCCAAGAACACAGTGCGCTCCATCATTCTTAAATGGAAGAAGCTTGAAACTCTTCCTAGAGCTGGCCGCCCGGCCAAACTGAGCAGTCGGGGGAGAAGGGCCTTGATCAGGGAGGTGACCAAGAACCCAATGGTCACTCTGACAGAGGTCCAGAGTTCCTCTGTGGAGATGGGAGAACCTTCCAGAAGGACAACCATCACTGCAGGACTCCACCAATCAGGCCTTTATGGTAGAGTGGCCAGATGGAAGCCACTCAGTAAAAGGCACATAGGACTGTCAGACCATGAGAAACAAGATTCTCTAGTCTGATGAAACCAAGATTGAACTCTTCGGCCTGAATGCCAAGTATCACGTCTGGAGGAAACCTGGCACCATCCCTACGGTGAAGCATGGTGGTGGCAGCATCGTGCTGTGGTGATGTTTTTCAGCGGCAGGGACTGGGAGACTAATCAGGATCGAGGGAAAGATGAACGGAGCAAAGTACGGAGAGATCCTTGATGAAAACCTGCTCCAGAGTCCTCAGGACCTCAGACTGGGGTGAAGGTTCACCTTCCAACAGGACAACGACCCCAAGCACACTGCCAAGACAATGCAGGAGTGGCTTCGGGACAAGTCTCTGAATGTCCTTGAGTGGCCCAGCCAGAGCCCAGACTTGAACCCGATCGAACATCTCTGGAGAGACTTGAAAATAGCTGTTCAGCTATGCTCCACATCCAACCTGACAGAGCTTGAGAGGATCTGTGGAGAAGAATGGGAGAAACTCATACCCAAGAAAACTTAAGGCTCTAATCGCTGCCAAAGGTGCTTCAACAAAGTACTGAGTAAAGGGTCTGAATACTTACGTAAATGTGATGTTTCAGTTTTTTATTCTTCATACTAGAGGTCGACCAATTATGATTTTTCAACGCCGATACCGATACCGATTATTGGAGGACAAAAAAAGCCGATACCGATTAATCGGCCGATTTAAAAAAAAATATATATATATATATATATATATCATACACACACACATTTTTGTAATAATGACAATTGCAACAATACTGAATGAACAATGAACACTTTTATTTTAACTTAATATAATACATAAATAAAATCAATTTAGTCTCAAATAACATGAGAACATATGTTAAAACGAACCACCAGCTTTCATCGGTCTTCAATATTCCCAGTTAAGAAGTTTTGGGTTGTAGTACAGAAAGCAGAGCTTGTCTGCATGGTCCCCTGTCAGTCTGCTCCTCCGCGAAACACAGACCTTATTTGAAGTAGATCAAGACATTCTCTATGGAAGACATGAACGGTAAAATAACGAAGGAACCCCTTTCAAGTTCAGCCGCAAGTTATTACAGGAATTATAACGCGTCGACTATTTCTCTCTAAACCATATACCTTTGACTAATCCGGAAACTATCACCTCGAAAACAAAACATTTATTCCGTTCCGTATTTTATCTAACGGGTGGCATCCATGAGTCTAAATATTCCTGTTACATTGCACAACCTTCAATGTTATGTCATAATTACGTAAAATTCTGGCAAATTAGTTCGCAAAGAGCCAGGCGGCCCAAACTGTTGCATATACCCTACCTCTGCGTGCAATGAACGCAAGAGAAATGACACAATTTCACCTGGTTAATATTGCCTGCTAACCTGGATTTCTTTTAGCTAAATATGCAGTTTTAAAAATATATACTTGTGTATTGATTTTAAGAAAGGCATTGATGTTTATGGTTAAGTACACATTGGAGCAATGACAGTCATTGATTGATTGTTTTTTATAAGATAAGTTTAATGCTAGCTAGCAATTTACCTTAGCTTACTGCATTCGCGTAACAGGCAGGCTCCCCGTGGAGTGCAATGTAATCAGGTGTTAGAGCATTGGACTAGTTAACTGTACGGTTGCAAGATTGGATCCCCCGAGCTGACAAGGTTAAAAATCTGTCGTTCTGCCCCTGAACAAGCCAGAACGTTCCTAGGCCGTCATTGAAAATAAGAATGTGTTCTTAACTGACTTGCCTAGTTAAATAAAGATTAAATAAAGGTGTATTTACAAAATAATAATAATAATAATAAATAAAATCGGCAAATCGGTGCCCAAAAATACCGATTTCCGATTGTTATGAAAACTTGAAATTGGCCCCGATTAATCGGCCATTGCGATTAATCGGTCGACCTCTACTTCATACATTTGCAAAAAAGGGGTCTGATTATTTCCGAATTCCGAAAGTATTCAAATCCCTTGACTTTTTCCACTTTACGTGACACGTTACGTTACAGCCTTAATCCATAATGGATTAAATCGTTTTTTTCCACAAAAAAAAATCCACCCCAATCTACACAAAACACCTCATAATGACAAAGCAAAAACCTGTTTTTAGAAATGTATATCTAATTTATATAGGTATTCACACCCCTGAGTCAACACTTTGCGTTTGGCAGCGATTACAGCTGGAAGTCTTTCTGGGTAAGTCTCTAAGAGCTTTACAACCCTTAAATTCATGCTGTAACACAACAAAATGCGGAAAAAGTCAAAGGGTATGAATGCTTTCTGAAGGCACTGTACATACTGTGCTGTTATATACTGTCTATCTTCAAGTAAAGTACAAGCCAACCATTAACTGTCTTCCCATCAATGCGTTCTGACCGATGCCGAGGCGAACACGCCCATACCAGAAACCTTAGAATAACACAGTCCTTTAGCCCTCCACTACACAGCCCATTATCTTTTCTACATATTTTATATCTGGTTTTAGTCGTTTAAATTTGCACTGCAAATATTTTACCATCCTGAATTGCTATTTTTGTATCACATTTTTTGGAGTGGCGGCAAGGATTTAAATATAAGGGAAACCCTGATCGCCCACTGCGTACAGTTAAAGGAGCACTGAGTATGATTTTGCCAATATGAGAGGATAAATATCACACTGTTTTGGAGAACAGATTAGGGAAAGTATTCAGACCCATTGAATTTTTCCATATCTTGTTACGTTACAGCCTTATTCTAAAATGAATGAAATAAAAAAAATCCTCATAAATTTACACACAATACCTCATAATGACAAAGCAAAAACATGTTTTTAGAAATGTTAGCAAATGTATTGAAAATTATATATAGAAGTGTCTTATTTATATATAGGGGAAACCTTGATTGCCCACTGCGTACAGTTAAAGGACCACTGAGGATGATTGTGCCAATATGAGAGGATAAACATCACAATGTTTTGGAGAACAGATTAGGGATTTTACATTAGACCCAATATAATAGACCTGCACTCACCATAACACCGACACAGTAGCATTCAATTGTAACACATCAGGGTTGGCACACACACACACAAAATTATTCATAACACACATGAAGAAAGACACTTAAGTCACAGCAGACTCCACAGCTTTAGACATATTCCTCAAACAGAAGAAAACAACTACTTGATAAGATCTTCACCTCTCAGCTTCAGTAGGCAACAGAGAAGCAGAGAGATCAAAGACCGAGAGAATAAAGGGGGTGCATTCTGGTCTGGGTCATGTTTATCAATTGAGACTTTACCCTGGGCAGTACTGCCGGAGTGCCTGGGCCTTGCTTCACACCAGTAACGAGTGCAGGGCTTCTGCTGTGACAAAGCATGAGTGTTGTATTGTAAACAGCCCGTGGGTAGTCACAGCTGACTAAACAAACATCAATATACAAAAACGCTTGCAGGGCTAGGATGATCCAACACTGCAAGACCATTTGAAGTCTTTTAATTTGAGATAATTATGACTGCGGGATGGAGTCAGTCCCCTAGTACTATTTTTCCATGGATATGCTCTCCCGTGAAAGTCAGAATCAGATGTTTACTGTGTTTAGTAGTACATTTTTTAAAAATACGTTGCCAATTGGTAGAACATGATTGAACTTGCAAATACATTTTAAAGCATATCGCTTTTGCATGCTTGAGTCAACATGTGACTGTCACTAGGTTAAATTGATTTTCGGTGACGAACGATAACACAGCCAAAACGGAGTGACATTTTTAACGGCTAGAAGATATTGGTCAGCCAGGTTATCTGAAAGAAGAAATATATTTCCATCTCTGGTCAGTAGAAAGTTTTTTTTTCTCATACTAATAATTGTACAGCATTTGTGCAATCTAATAAACACCAAATAAACAAGAGGATGTAGAAATACAGACTTCCCAGCATCAGGTACTATGAGCAGCGAACTTCACTGACAGGTTGTAGTTTAATCAATATTCAACCGCCTTGAGAAAGATGTGTTACTCTAGAGAAGAATGCTAGCTACACTGGAACCTCTCCCTCCACATGAACCTGAAATCTCCTATGAAAGCTACTCTGATGCTTCCCAGCCTGTCGACAATATCAGTTCATCTCTGTGTACCTTCCAGCTATATTGAATGAAAGTAGGGGCAGTTTTCAATAATCACTGAATGAATTCTGGTCTGGATTGAGAGTCTGCAATGGTAACGTTCACTGTGCATTAACTCGTGCAGTGAGAGATGGGAGAACAGTGCTGTTCTGGGTATTGTGAAGCCCATCTGATGGAGAATGTTCTCCTGCATTCAAAGCTGCCAGTGTGCCATGGCGTGCATAGCTTCATGAGCTTATTATTCTGAACAGTTGCGATGTCTGAAACTTTGTAGGAGTTGTGTATAGGAGGCTGCATCAATAACGCAAAACCATAAAGTCCTCTTTCCACGGCAGTATTGCCTCAAACTTTGTATTGCCAGTTTTGTAAATTGTATTAGTTTATCCTCTATTTTATTCATGACAATCATTTTATTAATACTGTGGAATTCACCACAGGTTTGGACAAATATATTTCTCCCCCACATATTGTGTAGGGACTACAGAACATGACTTTACACTCAATTTAGAAGAGGCTATACATCAAATTCAGCCCCTGAGGCTCCATATAATATAAAACGGGCTATGTAACCCTAACCCTAACCTAACCCTAACTACTGTGACTGAAATTCAGTGGTGGAAAAAGTACCCAATTGTCATGCTTGAGTAAAAGTAAAGATACCTTAATAGAAATTGACTCAAGTAAAAGTGAAAGTCACCTAATACTTAAGAAAAAGTACATGTATTTGGTTTTAAATATACCTAAGTATCAAAAGTAAAAATACAAATAATTTCAACTTCTTTATATTAAGCAAATCAGAGGCAGTAGGGATGACCACTGATGTTCTCTTGATAAGTGTGTAAATTGGACAATTTTTCTGTCCTGATAAGCATTCAAAATGTAACAAGTACTTTTGGATGTCAGGGAAAATGTATGGAGTAAAAAGTACATTATTTTCTTAAGGAATGTAGTGGAGTAAAAGTTGTCAAAAATATAAATAGTAAAGTACTGATACCCCAAAAAACGAATTAAGTAGTACTTTTAAGTATTTTTACTTAAGTAATTTACACCACTGCTGAAATGCCTTTGCTAAGAAACAGGAAATGTACAGTGTTTCCTTGACATAGTAACAGAGTGGATGCAATAAACAGAAAATACATCAATGCTATTTTCATGTCTTATTATCTTTAATTGTGTCACACACATATGTGTTTATTCAACTGAGTGGGACCTGAACACACCAGTTTCTTTATACATTCAAAGTCGATTTTACACTTGCAGCCTAAGGCTTTGTGATCTCAAAGCATTAAAGAAAGCTTAACTAGCTCGGTCAATTTCCCTATCTAGGGGAGAGGAGGGGCTCAATTTATTCCTGATGCACTCTAATGTGTCTGAAAACGATGTTCAAAGGGTATCGGCCAGGCAGGTCACAAATGCTTGGCAATAACCTACGGAACAGCCTGGGAGGGCCAAGAAAATTATTTTGTGAAGATAAGCCGTCATCCATCTCAAAGAACATGCAATTTGGTGGCAATTTTCCATTTAGTTGGAAAATAAGATCCCACATTAATTTTATGGATTATACTGGACAAAATAGCAGTCGTTTCAAGCCTGCCTTTGTGTCACAGTCGAGAGAAGAATCTCATTCTCAGTCCATTTGCTCAATTCCTTTATTCTCCTATTCATCTTTTAGCATGTGGACTTCATCAGAGGGTTCCCATGAATAGAAACATTATCCTGAACCTTTTAGCTATGAAAGGTTGGTTTTTATACTAGCTCTGCCACAGAACAGGCATACTGAAGTACAAAACAGACAGAAGAGAAAATGGAGTAACATATCTAATGCTCTATTTAGATAGTCAACTTGTACATAAATCACCCGCATGAAAATGAACGGTTTCCTGTTTCTTATTGTCAACCATCATAGTATATTCATATCAAATGAAAATGTTCGTTAAGAAAGGCGTGATCAGATGGAAGAAATTCCGAACATAACTCATAACGTTCATGGCAGTCTAAATGCAAAATTAAGACAAAAGTTGTTCTCTCGCTCAAATATAGGTTACACTTTCACTCCTGAGAGACCATCTGAAGGGAACCTGTGAATTAAGTAACAATTTTGCCATCAAAATGGATGGCCAATCCAATTAAGGGGAACATTAAAGTCCAATGTACTGGTGATGACTAGTGATGATGATATAATGAGCCCTCACTGACACATACAGTACTGAGGACAGCAACACAGGTGCTCCCTCTGGCTAAGTCTGGGAACTCTCTCCCAGAGCTTCCATCCTCCTCACAGTCACGTGTTATTACACAGTTTACTTTACCACACAGGAGTATTTGTCCTTTGGGGTTAATATAGAAGCACAGATAATCATTCTTTGGTTGTGTGCCTAACAAGATCCCCATAGCCTCATTTCCTCTCGTACTGAAGAGTTGGGAGTCTTCCTCCTAATTAGCTCAAAGTCAAGTCCAGCTAGGGAGTGTAGTTCTCGAGAATATGTTATACATTCCAGCATAGATAAGGTAAACTGAACTAAATACTGTCCTTCAGCGGAGGTGAAGACATGGTAACATTAATAAGGACTTCTCAGATGAGACGTGAGTCTTACACAATGGATAAAAACTGCATGATAGGCCTATCTAGGACTGCAGTAGCAAAATACCCTGTAGTGTGTTAACAAGTTCAAATGATTTGTTCCGAGTCAGAAATGGGATGTAAAAGCCTAAAAATAATATACTCTACTGTATCTATATATTGGATCATGAAGTGACGTATGTGATTAGGTAAATTGTTAGATGTGGACTACATCGCATGTAATTTCTGATTGGCCTCCACTTTTCATACTATGACACAACACAGACACGATGTGAACAGTCATTGTATACCAGCTTCTATTAACTCAGATTGTGGATTCAGAGTAGTGTTGGGCGATATCCAGATATTTATACCGTTTCTGTTCCATACTGGGGTATACGGTATTACTGGAAGTGCAAACAAGTGGCGCTATTTCAAAGCTATTTACACACAAAACAATTTAGGCAATAGGGATCTTGATCCAGGAGGTGATTGAATGTCTCTGCTGTAACCAAGAAGCTTGATGTCACGCCCTGGCCTTAGTTTTCTTTGTTTCATTTATTATTTTAGTTAGGTCAGGGTGTGACATGGGGAAGGTATGTGTTTTTTGTATTGTCTAGGGTGGTTGTATGGTTTAGGGGGTTAAGTAGAGTAGATGGGTTAGTGTTCAGTGTAGGTGTCTAGGAAAGTCTATGGTTGCCTGAATTGGTTCTCAATCAGAGACAGCTGGTTATTGTTGTCTCTGATTGGGAGCCATATTTAAGGCAGCCATGGGCTTTAGCTGTTTGTGGGTAATTGTCTATGTTGAACGTTTGTTGCTTGTCTGTGCACTTACGTTATTTAGCTTCACGGTTGTTTTGTGTATGGTGTTCGTTTTGTGTTTTCTCTCTTTTCTCAATAAAAGAAGATGTATTTTCCACACGCTGCGCCTTGGTCCTCTCTCTCACCCAAAGACGATCGTGACACTTGATCTTGACATCAAGCCACTTAGCTAGCAAGTTAGCAAACCAAATGCTGGAGCCCTGATGCTGGATATCATTTATTTGACCCATCTTACATTTCTTATAGATATGCTTAACTTTTTGCATCTGAGCTCCTAGAGTGTGCGGCTCTCCTTTATTTTTAAGATATGCTTAACTTACCATACTGGAGTATTTGTCATTTGGGGTGCACCCACGTCGGTATTTTGAAATATAAAGTTAATACCGTATACCAGGATATTGCCCAAGCCTAAAGTTCACAGTACAGTGAAACTATAGTCCCTCAGAACTATTGTAGGCTACATCAACGTTTTTACAGGTAGGCCTATAGGCTATAATACGCTACCATTTCCAATATGGAAAGATTCTTATATCTAGAATATCTTTAACGCCATATCTGATTTCAAAAAGTGCTACCTGGTATGGCTTGCCATTAGAGATACTGGTCTCCTTCCAGGCTGATAAATGGTAGTCTTTGGCTTCGATTTCTCTGAATGTGACGATCCATAGATGTGGCTCATTAGGTGGGCCCCGCCAGCACAAAGAGTATCGAGCATAGACCAGCCATCTCCAACGGGGCCTCTGGAAACCTCACTTAGTGATCAATACACAGTGTCCCCTTTATTATCCACTGGTTACCTCATCTTTTCACCAATCTCACAAACCCATAGAACTTCTGAAACAGTTCAGCAGATTCCTCAGCCAGAAGACAATTACACTTCCAGTGCCCAAGACTTTGTGAGCTCTCTAAACACGGCGGCTAACCTTCCCGATCATGCCTCTGTGATCTGCAATTATGATAATGATTAGCACAATTATCTGGGTGGCCGTCTGCACTGGATTAATGAAGACGTGATTAGAGGTGGGGGTGGGGGGGGGGTAACTGTAGAGAGGAGGTTGGAGGTGGTGAAAAGAGGAGACAAGTCAACACTATGTTCTTGGCAGAAGGTTACGTAAACAACTGATTAAAGTCTGTGAAGAAATCAATGCAAGAACTAGAAGAGGGAGCAACAAAAAGGAGTAGACCTGAATGCAGACTGTATAGAAAGGCAGTGAAATTCATCTGTGGAGAATTTTCTAAAAGGAAGCTGGTGATCTCCTTCAGCAGTGAGTGGTTAGCTTTCAAACTGCAGTTTACTTTCATTGAGGGGAGTTTTGACGTTGGAAGAAAAAATATAACTTTTCATAGAAAATAAAGTTGGACTGGGATCCTGTCATCAGAACAGGCCATGGAGCCTGGGCTACGGGTGGAATAGAGTTGCCTCCCTGAAATCCAACATTGAGGTCTGTGGTCTGGGCCTTTCTGCCTGTGGTGCTATGACTCTGGGGCTCTGCCTCAGCCGCAGGACATAGCTCCCTCGCCTGGGTGGGTATGAACATGCCCCCCCCCCCCCCCCAGGGGTGTGTGTGCATACTGTATGTTTCCCCCTGCATGATTACATGTTAATTTAATTTAGTCACGAAGAACACCAAATCATCCTAAGGGATCTATTTTAATGAAGAAGCTCATAATGAACGGTCATGAAGAATGCATGGAAATAGCTGTTATGTAGACCATTTCTGGCTGGTGGGCATGGAGAAGCTGTAGGAGGGGTAGGACTACAGAAACCCTATTGAGAGAGACCTATGAATAGATCTTCTTGGAATTACACAGTATGTCAAAGGAGAGAGAGAGCGAGAAAGAGAGAGAGCGAGAGAGACAGAGACACACAGACAGACAGCGCTAAAAGCTAAGACCTGTTGTACAATCAGAGGAATCCAAAAAGCTCAATCCAACAGAACCCTAGGGTGAGGTGGGGAAAAGAGGGGTAAGCCTAAAGTGTCAGTATGTTTCAGAATGACTTGGTATTGTAACCAACTGGCTAAGCAAACCCAGGTCATCAGCTTTCGTTCATCTCAAAAGGTTTTGCCAACTGCAGCAATCCCAAACGTCCATAACATCTACCATAGTCATGTTAAATTGTCCATCGGTTACATGAATTAAGGATTTCCTCAGCCTACCAGCATTTTCGAGGGTAGGTATACAGTGTCTTAATTGGAAACGGCATCATTGGGAAGCCAGCAGTAAGTAAAGTCAGTGGCAGGGCCTGCAGCAGTGTGGAGTCAGCTACTATTACTGCTGCTGCTTAGCATTAGCTCTGAATCAGGCCTGATTCAATGTTGCGTGATATATCTGGTTGGAGTTGATCAAAGTGACAATAATAATACAACTATCGGCAGTCATACGTAAGAGCCAGTAAACAACGTTTGGGGCCAAATAAGAAGTGAGGAACATGAAGTTGACGAGAGAGAGAAAGTTGTATGTATTTACAGTGTTCAACAGGTGTAATAGTGAAGTGTAGTGGTAAGGGTTGGGCAGTGGCTGATGTCATTTGGGTATCGGCGATGGTTTTTCAATTTGTCAAAGCAGTGATAATAGTGTCAGTACCATTGACAGTGTAATACCAATAAAAATAACAGTGCTTGTTGTGTTGACCTTATAGCCACACAGCAGTCCCTATCAACATTCAGGCTTTGCTGTACCTGAGCAAGAGAAAAGATGCAATCTGCTGTCCTCCTGCATCCTTGTGTTTCACTGTTCAGGCATAATCCTCAAAAACAGAGGGATTGTTTTATTCCCATTTCAGTCTTCTCAGGCCTGGTTCATTTTCCTAAATATTATTCGATTAACCTCAAGGCTGTCCAAATCCTCTCCCTTTTGTTTTGACTGATGTTATGTAAAAAAAGTATTTATCTGACTAGTGTTTTCTGAGAAGGATTCACCTTTAAAATACTCATGTTATGCACAACAGACGGTGCACACCATATTTTTAAGGGGTATCAGGGTGCATCCTAGTCACGTGCCTCACAGTTAAAAACCATTCTGTAAAACCAAGTCTAGCGGACCACGGAGGACGACAGAGACATGAATAAACAGTGTGTGCCTCCTATCTGCTCACGGGGGGAAAAAATCATCTTCAACCCCTTTTTTTTCTGCTTGCATTGTTTGATTTGGGAGTGATTCATTTCCAGTCCATTAGAGAGGCTCAGAGGGTGCGACAGCCAACTGACCTCCTGCTGTAAAATCTATATGAAATGGCACACCGTGCTCCGACGTCTACCAAAGATAGTTACAGGAGAACTGAGTTATACACCAGCCTATGGCTGGATGGTCATACATGTTGTCCCTCCTGAACAAGGAAGCTGAACAGTTGGCAAAGGAAGGAAATTACCATTCTGAAGCGTGTGGAGGGTCGGGTGATCACTTAACATTATTTCCACAGATTTCAACTAATGGCAACTGATGTTGGACACCAAAAGCTTTTAATGGTTTAAGTGCACGTAAATGTTTAGCAGTACACAATAGTTTGAATGATGAGGATATTCATGGGAAAATCTTCTGTGATGTTCATCTGCTTGGTGCACATGTGTCTATGCTGATGAGTCACTTGTGTGAGAGAACTATTCCACGCTAATCTCATGTATAATGGATGAATGGGCGCCTGTGTTTTTCTGTTGTTTGTTGGGAGTGGGAGGCTATAAATATTTCTTGATAAAATCCAGAACGCTAAGTTCAGTCATGAAGGATGGATCATAAACCAGGCTACAGAATTTTGTTTCATCGCAGTCCATCAGTGTGTCCAGGATGGTAGGGATACAGACAAATTAAGAGCAGTCTCCATTTGGCGAGCCCAGCAATGTTAATGATCTGGGCTTTTCCCTCAAGCCTGTGCAGAACTTGATTCAGAGGGGTTGGGTTAAATGCGGAAGACACATTTCAGTTGATTGCATTCAGTTGTACAACTGATTAGGTATCCCCCTTTCCCTCTATTCCCCCTCTCATCACAAGACAAACAAATTAGAAAAGAAAATTAGAAAAAAATTGTAAAGATGCTACTTTATATACAGTACCAGTCAAAAGTTTGGACACACCTATTCATTCAAGGGTTTTTCTTTATTTTTACTATTTTCTGCATTGTAGAATAATAGTGAAGACATCAAAACTATGAAATAACACATATGGAATCATATAGTAACCAAAAAAGTGTTAAACTTTATATATGTAAAGTAAATGTAAACCTAATTTCCCGCCACCTTACGTGGAATTGATATGTATGTGATCATCGCATGATCAGTCAACATATTGAATTCAACGATGGTTTATGTGGTGTGCCACAATCGGAAACACAAACCTACTGCATGTATGGAATAAAAACACTTATAGCCAGTGTCAAGTCCCTATAACATCAACAGAGTCAAAAGTCCTCAATCTATATCCGAGAGGAAGACATCCAACCAATGTTTCATCCTCGGCTGATGTTGAGCCGCATTTCAACCCAGTCGAAAAGGTATCGACAGTTACCAATGTTCGAATCAAAAAGTTTGGGGCAAAGTTATTAAAAAGTAATCTGCGGAGCGAGGGATGGATAGAGAGAACCGGCCAAAATGCAAGACTTCAAGGGCAAAGCAACCCGCACTGTCCAGACTGAGGGATTGTTATTCACGCCTGGCCACAGCGTATGCGTGTGCGTACCTCCCAGGAACATGAAGAATTGAAAAGGCTCTTTACCGTTGTTGTTTTCTATAAGCCTTCATTCCCACACTGCACGCTAGCCATGGAAACAATACGCACAGGCAGACACACTCTGGGTAATGAAATGGGGGCATGAGAAAGAAGGACACCCATACTCCTATTGACATTTACCTGTGCTAATATGGTAGTAGATTTCTATAGCAAGGTCAATGTTGTAGGCTATTGCCAAATTTCATATGAAATCAGATGGTTAATCATGGTGGACAAAATGTATCCAAAGCACATCAGAAGGTTCCTTTAAGGCTAAACATCTAATTGATATTGCAAAATGTTTGAAGGACACAAGAGAGCTCTCTAGGACTCAAGATGAAAGTCTCCTATAATAAATTATATGAGCAAAGAGACTTTGGCCAAGATGCATGTGGCCTAACTTTGAAATTCCAAAAATATATATACACACATTTAGAAAGAGTTTTCTGCCCAAGTAGTTCACAGGATGCCTGCTGGGAAAATGTACCATTCACTCTGAATTTAATTATTTTCAATTTCTTAGTCTGTTTGTTATGTTCTCATGGCAACCCTGGTGAAGCCAAAAGCTGTTTGACACAAGATTTCGATCTCGCCACCTGTTGTTGTTGATTTATTCATATTAATCGTGTTCCACAGTCCCCTGAGAATATGAGAGCGAAGCCTGCCTTTTAGAGTAGCCACTGACAAATATCACATCTGGATGTCTATGCAAAGTCCACATAAAATATTACAAATGGTGAGAGAGGCTACATTGTCCTAAACACATCCATCTATATTTTGATGAAACTTTATTAAAATCAATGAAGTGAATACACAGACTCGCAGAAATACTAACATATATTTATAGATGGACAACCACTCACACATGTCCGTCTCAGAACCGCCCATCCTCCGTGACCCCTCTCTCCCCCCCTCCCTACACAATAGGGTTGAATGGCAGAAACCCGGTTACCAAGATTTACCAACCAAAACCACTCCCTTTTCACGGGATAAATAACTGCGAGAAACCGGTAAATTATAATTAATTATTTAAATGAACAGCATGTCTAAATCTGGCTTCTCTACGGCCTCTGCATGATGAATCAACGCTCAGTGTGGGGACAGACAGCTCATCTCTGCATGGAGCGCAGTTCCCAATGCATGAAAGACCTATCATCTCATCATGGTAACTTTTTTCCTTGTGACAGATAGGCCTACATTTGCTGCAGTATAGTCTATGCTACAGTAATATAAAGACTGAATGGGCGTCTAATTAACCCATTTCCATCTGGCTTTCGGGGGTCACCTTGTTTTTAATTGTAAAGATTATATATATTTTTAAACAGCCTATCACTCGTATATCGTTGCTTTAAATCAGTGCACATGCCAGCACTCTCTCGCAGTCTCTCTCTCTCTCTCTCTCTCTGTCAACTCCATTCAAATTGCATCCAAAATCGATAATCCTGTTCTAGATTTACATATAGCCCTATATATAGATGTCCTTGCCTACCTCTTTCAGGTAATAAATTCAATACAGTATTAGCCTTATTTTTATCGAATGAATAATTGGTTATGCATAATAAGCTTCTAACTTATAGCCTCTCTCTTGCGCAATACACACCTGTGCTTCGCTGGCCTCTCTCCTTAAAAAATGCTCCTTAGCTCTTAGAGTCCCATGCAGGAAAAGCTAGACTAGAATAGCTTGCTAGACATACCTTTCTTTAGCATTTCTTATACCAATAGACTATTCAAAGAGGGAAGCAAGCTCTTATTTGCTGAATACAGCAGCTAATAGAATACGGGTAGTTATGTCCTTGGTCCGCTTCTTCCAGCATCATGCAATAAAATGCAAATTAATTACTCCGGCCGCAAAACCTGAACCTATAGGGGAGGGTCTGGGTGGGCATCTATCCGCGGTGGCGGCTCAGGTGCGGAACGCAGACCCCGCTCCACCACTGGCTCACCTCACTTTGGTGGCACCTCTGGTGCGGGGATTCTCGCTGCGGGCCCCAGACTGGGCACCCTCGCTGCGGGCCCCGGACTGGGCACCCTCGCTGGGGGCTCCGGACTGGGGACCGTTGCTGGGGGCTCCGGACTGGGGACTGTCGCTGGGGGCTCCGGACTGGAGGCCGTCGCTGGAGGCTCCGGACTGGAGGCCGTCGTGGGAGGCTTCGTGCCATGACTCCTCACTGGAGGCTTCGTGCCATGGATCATCACTGGAGGCTTCTTGCCATGGATCATCACTGGAGGCTTCGTGCCATGGATCATCACTGGAGGCCTCTTGCCATGGAGGGAGGAGACGTATGGGCAGTCTGGTACGTGGAGCTGCCACAGGGCTCACCAGACTGGGGAGACATACAGGAGGCCTGGTTCTGACAGCAGGCACAGGACTCACCAGGCTGGCGAGACATACTGGAGGCTTGGTTCTTGGCGGAGGCACCGGATACACTGGGCCGTGGAGGCGCACTGGAGGTCTCGAGCGTAGAGCCTGCACAACCCGTCCTGGCTGGATGGTTATCTTCACCCTGCACATGCGGGGCGCTGGCACAGGACGCACTGGGCTGTGCAGACGCACCGGAGACACTGTGGGTAGAGCCGGCGCAGGATATACTGGGCCGAGGAGGTGCACTGGAGGTCTGGAGAGCAGGGCTGGCACAACCCGTCCTGGCTGGATGCTCACCCTAGCCCGGCAACTGCGGGGTGCTGGCACAGGACGTACTGGGCTGTGGACACGCACTGGAGACAACGTGCGCTTCACCGCATAACACGGTGCCTGACCAGTACCACGCTCCTCAAAGCGACTATCTTGCTCCAGACTCCAACCCCTCCAAACCCTTTCGTCCTTCTCCACTGCCAACCACTCCTCGCTCAAACGGTCCAAGAATTCCTCCTCGGTCTCGGACTCACCCCTCAGCACCCACGTCATCTGCCCCCCCCCCCCCCAATTTTTTTGGGGGGGCTGCCTCTCGGGTTTCCGTTCTGTCCTCTCCTCCTGACCACGCTGCTTGGTCCGTTTGTGGTGGGTTGTTCTGTCACGGCCGATGCTGGAAGAAGCGGACCAAGGTGCAGCGTGGTGAGCGTACATTACTTTTATTGTGGAATGACGCCAACAAAAACAATAAACAATACAAAACCGACCGTGAAGCTTCAGGGCTATAGTGCCACAAACAAAGACAACTACCCACAACGAAAGGAGGGAAAAAGGGCTACCTAAGTATGGTTCCCAATCAGAGACAGCGATAGACAGCTGTCCCTGATTGAGAACCATACCCGGCCAAAACATAGAAACACAAAATCATAGAAAAAAAACAACATAGAATGCCCACCCCAAATCACACCCTGAACAAACCAAAGAGACATAAAAAGGCTCTCTAAGGTCAGGGCGTGACACACTTAGCCTACCGGAACTAGTTTCATTTATTTACAAAAGGCTATAGCTAGCTACAGCTACGGGCTTTTATGTTTTTCTGTCGTGTGTAATGTGTAGTAGCCTGTATCATATACAGTATGTATTGGATAATGGCGCAATCATTTGGGCTTTTTTGGGCTTGGGCTCATTAAATGTCTCTAACATAAGGCTCATTAAATGTATTTAATGTATGGCTCATCAAGGTCAGGTAGCATCAGGCTTAAATTTTTTATCAAAGCTTTAATCAAAACCAGACATAGGGCTATTTATATGCTTTATAATGCTTTTGAATGATACATCTGGTTTTGGTGGAAAATACCGGGTTACCCGGGAGAAAAGTGATTTATTCTTGGGATGAAACAATTGTAAAATACTGGAAAAATATGCAACCCTTGTCACACCCTGGCCTTAGTTATCTTTGTTTTCATTATTATTTTAGTTAGGTCAGGGTGTGACATGTGGAAGTTTGTGTGTTTTTGTATTGTCTAGGGTGTTGTATGGTTTAGGGGGTTTAGTAGAGTAGATGGTTTAGTGTTCAGTGTAGGTGTCTAGGAAAGTCTATGGTTGCCTGAATTGGGTCTCAATTAGAGACAGCTGGTTATGGTTGTCTCTGATTGGGAGCCATATTTAAGGCAACCATAGGCTTTAGCTGTTTTGTGGGTAATTGTCTATGTGTAGTGTTTGTGTCAGCACTATCTGGATTTATAGCTTCACGGTCGTCTGTTTGTTGTTTTGTTTCGTTTTCCTTCTTATAATAAAGAGAAGATGTATTTTTCACGCGCTGCGCCTTGGTCCTCTCTCTCTCCCTTTGACGATCGTGACAACCCTACTACACACACACAATTCATCATTAGTGTAGAGACAGTTGACGTGGAGGCGACCAATCGCAGCCGAAACATGCACGAAAAACAAACTGAAAGACATTTAAATAAATCTAAATGACTCATGCACTGTCCTGTCCCCTCAACCATTATTCATAATGATGATGCTGGGGCTGCTCTCAACTCCCCGCTGTGGTGTTGACCAGCTTCATCACCTCTAAAAGGCTGGGGTGGCAGGTAGCCTAGTGGTTGGAGTGTTGGGCAAAGTAACCAAAAGGTTGTTTAATCGAATCCCCGAGCTGGCAAGGTAAAAATCTGTCTTTCTGCACCTGAACAAGACAGGTAAACCCATTGTTCCTAGGCTGTCATTGTAAATAAGAATGTGTTCTTAACTGACTTGCCTAGTTAAATAAAAAAATTACACTTTACTTCAAAAACACAACACAAATAAGATCTAGGTCTAAATATATATTGCAAGGATTTGTTTTCAGAAATAGGTCTGGTTGAGAGTTAGAAAGTAGGCAGGGCTCGACAATAACACTTGTCGAATTTCCTCGGGGCAAGTAAAAACATTTGGGAATCATTTTATAAAGACATAAAAAGTATTTGTAATGTTGTAATTGTAATGTTGCAGGGTGGTCAACCATCATCAAAGAGAGTCCAGGAGTGATACTGGGTGTGCAGGCTTTGTACAGTAGTTCTTTTTTACATTGTATAAAATCAGCTGCTCAACAGGACCTTGATAAGCTGACTCTGTACGGATCTGTATTAATTTTCTTAGTCAACCTTGTGTTGTTTCGTTGTGTTCTTGAACGTAGCCCTGTTTCTTTGTGTTCTTGAACGTAAGCACTGTCTTTCATTTGTGTTCATTGATTTCACCTGTGTTAGTTACTCACCTGGTCTCATCAACTCCTTATTTAGTTCAGTTCAGTTCATTCTGTTTGTGCCTTTGAGGTATTGTTCGTTTTGACTCTACTAAGCCTTTTCCTAGCTCATTTGTGAGAACCAGTTATAGCCTTTAGGCCTAGTTTTGATTCACCTGCCTGTTTGCCTATCGGTGTGTGACCACGATTCCTGCCTTCTGCGAAGGCGAAATAAACACCTGCCGTGCTCTGCGCGGTAATCTACACCTTTTTCTCCCCGAGTATTCATTACAGACTCAGGTATGTTTGAGCAGGGTTGGGACAAAAGCTTGCACACCCAATAGCTCTCCAGATGGAGGGTTGACAGACCACGGGTTTATACAGTAGCCTATCAGTGCAGTATTTTGTGGAGGGTTAAGTGCCTTGCTCAAGGCCACAACAGCATGTGATCTACTGTAATACATGGGATCAGAGACCAGCAGCCTTCCATTGTCAATACCAGTGATGATAATGAATGTTATTTTATGAAGTGGTTCCTTACATCATACAACCATTTTCAGTCACCTTTTTAGCCCACGGTGTTAGAGACCATTTTTATTTTTGGACAAGTGACTTGAGCTTTCGGACAGCTAAAAATAATCGAAAAAAGTTCAATGTCAAACCCTGGTAGGTCTCCATTGGTGTAGAACAGTTGGATCATCATGGTGACTATTGGCCTCTTTTAAATGCAATCATGATGTAACATGTCTACTGTACATCTAAGCTCAACCCACAAAAGCCCTTATAAACAGTAGTCACTGTACTGAACAGGCTTGTTTTGTTCTGACTAGAAGGCCTGGGCTGAACTACTCAACTAATCTCAGCAAAAAAAGAAACGTCCTCTCACTGTGTTTATTTTCAGCAAACTTAACATGTGATTTGATTTGTAAATATTTGTATGAACATAACAAAATTCAACAACAGACATAAACTGAACAGGTTCCACAGACATGTGACTAACAGAAATGGAATATTGTGTCCCTGAACAAAGAGGGGTCAATACCAAAAGTAACAGTCAGTATCTGGTGTAGCCACCAGCTGCATTAAGTACTGCAGTGCATCTCCTCCTCATAGACTGTTAGGGACCATTGGTAAATACCACAATGTACATGGGACAATATATGTGTTGCTGTGCGTTTTGTTGCCAACCTTACTTTGCTACCTGACAACTTTACGGTTTTTACTTTTTAATTACCGTTTATATTTTTTGTTTTTCCCTCAACTTTTTTTTTTCATTCAGCTTTTTCACTCCGGACGCTTTATCTGGACATGGTTCGTCAGGACCTCAAAAAGCCGAAGCTAAAGTAACATTAACATGATGCCTTCTAATTGCAGTCGCTGTACTCATAAAATACAGGAGAACGATCGCCTTATGGCGAGGATAACTGTGCTGCAAGTCCAGCTTCAGACGCAATCGTTAGGCAAGGGTAATTTCAGTGTAGGAAAGGATGAAACGGCGTCTGTGCCACCAGTAAGTACAGATAGCAATATAAATCCCCTCGCACAGTCCCCGCAGCCGGACAACTTTCTCATGGCTTTTGGAGGGAAATGCTGTAGGAATGCTCAACCGGTGTCGCTCATTCAGCCAACAGAAACTTTCAACCGGTTTTCCCCATTAAGCAGCGAGTCGGAGTCTGAGGCCGAGCCTTCTCTTGTCTCTACTCCTCCCGTTACGGGGTCTGAGACGCCGAAGCTTCCCACAATTAGCTCTGACAAATTGAAAACCCTAGTCATTGGCGACTCCATTACCCGCAGTATTAGACTTAAAACGAATCATCCAGCGATCATACACTGTTTACCAGGGGGCAGGGCTATCGACGTTAAGGCTAATCTGAAGATGGTGCTGGCTAAAGCTAAAACTGGCGAGTGTATAGAGATATTGTTATCCACATCGGCACCAACGATGTTAGGATGAAACAGTCAGAGGTCACCAAGCGCAACATAGCTTCAGCGTGTAAATCAGCTAGAAAGATGTCAGCATCGAGTAATTGTCTCTGGCCCCCTTCCAGTTAGGGGGAGTGATGAGCTCTACAGCAGAGTCTCACAACTCAATCGCTGGTTGAAAAATGTTTTCTGCCCCTCCCAAAAGATAGAATTTGTAGATAATTGACCCTCTTTCTGGGACTCACCCACAAACAAGACCAAGCCTGGCCTGCTGAGGAGTGACGGACTCCATCCTAGCTGGAGGGGTGCTCTCATCTTATCTACCAACATAGACAGGGCTCTAACTCCTCTAGCTCCACAATGAAATAGGGTGCAGGCCAGGCAGCAGGCTGTTAGTCAGCCTGCCAGCTAAGTGGAGTCTGCCACTAGCACAGTCAGTGTAGTCAGCTCAGCTATCCCCATTGAGACCGTGGCTGTGCCTCGACCTAGGTTGGGCAAAACTAAACATGGCGGTGTTCGCCTTAGCAATCTCACTAGGATAAAGACCTCCTCCATTCCTGCCATTATTGAAAGAGATCGTGATACCTCACATCTCAAAATAGGGCTACTTAATGTTTGATCCCTCACTTCAAAGGCAGTTAGTCAATGAACTAATCACTGATCATAATCTTGACGTGATTGGCCTGACTGAAACATGGCTTAAGCCTGATGAAATTACTGTGTTAAATGAGGCCTCACCTCCTGGTGACCATATCCCCCATGCATCCCGCAAAGGCGGAGGTGTTGCTAACATTTACGATGGCAAATTTAAATTTACAAAAAAAAAAGAAGACGTTTTCATCTTTTGAGCTTCTAGTCATAATCTATGCAGCCTCCTCAATCACTTTTTATAGCTACTGTTACAGGCCTCCTGGGCCATATACAGCGTTCCTCACTGAGTTCCCTGAATTCCTATCGGACCTTGTAGTCATAGCAGATAATAATAAAAATGTTGGTGATTTTAATATTCACATGGAAAAGTCCACAGACCCACTCAAAGGCTTTCGGAGCCATCAGACTCAGTGGGTTTTGTCCAACATGTCTCTGGACCTACTCACTGTCACAGTCATACCCTGGACCTAGTTTTGTCCCATGGAATAAATGTTGTGGATCTTAATGTTTTTCCTCATAATCCTGGACTATCAGACCACCATTTTATTACGTTTGCAATCGCAACAAATAATCTGCTCAGACCCCAACCAAGGCGCATCAAAAGTCGTGCTATAAATTCTCAGACAACACAAAGATTCCTTGATGCCCTTCCAGACTCCCTCTGCCTACCCAAGGACGTCAGAGGACAAAAATCAGTTATCCACCTAACTGAGGAACTCAATTTAACCTTGCGCAATACCCTAGATGCAGTTGCACCCCTAAAAACTAAAAACATTTGTCATAAGAAACTAGCTCCCTGGTATACAGAAAATACCAGAGCTCTGAAGCAAGCTTCCAGAAAATTGGAACGGAAATGGCGCCACACCAAACTGGAAGTCTTCCGACTAGCTTGAAAAGACAGTACCGTGCAGTATCGAAGAGTCCTCACTGCTGCTCGATCATCCTATTTTTCCAACTTAATTGAGGAAAATAAGAACAATACGACATTTTGTTTTGATACTGTCGCAAAGCTAACTAAAAAGCAGCATTCCCCAAGTGAGGATGGCTTTCACTTCAGCAGTAATAAATTCATGAACTTCTTTGAGGAAAAGATCATGATCATTAGAAAGCAAATTACGGACTCCTCTTTAAATCTGCGTATTCCTCCAAAGCTCAGCTGTCCTGAGTCTGCACAACTCTGCCAGGACCTAGGATCAAGAGAGACACTCAAGTGTTTTAGTACTATATCTCTTGACACAATGATGAAAATAATCATGGCCTCTAAACCTTCAAGCTGCATACTGGACCCTATTCCAACTAAACTACTGAAAGAGCTGCTTCCTGTGCTTGGCCCTCCTATGTGGAACATAATAAACGGCTCTCTATCCACCGGATGTGTACCAAACTCACTAAAAGTGGCAGTAATAAAGCCTCTCTTGAAAAAGCCAAACCTTGACCCAGAAAATATAAAAAACTATCCCGCTATATCGAATCTTCCATTCCTCTCAATTTAAAAAAAAAGCTGTTGCGTAGCAACTCACTGACTTCCTGAAGACAAACAATGTATACGAAATGCTTCAGTCTGGTTTTAGACCCCATCATAGCATTGAGACTGCACTTGTGAAGGTGGTAAATTACCTTTTAATGGCGTCAGACTGAGGCTCTGCATCTGTCCTCGTGCTCCTAGACCTTAGTGCTAACTTTGATACCATCGATCACCACATTCTTTTGGAGAGATTGGAAACCCAAATTGGTCTACACGGACAAGTTCTGGCCTGGTTTAGATCTTAGCTGTCGGAAAGATATCAGTTTGTCTCTGAATGGTTTGTCCTCTGACAAATCAACTGTACATTTCGGTGTTCCTCAAGGTTCCGTTTTAGGACCACTATTGTTTTCACTATATATTTTACCTCTTGGTGATGTCATTCGGAAACATAATGTTAACTTACACTGCTATGCGGACGATGCACAGCTGTACATTTCAATGAAACATGGTGAAGCCCCAAAATGGCCCTCGCTAGAAGCCTGTGTTTCAGACATAAGGAAGTGGATGGCTGCAAACGTTCTACTTTTAAACTCGGACAAAACAGAGATGCTTGCTCTAGGTCCCAAGAAACAAAGAGATCTTCTGTTGAATCTGACAACTTATATTGATGGTTGTAAAGTCGTCTCAAATAAAACTGTGAAGGACCTCGGCGTTACTCTGGACCCTGATCTCTCTTTTGACAAACATATCAAGACTGTTTCAAGGACAGCTTTTTTCCATCTACATAATGCAAAAATCTAAAACCTTCTGTCCAAAATTGATGCAGAAAAATTAATCCATGCTTTTGTTACGTCTAGGTTAGACTACTGCAATGCTCTACTTTCCGGCTACCCGGATAAAGCACTAAATAAACTTCAGTTAGTGCTAAATATGGCTGCTAGAATCCTGACTAGAATCAAAAAATTTGATCATATTACTCCAGTGCTAGCCTCCCTACACTGGCTTCCTGTTAAGGCAAGGACTGATTTCAAGGTTTTACTGCTAACCTACAAAGCATTACATGGGCTTGCTCCTACCTATCTTTCCGATTTGGTCCTGCCGTACATACCTACACGTACGCTACGGTCACAAGACGCAGGCCTCCTAATTGTCCCTAGAATTTCTAAGCAAACAGCTGGAGGCAGGTCTTTCTCCTATAGATCTCCATTTTTATGGAATGGTCTGCGTACCCATGTGAGAGACGCAGACTCGGTCTCAACTTTTAAGTCTTTACTGAAGACTCATCTCTTTAGTGGGTCATATGATTGAGTGTAGTCTGGCCCAGGAGTGTGAAGGTGAACGGAAAGGCTCTGGAGCAACGAACCGCCCTTGCTGTCTCTGCCTGGCCGGTTCCCCTCTCTCCACTGGGATTCTCTGCCTCTAACCCTATTACAGGGGCTGAGTCACTGGCTTACTGGTGCTCTTTCATGCCGTCCCTGGGAGGGGTGCGTCACTTGAGTGGGTTGAGTCACTGACGTGATCTTCCTGTCTGGGTTGGCGCCCCCCCTTGGGTTGTGCCGTGGCGGAGATCTTTGTGGGCTATACTCGGCCTTGTCTCAGGATGGTAAGTTGGTGGTTGAAGATATCCCTCTAGTGGTGTGGGGGCTGTGCTTTGGCAAAGTGGGTGGGGTTATATCCTTCCTGTTTGGCCCTGTCCGGGGGTATCATCGGATGGGGCCACAGTGTCTCCTGACCCCTCCTGTCTCAGCCTCAAGTATTTATGCTGCAGTAGTTTGTGTCGGGGGGCTAGGGTCAGTTTGTTATATCTGGAGTACTTCTCCTGTCTTATCCGGTGTCCTGTGTGAATTTAAGTATGTTCTCTCTTTCTTTCTCTCTCGGAGAACCTGAGCCCTAGGACCATGCCTCAGGACTACCTGGCATGATGACTACTTGCTGTCCCCAGTCCACCTGGCCGTGCTGCTGCTCCAGTTTCAACTGTTCTGCCTGTGGCTATGGAACCCTGACCTGTTCACCGGACGTGCTACCTGTCCCAGACCTGCTGTTTTCAACTCTCTAGAGACAGCAGGGGCGGTAGAAATACTCTTAATGATCGGCTATGAAAAGCCAACTGATATGTACTCCTGAGGTGCTGACTTGCTGCACCCTCGACAACTACTGTGATTATTATTATTTGACCATGCTGGTCATTTATGAACATTTGAACATCTTGGCCATGTTCTGTTATAATCTCCACCCGGCACAGCCAGAAGAGGACTGGCCACCCCTCATAGTCTGGTTCCCCTCTAGGTTTCTTTCTAGGTTTTGGCCTTTCTAGGGAGTTTTTCCTAGCCACCGTGCTTCTACACCTGCATTGCTTGCTGTTTGGGGTTTTAGGCTGGGTTTCTGTACAGCACTTTGAGATATCAGCTGATGTAAGAAGGGCTATATAAATACATTTGATTTGACTGCACCAGATTTGCCAGTTCTTGTTGTGAGATGTTACCCCACTCTTCCTCCAAGGCACCTGTAAGTTCCTGGACATTTCTGTGGGGGAATGGCCCTAGCCCTCACCCTCCGATCCAACAGGTCCCAGACGTGCTCAATGGGATCGAGATCCGGGCTCTTCACTGGCCATGGCAGAACAATGACATTCCTGTCTTGCAGGAAATCAGGCACAGAACGAGCAGTATGGCTGGTGGCATTGTCATGCTGGAGGGTCATGTCAGGATGAGCCTGCAGGAAGGGTACCACATCAGGGAGGAGGATGTCTTCCCTGTAACGCACAGCGTTGAGATTGCCTGCAATGACAACAAGCTCAGTCCGATGATGCTGTGACACACCACCCCAGACCATGACGGACCCTCCACCTCAATCAGTCCCGCTCCAGAGTATAGGCCTCGGTGTAACGCTCATTCCTTCGACGATAAACGCGAATCCGACCATCACCCCTGGTGAGACAAAACCGTGACTCGTCAGTGAAGAGCACTTTTTGCCAGTCCTGTCTGGTCCAGCGACGGTAGGTTTGTGCCATAGGCGACGTTGTTGCCAGTGATGTCTGGTGAGGACCTGCCTTACAACAGGCCTACAAGCCCTCAGTACAGCCTCTCTCAGCCTATTGTGGACAGTCTGAGCACTGATGGAGGGATTGTGCGTTCCTGGTGTAACTCTGGCAGTTGTTGTTGCCATCCTGTACCTGTCCCGCAGGTGTGATGTTCAGATGTACCGATCCTGTGCAGGTGTTGTTACACGTGGTCTGCCACTGCGAGGATGATCAGCTGTCCGTCATGTCTCCTTGTAGCGCTGTCTTAGGCGTCTCACAGTATGGACATTGCAATTTATTGCATAACTGTGACCTTAATTGCCTACCGTCTGTACGTTGTTAGTGTCTTAACAACCGTTCCACAAGTGCATGCTCATTAATTATTTATGGTTCATTGAAACAGTGTTTAAACCCTTTACAATGAAGATCTGTTAAGTTATTTGGATTTTTTCGAATTATCTTTTAAAGACAGGGTCCTGAAAAAGGGACATTTCTTTTTTTGCTGAGTTTACATAAAGCATTTGAAATGATTTCAAATAGTATATGAACCCATGTCTACTAGAGGGTGTAATTATACTCAACTGGGACCTTTATCGTCTTGCCTTTAAACTACTGCAGTGGCAATGAAAACACAAGACAGTCAAGTGAGCATCTCGGATCTGAAACAGTCCCTCATCTGTGCAGTGATCCTGACTTCTTCCCCAGTGCAGAACCCCAACAGAATACTGATAATTCATGCAATGGATGACCAAAATCGGGTTTGACTGACACAGCCGGTAGAGCACAGCTTACGAGCCCTGATGCAGAGGGCTAAGGCTCAGAGGCAGTGGAGTGGCCCAGACAGGTCAGACACTTCGAGACGTCTGCGAGGGGAAGTAGAGCGAGGAAAGTTCAATGGATTTCCAGTGCTCCGCTGATCTGAAGCCAGGGACCTCAGTGATGGTGTTTTGTAGGTGTATAACTGGTAATGATGTGAATACATCTGTTGAAAATGCATGCATTTAAATACGTACCTATACTGTGAGTTGGATGGGGCTTTATAGCCTACATTAAATGCAAGCTGTTCTAGCTTTTAGCAGATACTCTATGAGAGTAGAGTCGAGTATTACTTTATTCACCTCAATTTTAGAAATTGTTTTATTTCATCATGCATCATCAATGACTTACAATGGCAGGACACGCAACAATGACCAACACATGATAAAAAACACCACATATTAAGGCACATGCACCATAGTATCCCTAAAATAATGGTCTGATTCAAGTGCTGTTTTTCTATCCTACTCTGGGGGAAAACAGTCAACAACATGTTCCAATAGGAAGACCTCAAAACAGTTCATCATGTACACTGTTCTTTTAACTTTTATTGGGGGACCGAAAAGGAAAGAGACCTTCACCTCAAATCCAAAGTACATTCCACCTCTCCTCTTCCTCTCTATTTTCCTCCTAATCTTCCTCCTCCTGAATATAGCCCAGAGAAAGTGCTTTCCTAGTTGACAGGTACAGAAGGCCAAAAAATAAGCAAAGCAGTTTGCATTCCTGTCAAAAAGATACAATGGAAAAAAGGATGATTCTGGGTCTCCCATGAGAGCGAGAAAAAATAAATGCATTAGTGTTTCTGTGTTTGTGTGCATTAGACTGTGTGGGTGTGTGCAATAAATATGAAAGCAAACTGGGCCAAGTCCCGAAAAACAAAAGGGGGGTCCATCAATAAATGAGACAAGGAGACAAAAGCCCAATAACGGATGGATGAAAGTACAGCAATCATCACTTCAAAAAAACAACACAAAGGCAAAAGAAAAGTGATAGAAAGACTACATTGTCTAGAACTGTACCGTTACAACGGTGCACGTTTCTTTTCCAATGACATCTGTTGATATGGAGAACACTTTTCTTTTCCAATGTATGTGCATTCTGTTGGCATATGTCAAGTGATATATGTTTTAGGGAAGCTATTTAGGCTAAGAAATTAGGTACTGAGCCACCGCACTCTCTCTCCCTATCCTACTCGGTCTCTCTCCTCCTTTCATTCAAAGTGCTGCCAACTCGGTGGAGGCTCCCCCTCAGCGACACACGGATGAAGGGAGCACATCTCCTCAGAGAGCACAGCCCCTGTTTCCAGGGGAACAGGAGGTGAGAAATAGGTTGAGGATGGGTTGAAGGCAGCTATCTCACTCTTAAATAGCTGACAAAAAGCCAAGACTGATTCTGCACAAGACTTTCAATTACAGGGTTTTTGTACAACACATGCCATGACGCATATGCACTCGTCAATGTTTATACAGAAAATACTTAATAAGGTTTTGTTTATGGTGCATGGATTTTGTTCAGTAGTTGATAAGAGTGTATTCCATAGAATAGACTCAGTCCACAGAACAGTGTGTGGTTGCTGCAAATGCCTACTGTGAATTTGTTTTATATACTAGTAGTCGGTGCTATGGGAGGATGGGTGGTGTGAGCTATATGGCGGACCATGTTAGACTACATTCATTAAAAAAAAGGGCAAGGAAAGCACTCTCCTGTAGTTCACCTTATTCTCTCTCTTTCTGACAACAGAACATAGGTAAGGTCCAACACTCTCTCCCACTGACTAGAAACAGATAGGAGGCTTTGGAATTGAAACGATGAAAAAGCAAACCATTTTCTATTTTCCCAGGAATCCATGTTTTTCCCCTCAGTTTTTATTTGATATGATTAACATTTTCACCTTTGGTCAGACACTGAAGGTCAGCAATAGCACAAGGTAGATTCCTGTCATTTTATAAAGTGGATGTTATATGGCCCAAATTTATTTGAGAAATCTTTAAAACTCCATGTCTTTTCAACAGTTTGTTCATCCAGATGTTAAAGATAATCAAACAAGATGGCGCCGATAGACATGGTCGCCCTGTTTCTAGCTCCTTGCCAACTTTGCAGTATTTATTTTAGTATAATTTCTTACATTATTTGCTCAGGACATTTCTTGAATTATTCACTACAGTCGGAAATAACTTTTGGATATTAGATCAACTGTCACTCACCAGTATTTCAAAAATAAATTAGAATTCACTGAATTGGGTCCTTTGTTTGAACTCCAAGGCAATTCCATTCATCCCAGGTGCTGCCCTAAGACGCTTGTCGCCGGAAAAGAGGAATAAGGAGTGGGTTCTTAGTCAAACTCAGGAGGCATGCATACCATCCACCGCTTCCGAGTATATTACTCACTAAAGTTCAGTCCCTGGACAATAAAGTAGACGAGCTCACTGCGAGGATCTCCTTCCAGAGAGACATCAGGGACTGTAACATACTCTGATTACGGAATCATGGCTCTCTCCGCATATACTGTCCCCGTCCATTCAGCTTGCGGGTTTCTCCATCCATCCCATGAACAGGAAGAAAACTCTCTGGGGGGTAAAAAAGGTGGAGGTGCATGTGTCATGATAAACTACTCCTGGTGTGACTGTGGTAACGTACAGGAACTCAAGTCCTTTTGTTCACCCGATCTGGAATACCCCAAATGCCGACTGCATTTGTGAAGAAATCAAAACTATGAAATAACACATATGGATCCATGTAGTAACCAAAAAAGTGTTAAGCAAAGAGAAACGTCAGTCAATCATTACTTTAAGACATGAAGGTCAGTCAATGCGGAAAATTTCAAGAACTTTGAAAGTTTCTTCAAGTGCAGTCGCAAAAACCATCAAGCGCTATGATGATACTGGCTCTCATGAGGACGGCCACAGGAAAGGAACACCCAGACTTACCTCTTCTGCAGAGGATACGTTCATTAGAGTTAACTGCACCTCAGCTTGTAGCCCAAATAATTCTCAAGCAACAGACACATCAACATCAACTGTTCAGAAGAGACTGTGTGAATCAGGCCTTCATGGTCGAATTGCTGCAAAGAAACCACTACTAAAGGACACCAACAAGAAACAGAGACGTGCTTGGGTCAAGAAACATGAGCAATGGACATTAGACCAGTGTAAATCTCTCCTTTGGTCTGATGAGTCCAAATTTGAGATTTTTGGTTCCAACCGTCGTGTCTTTGTGAGACGCAGTGTAGATGAACGGATGATCTCTGCATGTGTGGTTCCCACCGTGAAGCATGAAGGAGGAGGTGTGATGGTGTAGGGGTGCTTTGCTGGCGACACTGTCAGTGATTTATTTCAAATTCAAGGCACACTCAACAGCATGGCTACCATAGCATTCTACAGTAATATACCATCCCATTTGGTTTGCGCTTAGTGGGACTTTCATTTTTTTACACCTTCAGGCTGTGTAAGGGTTATTTGACCAAGAAGGAGAGTGATGGAGTGCTGCTTCAGATGACCTGGCCTCCACAATCACCCGACCTCAACCCAAATGAGATGGTTTTGGATGAGTTGGACCGCAGAGTGATGGAAAAGCAGCCTACAAGTGCTCAGCATACAGTGGGGCAAAAAAGTATTTAGTCAGCCACCAATTGTGCAAGTTCTCCCACTTAAAAAGATGAGAGAGGCCTGTAATTTCCATCATAGGTACACTTCAACTATGACAGACAAAATGAGAAAAAAAAATCCAGAAAATCACATTGTAGGATTTTTTATGAATTTCTTTGCAAATTATGGTGGAAAATAAGTATTTGGTCACCTACAAACAAGCAAGATTTCTGGCTCTAACAGACCTGTAACTTCTTCTTTAAGAGGCTCCTCTGTCCTCCACTCGTTACCTGTATTAATGGCACCTGTTTGAACTTGTTATCAGTATAAAAGACACCTGTCCACAACCTCAAACAGTCACACTCCAAACTCCACTATGGCCAAGACCAAAGAGCTGTCAAAGGACACCAGAAACAAAATTGTAGACCTGCACCAGGCTGGGAAGACTGAATCTGCAATAGGTAAGCAGCTTGGTTTGAAGAAATCAACTGTGGGAGCAATTATTAGGAAATGGAAGACATACAAGACCACTGATAATCTCCCTCGATCTGGGGCTCCACGCAAGATCTCACCCCGTGGGGTCAAAATGATCACAAGAACGGTGAGCAAAAATCCCAGAACCACACGGGGGGACCTAGTGAATGACCTGCAGAGAGCTGGGACCAAAGTAACAAAGCCTACCATCAGTAACACACTACGCCGCCAGGGACTCAAATCCTGCAGTGCCAGACGTGTCCCCCTGCTTAAGCCAGTACATGTCCAGGCCCGTCTGAAGTTTGCTAGAGAGCATTTGGATGATCCAGAAGAAGATTGGGAGAATGTCATATGGTCAGATGAAACCAAAATATAACTTTTTGGTAAAAACTCAACTCGTCGTGTTTGGAGGACAAAGAATGCTGAGTTGCATCCAAAGAACACCATACCTACTGTGAAGCATGGGGGTGGAAACATCATGCTTTGGGGCTGTTTTTCTGCAAAGGGACCAGGACGACTGATCCGTGTAAAGGAAAGAATGAATGGGGCCATGTATCGTGAGATTTTGAGTGAAAACCTCCTTCCATCAGCAAGGGCATTGAAGATGAAACGTGGCTGGGTCTTTCAGTATGACAATGATCCCAAACACACCGCCCGGGCAACGAAGGAGTGGCTTCGTAAGAAGCATTTCAAGGTCCTGGAGTGGCCTAGCCAGTCTCCAGATCTCAACCCCATAGAAAATCTTTGGAGGGAGTTGAAAGTCCGTGTTGCCCAGCAACAGCCCCAAAACATCACCGCTCTAGAGGAGATCTGCATGTAGGAATGGGCCAAAATACCAGCAACAGTGTGTGAAAACCTTGTGAAGACTTACAGAAAACGTTTGACCTCTGTCATTGCCAACAAAGGGTATATAACAAAGTATTGAGATAAACTTTTGTTATTGACCAAATACTTATTTTCCACCATAATTTGCAAATAAATTCATTAAAAATCCTACAATGTGATTTTCAGGATTTTTTTTTCTCATTTTGTCTGTGATAGTTGAAGCGTACCTATGATGAAAATTACAGGCCTCTCATCTTTTTAAGTGGGAGAACTTGCACAATTGGTGGCTGACTAAATACTTTTTTGCCCCACTGTATGTGGGAACTCCTTCAAGACTGTTGGGAAAGCATTCATCTTGAAGTTGGTTGAGATAATGCCAAGAGTGTGCAAAGCTGTCATCAAGGAAAAGGGTGGCTAATTTGAAGAATCTCAAATATAAAATATATTTAGATTTGTTTAACACTTTTTTGGTTACTACATGATTATACACGTGCTATTTCATAGTTTTGATGTCTTCACTATTATTTTACAATGTAAAAAATAGTAAAAATAAAGAAAAACCCTTGAATGAGTACATGTGTCCAAACTTTTGATTTGACTGGTACTGTGTATATATATACACATACACACATGTGTGTATTTATACACATACATATATTCTGGACACTGATATTTCTTAATTTCTATTTTTGGGGGGGATTAATGTGCATTGTTTGTATTGTTAGGTATTACTACACTGTTGGAGCTAGAAACATAAGCATTTCACTGCTTCTGCAATATGTGTACGTGATCAAAAAAATTGTATTTGATGTATTTGATTTGATGCCATCTGATTTGAGTGCCACAAGCAATACAGTAGGCATACATAAATACATATATGCACAATGCCATAATTTACCTACAAGGGGAGAGCTAGGCGCATGCTGACAGAATTGGATGATTGGCTTACTACAGTGTGTTGATACACAAGCTGATTGTCACGTTTGACTGAGTGTGTCTAGATGCTTGGACATTGACAGGCAGAGAAGTGAAAATTATACAGTAACAACTGCACTGTAAAATACAATGCTGTAAGATTGAGTAGCGTTTAACGTAGCAGCGAGCGATGGAATAGAAAAATGGCGTGCCGTGTGACATTTTGATAATTAAGTCTCGCCTGTTCTGACAAACAGGAATATAAATAGCATACAAGCTCCATCACAAAACCTTTATGTGTCATACAAACTTTCATGTGTGTCAAATATGGTGAGCTTTCATGTGTGCCAGAGATGCAGAAAAAATGTGCACCAACCTTGAAGTGATGGAAATAAAAAATATTGATTTGTCTGTTCTGCAAATGTTCAAACAAAAAAGTGAAACAAAAGCAGAGCCATATGAATGCTGGTATTGATTTTCAAACAGAAAAGAGTTCAATATGGTTATGTTATATTACATACATTAACCTTTGCTATGCTGACATACTATGTGTGTGTGTGTCGAAATATGCTTAGAGTGTATGCATGTGTGCGGGCCGGACCATCAAATTCAACGCCTGCGCTAGAATAGCTTTTGACACAAGCCAGGCAACAAGCAATCCTATTCCCTATAAATCAATGTTGCCGTAGCAATGGGGACCATCATGCGCAAATACATTAGGTCTAATTCAGGAACACTCTGTGATTCCACTCAGTGGGGATGTGACGCGTCTGTCGTGTGTGATATCACGGGGCCAGTTTGATAATAGGCCTTGTTTACTTGCTGTAGAAACACTCTGGCTGTAGGCTAGTCCACTAGACATGAGTGCCTTCAAAGAGGTGACAGTCATCATCAGGTTGTGCTTGGCTACATCATGCTGGACCTTCTATCAAAATGGGAAAGTGAGAGCGAGAGGGGAACAGACAGTGACAGGACTGTTATTATGCTAATGTGAAGTGTGCTGCACTGCCCATCTATCCAATTTCAACCTGCAAAACCATATTTGTACACATTACGTACAAATGCATATTGACAGAGCACACCAGAGAAAACAAACTTTCAAAATGCCACAATATTTTTGAGTACAAGAATTTGAGCTTGGCGCAAGTCACAAATTATTAATTTAATTCCCTTCAAATACATACAAATCTTCAAATCTTTTAAAGTTTAGTGAGTAGACAAAAGCACCCCCCACACCAAAAAAATGTCATAATTTCAAGGTAACTGTTTCAGGACTTAAAGGGGTTTATAAAAAATGTAAGTGGAAAAAGCAAATACTCCAATGCATTTTTGTAACCTAATCTTGGAGGCACATTGAGAGAATGAGTTCAGCCTGAATTCCGATCACACCCACGTATTCATCCTCTGCTTTGCGGCAGGGACCAAATATAGTCCCGGTGCTTCTGTCATAATTGGGGGGTTTATTGATTGCCGGGGCTGTCGTCACGCCTGAGCTGACCTTTTGTTTGAGAATAATTGCTCTATTAGAGGGTTTATTGAGGCACCTGCTGGGAATCTCAGACACCATTACCGTCCAATAAGAATCCAGCGGTCCTGTGAGCGAGGTGCCCCTGCTGTGATCTGTAGGCATACGAGTCATATAATAGGGTGTATGAAAGGGAGTCACTATTGGAAACACTGAGCTGACCTAGGGCTATGGCGGTCATGACATTTTGTCAGCTGCTTATTGTCATGCAGAAGACTGCCGGTCTCACGGTAATTGACTGTTAATTAACATAAACACGTTTAGCATCTCCATTTAGCAGACAAGATATGTTTATACCTCCCGTGCCATTATTTTATATTATGATTTTATAGTAAGAAGTATCAACATTTTTAAAAGTCCAATCAATTGAATATACACCATCACAATAAATCCATTATTTATTTTAGGCAGGTCTAAAGAAACATTATGATATGAAGAAGATGTATTTCAAAAAACAGAATATGATTTGGCCTACTGTATGTTATCTGGCTATGCGCCCTGCCATAGGCTGTAGGCTAGCTCATTTAGCAGACAAGATATGTTTATACGTCCTGTGCCATTATTTTATATTATGATTTTATAGTAAGAATAATATAATTGAACTTAGCTGAATAAAATAGAAAGGATATTTTCCCATTCCGGAGAGAGTGCACAAATGAAGTGGTTATGTGGAGTGTAAAAATGATCATTTGAAACTGGTCCTATACACTAGATTGAGTTATTTGGCAACTTTAGTTGTGAATGATACAAACCTTAGAATGTCTTAGCGACTATAGACTATAGATGATTTTAGAAAGTAGTAAAAAAAAGCTTGCGCTCTGTTCCTTGCCTCAGGCTGCACATGCTGTACTCTTATCAAGTGATCATATTTTCACCCATCAGACTATTCTCAATTGAATCTTGTCTTTACTAATATGTCAAATTAGTTTAGATTTAGAATGGCCCATTATCAAATGGGCAGGAACAGGCGGAAAAAATACTATAGGCTCGATCAAGTATGTACCAAAGACATCTTAAATCAGTTTTAAAAATATGTTTTTCTGCCTTGTGTAATATGCGGTAAGCTATTAGGCTATGTATAGTATAACGGCACAATCATTATTTTAATTCAGTTTTTTGGGGGGGGCTTGGGCTCATTTATAGGCCTATGCGTATGCATAATGCATATGCATAAGCTCTAATATGCCTATGGCTGTTTTGAATGAATCACTTTAGAAAGAGCTGTCCCTTTCATTGTGTTAGGGTTTGAAATAACATCCACAACAACCATGTTTTACACTGTTTCAACCTGCTGTTGAACTTCTTTCTTCAAATTGATCATCACAGTGAGGTCAGTTTTAAAAGTATGATACTGTTTTGATGACGTGTTTGTGATTTTCGATTGCATTTGCATTGACGTCAGAGTGGTTAGAGGGACAATAAAGCCCTGAGTAGCAGGCCATTAGGACCTGATGATCGTTGGTGAGTACTGGGTACTACCAACGCATATCCAGAGTGCAGAAGAGGAGATTTCTTAACGGTCACGTGGAATTTTACTGCGGTCATGACTTGTGACTACCAGTGTGGCGGTAATACGGTCACCACAACAGCCCTAAGCTAACCTAACATATTGTAGCAACCCTCGCCAAGGTAAGCTAGTTACGGGTGGGTTAACCCTATTGGAGCAGTGGCTATGGCCTGGGAGACCCAGGTTCAGATCCACAAGGGGCATTGTACTGTCGCTATCCGCTACAATACTCTTAGTTAAGCGGGCAAACAAAGTTAACCGACAATGTTATTGGTTCAAAGTCCTGAAATACTATTGTACCGTTTCCACAGAGCATTACCATTGGTGTGCTTTTCACAGCACCGTGAGTGTTCACTCCGATAAATTGTTTTTCTTTGTGTGTTCTTAAAATGCACCTAATGGATTGCAATTAACCAGCACACAAAAGGGTACGTGAAAACACTACAGCATTTGAAAACACTGCTCAACATAGTCAGTTCAGTGAAGCTGCAGTACCTGAGATGGAACACCTAGTCCTTTACTCAACCACTACATGTATACTGCACCAATACTGAAATAAACCAGAGTAAACGCAGCACAGCATTCTCATTGGAAAATAATACTCTTTCAAACCCAAATTCATCCCAACTGTTATCTGTCTGGAGTGTGTGGGCCTGACAGCCATAGCTGAGAGAAGAAAACCTAATCTGGTGAGCCGGCAGTCAAAGCAAAGGCAGCGTGAGGCTTTCAGCACTGTGGATCAGAACCTACAGTGTCAAGTGACCAGGAAATAAGCTATAAGCGTCTCAATAATTAACAGAGTTCAGAAATGCTTCTTCTACTTATTCAGGTTGGTCTATTCATTATTTATTCCCCCTTCCATCTCTCTCCATGAAACGCACATCCAGAACGAAGCCTCGACTGGTGCCAGAGGGGCAAGTGGGACAAATGTGAAAAAATGTATCAACTGTCCTAATGGAAATATTGCTGGGAGTGCTTCAGAAGGTAGTTTGAGAAAAGTGCATTTCTTTACAGTATTTTAAGTGCATTGGAGTATTCTTAACAAAGCACAAACAAACAAACCACTCTAGAATGGATGAGTTCAAAATGAAATCATGTCCCAAAAACTATTCTAGGTTATCAAATAAAGGGGACAATAATTATGCCTCCAATTTTTTTTCCCATGAATGGAACATTATTCAGTCTATAACATAATTAATTCATGCATTCTCAATTCAGAATGTGACTCGAGGCCTTTTTACTTCACGTGAACCTCATAAATACGTATGCCACCCTTCTAGTAGTCCTCTTCACTTGGCTATCAGAAGTGGCACGTTCAGGAACGCAAAGTGACGATAGAAGCCATTTTCCACCTGTAATGATGTCGGATGAGGAAAACTGCTTGAAAAACTCAGAAACGCTACCCTTAACTCCCAAGATGGATCCTATGAGAAGAAAAAAAATGAAAATTCCCAGTCGAGAACAGCATTGATAGAAACAGTGAATCTAAAGAGTGGGTAGAGTTGATTTTTAACAGACACAGAGTCAAGAAACCTTGGAGCTATCAAGAACAGGCTGTTCAAGGAAGTCATTTCCCTATGGACTTTACCTAAAGTGAATGTATGCTGAGCGTAGGTGGCTTGAATCGCCTGTTCAAATGTTGTGTTGTTCTCTTAAGCTCATTAGTGTAGGAGGAGCAAAGCCGTTATCGAAGGAAAGCAGAGATGACGAGCTAATTAGCGAAATGATCATCTCACAGACGGGAAGTGAAGAAAGCATTTCTGAGTTGGGCAGAAAAGGGGTTGTGGTATTTTAATATCATGTTGGAATCATAGTCAGATCGCTGAATCACCATGTAGCTGGAGCAATGGCTTTGAAGGCTGGCAAGCGAGGGCAGCAGGGGAGACTGATAAGTTGGAGGGGGCACATTTGTCACTTGGGTCTAGACGTCACGCTCTGCCTGCGTGCCTGTGTCGAATGGTGTCATGCTCCAAACCTCATCCGGCATCTGAGCAAAATGATATCATTAAAACTTGACATTAGGGAAGTTGTGACTCACACACTAAGCGAGACAGACACACATACGCACACACACACACACACACACACACACACACACACACACACACACACACACACACACACACACACACACACACACACACACACACACACACACACACACACACACACACACACACACACACCCACACAGGCACACACACACTGTGACACTTAAAACAACATCGCTCGCTTCCCAGTCAATCTACTCCATACTTAAAAGCCACAATGGGGTTTCTCTTGACACCTAGCACGTGTGAAGACAAGGACATTGCTCCTGCTCAATACACTTAATGTACTAATAGGGTTTAGTCAGTGTACTCTCCCAACACAGAGGAGGTCTGGGCACACAATGCCATGCTATGGACTTACTGCTCACGTTCTCCCATCTTCTATTGACAGAACCATATCAACTAAGTGCCAACACCCTATTGGCCACTGTGGCTGTTGTTTTTCTCTTCCAAGTGTAGGCCTACTTCCACCTCATCCAAAGCCTCGCATAATTCCACACCATGCTAAGGTAGTGGGCTCTATTTCTATTTGCCATCGAATGGGGGGACCTCAGTTGAAGATAAAACACCAACCCACCTTTGCGTCATGTTTTAGGGACTTGAGATTTATCTCTGCAAAAAGGGCTTTAGTTTGGAGGTAAACAGAACATAAAATGACTGATCACTTGCCAGGGATGCTTCAGCACAAAAGGTTTGTAAGTAAACCTACCAACCAAATCATGATTAACTGCTCTTGATTAAATCCACGGGATGGACACATTTAATCCCCTTTATTGTTGTCTCTCAAAGGACCTCTTAACAAAACAAAAAGACCTCCCGGGTGGCGCAGTGGTCTAAGGCACTGCATCACAGTGCTAGCTGTGCCACCAGAGATTCTGGGTTTGAGCCCAGGCTCTGTCGCAGCCGGCTGCGAGCGGGAGGTCCATGGGGCAATGCACAATTGGCCCAGCGTCGTCTGGGTTAGGGAGGGATTGGCCGGCAGGGATATCCTTGTCTCATCGTGCACTAGTGACTCCTGTGGCGGGCCGGGCGCAGTGCACTCTGACCAGGTCGCCAGATGTACGGTGTTTCCTCCGACACATTGGTGCAGCTGGCTTCCGGGTTGGATGTGCATTGTGTCAAGAAGCAGTGCGGCTAGGTTGGGTTGTGTTTCGGAGGACGCATGGCTCTCGACCTTCGCCTCTCTCGAGTCCGTATGGGAGTTGCAGCGATAAGACAAGACTGGCCTCCCAGGTGGCGCAGTGGTCTAAGGCACTGCATCACAGTGCTAGCTGTGCCACCAGAGATACTACCAATTGGATACCACAAAATTGGGGAGAAAAATAATAATAATTAAAAAAAAATATATATATATATATATATATATATATATATATATATATATATATATATATATTTAACTTTCCACTGGCAGGTGTGGATTAAATAGGTGGCAATCCTGCTGGTTTCACCAATCCTTCCAAGATGCGTTATTCTGATGTTGTTTTTTTTTTTACAAACTGGATCAAAACTCTGCTTCAACTCTCTTCTAATAAGGAATGCTAGATTGTGAGAGGGATGCATGCTTCTTCCCTGATGAAGTTGGGACGAAAGGAAAGGAGCCAACCTACATTTTTATTTCTACGACTACTAATTCAGAGCTTACTTGAAACTGTCACAGGTTCATATCCGAGCTCCTCTTTTTCAGAAATCCTATTTTACACTTGGTACGCAGGCACACCCACTATAATTCAGCTGTACACTGGCAGCAGCCTGAGGACCTATGAGAAAAGATTTGAGGTTCAAGAGTTCAATAAGACGCCACCAGGGAGATGAGAGAACAGCAAGAAGAAAGCCCAGATTCGTGTTCAGTAGTCACAGTAGGCATGAAACAGAAGATGCTAGGGCTGGGACGATACCAATATCACAATACTCGTTAGGAAACAAAACACGAAGCGGATTTCACTTCTTTAGGAAAACAGCCCTAATGTTGGAAATAAGCATCATTAAGTTGTCATCCAGAGACACATTTAATTTCAAAGCTATAGCATACGCCACACAGGACCAAAGACTTTAGGTATGCTTCGTGTTTACATTTATGCCATCGGAAAAACATTTTGATACTGGTATCGTCACAACCCTAGCAGATAGCTCTCGGAAACGTAATGAAATGGGTTGGTACCATTTTTAATTGTCCAATAAGAAACGTTCAAATTTCTTTCCCATGAAAAAACGTTTTGCTGCAGTGTGTCCTAATGAACACCACCCAGCTGTACTCAGTCACTACAACAGCTAAAGCAAGAGGCCCAATTATACCACAGACACATATCAGAAGAAATGTATTGCAATGCTGCAGTTAGGCATCATTTCCCTACAAATGACACCAGGACCACAAACACTACGATTTGTGCTATTTGCATGACTTCACATTGAGGTTTCATGTCACAACTCACGTGAAGATGGCAATACCTCTATTAACGTAATGTCTATTTGAGTATTTGAGTGATTTATCTCTACTACCCATGGCTACCCACTGCACACTACCCAGGAATGTAGAAACAGAGCGATACAGCTCATAATATCAAAGTCAGGGTAGTGAACTTCAAAATCTATATCTTAAAACAAACAAAGTGTAAAAAAACAAGAAATGTGAAAATGAAACTTGAGGTAGTAATTAGCATCCTGGTGTGGTGAGCCAGAGCTCAGTGTGTACTACATTTTCAAATCAGTTCAACAACTGCTAAATCAAAAGCCCCAATCAAGCTTTCTATGGCGTTTAATACTAGAACAAAGCTGAACGTTCATTTGTTGGAAATGAGGAGTGCATTAGCCGAACAGTTGATTTTCATTTGAGATGCCAGCTAACGAGGTAACACATAAAAAAAGAGGGAAGACTAAATTGAAAGCCTATGTTTTTTGTCCTCAGTGTGTGTGTGTGTGGGAGGGAGGGGGGGGGGGGGGGGGGTGGAGTGAACACAGGCAATGTAATCATGCAAGACAACATTCCAGGCATGATCACCAGCATACCCCATGAAAGTAAATAAAATGGCTGCCAATATTTTGACTAAGAAAAAAGCTAAGGGGTTTTCAATCTGCCTTGGCCAAATCCTGTCTGTCAAGACGTTGGTTTTCATATGGTTCTAAGGAAAATTAATCGGATGTGGCTTGCCAATGGACGTCCAAGGATACGTGATTGATAATAGGAAAGCTAGCTTCCCTTAAAAGGGAAATAATGATGTTGGGTAATACTTTACATCAACACTCCCAGCGCCGTAATCTCATTAACAATCCAATCTGTCAAATTGGAGTGATAACGATATTCTTGGGCGACAAGAGTTCTAGCGGCCGTGTCAATAACACTAATAGTTAGACGGCGATAAACGTCAGCATGTACGGTGAGGTTAGGAGTGGACCTGGGTTTGAACGACATGTTAGGTTAATTCTTCTGCTTCTAAAGCAGATGCAGCCAGGTACAGTGACACTGTACAGTGGACTGGGAACAGCCTCTGAAGTCCAAAATAGATAGTCAATACTTAATGACTGAGAAAAGGAGGTGTTTTCCACCACAAGCTCTCACAGTCTCGCGTCAGAATTAGACGTTCACACGTTTCTTAAACATCAAATTTCGAAGTTGTTCCAAACGTCAAATTTTGAAATGTTTAGTTACTTTTCTGTGTCGTTCCAAGGTTAAGTTTAGGCATTAACTCCAAATTCTTAAAGTTAGGCATTAACTCGCAATGGTTAAGGTTTGGGATAGGCTTAAAACAAAAATATAAAAAACTAATTTCTATCGCTTGATTTGAACATCCAACCTTTGGAACCAGAGGCAGATACTTATGGCCATCCACAACACCGTAACAAAACCAAAGCCTATTTGAAGATAACAGTGATCACTGCCCCTAATGATCGGTTCCCACGTCATCTCCCGATGTCTGCAGACATGGATGGTTGTTGAATACTGACTTGAATTACAGGTGACCTGCCTAGTTTGTCATTAGCGTCGGCTAATCAACCAGTTACAGTCATTTTAGGCTGGTTATTTTTATATTAGGGAGCATATTAACTAGGCAACTTTTCATTTAAAAGTTTCAATTCGTTAGTCTCCCGTTAGAATGAACGATATTTATCTAGCGATCTATTGATAAGATAGGCGTTTGTCAGTCAAAAAGCGAGCGATGACAGGGAAACGCAGCCTTCTGTCTGTCCTGCCTCCCCGTACAATTTGTGTGCGCTGTGGTTGTTTGCGAAATCCATGACTTAGCCTAATTATTGTTTTCTGGCACATTTATTTATTTTCTTTTGCGTGTTTTACATAGCCAGCCATGCTGAGTCATGGCGCATAGTAGGTCACTTACTGTGCTTTGATTGTCAACTGAACAGCAAGTGTTAACTAGTTTATAAAAGGTGTCGAACTGACTGAATAAAGTGCCCTTCATAAAACATGCAAAGTGGATATATGTCCATAGTATTGCATTGGGACAAGTAAACCAAAATATTTCCTAGGTTTCCTTTCCTAGGATGTCTGGGCTTGCCAAACAGTGACGCTAAAATTAGTGAATCTCGTCTCGTCAGTTAGTGTAGCCTACCGAATCGCATCAGCAAGAGAGAAGTTCATTTGGCTCGCCAATTTGCATAGGCTAATGGTAGGCCTATGCTTTTTGGCAATTATCTGCAGATAAAGTATGAAAATATTCGATGAATAATCATCACTGCAGGAACAATAGGTAGTGGAGAGCCTCATTCTGGTCCAAATATGATAATTAGGGCCTTGACGGAATCCTGGCATTAAAATGGAATTCAACAATATGCAATAATGTACTGACCTTAGTAGGGAATCAACTAAATGTATTGAACATGTATTAAATCGGGGCCAGTTCATCATAAGACATGAATAGAATGCATCAGTGATTTGTAACTTCTGAAGAAGCAACGAGAATGCTCCTGTTTGTTTGTGATGCGGGTGTCTACCACTTTGTGTAGCCGTTCGTGATGAGGATAATGAAAACAGTCTTCTGGTCGACGGAAAGTTTTTCCCAAATACCTTCTCAATTAAATGTTAACTCTTAGTAGCCTATGCTTACATGGCAGAATGATATCATGATTATTTTCATCAATCCTGTGGGTATTTGTTTTGCAAACTCTACCATCATGTGTGCTACATAAAACAAACCATAAACAGCCTCTTGCTAGGTGCACACTTTAATTAAATGGTAACTACACCCAAAACAAAAAAATTCTCAGATTTTTCACAGATCTTAAGAGGTCTCCTGATGTGGTTATTTTTGTTGTTTTCAACAACAAAACAAGTGTGGTTGAGAGCAAAAATCTGAAAAAATAAATAAATAATTGGTAGGTAGAAAAACAAACCTTTCATCTATTTTTCAAGATAATGTGTTCTATTTACGTCATTTTTCTGCTTTAATAAAATACATAATTTGAAGAACAAACATCATTGTGGCAATTCATATCTTGTAGTAAAACTGTAAATAAAACTTTAATCAAGATAAGACAGGTTAAAGGTTTACAATGTTCTCTTACTTAGAAAATAGTCCTGATCATATAGGCCTAGATCTAGACAATAACCAAAACAACTAACAATACAATGAATTCATACATTTTCAGTCATTTAAATTGTAAAGTCATGTCTTTTTCCAATCTGGAAGCTAAACTTGATGAAGTATTAAATCATTTAGCTGTGTATTTCGGGTGGAATCAAGGCATTAGAATGTTCTAGATGCCACCAACAGAGTTCCTTCTGCAAAACAATTTGAGCAGGGACGCCTGGCTGGCAATTTTTTACATTTGGCTGTCCACTATGTACCTGTGGAAAACACTGAAAAGGGCATACAGTAATATACTATGCCTACTTTGTTCTGCAAACAAAAATCCAATGCGAAATCAATGTCAAATGTTGGCACAAACAGAACAGGTAATGACTTCTGGCATCATATCAAGACGCTGATAGAAACAGTCCCTGACAACCTGTTCAATGAAGTTGGAACAGGAACAGCACAATTGTGTAATTCACATCTGCTGGTACAAGCAATAACATGCTTGTACCAGCAGATGTGACTAGTATTCACTCCTATCCCTGTTTGTCAGTGCCGGTGCGATGTGAAGGCGACAGCGGGAACCCTGGTGGTCGCCACTAACCTCGGAATGGTCAACATTCCAATTAGAGGTTCGGTGAAACATGGCTACCCCTCCTCGCCCTCCCTGCTCTGCAGCTCTGGGCTTTAATTGCAGGAGGTCGACAAGCCCAGACAAAAGCATCCAGACTGAGGTAAAGTCTGTCAGGCATAGATAAACACACACACATTTTTACCAAGCCGCATACATTCACAGACAGCCAGACACAGAGACATGAGACACAATTACACACTATTGTGGATGCGTGGGCAAGGTTATCTGGATATCAGAACAGACATTAGTATTCGATTACTTGAGTGAGTGTTAATTTTTAGACTTTTTGTTTTAGGCCTATTTTAACAATGAAAAAGCTTTGTCTAAATTACATTTAATTATCCTTGTGACATGTTTACCTACAAGGATATACCATAACATTTAAAATAAGTAATTTAATAAAAGAAACTTGAAAAGTAGTTTTTATAACAGTGCGTTGAGATACTGCTGGCTATTGATGCGCATTTAGCACTCCAAGCTGCCCTGACATTAGTATGCTATTTTCCCCACTTCAAATAGTAATTACAGGCGCTCACCTAATGTAGTTTCCACTATACCTGACACAGATCAATGCAAAACACTCACCAGAAAAGCTTTTTGTAACAGAATCAGTTCTATCATGGCGAAAATCAGACTTCTCTTTCACTGTTGCTGTTACGCCTCGATCACACCTGCAGCGTAGTTTCGCAAAATGGTACGCAGCATCATCTGGATATGTGTGCAGCAAAAGTTGAACATTCGTCTTCGACTACCAAAAACTAGCTTTACCATTTCTATCAAGCCGTCTAGGCATACAGTTTGACACATACGTTAGATAAATCCAACGTATGCACCACACAGAATGCACTGCAACTGCCTCTGCAACGCAAACGCAGCGTTCCATTGGAAATGAATGTACTTCTGGGCTGTTGGTGTGATCAAGGCGTTAGCCGAAATACCGGAGAAAAGCAGCACTTCTTCTGTTTACCTCTGCCATGAGCATCAAGAGTCAATAGCAAAAACATAGATTTATTTTAGAATTTAGACTATCTGAATATCCCAAAAAATATCATGATATTATTTGAATAGTAAAATAATTTTAAATGCTCCCTAGTGAAATGTGTATAGAAGGGTGCCCAAACTAAAGCTGCAACTTTTTACTTTCAATGCGGCTTGGATATTTCCCATCTTTAAAAAATGCAGTCAAAAACAAAAACTGACAGATTATAGTTATCGTTTTCTTTTCTCAATGTAATGTCTTTGATTAGTTAGACCTATTTGCAAAACAAAACATACTTTTATCCTCAAACAAGGGATCTTATTTCACACATACCATTCTCTTTGAAATACTTAAAGAAAAATTATGCAACAATTGCATGTTTCCCCAATGGAATTACCCAGCCCATGATGCTAAAGGCTTTGAAGGTTGATATGAAAACACTGAATTGTGTTTAATAGGCTAAATAAGCATATCACCGCTGCTTCACGTTGCCCAGAGACACAATTAGAACATAACAAAGGAGGACTAAAAAAAACATTTTCTTCACACCTCACAAGAAATGCTGACCTTTTCTTCATTGAGGAGGTTTTGCACAAGATCAGTATTTCTCCAGAGATGCAGTACTGCTAGAAAACACAGACTTTCCAACACGAACAAACAAACATGAACACACACACAGTGCAGTGCCTAAGACAACTATTAGTAGGATGTAAGACCACTTGCTGTGGCATTTTGTTTGTCTACAGGGACACAGAAACAGAAAGAAAGGAGAGGCAGGGCCAAAACATTTAATTTTAATATTTATGGCTATATTAAAGTCCCCCTTGAAGCTATTGAGCTTTACTAGCATCCCCAGACGAGTGTTAATATCATGACAGCAATCATGATGCATTGCTGTGGTGGCCGCATTTCAATCTACTGTCTAATCTCCCCTCTAGCCTCAAACATCAGGGCTCAATTGTTCATAATTGCCCTTACGATGAACTATGGCACAAACAATGGTGGGGGAAATCAAGAAACCAATTCCCTCCTTAATCCATTATCCCTTTCCTTTCATTAGCTGGGGGCACTTGGAAAAAAGGAGGAATATATCTTTATTTATCCCCTTCTCTTGTTAAAATGTTCATTTTAGCCACGCTGCTTATCAATCCCATTAGCTTTTGCTGAATTGGTACAACCAGCGAGAAAGGAAATGCAGCAAAATAAGCTTAAGGATACACAATCACTCTAGAATGCACAATGTCATGGAAACTTTACACTGCACCAATATGTGACAAACCAAGGAAGGTGTGCCAATGAATACACATATTTAATGTGCTTGGATTAACTACACAGTGGCATACTGTTTGGTTTAAAGGCATTATCGGATTATTTATCTCCAAGTAGACATTATTGATCCTCAAATCTCGTACTGTCTGAAATGGAGACTAGTGTATCTCCTTACCATAACTATGAATAGCTATTCTGCAGTCGGCTGTCATATACTTTTATAGAGCCTCATCGTAAAGGTCTGAACCAAGAGGCACAAATCAAGTACCTGTCAAAAGCATGTTCAACTACTGTCCTGTGCTACTGCCTTCTACCCAATTAGGAGCAAAGAACGCAGGTTGGAATCTATTCTAGGCCCCTAGTCACGTCCACAGTGACATTTTACATTGGCATTCAACATGGAGGACATACAATCATCCAACAGAAATATTCAAAAAGGTAAGTGCCAATTAAAACTGTTGAATAACAAATCTACCTAAATGCTAAAACTATACATGTCAGACAGATCCTCTGTAAGCTGATCTCCATGCATGCTTTTCCAATCTTGACTTGTACAAAACATAATGAATAAATCAATACATTTACTCAAAATACTGACCGAGTAAGCTGAATTGACATAGCATGGTTTGACTGTTGTAGCCTGAGCAAAGCAGGTGCCCTGAATCAGCAGAGGATGTCGCTACATTCCCTAAAGTTTTCATGCCCCTGTGTGTTTGTTTTAAGTAAAGTGGCCGCTTTAATTAACATCAACTTAAGCAGTCATCGTTCCAATTCTTCATCAGCGAGGCACTTAAGCAGCACCCTCTACCCTGGGCACTGGTTCACTCCGTCACTGGGGAGGAACAATGCTCTGTAGAGCCCTGCATGGGCATGAATTATAAGCCTGAGCCCTACCAGGGCCGACAGCTTCTGCCAAATTTAAGGCCTTTCCCTAAACCCGAAATCAGAAATAACTTCCTCCGTTTGTATATCCATTAGCTTCTCAGCTCTGTCTGTCACTCATTCGCTCGCTCCCTGTGCGCAGCTCGCAGCTTGCTCATAGCGGCTCTCTCATAGCAATGGCTCCGCTTGGGCTGCTCTGCTCAATGAAGAGACATGAGAGAGCAGTTAGCGGTTAGCTACTTTTTGTCACTCTAAACTAGAGCTCTGCGACCCCGACGGCCCCGACGTTATACATCGTGTTAGGGCCGGGTAGGGCCTGTTTTTCCATCAATAACTAGGGTACGGGAAGGGCTCGGGTATCACTAAATTTACCACTAATATTTTGAAGCTGAGACATTTGCGCGTGCTCTGCCGTTGGGCTCGGGTTGGGCAGCAGAGCTCTAATGCTCTGTGACCAGAAGGTCTTCACTCTCTGGAAACGAGCCTAACACGGCACCTTTTTCTCGTTTTATTCATCTGGAAAGGCTCACATGCCTAATACTATCTTAACATTCTAGAAACCAAATTCCTTTTCAGACAAAACCAAATCATCATCAAAATCAAATAACCATTTTCTACTCTGCCTTGTGTAACAGTTTAACTTTAGTCCGTCCCCTCGCCCCGACTCGGGCGCGAACCAGGGACCCTCTGCACACATCAACAACAGTCACCCACGAAGCATCGTTACCCATTGCTCCAGAAAAGCCGCGGCCCTTGCAGAGCAAGGGAAACCACTACTTCAAGGTCTCAAAGCGAGTGACGTAACCAATTGAAACACTATTAGCGCGCACCACCGCTAACTAGCTAGCCATTTCACATCCGTTACACTCACCCCCCTTTTGACCTCCTCCTTTTCCGCAGCAACCAGTGATCCGGGTCAACAGCATCAATGTAACAGTATAACTTTACGTCCGTCCCCTCGCCCATACCCGGGCTCCTCTGCACACATCAACAACAGTCACCCACGAAGCATCGTTACCCATCGCTCCACAAAAGCCGCGGCCCTTGCAGAGCAAGGAAAACCACTACTTCAAGGTCTCAAAGCGAGTGACGTAACCGATTGAAACGCTATTAGCGCGCACCACCGCTAACTAGCTAGCCATTTCACATCCGTTACACTTGCTCTCCCCTTCCCCATAATGTTTAGTATTAGCCTTTTGAGTGGTGGATGGGCCTTCATACTCCTGTGTTTATCAAACAAACACACCAACCCCACCCCCAGCCGCCCACAAACACAGTGTTATGGGATTTTTGTGTTTAATGACTAAAATATGTATACATTTGACTTAGATGTTACTGTATGAATGAAACTTATTATAATCATAATGCTGAGTGTAATATGTTCCTTATTAGAAAGAATGGAGTTATCTTCAGACAGGCTGGAATGCTGTGTTACTTACAGGACATTCTGTCTCTACCCAGGGAGGGGAAAGACCTTGGGTTGGTTGCAGATAGTTTAATTTAACCTTTCACGAGTATCAACCCCGTATCCGGGATCACCCCCCACCCCCCCCACACTGATTAGCATCGCTAGCATAGCTTCACAAGTAAATAGTAGCATCTAAATATCATTAAATCACAAGTCCAAGACACCAGATGAAAGATACAGATCTTGTGAATAAACCCATCATTTCTGTTTTTTAAAATGTTTTACAGGGAAGACACAATATGTAAATCTATTAGCTAACCACGTTAGCAAAATACACCATCTTTCTTTGTCCACCATTTTCTCTCTCCACCACTAGCTATCACCAATTCGGCTAAACTAAGATATTGATAGCAACAAACCAAGACAAAAACTCATCAGATGACAGTCTGATAACATATTTATGGTATAGGATAGGTGTTGTTAGAAAAAAGTGCATATTTCAGGTAGAAATCACAGTTTACAATTGCACCGACCATCACAAATCGACTAGAATTACTAGATAGAGCAACGTGTATGACCAATTTACTCATCATAAAACATTTCATAAAAATAGACAAAGCATAGCAATGGAAAGACACAGTTCTTGTGATTTCAGACCATATTTCAGATTTTCTAAGCGTTTTTCAGCGAAAACACAATAAATCGATAAGTTAGCATACCACATGTGAAAACGTTAGTAGAGTATGAATTCAAGGCAAAGGGAGCTATAACGTTATCATCGCCAAAATATATTAATTTTTTCACTAACCTTCTCAGAATTCTTCCGATGACACTCCTGTAACATCATTTTACAACATACATATACAGTTTGTTCGAAAAGGTGCATATTTAGCCATACAAAACCGTGGTTATACAATGGAAATAGTCACAACTCAAGCATCAAAATGAGGGACGTCAGCTTTCAGAGTGATCTAGTTTAATCGAAAGCTAATCATATACTTGACTAAAAAATACAGAGTTGACAGGAATCGAAAGACAAATTAGTTCTTAATGCAACCGCTGACTTACATTTTTAAAATTATCCTTACTTTTCAATACAGGGTTCGCCAAGTGAAGCTATACCAAACAAAATGGCGAAATATGCGTTTAAAATATTTCGACAGAACAACGATTTATCATATTAAATATTGCTTACTTTGAGCTGTTCTTCCATCAGATTCTTGGGCAATGTATTCTTTCTTGGGTTTAATCTTCTTTTGGTCGAAAGATGTCCTTTGTCCGTCTAAATGCCCGCTAACGTTCGACCGGGACCCCGAAATGTGCCCGGTGCTTCACATAGAAATGCATCAAAATCGCACTAAACGGATATAAATTGCTATAAAACGGTTTAAATTAACTACCTTATGATGTTTCTAAGTCCTATATCGAATTAAATTACAGACGGATACATTTTACGTTGATAACCGAGCCTTTGAAAATGGCATCCGGAGGTGTCTTCCTGCGTAAAGGCGAGCGTCGAAAGGGGGGCTACCCTCACTCCTTGGTCCTTTATAACCTCTGAGAGCTACGCAGAAGGCCCATTCCACTTCTCATTGGTTACTGACATCCAGGGGAAGGCGGGTGCAGTTCGTGTCGTTCCATAGGATATACACAGACTTTTAAAACTGATCTGAAATCAGAGCTTCGCTCTCAGACCTTTCACTGTCTGTCATGGATTTCGCTGTAGAAAGAGTTCTGGGTCACCCACAGACATCATTCCAACTTTGTATGAAACTAGAAAGTGTTTTCTATCCAATAGAATTAATAATATGCATATTGTACGAGCAAGAATTGAGTACTAGGCAGTTTAATTTGGAGACGACAAAATGCTAATTCGGAACAGCACCCCCTGTAGTCGCAAGACAGGCTGGAATGCTGTGTTACTTACAGGACATTCTGTCTCTACCCAGGGAGGGGAAAGACCTTGGGTTGGTTGCAGATAGTTTAACAGGTGGCAGACAGTAATGAGGCTGTGAACTGTATTGCCATTGTATTCTAGAGGAGGATGGACATTAAAACCTATGACATCATCTTTATTATATAACCTGATGTAAATTGTACTATGATTCAGTACTCTCGAGAATAAACGCTATTGATTGATTGATTTTAAGACTGGTTTCTGTCCATTTAATGCTGATAATTATCTTACAAATTCTTATTTATGGTCAGAGTGTTTTAATTGAATTGGTTGATAAACATAGGAATTAAAATTCCTTTAACACACAGTGACATGGTGCTAAGGGCCTCGCTCAGTGACAGATACTGGGCGATAACAGTCCACCTGGCCGTGCTGCTGCTCCAGTTTCAACTGTTCTGCCTGCGGCTATGGAACCCTGACCTGTTCACCGGACGTGCTACCTGTCCCAGACCTGCTGTTTTCAACTCTCTAGAGACCGCAGGAGCGGTAGAAATACTCTTAATGATCGGCTATGAAAAGCCAACTGACACTTACTCCTGAGGTGCTGCACCCTCGACAACTACAGTGATTATTATTATTTGACCATGCTGGTCATTTATGAACATTTGAACATCTTGGCCATGTTCTGTTATAATCTCCACCCGGCACAGCCAGAAGAGGACTGGCCTCCCCTCATAGCCTGGTTCCTCTCTAGGTTTCTTCCTAGGTTTTGGCCTTTCTAGGGAGTTTTTCCTAGCCACCGTGCTTCTACACCTGCATTGCTTGCTGTTTGGGGTTTTAGGCTGGGTTTCTGTACAGCACTTTGAGATATCAGCTGATGTACGAAGGGCTATATAAATACATTTGATTTTATTTGATTTTGACTGCTGTTTGGGTGTCCCTGTCTGGTGCTGTGCCCTGGGCACAGGGGTATGACCCAACCAATAGTACAACCAACAGCATGACTACTGCAAGTTAAAGCATTATAACCATCTTTTACATGTAATATGTACTGCATGCATCTGTGTCTTCTGCATGTGTATTCTGTGAATGAAGTGGACATGTTTGACAAGTGTGTGTCATTCTGTGAACGAAGTGGACATGTTTGACAGGTGTGTGTCATTCTGTGAACGAAGTAGACATGTTTGACAGGTGTGTGTCATTCTGTGAATGAAGAGGACATGTTTGACAGGTGTGTGTCATTCTTTCAATGAAGAGGACATGTTTGACAGGTGTGTGTCATTCTGTGAATGAAGTGGACATGTCTGACAGGCGTGTCATTCTGTGAATGAAGTGGACATGTTTGACAGGTGTGTGTCATTCTGTGAATGAAGTGGACATGTTTGACAGGTGTGTGTAATTCTGTGAATGAAGTGTACAGATGCGTGTTTTGAGTGCATCGTGTGCAACTGAGACGTTCCCCTGCCTCCCTGGCATTGACTGATAGCAGATGATACGTGAGCAAAGCTGTGGAAGACTCGGGAGGAGGTTGGCTGCTCTATGGGGCTATTTGTCCTTCTCACCTTTTCTGTCATTTGAAGGGGTGCTGTGCACAGACAGGAGGCTCCAGTGAGTCCAGTCCAGACAATGACAAATGCTGTCCAAAGAGCTGTCCATTTAAATGGTGCTGAAACCTGTCACACAGGCTGAACCTCTGATGGTGCAGAATTTAGTATTAGGTGGTGCCCTTTTAGTTGTGCTGAAATGTGCTATCGGGTGCTGAAATGTGCTATCAGGTGCTGAAATGTGTTAGCGGGTGCTGAACATTTTTAATTAGCCAATAATAGTATATCTGTACCATAGAAACAGATTGGTGAGTTAACCGAACACTTCACAAAGTAATCTACAATAGCCAACAACTGCTGGGGGGTACATTTGCTTGAGATAAAGAATTCACAAATAAAATGTCAGATGAGCAATTTTGCACCACTTGAATGCTGGGTAGCCTACTGTAATCTATGTAATTAAGAAATGACAAATAGATAAATATAACCATCATAAAATAACGTCCCCCGCCTACATATCCATAATCAAAACAATGAATGCTTTGTTGTTCTTTTCAGTAAAGTACCATGTTGAGCCATGTAAAAACGTTGTTTGGCAAACATAAATGATAGCCCGGCTATTGAAGTAGGCAACATTTTTAAACAATGCCTTAGGCTTACAGATAATGATTTTATTGTTTCTGTTAGTGATGCTTCTCAGACGACTGGAAAGGACAACTGTGTGATAGCCTGCAGTAGGCTACATCCTATTTTACCTGAAAATGTCCCACCTATTCTGTCATACACTATATATACAAAAGTATGTGGACAACCCTTCAAATTTGTGGATTCGGCTACTTCAGCCACACGCATTGCTGGCAGGTATATAGAATTGAGGACACAGCTATGCAATCTCCATAGACAAACATTGGCAGTAGAATGGCCTTACTGAAGAGCTCAGTGATTTTCAACGTGGCACCGTCATAGGATGTCACCTTTCAAACAAGTCAGTTCATCAACTTTCTGCCCTGCTAAAGCTGCCCGGTAAACTGTAAGTGTTGTTGTTCTGCAGTGGAAACGTCTAGGAGCAACAAAGGCTTTGCCGTGAAGTGGTAGGCCACACAAGCTCTCAGAATAGGACCGCCGAGTGCTGATGCGCGTAGTGTGTAAAAATTGTCTGTCTTCGGTTGCAACACTCACTATGGAGTTTCAAACTGCCTCTGGAAGCAACTCTGGAAGCAATGTCAGCACAAGCACTGTTAGTCGGGAGCTTCATGAAATGGGTTTCCATGGCCGACCAGTCGCACACAAGCCTAAGATCACCATGCGCAATGCCAAGTGTGGGCTGGAGTGGTGTAATGCTCGCCGCCATTGGACTCTGGAGCAGTGGAACTTGCGTGTTCTCTGGAGTGATGAATCATGCTTCACCATCTGGCAGTCTGACAGACAAATCTGGTTTTGGCAGATGCCAGGAGAATGCTACCTCCCCTAATGCATAGTGACAACTGTAAAGTTTGGTGGAGGAGGAATAATGATCTGGGGCTGTTTTTCATGGTTCGGACTAGGGCCCTTAGTTCCAGTGAAGGGAAATCTTTACGCTACAGCATACAATGACATTTTAGATGATTCTGTGCTTCTGTGCTTCCATCTGTGTGGCAGTTTAAGGAAGAACTTGACTGGCCTGCACAGAGCCCTTACCTCAAACCCATCGAACACCTTTGGGATGAATTGGAACGCCGACTGCGAGCCAGGTCTAATCGCCTAACATCAGTGCCCGACCTCACTAATGCTTGTGGTTGAATGGAAGCAAGTCCCCACAGCAATATTCTAGTAGAAAGCCTTCCCAGAAGAGTGGAGGCTGTTATAGCAGCAAAGGGGGGACCAACTCCATATTAATGCCCATGGTTTTGGAATGAGATGTTCGACGAGTCCACATACTTTTGGTAATGTAGTGAATCTAAATGCTCAGGTCGCGTGCACTGGCCAAGTCAAGGGGCTATCAACGTGCTGCGGATGGGGGGGGGGGGGGGGGGGGGGGGGGGACGCTCCATGACTGACTGAGCACTGCAAAGTGCAGGAAATCATTTTCATCACCCATAACAGCTACTTAATACATGTCCGTGATGGTGATAATCGATTTGAAGGAGGCTAAATGGAGTAGACTAAGGTGGGGGTAGTGACGCTGAAAGCAATCACCTTGAATTACAGAGAAGAGTGACTGATTGGTGTGAGAGCCAGTTGTCTTGCCGCACGCTGCATAGGCTACAACAATTCCAAATATTTAAAATGAAGGGGAGGGGTACACAAAATGATGTGAGAAAATGCTACTTGTGGCGTTACAGTAAATAATTGCAGGCTTCACACAAGATTAAAAAAATCTCATTAATATAGACTACAATTTCAGTATAGGGAATCGCCTAGGCTAATAACATCGGTTGAATGAAAGAAAGCGTATCATTACCTGCTCTTGTTGTTGAGATGTTTTCTGTGCCTCCTTCACCGTAGTCATGTTCCCCTACAGTCAGATCAAACAGCTGCTACACTACAACACAATCACAGGTGCCTTTTTAGAGGTGACCGGAACCAGCAAAGTACCACGAAGGGGAAAAGACATTCAATTTCAGTCGTGAGGGTTGAAGTTGAGAGAGAGAGCTTGAGGTAAGCAATAAGTAGTCTGGGGAAAAAATTCCAGCAAAAAAGCAAGTCTTAATCTGAGAGAACACAGATGATGCTTAGTTGTAGCTGGGAGAAAGTGGGAGGGAGAGAGGTAGAGATAAGGGCTGAGGCAAAGACAGCTACTGCAATTTTCACCGACCGCACCACTTTGATAAATGCCTGGCAACCACCAACGGGCGACTGTGATGGGGGAGGCGAAGAGCAATGCTTGTCCCCCACCTCTTCACACTTATCATATTTTCACGCACACCACCACTACGGCACACACACACACACACACACACACACACACACACACACACACACACACACACACACACACACACACACACACACACACACACACAGAACAACAACAACATTGTCATAATTGATCATCAATGTAGATGTAATTTAGGCACTACAATCATACCAGTTATCTTGCCATTTAGCTCCAATACAAATGAGAGTAAAATAAAAATGGACAAAGCTATCAATGAAAATATGTATATCATGTATTGGAATAAAACAGCTCACATTGACAGCCTATGTAGTGGGGCTTTAATGACAGTGTTGGGTTGGCTGACCAGTCTCTAGAGCTCAAACCATTTCAGCAGCACGGCGCTGTCTGCCTATGCATGCAGAATTGCACTCAAATGGGAGAGGTTATACAGACACGCTTGGTGTTCAAATTGATGACGTATGTCTCGCAGCTGAGAGTCGAGTGTGGAGACAAATGGATTCGGTTCAGTCAGTCGTCCTGACAAGTCTTTCCCAGCCAGTCTATACTGGCTAGCTGGCTACAACAGCAGCACGGCGCTAGTTAAAATAAAGTGATGTTTATTTCGATGGGCAAGGGAGAAATACCTTTTAGTATTGGCCACCATCTGGATTTGGTCAACATCTCCAATTTGTTCCATCCCACTTGATTTTATTTCGAGTAGGATAGCAGAATACACGAGAAATAACTTGTAATATTGGTAGTAACCATCTGGATGTCACCATGATACAATCCACTGCTCAATGGGGAGAGTTTGCGCTGCAACACAACAACACGGAGCACAGTGTCCTTCGCTCCTGCTTGCCGCAGTAAGGAGAGGGAAGTTGCTACACTGAACAAAAATATGCAACATGTAAAGTGTTGATCCCATGTTTCATGAGCTGAAATAAAAGATGCCAGAAATGTTCCATACGCACAAAAAGCTTATTGCTCTCACATTTTGTGCACAAATATATCCCTGTTTGTGAACATTTCTCCCTTGCCAAGATAATACATCCACCTGACAGGTGTTTGATATCAAGAAGCTGATTAAACAGCATGATCATTTCACAGGTACACCTTGTGCTGGGGACAATAAAAGGCCACTCTAAAATGTGCAGTTGCCAGGAATGTCAACCAGAGCTGTTGCCAGATAATTTAATGTTCATCGCTCTACCATAAGCCACCTCCAACATCATTTCAGAGAATTTGGCAGTATGTCCAACTGGCCTCACAACCGCAGACCACGTGTATGACGTCATGTGCGCAAGTGGTTTGCTGATGTCAACGTTGTGAACGGAGTGCCCCATTGTGGCGTTGGGGTTATGTTATGGGCAGGAATAAGCTACAGACAACAAATTGCATTTTATTGATGGCAATTTGAATGCACAGAGATACTGTGACGAGATCCTGAGGCCCATTGTCGTGCCACCATCACCTCATGTTTCAGCATTATAATGCATGGCCCTATGTCACAAGGATCTGTACACAATTCCTGGAAGCTGAAAATGTCCCAGGTTTACCATGGCCTGCATACTCACTAGACATGTCACCCATTACGCATGTTTGGGATGCTCTGGATCGAAGTGTACGACAAAGTGTTCCAGTTCCCGCCAATATCCAGCAACTTCGCACAGCCATTGAAGAGGAGTGGGACAACATTCAACAGGCCATAATCAAGAGCCCGATCAACTCTATGCGAAGGAGACGTGTCGCGCTGCTTGAGGAAAATGGCGTTCACACCAGATACTGACTGGTTTTCTGATCCACACCCCCTACTTTTTTTTAAAGGTATATGTGTCCCACAGATGCCTAACTGTATTCCCAGTCATGTGAAATCCATAGAATGTATTTCAATTTACTGATTTCCTGATATGAAATTGTTACATGTTGCGTTTATATTTTTGTTCAGTATAGATAATGCAGTTAATATATGGGGAGAGTTTGCACTGCAACACAATAACACGCTCCCACTTGCCACAGTAAGGAGAGGGAAGTAGCTAGATAGTGTAGCCAATATTAGGCCAGGGTGACAGTTAAAGTACATTTATTGTAGTGATTATCACCAAAAAAGACTAACGTAAAATTTTTGTAAAAAATAATAGGAAAATAACAATTACTCAGATTAAAATGGAATGATTCTGAACACTCAAGTCCAAATTTCAGCAGACAAGTTTTAAATTCTCCCGGAAGTTTCCCAAGCAGAAACTAGATGGGAAGGGCTCATCCGGACAACTGACTGAATCAAATCCGTTTGTCTCGACTGAACTCTCCCTGCGCAACAAACAAAAAATTATTTGGACACCAGGCGTGTCCGTATGGCCACTCTCCACTCACACACTCACATAATCAGTGGCGATATTAGCATGTAAATCTTGGTGGTGCAAACTCCAAAAAAAGCTTTTAGATGCATGCCAGCAATGCCACTACACAACACAACACCGAACAATACATTAATTGCACTATAACGGCGACAAGCGGTGCCCACAAACTGTTAGGGCCTACATAAAAGTTGTCCCAACAGCAGAGCTTTCTTTTCAGCACCATGGAGTGAATCCTTACCACCGCTACACCTGGCTATCAGCGGAGCCTTGTCTGGCAGCAAAACAGTTCATTCAGGCTCATTTACTGCCTTTTTAAAAAACAAAGCTGATATGGCTGACTTGCTTAAACAAATGTGGTTTCTACTGACAATTGAGATGAACAAACTATGGCATAATGGAACAATGAGCAGATAAGAGGCAATCGGTAATTTAGATTAAGACATTAATGAGCGAGCTAGGACAGACGTAGTCACTTATGAAATGTAGAGCGACAGAATTCAGAACATGGGCCATTCTTACAGTATTCTTCATGTACACCAAGTCAGAACCGTAGGATAAATAAAGGGGGCATATAAGTAGACAATTAAAGCTCTTACAATATTCAATGATTACATTTCTCTAAAACAGGCTATAGGCTTCCTGTGCATCAGCAAGTCAGAACAGTAGGCTAAGTTATGAGGGGGAAAGGGACCAAATTATTAGGGTGAGGATAGGACTGTTGCGGTGCCATATTACCACCACACCGGCGGTCACGAGTCATGAAGGCAGTCAAATTCCACGTGACCATTTAGTCACGGTAATTAGGCTTCTCCAAACTCTGTTGCTGCTGATGGTCATTAGTAGAATACCAACATTGGTACTCAGCACTCTATTGTACCTCTAATCACTCTGACATCAATGCAAATGTAATCGAAAATCTAATCAAACACTTCATGAGAGCCCATGAGCTCATGTTATGCAACATTTCTATAGGCTATTGTCATGACTGTCCATGAGAATCCAAATAGGTCAGATCAGGTTTGCAATGAATAACTTCAATCAGACCCCCTCTCACCATAGAAGGGGGGGACTAGTGGGATGTTAACAACTCACGCTCTGTTGAAAATCAAGAGAGAAGATTGAGAGCACAGGCTTGTGCTCTCAAGATTCACCAAAGGATTTTTTTTATTTAACCTTTGTTTAGCTAGGCAAGTCAGTTAATAACAAATTCTTATTTACAGTGATGGCCGAGGAACAGTGGGTAAACTGCCTTGTTAACTTCTCTAGGATAGGGGGCAGCATTTTCACTTTTGGATAAGTAGCGTGCCCAATTTCAACTTCCTTCTACTCATCCCCAGAATATAAGATATGCATATTATTAGTATATTTGGATAGAAAACACTCTTAAGTTTCTAAAACTGTTTGAATCATGTATGAGAGTATAACAGAACTTATGTAGCAGGCAAAACCTTTAGGTCACTGTCTGTTCAATGAGTTTTCATTGGGATACTAGATTTCTAATCAACCTGTTTGTAGTTCCTACCGCTTCCACTGGATGTCACCAGTCGTTGGAAATTGGTTGAGGTTATTCCTTTGTGCAATGAAGAAGTACGGCCATCTGGAATCAGTGTAACGTTATGTGTACTGTTTGAGAGTTGCGCAAGGCTAGAAAAGTAGCGCTAGTTTGTTGTACTCCTGTATTGAAAACAGATAGACCCATCTTCAATTTGATCGATTATTAACGTTTAAAAATACCTAAAGTTGTATTACAAAAACATATTGGAGTGCCAACAAAAGAAGCTCGTCAAAGGTAAGGCATGATTTATATTTTCTTTCTGCGTTTTGTGTTGCACCTGCAGGGTTGAAATATGCTACACTCTCTTTGTTTACTGTTGTGCTATCATCAGATAATAGCATCTTATGCTTTCGCTGAAAAGCCTTTTTGAAATCTGACATGTTGGCTGGATTCACAACGAGTGTAGCTTTAATTTGGTATCTTACATGTGTGATTTAATGAAAGTTTGATTTTATATAATTTTTTTGAATTTGGCGCTCTACATTTTCCCTGGCTATTGGCCAAGTGGGACGCGTCCCACATATCCCAGAGAGGTTAAGGGGTAGAACAGATTTTTACCTTGTCAGCTTGGGGATTCGATCGAGCAACCTTTCGGTTACTGGCCCAAGGCCCTAACCACTAGGCTACCTGCCAGAATGTTCTTTGTTCCAACAGACTTTTTCCAGCTGAAATTCTAACAACGAATACTGGAACAATATTTCTAACATAGAACTAATGTAATTTTCTTAGTTATTTTGTGACGTCATTAAAAATGTTATAAAGGAAATACTGTAACTTGGAAAGTATACCGACTACATATACGAAGTGTCCATACTCTGCGTTGTGCATGTAATATGAAAAATTATGAGTGTTTTTGTTAAGAGAGGGATGTGATTTGAGAAGCTGTAAGAGAGATTTTTTTTAAAATAACTTTGCACAGTGAGTAATCACCACACTGAGTGAGGTCAGAGAGCGTGTCCGCCTGTCGGAACTGCCCCTTTTGGGAAAAATGTATGAATTTTGTGTTAAGAAAAAACACATTAGACCAGAAAGACGTGAAGCTGCAGCTGCACGTTTAAAGTGGTTTGAACTTTGAATCTCAACACGAGGTAGAGACGATAAACTAATCTGCCGGACAATCACTGGTACGGCTGATTAGCTGTCCTATGTATCTTCGAAAGTGAATTTAAGTAGGACCATCCTGTTACTCTGCTCAAACCGTCGATATGACTGGCTAGCCTATCTTCAAAGAAGCCTCTTCAAGAGAGAATGGAAGGAAAGAGAGATCGCTGGCGAACCCAGGCATTTCACGTAAATACATTCATGATTTCTTACTCAAAGCGGGCGGCGGTTTGTGTGCATATGGTTACTGTGACACGACTCCAGCTACCCTAGTCATAGACTGTTCTCTCTGCTACCGTACGGCAAGTGGTACCGGAGCACCAAGTCTAGGTCCAAGGCTTCTTAACAGCTTTTACCCCCAAGCCATAAGACTCCTGAACAGCTAATCAAATGGCTACCCAGACTATTTACATTGTCGTCGTCGTCCCCCTCCACCCCCTCTTTTACGCTGCTGCTACTCTCTGGAAATGATCTATGCATAGTCACTTTAACTCAACCTACATGTAACCTACATGTACATATTACCACAATTACCTCGACTAACCTGTGCCCCCACACATTGACTCTGTACCGGTACCCCCTGTAAATAGAGTCGCTACTGTTTCACTGCTGCTCTTTAACTATGTTATTTTTTATTTTTTACTTATCCATTCACTTAACACTTATTTACTTAACACTTATATTTCTTAAAATCCCATTGTTGGTTAAGGGCTTGTAAGTAAGCATTTCACTGTAAGGTCTACACCTGCTGTATTCGGCGCATGTGACAAATACATTTTGATTTGATTTTTGATATGGTTAACGTAACAGTCTAATATTTATTTCTCACACAGAATAGGTCAACTTTTGTACTATGGGGGATAGTAGATTGACATAGGCTAGTGCTTTTGCTGTTCGTTAGGCAAACTCATCTTGCTGGCTGACGAAAGTACATTTTAATGTATTTATTTTTTATTTCACCTTTCTTTAACCAGGTAGGCCAGTTGAGAACAAGTTCTCATTTACAACTGCGACCTGGCCAAGATAAAGCAAAGCAGTGCGACAAAACAACAACACAGAGTTAGACATAAACAAACGCACAGTCAATAACACAATAGAAAAATCTATGTACAGTGTGTGCAAATGTAGAAGAGTAGTGAGGTAAGGCAAAAAATAAGCCATGGAGGTGAAATAATTACAATTTAGCATTAACACTGAAATGACAGATGTGCATATAATGATGTGCAAGTAGATAATAGAGATACTGGGGTGCAAAACAGCAAGAGGGAAATAAACAATACGGGGTGAGGTAGTTGGGTGGGCTCTTAACAGATTGGCTCTGTACAGGTACAGTGATTGGTAAGCTGCTCTGACAGCTGTTGCTTAACCTCTCTTGGGTAGGGGGCAGTATTTTCATGTCCCGATGAAAAGCGTGCCCAAAGTAAACTGCTTGTTACTCAGGCCCAGAAGCTAGGATATGCATATAATTGGTAGATTTGTTAAAATAATGTCTGTGAGTATAACAGAACTGATATGTCAGGCAAAACCCCAAGGAAAAACACCCCCCCCCCCAAAAAAATTCAGCCTACCACTATTTTCAATGGCTGTCACTTTTATTATAAGGCCAAGACCTCCCAGATTGCAGTTCCTAGGGCTTCCACTACATGTCAACAGTCTTTAGAAAGAGTTTCAGGCTTGTTTTTGGAAAAATGAGTCAGAAATTGTAGTTTTTCTAGGTGGCTACCATTTTGGCTGTAGTGTTTCCAAGCGCGTGAATGAGAGTGCGTTCTTTGGTATTTTTCTCCGGTAAAGACAATAATGATTCTCCGTCTTAAATTTGATCGTTTATTTAAGTATTAGGGTACCTAAGGTTTGATTATAAACGTTGTTAGACTTGTTTGGAAAAGTTTATTAGTAACGTTTGGGATTTATTTTGTATGCATTTTGATGGAGGGAAACTGGGTGGAATATTATTGATTGAAGCGCGCCAGCTATACTAAGTTTTTATGGATATAAAGAAGGACATTATCGAACAAAATGACCATTTGTGATGTAACTGGGACCTTTGGAGTGCCAACAAAAGAAGATCATCAAAGGTAAGGCATTTATTATATCGCTGTTTCTGACTTTCGTGTCGCACCTGCCTGGTTGAAATATGTTGGTCATGGTTTTGTATGCGGGGCGCTGTCCTCAGATAATCGCATGGTATGCTTTCGCCGTAAAGCCTTTTTGAAATCTGACACAACGGCTGGATTAACAAGAAGTTAAGCTTTATTTTGATGTATTGCACTTGTGATTTTATGAAAGTTAAATATGTATACATCTGTTGTTTGAATTTCGCGCTCTGAATTGAACTCTGTGGCACCCCCATAGGACTACCAGAGGTCCGGACAACAGGCCCTCGGATTTGACACACTGAACTCTATCGGAGAAGTAGGTGGTGAACCAGGCGAGGTAGTCATTTGAGAAGCCACGGCTATTGAGTCTGTCGATGAGAATGCGGTGATTGACAGAGTCGAAAGCCTTGGCCAGGTCAATGAAGACGGCTGCACAGTACTGTCTTTTATCGATGACGGTTATGATATCGTTAAGAACCTTGAGCATGGCAGAGGTGCACCCATGACCAGCTTGGAAACCAGATTGCATAGCAGAGAAGGTACGGTGGGATTCGAAATGGTCGGTGATCTGTTTGTTAACTTGGCTTTCGAAGATTTTAGAAAGGCAAGGCAGGATGGATATAGGTCTATAACAGTTTGGGTCTAGAGTGTCTCCCCCTTTGAAGAGGGGGATGACTGCGACAGCTTTCCAATCTTTGGGGATCCCAGACAATAGGAAAGAGAGGTTGAATAGGCTAGTGCTAGGGGTTGCAACAATTTTGGCAGATAATTTTAGAAAGAGAGGGTCTAGATTGTCTAGCCCAGCTGATTTGTAGGGATCCAGATTTTGCAGCTCTTTCAGAATATCAGCTGTCTGGATTTGGGTGAAGGAGTAGCGGAGGGGGGGGGGGGGGGGGCTGAGATGTTGGCCGGGGTAGGGGTAGCCAGATGGAAAGCATGGCCAGCCGTAGAAAAATGCTAATTGAAATTATTGATTATAGTAATTTTATCGGTGGTGACAATGTTTCCTACCCTCAGTGCAGTGGGCAGCTGGGAGGAGGTGCTCTTATTCTCCATGGACTTTACAGTGTCCCAAAACTATTTGGAATTAGTGCCTCAGGATGCAAATTTCTGTTTGAAAAATCTAGCCTTAGCTTTCCTAACTGACTGATTGTATTGGTTCCTGACTTCCCTGAGAAGTTTTATCACGAGGGCTATTCGATGCTAAACGCCACAGGATGTTTTTGTGCTGGTCAAGGGCAGTCAAGACTGGGGTGAACCAAGCGCTACATCTGGCGTTAGTGTCAAACGCACGTTAGTTTGCAATTTCGTAAAAACTGACGCACTGGCAATTTCTAGCCACAACACCAGGTTCTGTAATTTACCTGTCTAACATCAGCACCCTTCTGCTCAGATGGGATGGGTGGAAATATTTGAGGAGTGTCCTTAAAAACATAATCCAACGTGCTTATTTCAGGAAGGGCTGGTAGGGATATTTAAGGCCAACTAAAAGCTGGTTTAAGAGGTAACACGGATGGTTATGTCATGAATGCTGACGGCAGACAACTCAGCCTATCCAGCCGTGACACACACACTGCCCATATGAGCATGGAACAAGATGTGCTTTTGGTGCCTGTATACTTTGTATTTATACCCCAAAAAATCTGAAAGCAATATGCAACAGTTCCAACAATTTTATGAGTTACACTTCATAGAAGGAAATCAGTCAATTGAAATAAATTCATTAGGCCCTAATTTATGGATTTCACATGACTGGGTAGGGTTGTACCTGGTAGGTTCCTTTATCATTTGTGTGAGATTGGGGGCATCTAGTTTAGATTGTAGGTGTTCTTCCAATATCTTCAATATGCACCTCAAAATTGGATAAGTACGCATGCAGTTGCGTCCCCGCTGTGTCTGTCTTCACTTGTAGCCTGTGAGAAAAACCCGATCACATGATGGAGAGCCATGTGAGTGAGAGGTGCTTTGGAGCACGCAGCACTCAGAGAGAAGGGCACAACGAAGCACTGCACGTCAAGGGCACAACGGCCACGGGCCGTAAAGGGCATCGATTTGTTTTAGGGTACATTAAGGCCACACAAAGGGGATGCAGCCATGACATTCAAAGCATTATCAAGTGCTTGTCAAATTGTGAATAAGAGACCGATAAAGTGTGTACAGAGCCTGCACAAAAAACAAAGCAGAGCTCATGCCTTAAGAAACTTTTTTTGAAATCATCATTAGTCGCATCATGCAGCCTTACAATGTATTAAAAATCAAAACGTATAGCCCAATGTTTGTAGAACAACTAAAGTTACATTAATAACTCTAAATTAAGCATATAGGAATACCTGTTTCTTTGTTAACCGCTCAACACAAAATAACCGCATGTGCGCACTCCCTCAAATCGTTTGGAGAAAATATCCTTTCTATTTTATTCAGCTTTGTTCAATTGTACTCTTCATACGATAAAATTATTTTAAAAAATTCTAAGCAAATCCTGTCTGCTAAATTAACTAGTGTAGCCCACAGCCATTTGGCATAGCCAGGACCTAACATAAGGACAACTCAGAGTATGCTATTCTGTTCTTCTGTACCAAAGGTCTGCATCAGTGGTGGAAGCCAGGAGATGTTAAATGTGTTAATGTTAATTAACGTCAATTACCGTGAGACAGACAACTATTTGCTTGACAATCACCGACTGACAACATTTTGTGACCGCAACAGCCCTAGGTGAGGCACATGGATACTAACAGCTTACTATACAACATACACTTAGTATTACTTTCTTAGCTACAGTATACATATCTCCCTGGCATATTATATAATTTATGCTGCAGCATACAATACATTTTTGGACTCACTTTGTTGTGCTGTGCTCACTTGAACAGGAAGGTGGCACAGCAGTTCTTCTTGTGGGCAAATTTTGTCATCAAACTTCTCTGTGAGTTCAAGACAACTGGGAACTCTGGGGGGGAAAAAACAAGGTCGAATCATGACTTCAGTGATCTTCAGGTCAGAGCTCTAGAAAGAGGCCAGAGTTCCCAACTTGGAACGCCGAATTGGATGACCGTTCAAAACTTATTTCCCCAGTCAGAGCTCGTTTTTTCAGAGTTCCCAGTTGTCTTGAACTTACTGAAGTCTGAGATTTCCCAGTTGTTTTGAATGCGGCAGAAGTCATGCTGGATTGACAGCATAGCCAATGTATTCAAACTTTTCTGGCCCATGTCCAATGGCCGATAAGCCCCGATACGTTTTATCTATAATTTTTCTTCATTTGAAAGGATTTGCCAGTAGTTTGTCGACTTAATTCATGAAGATGACTGCCTGTCTAGCTTGCTAGCTAAGATTTTGAAAGTATGATGTTGACATGATCAGTCCAATCAAAGCTACATTAGATATAATGTGATCTGACATAATTTTATCTGTTGCCAATGACCTTGAGCCTTCTTGGATGGGCACTTCGAAAGTAAATCTATGGCAGCACCCTAGGGGCTTGAATTTGAGCTCTCCCCGTAGATTTTGCACTGATGTAGTGTCCCCATGAGTGACAGAACACTGAGCCAATCACGGCGCAACTACAGAACATGACGAACCCCTACGCTCCGTAATTTCCGCTGGCTGACCAACCACCATGGAAAGCACTGAGCTATGCTGAAACACCTGCACTGTGAAGCTGCCTTACTCAAGAAAGCAAAAGAGGCCATGTTTTTATGCGGCTTTATTAACTCAATTTTATTTTATTTTTTTACATTGTTTGCAAACAGATATGGGACACGTATTAATGCCAAAATAACATGCTAAACAGGTGGGGCTCAAAACAGGTGGGGTTCTGCCCTGAATGACAGGTCGCCACTGCACATAATTGTATGCAATACGTTTTTAATATCTATGTGTCTTTGTATTTATTATGGATCCCCATTAGCTGCTGCCAAGGCTGTTCAACTCTTCTAAATACAGGGTTTTCTAGCTTCAAGAGCGAGATCTGCACCATTGGACAGAAAGTGTAAAGCTGTAGAAGATTCATTGCCATAGGTGATTGCAGCATCCCAGATGGCTTGAAAGGGTAGATATGCTAAAAAAATCTTGAAATTGAGGCATCCAGGTTGCTCGGTTAGAAAATAGATAGTTGAACCATGTATACTGTAAGTATCTTTTAATATACTGTATCTCTTTAGGGCTAATGTATGCAGCAGAGAGAGCTTCAGCGGAACAGAACATGGGAAAACAAGTCTAAATTGGTGCTAGGGGAAGCAGTGTATCCAACCAAAATGTTCTTCCTTGAATTTAAAGTCTCAGTAACAGCATTAAATTAAAATAAAAAATCCTGACAGAAGTGTCTAAGATATTGAGCACAAGGCAACTAAGATGCAATTATCATGACTAGAAATGTCAGTTGTTATCAGCGGTGATGACTTTACATAACCTCTGTTCCAGTGTGTCATAATTACGGCATGGCAAATACTTTTGATAGACACACTTCATGATATTACTGTAGCCTACAAAAAAAATTACAGACATTTGAAGACAAATTCAAATGAGCTACACTAAGGGCTCTATTTTAACAAACCTAACGCAATGGTCAATCTAATCACTGGGCGGTAGAATACTGTCGGGTCAGGGGGTGTCAGAAATATTTTTGCTATTTTCACAAGTACAATTATCGGCGCAGTTGCTGGCGTTGGCGTGAAAGAGCTGGGTTTTGATGAATAAACAAGTTGTGAGTGTGTCAAGGCTTGGTCCCTCACTGGCCAATCGGAACGAGCTCCATGGCTAAATACTGTCTGTGGTTGCTTCAAGTTGTGTAATTACGGTGTTTTATGTATTGCCTTGGAATCAACTCCAATTCCAATTTTAGTATGTTAAACAGCTTACAGAAACAAAATAACAAAATGTAAACCTATCCCCTCTTTGCTAAATATGTTCACTTGAACATGTTGTTCCACTGTTGTAAGTAATTGCAAAGCTTCAATGTTGAAATATATACATAGCATTCACACTGATAAAGGGGCTAGGCCTACTGTAAATTGCATTATGGCTGAGCATGGACATGCCAAATGTTGTCAATAAGCAATATTAAATTCACTAAAAAGAGAGCAAAGAATTATAATCAAATATAATCAAAGATCCAATATAAAAAGAAAAGAGAGAATGTCCACTCACCATCATACTGCTCCCAAATATAATGTTCTATATACATATTGGAAACACATTGCAGATCACATTCCTCCATATTGCCTGTGCGCCACAGACGTTCTCGACACAAAACCAGGAGAGTGAATCATTCTAATAAGTTTGGTTTTGATCAAATTAAATGAAAAACAAGCAATCTGTTTGTTTTATTCAAAAACAATAAATACATGTAAATCATTTTAATGATATCATAAAATCACCAGGATAAAAAAAACATTGAGGCTTTGCTGTTGAACCAGCCTTCGTTATAGTAGGCCTAGTAGGCCAAAGTTTAGCCTACGGAGTGCTTGGGTTTTAAAAATATAAAACGGACAACAAACAATTGTTACAGGAAAATCAATTTGAAATATGAGGTTCACCAGTATTCACCGAGGTTCTCATCTCTTGTTTCAGGATAGGCATGGACTAGGGATGCACATTTCTGTACGTTTTGCTGCCGACTAACTGATAAATAAAGCTTTGGTGAATAAGATTGATTTCCAAGCGGTCTCACGGGCCAAACATTTTATCAACAGTCTTGATTAGCCTACTTGATTACATTGGGCATGACAAAAGGAAAACAGCCTTCATTTTATCAAATGAACAAAATTCTTAATGCAACATGTAAAGTGTTGGTCCCATGTTTCATGAGCTGAAATAAAAGATTCCAGAAATGTTGAGTATTTCTGTCTGTAATAGCCCTTTTGTGGGGAAAAACTCATTCTGATTGGCTGGGCCTGGCTCCCCAGTGGTGGGCCTAGCTCCCAAGTGGGTGGGCCTATGCCCTCTCAGGCCCACCCATGGCTGCACCCCTGTTCAGTCATGTGAAATCCATGAATTAGTGAATTTATGAATTTATTTCAATTTACTGATTTCCTTCTATGAAGTGTAACTCATCAAATTGTTGAAATTGTTGCATATTGCTTTTAGATGTTTGTTTAGTATAAATACGAAGTATACAGGCACCAAAAGCACATCTTGTTCCATGCTCATATGGGCAGTGTGTGTCACGGCTGGATAGGCTGCGTTTTCCCCGTCAACATTCATGACATAACCATCCGTGTTACCTCTTAAACCAGCTTTTAGTTGGTCTTAAATATCCCTACCAGCCCTTCCTGAAATAAGCACGTTGGATCATGTTTTTAAGGACACTCCTCAAATATTTCCACCCATCCCATCTGAGCAGAAGGGTGCTGATGTTAGACAGGTAAATTACAGAACCTGGTGTTGTGGCTAGAAAATGCCAGTGCGCCAGTTTTTACGAAATTGCAAACTAACGTGCGTTTGACACTAACGCCAGTGTAAGAAAATAACTATCCTTTTTTCAAAAGGTACCTTGAAGCAAACCTATGACTGCTTTCAATGGAACACAAGTATTATTAACATTAAATTGATTTACTATCTTACACTTCAGGGGCTCTCAAACAAAGCATCAATGTTCACAGAAGCCATGTTTGCTTCTCCCACAAATTAAACCCAATGTAATTTATTACAGCCCTGTGTTGATGAAACATTTCTGGGAAGAGACATTGCATTCAATATCCAAATATTGTATATCAATGAGTTACTTATACACATTGTGTATTGTAACATTGTAAATGTTAATTATACCTGTTTCCTTCCATTCTCCTCTAGTTCTTAGCAGATATTTTAGTATGTGCAGGCTGCTTTGTTAATGAAGTGTGGGCACTTTGTTTTGGTGAGGTAAATTACTCTGGAATCCCAGATGGGTGTCTGCAGTGTCAGACCCACATGACAAGCACACTGCTGCACAGTGGGAGGAACGCAATGTCCTTCAAACAGAGGGCCTACTTTTAGACTCTTCGCCTGCCTGCTTAAACAATTGCATAGCAATTGAAACCCTTTCCAGGTGAACACAAAGTATCCTCAAACACTGAATAGTATAGACTTGTACACAATACACAAAACAAACTCTCACACACTTACAATCATACTCCCACAGACATAGACAAGTTAATATTAGTACAAGCACTACTACACAACCAGCCTGCTCCTACTGTATATATCACTGACAGCATGATGTATCAAGCCAAAAGGGATTGGCGAATCAATGAACTCTAAAAAAAAAATGATGCCCAATCTGAACCAGATGCCCCTATTGGCTGATGACGGATACTGTGCTGTTCAGCCTGTGTTTGCAACGTAACAAAATTCCCATCAGTGCAGTGGGGGAACCTGTATACAAACCTCAACCCAAGTGATGTTGACAAATGGACGAGGAGAGGATGATGGATGCCTGTGGCTTTGCCTCCGTTTAAACACAATTCCTTGGAAGTTACAGATTAATTGAGTGACGATGCCAACCTGCCGGAACAAATGGAGGCCATAATCATTTCCCCCCCAGTGCCAAGATGGCTGCCAACCTAACGAACTGGAAAAAGTGCTCAAGACTGATGAGATGTCGCCTACTAATCAATACCAATGCAACCTCAAAATACTGTGTCGATTGCTCGTTTTGGCACTGGTAATAGCCTTGTAATCACTGGAAATCACCACAACAAGGATTACAACGATGTATGGTGGATTGATAATTTTGTGACTTTTGAAGCAATGCTTAAAATTTCTGTCAGTGTTGATAAAATACATCATGGAAAGTGTATTCTGTTTATACAAAGGAGACTGATAAGTCTGTCCATGAATCCAGCAGTCTTCCACAAGCTCATATTCATAATGATAGCCAGTGCTTCTTAAGTACATACAATACTTGCAGTGTTTGTTGTTACTTTAGAGTATACAAAAAGCAGAGTGGAGGCAAAAAACAGCAGCCTAACAGTCAATTACACTACAGGGCCCAGAGGGAGAGTCCACTTTGATCTATAATCGTTATCTCTGTTAAGGGGATGGTGAACATGGGAAGAAATGCCTAATGGCCATTGGTTCAAATCATTCAAAAATAAAGGCAGGCAAAGAGTGCATTTCCTGTAGTGTTTTTCTTGGATTTACTTGTGTATAGCAGCGAGAGCAAAAGATGGTGATATACCAGACTTCAAAATCTGTGACACAAACAGTATTATATGTTCCTGGCTGACTCGAGTACGATTTTTTATTGAGATTTACGGGAAGATCTAAAGTTTTAAATCCCACCGCTAGGGAAAAGACGTCTCTTTCTCTATAAATGTACATCTGTTGTTGTCTTGATTGGGACTCAGTCTTACAGAGACATTTTGGATGCTTCACTAAAAGCTAAGAATAGCAACAGGGCTGTACATTATAAGGAAATATGTGTGTGTGTGTGTGTGTGTGTGTGTGTGTGTGTGTGTGTGTGTGTGTGTGTGTGTGTGTGTGTGTGTGTGTGTGTGTGTGTGTGTGTGTGTGTGTGTGTGTGATAAAACTGTACAACTTCCCAGCACACCAATCTGTAGGGGGAAATGGATTCTAAAATGGCTTTCTGAACCATATCAACTACACTCTTTCAGAATGTGCCTTGTCGTCGCATATGGCCATAGCCATCTCTCAGCGTTACATTAGCTCTTCTAGCAAACTCTTCAATATAGAAAACCACCAGCGTATAGCATAGAACCCCTGGGACCAAGAGCAATGTTCTGTTACTATTGAAACAGAGAGTACTGTTTTGAACCTTAGCACAGCAACAATAAAAAACTACTCATGGTTATGATTGAACCAAAGGAATGTATGTACTCATGTCGCAATTCACAACAAACCGTTACTACACTGAAGACATATTCTGTCATGCATAAAATCTATCTGTGTTCATGCTGTGGCGTGTACTGCTGCTTGGATTGTATTATCCTACCCATGAATTACAAAACAGGTACTACAAAACAAAGTATGTGAAATAAATGTGTGCTTGTCACAGGGTGTCTAGAAAATCCTAAAGCCTTCCAACAGATTCCTAGCATATGAATACAACTAGTGCTCACCACATAGATACATATAAATACTACTAGTGCTCTCCACATTCATCCATAGGAATACTACTAGTGCTCTTCACACACATACGAATACTACTAGTGCTCTCCACATAGATACATATGAATACTACTAGTGCTCTCCACATTCATCCATAGGAATACTACTAGTGCTCTCCACATTCATCCATAGGAATACTACTAGTGCTCTTCACACACATATGAATACTACTAGTGCTCTCCACATTCATCCATAGGAATACTACTAGTGCTCTCCACATTCATCCATAGGAATACTACTAGTGCTCTTCACACACATATGAATACTACTAGTGCTCTCCACATTCATCCATAGGAATACTACTAGTGCTCTCCACATTCATCCATAGGAATACTACTAGTGCTCTACACACACATATGAATACTACTAGTGCTCTCCACATTCATCCATATAAATACTACTAGTGCTCTTCACACACATAAACTCAGAAAAAAAAGTCCTCTCACTGTCAACTGGGTTGATTTTCAGCAAACTTACATGTGTAAATATTTGTATGAACATAAGATTCAACAACTGAGACATAAACGGAACAAATTCCACAGACGTGACTAACAGAAATGGAATAATGTGTCCATGAACAAAGGGGGGTCAAAATCAAAAATAACAGTCAGTATCTGGCCCTAGACCTCACCCTCAGATCCAACAGGTCCCAGACGTGCTCAATGGGATTGAGATCCGGGCTCTTCGCTGGCCATGGCAGATCACGGACATTCCTGTCTTGCAGGAAATCACGCACAGAACGAGCAGTATGGCTGGTGGCATTGTCATGCTGGAGGGTCATGTCAGGAAGGGTACCACATGAAGGAGGAGGATGTCTTCCCTGTAACGCACAGCGTTGAGATTGCCTGCAATGACAACAAGCTCAGACCGATGATGCTGTGACACACCGCCCCAAACCATGACGAACCCTCCACCTCCCGATCAATCCCGCTCCAGAGTACAGGCCTCGGTGTAACGCTCATTCCTTCGACGATAAACGCGAATCCGACCATCACCCCTGGTGAGACAAAACCGCAACTCGTCAGTGAAGAGCACTTTTTAGCAACAGTGGGTTTGGGTTTGTGCCCATAGGCGACGTTGTTGCCGGTGATGTCTGGTGAGGACCTGAGTCCAGCCTCTCTCAGGCTATTGCGGACAGTCTGGACACTGATGGAGGGATTGTGCGTCCCTGGTGTAACTCGGGCAGTTGTTGTTGCCATCCTGTACCTGTCCTGCAGGTGTGATGTTCGGATGTACCAATCCTGTGCAGGTGTTGCTACACGTGGTCTGCCACTGCGAGGACGATCAGCTGTCCGTCCTGTCTCCCTGTTGCGCTGTCTTAGGCGTCTCACAGTACGGACATTGCTCTGGCCACATCTGCAGTCCTCATGCCTCCTTGCAGCATGCCTAAGGCACGTTCACACAAATGAGCAGGGACCCTGGGCATCTTTCTTTTGGTGTTTTTCAGAGTCAGTAGGAAGGCATCTTTAGTGTCCTAAGTTTTCATAACTGTGACCATAATTGCCTACCGTCTGTAAGCTGTTAGTGTCTTAACGACCATTCCACAGGTGCATGTTCATTATTTGTTTATGGTTCATTGAACAAGCATGAGAAACATGGTTTAAACCCTTTACAATGAAGATCTGTGAAGTTATTTGGATTTTTACAAATTATCTTTGAAAGACAGGGTCCTGAAAAAAAAGGGACGTTTATTTTTTTGCTGAGTTTACATATGAATACTACTAGTGCTCTCCACATTCATCCATATGGATACTACTAGTGCTCTCCACATACACTATATATCCAAAAGTATGTGGTCACCCCTTCAAATTAGTGGATTCGGCTACTTCAGCCACACCCTTTGCTGACAGATGTATAAAATCGAGCACACAGCCATGCAATCTCCATAAACAGACATCGGCAGTAGAATGGCCCGTACTGAAGAGCTCAGTGACTTTCAACATCACACCGTCATAAGATGCAACCTTTCCAACAAGTCAGTTCGTCAAATGTCTGCCCTGCTAGAGCTGCCCCGGTCAACTGTAAGTGCTGTTATTGTGAAGTGGAAACGTCTAAGAGCAATAACGGCTCAGCTGCGAAGTGGTAGGCCACAGAAGCTTACAGAACGGGACCGCCGGGTGCTGAAGCACATACCGCGTAAAAATTGCCTCTCCTGCAACACTCACTACCACGTTCTAAATTGCCTCTGGAAGCAACGTCAGCACAATAACTGTTCGTCGGGAGCTTCATAAAAGGGGTTTCCATGGCCGAGCAGCGGCACACAAGCCTAAGGTCACCATGCGCAATGCCAAGCATTGGCTGGAGTGATGTAAAGCTCACCGCCAATGAACTCGGGAGCAGTGGAAACGTGTTCTCTGGAGTGATGAATCACGCTTGACCATCTGGCAGTCTGACGGATATTTCTGGGTTTGGCGGATGCCAGGAGAACGCTACCTGCCCGGATGCATAGTGCCAATTGTAACGTTTGGTGGAGGAGGAATAATGGTCTGGGGCTGTTTCTCATGGTTCGGGCTAGGCCCCTTAGTCCCAGTGAAGGGAAATCTTAACGCTACACCATACAATGACATTGTAGATGATTCTGTGCTCCCAACTTTGTGGCAAAAGTTTTGGGAAGGCAGTTTCCTGTTTCAGCATGATAATGCCCCCGTGCACAAAGCGAGGTCCATACAGTGTGGAAGAACTTTACTGGCCTGCAGAGCCTTGACCTCAACCTCATCAAACACCTTTGGGATGAATTGGAATGCCGACTGCAAGCCAGGCCTAACTGCCCAACATCAGTGCCCAACCTCACTAATGCTCATGTGGCTGAATGCAAGCAAATCCCTGCAGCAATGTTCCAACATCTAGTGGAAAGCCTTCCCAGAAGAATGAAAGCTGTTATCGTAGCAAAGGGGGACCAACTGATTTTGGAATCAGCTGTTCGACGAGCACCCTGAAGAAGGCACAGTGATGCCGAAACGTTGGTGATTTACCCAATAATTACTGGGAGTTTAAATATGGAGTGTGCGACTCTATTTTTATAGTTTATAGTTTATTCGCCGTAAGTCAGCAACGCCATACAAAATAATTATTCTGGGGGCCTCCCGGGTGGCGCAGTGGTCTAGGGCACTGCATCGCAGTGCTAGCTGCGCCACCAGAGTCTCTGGGTTCGCGCCCAGTCGCAGCCGGCCGCGACCGGGAGGTCCGTGGGGCGACGCACAATTGGGCTAGCGTCGTCCGGGTTAGGGAGGGTTTGGCCGGTAGGGATATCCTTGTCTCATCGCGCTCCAGCGACTCCTGTGGCGGGCCGGGCGCAGTGCGCGCTAACCAAGGGGGCCAGGTGCACGGTGTTTCCTCCGACACATTGGTGCGGCTGGCTTCCGGGTTGGAGGCGCGCTGTGTTAAGAAGCAGTGCGGCTTGGTTGGGTTGTGCTTCGGAGGACGCGTGGCTTTCGACCTTCGTCTCTCCCGAGCCCGTACGGGAGTTGTAGCGATGAGACAAGATAGTAATTACTAGCGATTGGATACCAAAAAAATTGGGGAGAAAAGGGGATAAAAAAAATAAAAAAAATAAAAATAAAAAAAAATAATAATTATTATTATTCTGGGTGTGCGCCAGCTCATGTTTTTTATGACAAGCAGGTGTCCACATAATTTTGGTCAAGTAGTGTACATCCATATGAATACTACTAGTGCGCTTCACATGCATCCAAATAAATACTACTAGTGCTCTCCACATACATACATATAATACTAACATATTCTATTCACACAAATCCTATTTTAGTAGAGCGCTGCCAGGTTCCCCTGTTCTTATTTGCCTGACCCAAAATGGTCTGTATCAGGATATGTATTGGGAAAAATAATGACATTTCTGACCCTCTGACTGTGTGTCTCTGTGAGTGTGTGTGTGTGTGTGTGTCTCTGTGCGTGTGTATGTGTACAAAACCTCTCCACAGTGGTCCCCACATTAACAGGGCTCCTCTGACCCTTCATCTTGACTCAGTGAGGATGCATCGACACACTGCTCTCCCCTAGGGAGAATACTGTAGCATACGCTGGGCTTGTGGATACGTATCAGTCCTCTGACCACTCAGACGTGAAATCATAAACAGAGGAGGATTCAGAAGCCATGGTCTGCATTACAAGCATTAGATTGGCTGGGTGGCCGGTGACTGATGGCGGTTTATTTTCTCAGCCTCATTAGCATACTCTGCCCTATTGGTTGAGGATGGGCCTGATGCTAATCAGTCTGGTAATGGCCTCTACCTTCTAACCTGCAGGTTTAGGAGAACATATACAAAGGAAGTGTTGTCTTGACAACTAAGTGCAGCTGCACCAACATGGTTTGTGGAGTTGATCTGTTAGGCATTGTTTGATTTCTTCTGTGGAAGCACAAGTGCTTGCCAACCAATTTTTCCTGAAGTCATTACCATAATGCCCAAAGCAGATATTTTATTTGTGATTTTGTGAAAAGGTTGTCCTTAAATGAGAGAACAAATAGGCTATAGTGGAAAGAAATCAGTATTGATCATTAGCCAATAGATCAAAAGTTGATAGTCTGTTGTCAGCTGTCATTGAAACATCATAGGTTTAAGACAACTCTGAAATATGCATTAGAAACACAAAAGGGTCTTCCTCAGTATAACTATTATGGCCCATGTTGACTCCAATGTATGTAAATTGTAAAGTATTTTGTCTGTAATGTCTTTTCGTACCCCAGTAAGACTAGCTGACACCACTGGCGTCGGACAATGGGGATCCTAATATATCAAATCTAATGCTGCTCACAGTTGTGTGAAGTTGTCTGGATGTCCTTTGGGGAGTGGACCGTTCTTGATTCACACAGGAAAATGTTAAGTGTGAAAAACCCAGCAGTGTTGCAGTTCTTGACACAAAACGGTGTGCCTGGCATCTACTACCATACCCTGTTCAAAGGCACTTCAATATGTTGTCTTGTCCATCCACCCTCTGGAATGGCACACATACACAATCTATGTCTCAACTGTCTCCTTTAACCAGTCTACTCACCTTCATATTAACTGATTGAAGTGGATTTAACAAGTGATATCAATAACGGATCATAGCTTTCACCTGGTCAGTCTATGTCATGGAAAGAGCAGGTGTTTGTAATCTGTTGTACACTCAGTGTAGATAATACTTGTCACTCTGGCCAATAGCACGTCGCAGCATCCAGTAAAAATGTTCAGCACCTGCTAACCTATTTCAGCACCACTAAGGGCATCACCCGATAGCACATTTCAGGACCATCAGATGCTCAGCCTGTGTAATATATTTCAGCACCATTAAATGGACAGCTCCACCACAACATTTCAGCCCCACCAATACGACAGCTCCTAGGACCTAAGGGAGAGGCACAATGACTCAAGACCAGAAATGTAATCCTCTCCAGAATGCAGGGTATGAGATCTGGGCAATTCCACAATAACAGAATGATGCGGAGACTCAGATTTTTTACTTTAAAATGTACAGTGCCATCGGAAAGTATCAGTCCCAGTCCCAGACTTTTTCCACGTTTTGTTACGTTACAGCCTTATTCTAAATTGGATTAAATAAAACATTTTCCTCAGCAATCTACATGCAATGCCCCATAATGACAAAGCAAAAACAGGTTTTTAGATTTGTTGTCAAATGTATTAAAAATAAAAAAACAGATTCAGACCCTTTGCTATGAGACTCAAAATTGAGCTCCGGTGCATCCTGTTTCCATTGATCATCCTTGAGATGTTTCTACAACTTGATTGGAGTCCACCTGTGGTAAATTCAATTGATTGGACATGATTTGGAAAGGCACACACTTGTCTATATAAGGTCCCACAGTTGACAGTGCATGTCAGAGCAAAAACCAAGCCATGAGGTTGAAGGAATTCTCTGTAGACCTCCGGGACAGGATTGTGTCGATGCACAGATCTGGGGAAGAGTACCAAAAAAATTCTGCAGTATGGAAGATCCCCAAAAACACAATAGCCTCCATCATTCTTAAATGGAAGAAGTCTGGAACCACCGAGAGCTGGCCGCCCGGCCAAACTGAGCAATCGGGGGAGAAGGGCCTTGGTCATGGAGGTGACCAAGAACCCGGTGGTCACTCTGACAGAGCTCTAAAGTTGTCTAAAGGACAACCATCTCTGCAGCACCCCACCAATCAGGCCTTTATGGTATAATGGCCAGACGGAAGCTACTCCTCAGTAAAAGCCACATGACAGCCCGCTTGGAAATTGCCAAAAGGCACCTAAAGACTCTCATACGATGATGAACGAAGCAAAGTACAGAGAGATCCTTGATGAAAACCTGCTCTAGAGCGTTCAGAACCTCAGACTGGGGCGAAGGTTCACCTTCCACAAGAAAACGACCCTAAGCACACAGCCAAGTCAACACAGAAGTGGCTTCGGTACAAGTCTCTGAATGTCATTGAATGGCCCAGCCAGAGCCCGGACAAGAACCCGATCGAACATCTCTGGAGAGACCTGAACATAGCTGTGCAGCAACGCTCCCCATCCAACCTGACAGAGCTTATGAGGATCTGTAGAGACGAATGGGAGAAACTCCCCAAATACAGGGGTGCCAAGCTTGTAGCGTCATACTCAAGTAAAAGGGTCTTAATACTTATGTAAATATGTTAATTTTTAATAATTGTGCAAAAATGTATAAAAACCTGTTTTTGCTTTGTCATTACGGTGTACTGTGTGTAGATTGAGGGGAGAAAACGATTTAATAAATACATTTTAGAGTAAGTCTGTAACGTAACAAAATGTGTAAAAAGTCAAGGGGCGTGAATACTTTCCGAATGCACTGTATGTCAAACAAAAACCAATGACTTCAAAGATAAACAAACCATTCAATTATATGCACAAGGACTACAGTACCTTTAACAATGTCCACTGAAAATGTTAGACACATTTACTTGAACAGTGCAGATGCAAAGTTTGGTAACATAATGATAGCACAAACTGTCACACTGTTACCAAACTTTACATCTGCACTGTTTTAAGTAAAATGTGTTTTTGTACAGATGTGGAAATTGTTAAAAGTACTGTAATCAGGAATCAAGGTGAGACCCAAGTGCAGACTGTGAAGTAACAATGTTTATTGTAACCACAGGGGCAGGCAAACAACAGGTCAAGGCAGGCAGGGGTCAATAATCCAGAGCAGAGGCCAAGGTGCATGCAGGCTCAGGGTCAGGTCAGGCAGAGGTCGGTAATCCAGAGGTGGAGCAAAGGTACAGGACGGCAGGCAGAGTCAGAGACAGGCGGCGGGCAGGCGGGTACAGGGTCAGGACAGGCAAAGATCAAAAACCAGGAGGACAAGAAAAACAGAGACTAAGGAACACCAGGAGCTGAGACAAAATGCTGGTAGGCTTGAACAAACAAGACAAACTGGCAACAGACAGACAGAGAACACAGGTATAAATACACAGGGTACAATGGGGAAGATGGGCGACACCTGGAGGGAATTGGAGACAAGCACAAGGACAGGTGAAACAGATCAGGGCGTGACAACTGTAGTTCTTGTGAATAGAGTTGTATGGTTTGTTTGTCTCAACATCACTCTGTTATACTGGAATGGCCAGATGTATATTAATTATATACAGTACCAGTCAAACGTTTGGACACACCCACTCATTCAAGGGTTTTTCTTTATTTTTGCTATTTTCTTTGTAGAATAATAGTAGAATAATAGTGAAGAAATCAAAACGATGAAATAACACACATGGAATCATGTAGTAACCAGAAAATTGTTAAATAAAATCTAAATATATATTTTATTCTTCAAAGTAGCCACCAACTTTTCCTTGATGACATCATTGCACACTCTTGGCATTCTATCAACCAGCTTCATGAGGTAGTCACCTGAAATGCATTTCAATTAACAGGTGTGCCTTGTTAAAAGTACATTTGTGGAATTTCTTTCCTTCTTAATGCGTTTGAGCCCATCAGTTGTGTTGTGACAAGGTAGGGGTGGTATACAGAAGATAGCCCTATTTGGTAAAAGAACAGCTCAAATGAGCAAAGAAAAACGACATTCCATCATTACTTTAAGACATGAAGGTCAGTCAACGTGGAACATTAATAACTTCTGAAGTTCTTCAAGTGCATTCGCAAAAACCATCAAGCGATATAATGAAACTGGCTCTCATGATGAGAACCGCGACAGGAAAGGAAGACCCAGAGTTCAGTAGAGTTAACTGAACCTCAGATTGCAGCCCAAATAAATGCTTCGCAGAGTTCAAGTAACAGACGCATCTCAACATCAACTGTTCAGAGGAGACTGCATGAATCGGGCCTTTATGGTTGAATTCCTGCAAAGAAACCATTAGTAAAGGAGACCAAGAAGAAGAAGACTTGCTTGGGCCAAGAAACACGAGCAATGGACATTAGACCGGTGGAAATCTGTCCTTTGGTCTGATGAGTCCAAATTTGAGATTTTTGGTTCCAACCGCCGTGTCTTTGTGAGACGCTGAATAGGTGAATGGATGATCTATGCATGTGTGGTTCCTACCATGAAGCATGGAGGAGGTGGTGTAATGGTGTGGGGGTGCTTTGCTGGTGACACTGTCAGTGATTTATTTAGAATTCAAGGCACACTTAACCAGCATGGCTACCACAGAATTCTGCAGCGATACGCCAACCCATCTGGTTTGCGCTTAGTGAGACTATCATTTGTTTTTCAACAGGACAATGACCCAAAACACACCTTCAGGCTGTGTAAGGGCTATTTGACCAAGAAGGAGAGTGATGGAGTGCTGCTTCAGATGACCTGGCCTCCACAATCACCCGACCTCAACCCAAATGAGATGGTTTGGGATAAGTTGGACCGCAGAGTGAAGGAAAAGCAGCCACCAAATGCTCAGCATGTGTGGGAACTCCTTCAAGACTGTTGGAAAATAATTCCAGGTGAAACAGGTTGAGAGAATTCAAATGTGCGAAGCTGTCATCAAGGCAAAGGATGGCTACTTCAAAGAATCTAAAAAATAAAATATATTTTGATTTGTTTTACACTTTTTTGTTTTATACATGATTCCATGTGTTATTTCATAGTTTTGATGTCTTCACTATTATTCTACAATGTAGAAAATAGTCAAAAGAAAGAAAAACACTTGAATGAGTAGTTGTGTCCAAAAACTTGTATATACAGTACCAGTCAAAAGTTATGTATTTTATGCATTCTTCCATCGTGACTCAAGCCAGCTTATCCTCAGTAAATGTAAGGTTATATTATGTGGTTACAATCACTCCCTTTCCAAGAAATTACCCTGTCTACTGGTACGTCCTTTGCAGCTAAATATGAATGATCAGAATCCTTCAATGACATGTAATGAGTCATTCATAGTCAAATGGAGGTATAACGACTTTCCTCTTCTTCTGACGAGGAGTAATGCAGCGTGGTAAGTATCCATTTTAATATATAAAAACTGAACACTACAAAAATACAAAATAACAACGAGAATGAACAAACGGAAATCGAAACAGTCCCATATGGTACAGACACAGGAAACAACCACCCACAAAAAACAAAGGAAAACAGGCTACCTAAATATGACTCCCAATCAGAGACAACGACTGACACATGCCTCTGATTGAGAACCATACTAGGCCAAACACATAGAAATAGAACAACAGAAAAAAACATAGAAAAACAACATAGAATGCCCACCCCAACTCACGCTCTGACCAAACTAAAATAAAGACATAAAAAAGGAACTAAGGTCAGAACGTGACAGGAGGGATGTATTGCAAAAGGAAATCGCAAAATGACATTATACAGGGAAAGATGGATTTACCTGTGGACGTTGGAGGGTTGACGGTAAAATCAGAATGTATGGTGGATTAGCAGCTGTGGGTGAAAATTCAGCACTTTAGGAATGAAATTAGGAATGTATAATTATTTAACTACAGGTACCGTAGATGTGAGTGAAATAGCTGTAAGTAGTAGTATTTTTGTCCATAAGTTTACTCCAATTAGGGTAAGGATGGTAGGGGGAAAAAAGAATAGAATATATATATACACTGCTCAAAAAAATAAAGGGAACACTTAAACAACACAATGTAACGCCAAGTCAATCACACTTCTGTGAAATCAAACTGTCCACTTAGGAAGCAACACTGATTGACAATAAATTTCACATGCTGTTGTGCAAATGGAATAGACAAAAGGTGGAAATTATAGGCAATTAGCAAGACACCCCCAATAAAGGAGTGGTTCTGCAGGTGGTGACCACAGACCACTTCTCAGTTCCTATGCTTCCTGGCTGATGTTTTGGTCACTTTTGAATGCTGGCGGTGCTTTCACTCTAGTGGTAGCATGAGACGGAGTCTACAACCCACACAAGTGGCTCAGGTAGTGCAGCTCATCCAGGATGGCACATCAATGCGAGCTGTGGCAAGAAGGTTTGCTGTGTCTGTCAGCGTAGTGTCCAGAGCATGGAGGCGCTACCAGGAGACAGGCCAGTACATCAGGAGACGTGGAGGAGGCCGTAGGAGGGCAACAACCCAGCAGCAGGACCGCTACCTCCGCCTTTGTGCAAGGAGGAGCACTGCCAGAGCCCTGCAAAATGACCTCCAGCAGGCCACAAATGTGCATTTTGTCTACCTTTTGTCTATTCCATTTGCATAACAGCATGTGAAATGTATTGTCAATCAGTGTTGCTTCCTAAGTGGACAGTTTGATTTCACAGAAGTGTGATTGACTTGGAGTTACATTGTGTTGTTTGAGTGTTCCCTTTATTTTTTTGAGCAGTGTATATATATATATAAAATAACGGATTAGAAATTATGCAAACAATTAAACTGACAGAACCTGAAATCTATCTGCAATATTAAAGCTGATTCCCCTCCCCCAAAAAACAAATATATATATATACAGTTGAAGTCGGAAGTTTACATACACCTTGGCCAAATACATACAGTTTTTCACAATTCCTGACATTTAATCCTAGTAAGAATTCCCTGTCTAAGGTCAGTTAGGATCACCACTTTATTTTAAGAATGTGAAATGTCAGAATAATAGTAGAGAGAATGATTTATTTCAGCTTTTATTTCTTTCATCACATTCCCAGTGGGTCAGAAGTTTACATACACTCAATTAGTATTTGGTAGCATTGCCTTGCAATTGTTTAACTTGGGTCAAACGTTTCAGGTAACATTCCACAAGCTTCCCACAGTAAGTTGGGCGAATTTTGGCCTATTCCTCCTGACAGAGCTGGTGTAACTGAGTCAGGTTTGTAGACTCCTTGCTCGCACACGCTTTTTCAGATCTGCCCACACATTTTCTATAGGATTGAGGTCAGAGCTTTGCGATGGCCACTCCAATACCTTGACTTTGTTGTCTTTCAGCCATTTTGCCACAATTTTGGAAGTATGCTTGGGGTCATTGTCCATTTGGAAGACCCATTTGCGACCAAGCTTTAACTTCCTGACTGATGTCTTGAGATGTTGCTTCAATATATCCACATAATTTTCCTGCCTCATGATGCCATCTATTTTGTGAAGCACCCCCACAACATGATGCTGCCACCCCTGTGTTTCACGGTTGGGATGGTGTTCTTCGGCTTGCAAGCCTCCCCATTTTTCCTCCAAACATAACGATGGTCATTATGGCCAAACAGTTCTATTTTTGTTTCATCAGACCAGAGGACATTTCTCCAAAAAGTACAATCTTTGTCCCCATGTGCAGTTGCAAACCGTAGTCTGGCTTTTTTATGGCGGTTTTGGAGCAGTGGCTTGTTCCTTGCTGAGCGGCCTTTCAGGTTATGTCGATATAGGACACGTTTTACTGTGGATATAAATACTTTTGTACCCGTTTCCTCCAGCATCTTAACAAGGTCCTTTGCTGTTGTTCTAGGATTGATTTGCACTTTTCGCACCAAAGTATGTTAATCTCTAGTAGAGAGAATGCGTCTCCTTCCTGAGTGGTATGATGGCTGTGTGGTCCCATGGTGTTTATACTTGCGTACTATTGTTTGAACAGATGAACATCGTAAATTCAGGCGTTTGGAAATTGCTCCCAAGGATGAACCAGACTTGGAGGTCTTGGCTGATTTCTTTTGATTTTCCCATGATGTCAAGCAAAGAGGCACTGAGTTTGAAGGTAGGCCTTGAAATACATCCACAGGTACACCTCCAATTGACTCAAATGATGTCAATTAGCCTATCAGAAGCTTCTAAAGCCATGATATCATTTTCTGGAATTTCCCAAGCTGTTTAAAGGCACAGTCAACTTATTGTATGTAAACTTCTGACCCACTGGAATTGTGATACAGTGAATTATAAGTGAAATAATCTGTCTGTAAACAATTGTTGGAAAAATTACTTGTGTCATGGACAAAGTAGACTTGCCAAAACTATAGTTTGTTAACAAGAAATTTGTGGAGTGGTTGAAAAACGAGTTTTAATGACTCCAACCTAAGTGTATGTAAACTTCCGACTTCAACTGTATATATATATATATATATATATATATATATATATATTATTTTTGTTAATGAGTCATTTGTGCTAAGTTCTGACTGGCATATTTGTGCACTGAGCTCTAGCAAAAATACCCCTGTAGTGCACATTTACGTAATTTAGCAGACGCTCTTATCCAGAGCGTCTTAGAGGAGCAAATAGTGTTGAGCGCCTTGCTCAAGGGCACATCAACATATGTTTCACCTAGTCGGCTCGGGGATTCGAACCAGCGACTTTCCCGGTTACTGGACGAACGCTCTTAACCGCTAGGCTACCTGCCACCTCAGTGTACTAATACAGAATAATTGCTGCTATTCAAAAAGGCCAAGGCTAGTAATGAAAGCACTCCCCTTCTATTAAATATGCTATATTATTTTGAGCCAATGGGTCACAGGCTTCTTTCTACTTGTCTAGCAAATGAAGGGAAACCCAGGAACACACAATTACCTTACTAATTTGCATCTTCCAGCCTAATAGAAATGTATATCAACAATGAGTTTCAACGGAATAGCAATAGCCAAACTTAGCAATCCCGTTCTTAGTAAACCATGAACAGTGCTATAATTTTGGATGGAGATGAGCTTTCTCTAAAGATGTATGTTAAGTGCTGCCTTTAATCCTTCATGTCACATTTAGGTAATGCAAAGTTCTTCCGAACGACCCATTTCCTTAGTGGTTAGGACCTTCAGATGTGTGTTTGCAACAAATACACTCTGTGTTATGGCCCCAGAATACCTTCTTGATGCTCAGACAAAAAAAAGAATGCATTGGATTTTCATCATCTCCCGTTCATGACCAGTCACCTATATCCACCATGACTTTAAGGTTGGGCTGCATGTGTGGCTCTCTCTGCTAGGATAAATCACATGTGGGGACACAATATTTCATAGAGAGGGCTCGTTTCTTCCATAACTCTGGGCCTCTTTTCAGCTTGGATGTGTGTTTAATCCCTCAGAAAAAAGCTATGTAGTGAATTTGTCATTGTTGTAACCAGCCCTGGGCTTTAAACTCAGCCAGTGGTGTCATGACAGAACTGTTGGTTTGTGGTCTCCTGCTCAGAGACTTAAGGGGGAAAAATAGCAGGTGGAAAACAAGCCAAGCTTCTATGGTAGGTGAGTTAATGCAGAGGAGAGGGTGCCAGTCAGAATCAGATAAGAGCAGGCCCAGGGAATAAACATGTAAGCTACTTCGAAGGGGATCGAGGCAGAGCATCCACACTCACTCTACAGAAAGAAGCGGTGAGAATGTTCAAGATGAGGGACAGAGAGGAGGAAGCACACTATAGAGGACACCATAGAATGGCAGTAATCTCTTTCATTACAGTGCTGTGTGGGATGAAAAGGAGGAGAGGAATGGGTCACAGTGAGGAGAAGGGACAGAGCACAAGGTTGAATGGAAGGGTGATGATTCATCACTGGGTTTAAAGTGTATCCTGAACCCACTGCTGAAATACTGCAATAGGGTCACAAAGACCTTACCTTCACCACAAGAAACATATAATTGGGCCTGTTCAAGAATATGCAACGATACAGAATGCTCAGATAGAAAGCTATCAAGTAGAACAGGTATGATTTTATTTGTCATGTAGAATATTGGTGTCGGCTCTATTCATTCTATTTGTGTCTGCAATGTTCAGAATGTTTCACCACTGTGCTGTATTTAATGTATTGAAGGTGGCAACAAAAATGTTGGTTAACATCCCAATAGCTCTCCATCACCTCACCACAAGCCCCATTGTTGAATCACAAATCTACTGATTTAAGCAAGTGCTCAAACCTCAGAAAGAACTTCCAAGGAGTGTACCCCGGACCTGGGCAGTAATTATGCGTTTCAGAATTCTAGATAAGCAGCGGCTTGCTCCAGTAGAGTATTCTTTTGTATGAAGACGATTATAAATATTAAAGCTAAGATTGCCGGCAGGGGGATACCTCTGAAGCACAGGAGGTTGGTGGCTCCTTAATTGGGGAGGACGGGCTCGTGGTAATGACTGGAGCGGAATCATTGGAATGGTATTAAATACATCAAACACATGGTTTCCAGGAGTTTTATGCCATTCCAGTTGTGTCGTTCTACCCTCAGCAGCCTCAATAAAATACCTCATTATAAACTCCTCATCTCATAAGACGGAAGATAAGCAAACGGCAGGAGAGGGTTTGGATACTGAAAGAAAAAAAATCTGCCTTTTTAAAAGAAATCTAACTTCCTGATTCAATGTCAAAGACTGTGCATATCAGTATTCCAAAGCCTTTTTAAATGAGCCCAGATTAGCTCTTATGGAGCTGACAAAATGGGCAATGATGAAGGGAAGGTGTGCCAGAGCACATTCTGAATGGTATTAGTTTTGAAAGAGCTTCTATCTGTCGAATCGGGCAGACACAGTGCTATAATCTGCAGATCCGCCCGACAAATTGACTGTAGAAGCAATAACTGCAGTGAATAATGCAGACAGATGGGAAAAAAACACAAAATATTCCGTAAAGTGCACTCAACTCTCATCACCAGGGAACTGCAGTGCAGATGAAAGTAGGGAGTCAGGTTTCCTAGGTAATTTTGGCCAAGATGGAGAAATGTTGTGTGTGTGTGTGTGTTTGTGTGTGTGTGTGTACATAAAGGGACAGCGAACTTGGCGAGGTGTGTTCAGGTAAATTGCTCTGTAATTGTAATTGCTTTACTACAGCTGCTTGCATTAAGCGGTAGGAAACGGCCTGCCTTGTTCCTGGCAGGAGAGAACATAAGGAAGGTGTTAATGAAAGAGGGGGCTGATTGCCTTGAGCAGCCTCTTTCTCTTCATCTAACTGGCTCTTCTAGCTCCTTCGCTCAGGCAACCATCCAGATGCTCAATTGCTTTGGCTTGGAGGACTTGACCTTCCCATGTTTCCCGGGGAGGGATGCCGACTGCGAGTGTGATTCGATTGGTAGGGTATACACCTGCCTCACTAATTTATCCAAAACAATTTGCCAGTAAATACGCCTGGTGACAAATATTTAGTCTGGCAGGCGTTACATGAAGGAGTGAAGGTTAAATCTATTAGATCGGTGAAATTTGTAGTGGCAGCTCCACCCCTTTCTCCTCCTCCTCATCCCACCTCTCTCCTGTGTGAGTGTCTGTAGGAGCTCTCCTTATTGAGTTACAGGTAATGAATGCCACTTTGGCACTGTAATACAACTGCTGGGTCGCATTAAGAGCATATGCCCTCCAATGAAGTAAAGTCATATTTTTGATTGCTCTCTTAAGACAAAAAAAGCTGAAATAACAAAAAAGGAGTCATCCATTTTAGCAGAAGTCTGAGACGCTGGAAATTGTATTTGATATGGTGTTGATGAAAAGACTAAATGGAGAAAAAAAAGACATTTCAGTCATTTAGTAGACAATCTCATCCAGAGTGACTTACAGGAGCAATTAGGGTTAAGTGCCTTGCTCAAGCGCACATTTACAGATTTTTCACCTAGTCAGCTCAGGGAATCGAACCAGCGAACTTTCAGTTACTAGCCCAATGCTCTTAACCGCTAGGCTACCTGGATATGATAAACAAGGCCTGTGTTCTGATAAATGGGCGTAATAAACTTAATAAGGAATCATAAGACTACAAAATAAACCCTAATAAGGCACCTTAAAAAGCACCACAGTGTTTTACAAGCACTTTGTCCTATTTCAAAACTTAACACTGTTTGCACATTCTCGTTTCCATAGTGTAAGTGTGTAGGGCATTGTATTTTCTCCACCTCATCTCCTTTCGCCTGGACCATTGACAGAATGATACAGTAGTCTACAGTTAACACAGTGCCGATTGACAAACCTTTCTGAGGAAATAGAATCCATAAATGGAAATAGAGCATTTGAAAGCATACAAACAGAAGATTGTCTGCTGTCATTCTCTGCTGTCATCTGACAATCTGGAAAAGCCAAGGTACAATGTGTGTCAGTGAGCAAGTTGTGTTGTTTGGGGAAGCTTGTGACAGCATTGAGACTGTCCAAATCAGAACATGGCATGGTTAAATGAGCAAGGTCGAAGAGGACCTAAGGGACAACGAGATTCCCTGTTAATTCCAAACATGTTCTGTACGCCTATCTCCATATCATCATGAATTCCAAACACACTGATAAGTTTCATGTTCCATCAAAATTAAAGCGCATTAACACACTGTATCCGTTAGTCAATTTCTGATATCTGGGTGGATACATCCTAGTTAGACGCACACCTCTGTCTATTTCATCTCACACATACACACACACACACACCGGAGACTTAAAAAGAGATAAACTCAACATGTGACGTGATGACTCACAAGCTTAGACGAGAGGCTTGGCTAGGTTGACAAAGGCAAACACCACAGCCATATTTAGCTACATTACAAATACAAAAGTACTATGATTTCATTTTCTAAGATGGGCTCCTTCCAAATTTGACGCATTCTCCATTTTCTAAAGCCACGCTGAGAAGAATTTTCCTGATTGTTCCGACAACTTATCACTCGTATAATTAGGAAACAGCCATTAGGCAGCTTTAATACCGCAATCAAGAAAACGATCCTGCTTCAAATAAAGCATATGTATGTTTGAGGAGGGGAAACTATGACAGCTTATAATGATTGGTGAGTTCAGACAAACTGCTGAGAATGGGAAGCAGTCCTTTTATATTTCCATCTCACTTTCTCTCCCACCAGGATTTAGTGGAAGCAACAGTAGATCGAGTGATAACTCTAATTGGTAGATGTGTTTCATATGGTGGAAGTGTAGCCGACAAGCGCGCAACACCGCAGGAATAGGTAGCTAGCTAATGAGGTAGTTATTACATGTGCAAAAGGAAATAATTCAGGAGCTGTATTCACAAACGGGTAAAATATATACAGTGCCTTCAGAAAGTATTCCCACTGCTTGACGTTTTACACCTTTTGTTGTGTCACAGCCTGAATTTTAAATGGATTAAATAGAGAGTTTTTGGTCACTGGCCTACACAAAATACCACATCATGTCAAAGTGCAATTATGTTTTTCAAAATGTTAACAAATTAATTACAAATGAAAAGCTGAAATGTCTTGAGTCAATAAGTGTTGTTATGTCAAGTGTAAATAAGTTCGGGAGTAAAAGTCACATAATAAGTTGCATGGACTCACTCTGTGTACAATAATAGTGTTTAAAATTATTTTTGAATCACTACCTCATAGCTGTACCCCAAACATACAATTATCTGTAAGGTCCCTCAGTCGAGCAATGAATTTCAAGCACAGATTCAACCACAAAGACCAGGGCGGTTTTAAAATACCTCAGCAAAGGGCACCTATTGGTAGATGAGTAAAAATATTGAATATCCCTTTGAGCATGGTGAAGTTATTCATTTAACTTTGGATGGTGTATCAATACACCCAGTCACTACAAAGATACAGGCGTATCTTTTAAAACACAAGGCCAAATCTACACTGGAGTTGCTTACCAGTGAGCAACTCCAGTGTATGTTCCTGAGTGGCCGAGTTACAGTTTGATTTAAATCTACTTGAAAATGTATGGCAAGATCTGAAAATGGTTGTCTAGCAATGATCAAGAACCAATTTCACAGAGCTTGAAGAATTTTGAAAAGAATAATGGGCAAATGTTGCACATTCCAGGTGTGTAAAGCTCTTGTGAACCTTACCCAGAAAGACTCACAGCTGTAATCACTGCCATAGGTGTTTCTACCAAGTATTGACTTAGGGGCATGAATACTAGAGATATTTCTGTATTTCATTTTCAATACATTTGCAAAAATTTCAAAAAACATGTTTTAATTTTGTCATTATGGGGTATTGTGTGTAGATCGGTGAGAGAATTGTTTTTATTTATTCAATTTTGAATTTAGGCTGTAACAACAAAATGTGGAGTAAGTCAAGGGGTATGAATACTTTCTGAAGGCACTGTAATAGATAAAGAGATTCATAGAGTAAACAATAGGAAGTGGATTGAGACAATCAGACGCCAATTATTATCGATTTCTCATTTTCCCCTATGGAGAAGATACCAAATCAACAAAAATAGCCTCCAATTATTTCCCTTCTTAGAAGCAGCTGTCAGAGAATTTAAATTGACAAAATCAGATATAAACACAACACACACACTGTACACGTACTAAGAAAAACTGTCTGAAAAAGCAACACAGTTTCATGTAGGCCGAGTTCTTTTCCAATTAAGTACATAGTGTGAAATCAGTTCAGGGCATTGCCAATCCATCCTTATCGTTGCAACCCAGCCAAACAAACCAACAACACTAACATTAGGGACATTTTCTACTTAAAAGGTGGAAACCTAGTCAGTTGCTCAACTGAATGCATTCAACATAAATGTGTCTTCCACATTTAATACAACCCCTCTGAATCAGAGAGGTGCGGGGGGCTGCCTTAAATCAACATCATCGGCGCCCGGCGAGCTGGTGTTGTTGGGGGTTAACTGCTCTGCTCAAGGGCAGAACGGCAGATTATTGTCCACATTGCTGGCTCAGTGATACGAACCAGCGACCTTTCGGTTAATGCCCCAACGCTCTAAACCGCTAGGCTACCTGCCTCTACTTACCAGCCAACCGTGTGAACGTGCAACAACGTAACCTGTTATCACCAAAGAAGAGCGGACGCTGGTGGGCGTCCCTTCTCATCGGCCTGATCTGGTCCGTCTGTGACTGTGAGTCTTATCACCTCAGGATGTTTTCATCAACAGGCCGGCACAGCTGTCTGCTCTCAGTAACTCTGCTGTTATCTGCTGGTATAGATACAGCAGCCGTCAGCCAGGGCCAAACACCTTTAACACAGGCATTAGTGAGTGGCCAAAGGCTAATTCTAGCTCTGGACATGGCTATGGTAAACCATTAGCTGTGAAATCAACAAACAAAAAAACTGGCTAAGCTAAGTTATACTCAAAGTGGAAAGTTGACATAAGCATTGTGAACTTAAGGAAGTTTAAGAGTCTAGGGTGCTTGGGTTGGAGAGCGTACAGCATCCCCTCCCGTCGTAAAGTAATGTTCACATCCAGTCAGCACGGTGCCAGTGTAAACTACACTAGTGTGTTATAGGGCTGGGCGATATGGCCAAAATATCATATCACAATATTTTTCTCCTTTTTGACAGTATTTTATGTTTAAAAGTTCTAAATATGCTTAATGAGTAGTGCGTGACCCTAGGGTGCCAACACATACATTCTAAGTGGTTTTAATTGAGCTTTTTCCATTCTGATTGCTTTATATTGCTCAATCAAACTTCAACATCGTTTTTGTATACCTCTATTTTGTGAAAAAGTAACTTCTTCCCCTTTCAGAATAATTATTCTGCTCTATGACAAACAAGTCTTCTGCCGAAGCTTGATTTTGTGAATATATGGATAAAAACTGCAGACCCGGATGTATTTATGCTTTCTGAAACTTGACTTAAAAAATCTATTAGACAGAAATGTTGACATAAATGGTTACAATGTTTTTCGTACAGATCTTAAATCTAAGGGTGGTGGTGTTGCTGTATATGTAAAAGACAAGTTCTCGGTGGTCGTTCTGACTTCTGTTACTAAACCTAAGCAATTTGAATATCTGTCTTTGAACCTAAACCTTGGCTCATCTTTAAATATTGTTGTATCTTGCTGTTATAGACCTCCATCTGCTACTGTTGGCTCTCTGGATTGTATTTTCAAATTGTTATCACATAATGTAAATTCTGAGTTTGTCCTGATGGGTGATCTGAATCAGGACTGGCTAACATCTAGCTCTGATCAACTTAAAATTCTGTGCAATACCTACAATCTCACTCAGACTGTCAACAGTGTAACTAGGTTGAATATAAAATATCCTCTGATATCCTCTTTGATTGATTTGACCTTAACCAATACTCCTCATCGTTTTAATGCTTCTGATATTTTTGCAAATGACATAAGTGATCACTGTGCTATTGCCTGGTGAGAGATGGTAAAATTCCTAAGAAATCTCCACGTGTTATTACGAAAAGAAACTGGAAGCGGTTTGATATTCAAGTTTTTTTTTTTACATGATGTATCTAGCATTGAATGGAATAGAATGGAATTAATCCCTAATGTTGAACTAGCCTTTTCTTACTTCCACAACGCATTCCAGGATGTATGCAAGAGGCCCCTTTAAAAAAATTCAGGATTAAGGGCAGAGAGAACCCTTGGTTTACTAAGGAACTTCCAAAAATCATAAGGGAACAAAATGCTATGTGGGCTAAAGCAAGAGGGACTGGTTTGGCAGATGATTGGATGGCTTTTAAACGTATTCGAAATATGGGTGTGGCTATGATCCGTATATTGAAAGCAGACCACTACCTGAAATCTACTTCTCAAAATTTAAATAATCCATCCAAATTTTGGCAAGTAGTGAAAGGTTTGGAGTGCAGAAAAGATACACAGCTTCCTTAACAATTGTTGGTCGACACACAGATTGTAACTGAGAGAACCTCCATTCTGAAAGCCTTGAACTAGCATTTTTTTTTAGATGCAGGCAGTTTATTTGAAAAGGTCAAAGGTATAATTGAGCCCCCTATAAATTTACCTGACACCCCTGTGCACTCCTTCACCAGGTTCTCCTTTTATTCCTTCTCTGTTTCAGAAGTGTGTAAAGCCCTGAAAGAAATTGATTTTTTAAAATCCCCTGGCCCTGATGAACTAGACCCCCGCCTCCTACACCTAGCCACAGACATCATTGCTCCCCCTTAACATGTATTTTTAACCTTACGCTTGATGTTAAGGAAATCCCCAAGTTATGGAAATCTGCTTTTGTACTGCCTCTCCTGAAAGGTGGAGATCCCTCGCTACTTGACAACTATCGACCCATATCAAAACTGTCTGTACTGTCAAAGGTACTGGAGTCCTTAGTAGGCAGCTAAAGATCTACGTCCAAGAAAACAACATCTTAAATGGAATGCAATCAGGTTTTAGGTCTGGTCACAGCACTGTTTCAGCAACATTGAAGGTTTTAAATGACATCCACTGTGCTCTTGATAAGAAGTTACATTGTGTGTCTGTTTTTATTGATTTGTCAAAGGCTTTTGACACCGTGGACCATGCTGACCAGTGCAAAGGTTAAAATGTTGTGGAATTACTGGTCATGCTCTAGATTGGTTTATAAATTACCTATCAAATCGTACACAATGTGTAATAGGGGATGGTTGTAAATCTGAGTCCATAGAGGTGTGCTCAGGTGTTCCGCAAGGTTCTATTTTGGGCCCACTGTTGTTAATTTTGTATATCAACAACATTGGGGAACTTATTGAAACAGCAAATGTTCATTTTTATGCAGATGATACTGTTCTTTATTCAAGTGGTAGTAGTTTATCTTTAGCTTTTGAAAAATACCCAAAGAGCATTTAACATCGTACAAAAATCTGTATGATTTAAAGCTGATTCTAAATTTGGGTAAAACAAAATGCATGGTATTTTCAAATGCCAGGCATGTTACAAATCATGGCATTGCTACATTGGCTGGACATACTATAGAGCAAGTTAACTTCTAGTTTCTCCCAAACCCGGATCCGGGAGCACCCCCATCAGTAAAAAAGCTGACTAGCATAGCCTAGCATAGCGTCACAAGTAAATACTAGCATCTAAATATCATTAAATCACAAGTCCAAGACACCAGATGAAAGATACACATCTTGTGAATCCAGCCATCATTTCTGATTTTTAAATGTTTTACAGGGAAGACACAATATGTAAATCTATTAGCTAACCACGTTAGCAAAAGACACCACTTTTTTTACTCCACCATTTTTTTACTGCATCAGTAGCTATCACAAATTCGACCAAATAAAGATATAAATAGCCACTAACCAAGAAACAACTTCATCAGATGACAGTCTGATAACATATTTATTGTATAGCATATGTTTTGTTAGAAAAATGTGCATATTTCAGGTATAAATCATAGTTTACCATTGCAGCCACCATCACAACTCTCACCAAAGCAACTAGAATAACTACAGAGACCATCGTGTATTACCTAATTACTCATCATAAAACATTTCTTAAAAATACACAGCGTACAGCAAATGAAAGACACAGATCTTGTGAATCCAGCCAATATTTCAGATTTTCTAAGTGTTTTACAGCGAAAACACAATATAGCATTATATTAGCTTACCACAATAGCCAGAAACACAACACCATTTACCAGCAGCAAAGGTTAGCGATCGTAACAAACAGGCAAAAGATATATAATTTTTGACTAACCTTGATATTCTTCATCAGATGACAGTCCTGTAACATCATATTACACAATGCATATAGGGTTTGTTCGAAAATGTGCATATTTAGCGGCACAAATCGTGGTTATACAATGTGATTAGTGGCCAAAACTTCAAGCAATCTGTCCGGCGCCATCTTGGAGAGGCACCTATTCTAATCGATAAGTAATCATAAACTTGACTAAAAAAATACAGGTTGGACAGCAAATGAAAGATACATTAGTTCTTAATGCAACCGCTGTGTTAGATTTTTAAAATTAACGTTACTGCGCAATACAGCGTGCGCTAAAGCGAGACCGCACCGAAATTCATGGCGGAATTATTATTTGACATTTGTCAACATAAATACGAATTAACAGCATAAAGACTGCTTACTATTTGTTGAGCTTCCATCAGAATCTTGGGCAAGGTGTCCTTTCTCCAGAACAATCGTCTTTTGGTTGAAAGATGTCCTCTTCTCCTGTAAAAATAGCAGCTAACGATAGCCACCCACTGGAGAGGTGTCCAACTCGTGAAAGCGCGTCACAAAGAAATCCCAGAAAATCGCAATAAACTGATATAAACTGCTATAAGTCGGTTTAAATTAACTACCTTATGATGTCTTTAACACCTATAACGAATAAAAACATGACCGGAGATATAGAACTGCTAAAACGAAAGCTTTTGCAGGACGCCATTGTGATGTCCCTCTTGCGCCAGGCGCCCCGTTGAAAAGAACGGTACTTCCGTTCCATGAGCTTTTATAGTGGCCCAGATGGTGCAATCCACTCCATTCAAATTCTCACCGCTTACTGACATCTAGAGGAAGGCGTATGCAGTGCATGTAGCCCCATAGCTTACATGGGGACTTATAAACTGACCTTAGAACAGGGACCTCGATTTCAGAAATCTCACTTCCTGACAGGAAATGTGCTGCAGAATGAGTTCTGTTTCACTCAGATAAATAATTCAAACGGTTTTAGAAACTAGAGAGTGTTTTCTATCCAATAGTAATAATAATATGCATATTGTACGAGCAAGAATTGAGTAAGAGGCAGTTTAATTTGGGAACGAATTTTTACAAAGTCGAAATGGCGCCCCCCTATTTAAAGTGTACAAATATTTGGGTGTGTGGGTTGATGATAAGCTGAGCTTCACTGTGCATGTAGAGAACTTGATAAGGAAGCTCAAGCTGAAAATAGGATTTTATTACCAGCATAAGGCTTGTTTTTCTTTTGAGGCCAGGAAGGAGCTGGTACGATGTACATTACTGTCGGTTTTAGATTTTAGTGATGTTATATACAGTGGGGAGAATAAGTATTTGATACACTGCCGATTTTGCAGGTTTTCCTACTTATGTAGAAGTCTGTAATTTTTATCATAGGTACACTTCAACTGTGAGAGACGGAATCTAAAACAAAAATCCAGATAATCACATTGTATGATTTAAGTAATTAATTTGCATTTTATTGCATGACATAAGTATTTGATACATCAGAAAAGCAGAACTTAATATTTGGTACAGAAACCTTTGTTTGCAATTACAGAGATCATACGTTTCCTCTAGTTCTTGACCAGGTTTGCACACACTGCAGCAGGGATTTTGGCCCACTCCTCCATACAGACCTTCTCCAGATCCTTCAGGTTTCGGGGCTGTCGCTGGGCAATACGGACTTTCAGCTCCTTCCAAAGATTTTCTATTGGGTTCAGGTCTGGAGACTGGCTAGGCCACTCCAGGACCTTGAGATGCTTCTTACGGAGTCACTCTTTAGTTGCCCTGGCTGTGTGTTTCGGGTCGTTGTCATGCTGGAAGACCCAGTCACGACCCATCTTCAATGCTCTTACTGAGGGAAGGAGTGTCACGTTCCTGACCTGTTTTCTTTTGTCTTGTATTTATTTAGTTGGTCAGGGCGTGAGTTGGGTGGGTTTGTCTATGTGTGATTTTCTATGTTGGGATTTGGTGTTCGGCCTGGTATGATTCTCAATCAGAGGCAGCTGTCAATCGTTGTCCCTGATTGAGAATCATACTAAGGCAGCCGGGGTTTCACGTGTGTTTTGTGGGTGTTTGTATCTCGTGTCAGTGTTCGTGCCACACGGGACTGTTTTCGGTTTTGTCACGTTTGTTGTTTTTTTGTATTTGTAAGTGTTCAGTTTCGTTTTGATTAAATCAATATGAGCACTAACCACTCTGCGTTTTGGTCCGACCCTTACTCCTTCTCCTCATCCGAGGAGGAGGAATTAGACAACCGTTACAGAAACACCCACCACCAAAGGACCAAGCGGAGTGTAAAAGGGCAGCGACAGCAGCAGCAGCAGCAGCGCAAAAAGGAGAATTGGACATGGGGGGACGTTTTGGACGGCAAGGGTTGCTACACATGGGAGGAGATCCTGGCTGGAAAGGATCGCCTCCCATGGGAACAGCTGGAGGCAGCTCGGAGAGCAGAGGCAACCGGAGAGAGGAACCGGCGGTATGAAGGTACGCGGCTAGCACGGAAGCCCGAGAGTCAGACCCAAAAATTTCTTGGGGTCTGACTCCACACGCGGAGTGTGGCAAAGCCGGGTAGGATACCTGAGCCAACTCCCCGTGCTTACCGTGGAGTGAGAGGGCGTCGTACTGGTCAGACACCGTGTTATGCGGTAAAGCGCACAGTGTCCCCAGTACGCGTGCTTAGTCCAGTGCGGGCTATTCCACCTTGCCGCACTGGCCGGGCTAGGTTGGGCATCGAGCCGGGTGTCATGAAGCCGGCCCAACGCATCTGGCCTCCAGTGCGTCTCCTCGGGCCGGCGTACATGGCACCAGCCTTACAAATGGTGTCCCCGGTTCGCCAGCATAGCAGGGCTACGGGGACCATTCAACCTGGTAAGGTTGGGCAGGCTCGGTGCTCAAGAGCGCGTGTCCTCCTTCACGGTCCGGTTTTTCCGGTGCCACCTCCACGTACCAGTCCTCCGGTGGCAGCCCCCCGCACCAGGCTGTCTCTCCGTCTTCTCTCTCCAGTTGCTCCCACCTGTCCAGCGCTGTCAGAGCCTTCCTCCTCTCCAGCGCACCCAGTGCTGTCTGAACTGTCTGCCTGCCCAGCGCTGTCTGAACTGTCTGCCTGCACAGCACCGTCAGAGCTGCCTGCCTGCACAGCACCGTCAGAGCTGCCTGCCTGCACAGCACCGTCAGAGCTGTCCGTCTGTCCCGAGCCGTCAGAGCTGTCCGTCTGTCCCGAGCCGTCAGAGCTGCCCGTCTGTCCCGAGCCGTCAGAGCCGCCCGTCTGTCCCGAGCCGTCAGAGCCGCCCGTCTGTCCCGAGCCGTCAGAGCCGTCCGCCAGTCCCGAGCCGTCAGAGCCGTCCGCCAGACAGGAGCAGCCAGAGCCGTCCGCCAGACAGGAGCAGCCAGAGCCGTCCGCCAGACAGGAGCAGCCAGAGCCTTCCGCCAGACAGGATCCGCCAGAGCCAGCCAGCCAGGATCCGCCAGAGCCAGCCAGCCAGGATCCGCCAGAGCCAGCCAGCCAGGGTCCGCCAGAGCCAGCCAGCCAGGATCCGCCAGAGCCAGCCAGCCAGGATCCGCCAGAGCCAGCCAGCCAGGATCCGCCAGAGCCAGCCAGCCAGGATCCGCCAGAGCCAGCCAGCCAGGATCCGTCCCTCAGTCCGGTGCTGCCCCTCATTCCGGTGTTGCCCCTCATTCCGGTGTTGCCCCTCATTCCGGTGCTGCCCCTCAGTCCGGTGCTGCCCCTCAGTCCGGTGCTGCCCCTCAGTCCGGTGCTGCCCCTTAGTCCGGTGCTGCCCCTTAGTCCGGTGCTGCCCCTTAATCTAGTGGGGTTAATTTGGAGGAGGCTACGGAAGAGGGGATTGACTATGGTGGGGTGGGGACCACGACCAGCGCCAGAGCCGCCACCGTGGACAGACGCCCACCCAGACCCTCCCCTAGAGTTTATGCTGGTGCGCCCGGAGTTCGCACCTTAAGGGGGGGGGTTATGTCACGTTCCTGACCTGTTTTCTTTTGTGGCACGAACACTGACACGAGATACAAACAGGAATTAGACAGCCGTTACAGCCGAGGAATTAGACAGCCGTTACAAGGAGGTTGTTGGCCAAGACCTCGCGATACATGGCCCCATCAATCCTCCCCTCAATACGGTGCAGTCGTCCTGTCCCCTTTGCAGAAAAGCATCCGCAAAGAATGATGTTTCCACCTCCATGCTTCACAGTTGGAATGGTGTTCTTGGGGTTGTACTCATCCTTCTTCTTCCTCCAAACACGGCGAGTGGAGTTTAGACCAAAAAGCTCTATTTTTGTCTCATCAGACCACATGACCTTCTCCCATTCCTCCTCTGGATCATCCAGATGGTCATTGGCAAACTTCAGACGGGCCTGGACATGCGCTGGCTTGAGCAGGGGGACCTTGCGTGCGCTGCAGGATTTTAATCCATGACGGCGTAGTGTGTTACTCATGGTTTTCTTTGAGACTGTGGTCCCAGCTCTCTTCAGGTCATTGACCAGGTCCTGCCGTGTAGTTCTGGGCTGATCCCTCACCTTCCTCATGATCATTGATGCCCCACGAGGTGAGATCTTGCATGGAGCCCCAGACCGAGGGTGATTGACCGTCATCTTGAACTTCTTCCATTTTCTAATAATTGCGCCAACAGTTGTTGCCTTCTCACCAAGCTGCTTGCCTATTGTCCTGTAGCCCATCCCAGCCTTGTGCAGGTCTACAATTTTATCCCTGATGCCCTTACACAGCTCTCTGGTCTTGGCCATTGTGGAGAGGTTGGAGTCTGTTTGATTGAGTGTGTGGACAGGTGTCTTTTATACAGGTAACGAGTTCAAACAGGTGCAGTAAATACAGGTAATGAGTGGAGAACAGGAGGGCTTCTTAAAGAAAAATGAACAGGTCAGTGAGAGCCGGTATTCTTACTGGTTGGTAGGTTATCAAATACTTATGTCATGCAATAAAATGCTAATTAATTACTTAAAAATCATACAATGTGATTTTCTGGAGTTTTAGATTCCGTCTCTCACAGTTGAAGTGTACCTATGATAAAAATTACAGACCTCTACATGCTTTGTAAGTAGGAAAACCTGCAAAATCGGCAGTGTATCAAATACTTGTTCTCCCCACTGTATATGCAGGCCTCAGCCACTACCCTGAGAGCACTTGATTCAGTGTATCATGCAGCCCTCAGGTTCATTACAAATCAGAAACGTCTAACACATCATTGTGATCTCTACAGCGCTGTTGGCTAGTCGTCATTGACCTTGCGTAGGCTTAAACACTGGTATACACTGATGTATAAGGCCATATTGGGTAAAATGCCATTTTATCTCTGTTCTTTTTTAGTCAGGTCAGTAAATAAATATCAATTACGGTCCCATTCTGATTTGCTTCTAACAGTAACAAAAATTAGAACAGGTCATGGTAGAAATAGTTTTAGTTACTTAGCACCATGGTCCTGGAATTCTCTCCTGAACATTTTAAAATGTGATGATCTAGTTTCGTTGGTGGAGTTTAAACACTTGATCGATGTATATATCATAGAAGAGTGTAATTGTTTTTAGGCCAGCTGTTTTTAGTCAAGATGTTTGTGTTTTTAATGTAATATGTAATTGTTGTACTGTATGTGTGTTTATAGTTTTGTTTAATGTTGTGTTAGTGTATGTAAGTTGTTTTGTCTGAAACGTTGTTCCCCCTGCTGCTATTGGACCAGGTCTCTCTTGGAAAATAGATATTATCTCAATGAGAAAAAACCTGTATAAATAAAGGTAAAAAACATTTTTTTTTCATGTATTTTTTTCAATAGATTCAATGGCAGTTCTTACTATCCCCACAAGGGGCATTGTGCCGTACATGTGCGCACCTTCAGCAGGTACTATTCAGCGCTGCCTCACTGGCACTATTCATTGCACGGAAGTACATGTGCGCACCCGAAGCTCTTGCTAGCAAATAAGCAGTTCTCAGTCTGTTACGGGCAGTAAGAACAGATGATTGGCATCATTTTTTGAGTTTCATCACTCATATTACATTTAACAAACAAAACATTGAAATAGTGTTATGTAAGGTAAAGTAAAAATCCAAACCGGTCAGTGCATCAATATATAGCTAGTCCTAGTGTGTCAGTGTACAAAACCACGTATTCCCTTGCCTTTGAATTGCCTGTCTAATTTCTATAAACAAGGGTCAGAGAAAATAATTTGTTCTTAATTTAACTGGCTTACAGGAAAGGGCCTTCCCAAAACTGTTGCCACAAAGTTGGAAGCACAGAATCGTCTAGAATGTCATATGCTGTAGCGTTAACATTTCCCTTCACTGGAACTTAGGGGCCTAGCCCAAACCATGAAAAACAGCCCCAGACCATTATTCCTCCTCCACCAAACTTTATAGTTGCAAGATGGTGAAGTGTGATTCATCACTCCAGTGAACGCGTTTCCACTGCTCCAGAGTACAATGGTGGCATGCTTTACACCACTCCAGCCGACGCTTGGCATTGCGCATAGTGATCTTCGGCTTGTGTGCGGCTGCTTGGCCAAGGAAACCCATTTCATGAAGCTCCCGACGAACAGTTATTGTGCCAGTGTTGCTACCAGAGGCAGTTTGGAACTCGGTAGTGAGTGTTGCAACCGAGGACAGAAGATTTTATACGCGCTACACGCTTCAGCACCTGGCGATCCTATTCTGTGAGCTTTTGTGGCCTACCACTTCGCGGCTGAGCCATTGTTGCTCCTAGACATTCCACTTCACAATAACATCACATACAGTTGATCAGGGCAGCTCTAGCAGGGCAGACATTTGACAAACTGACTTGTTTGAAAGGTAGCATCCTATGACAGTGCCACGTTGAAAGTCACTGAGTCTTCATTCTACTGTCAATGTTTGTCTATGGAGATTGCATGGCTGTGTGCTTGATTTTATACACCTGTCAGCAACGGGTGTGGCTGAAATAGCCAACTCCAGTCATTTAAGTGGGTGTCCACATACACTATATATACAAAAGTATGTCATAGATATGCCATACATACTGTACTGTATTGTGTTATACATACACAATCTGTCTTACACATTTGTAAGCAGCAAGATTCCACTTGTTGCTTGCTTGCAATGAGTTTTCAATAGATTTTCATATGCTTTGTGCCATCATGGCCGTTACCTTGGGGATCCATAATAAATACCTTGGGCCTAGTCTTGTATTCTATCATGGACCTTCTCATTGGTACTCAAGGGTTTTGTTCACAGCTGCATGGTTACTGAAAGCCAAAGGAATTTGATGGGTTCATTCTTTATTGAAGAACAGTGTCTCTTTTCTATCTTGAGAAATATTGAACCCATTGGAGAATGAATTTGAATTGACTACACTTTTGGGATGTTCCGGTTTGGGTTTGGCGGATGCCAAGAGAACGCTACCTGCCCCAATGCATAGTGCCAACTGTAAAGTTCGGTGGAGGAGGAATAATGGTCTGGGGCTGTTTCTCATGGTTCAGGCTACTGCGAGCCAAGCCTAATCGCCCAACATCAGTGCCCGACCTCACTAATGCTCTTGTGGCTGAATGGAAGCAAGTCCCCGCAGCAATGTTCCAACATCTAATGGAAAGCCTTCCCAGAAGAGTGGAGGCTGTTATAGCAGCAAAAGGGGGACCGACTCCATACTAATGCCAATGATTTTGGAATGAGATGTTCGAAGACCAGTTGTCCACATACTTTTGGTCATGTAGTGTATTATGGCATTAACCCTAACAATAGTGGCATATACGTTTGCCACTATTCTCTGCATACACACCTCAATCATAACACAATACCTTTATCAGTTTCAGCTTGCTCACTCCTCAGGGAGACGGAGGGAGTTTAGATGAAAGGCATTCGGAGTGAGAAGGAAATAGAGGGAAGGATAGGCAGAATGAGACCCGGGAAAGAGGTGCCAATACTTGTCTTGTCAGTTGATGAAGAAATGACAGGCAAGGTGGAGTATGCTGAATTATCTTCAAATGACAGAGAGCAGCCAGGCATGAAACACATTACCAGAGCTACAGGAATGCTACGAGGAGAGAAACAAGCAGGTTGGGGACATGAAACATCAGTGGTAGACCAAAAGAACGGGATATTCTGCCAAACGCTGCATAACCTATCAATGTTCCTCCCTTTTGTTTTTGATGAATGCAGTTTCTCTCTAAGCTGGTAGGCCCTATTCATTTTATTGGCGACATTGATGAGACACACAATTAGATCATGATGGTTAAGAGTACTCCATCTAACCCAACGGAAGCCCTTTTGTAAAGGAGCTTCAAATTATTTGAATTTACATGCATCTCTGATTATGTCCAGTGGTTGAAAAAGTACCCAGTTGTCATACTTGAGTACAAGTAAAGACACCTAAATAGAAAATTACTTAAGTAAAAGTGTATGTCACCCAGTAAAATACTAAAGGTGCAATATGCAGAAATCACTCCACCATTTCCTGGTTGCAAAAATTCAAATAGTTTTCCTAATTTCAGTTTATGTGGCAAAACAAGTATAGTGTAGTGAATCATTATACCATCTAAACCGTTGTAAAACATTTTTTTTTACATAACCAAAAATATTGTATTTCCAGCTGTTTGATGCTGGTGTACAAAACCAAAAGTAAAATGAAACTTAGAAATGGGAAGCATAGAAATAGCGTACCTACACCAGATCTACCACTTCTTAGACTTCCTTTCAATAAGAATGACAGATCTATAACTCACATTTCTATGCAAATTTGGTCAGGACTCCCAACATATTGCAGCTTTAAGTATCAAAAGTAAATGTAATTGCTAAAATGTATTTATGTATCAAGTAAAAATATAATTAATTTCAAATTCCTTATATTAAGCAAACCATTTTCTTTTTTTTCTTTGTATTTATGGTTAGCCAGGGGCACACCAACACTCAGACATAATTTACAAACGAAGAATTTGTGTTTAGTGTGTCCGCCAGTGGCAGTAGAGATGACCAGGGATTTTTATCTTGATAAGTTTCTGAACTGGATCATTTTCCTGTCCTTCTAAGCATTCAAAATGTACTTTGGATGTCAGGGAGTATTTTCTTTAGCAATGTAGTGAAGTAAAAGTAAATGTTGTCAACAATATAAATAGTAAAGTGAAGTACAGATACACCAAAAAACAACTTAAGTACTTTAAAGTATTTTTACTTAAGTTATTTTCACCACTGATCAGGGGTGATAGTACAGTAGTTACTCTAGCTGCTTCCACTATGTCTTAGACCTGGGTGTGGGTCCACAGTTTCTCAAATTGACCAGAAACAGGTTGCCATGGTAGCATGGATTGAAACACATTGGGGGCAAGTGTTTAACTTGTGCAGTATTTAACAATCATAATAAGAGCCTGGTAGCAGCAGTTGTGATGTGTGTGTAGCAAGATCGTACAGTGGGTGTGTGTGTGTGTGTGTGTGTGTGTGTGTGCACGCGCGTGCGTGCTAAGGTGCAGAGAATCAGAGCAGGTGGTCAGTAGAGTTCAAGTCTTAAGCAGTTGTACTGTGATGAAACCACCATGTGTCCCTGAGCTACTGTTTGTTCTCCTGATGAATGGTGGTCAGGGTAAACAGAGGAGAGCGGAGGTCCGGGCCAGGCCCGCCTCTGCGCCGACAGCACCAGGCCCTGACAACATGATGGATGTCACTTCCACTGGGAATGACACTGCAGCTGCCTGGCTGGGGTGGCCATGGTGACACATCTGATATTCACAAGACCTGGGCAGTAAGGTATGAGAGGTGAGTTAACTGTCTCAGGTCTGTTCTGTATGAGAGGTGAGTTACTGCCTCAAGGCTGTTCTGTATGAGAGGTTAGTTACTGCCTTAAGGCTGTTCTGTATGAGAGGTGAGTAACTGTCTCAAGGCTGTTCTGTATGAGAGGTGAGTTAACTGTCTCAATGTTGTTCTGTATGAGAGGTGAGTTAACTGTCTCAAGGCTGTTCTGTATGGGTGGTGGTGTTATTCAAAAGAATATAGGGCACTACTCCAGTCCAGTTCTGGTTGTTCCTCTGAGGTAGTACTGCATTATAAGTCATGGCACGGATTGGCCTGAGTGCACTGCAGGTTTTCCAGGCCTAAGTGATAACCAGCAGTGTACTTGAGTTATGCAAGTATTGCATTTTATTTTCAATTAAGGCAAAACGATGTCAAGCAAATTTACAGTACTCAAGCAAGATGTATAGAAGAAAACTGACAACCCTGAAATGACTTTACTTCCAACTCTGTGCAAAGCCTTCCTCACGTGACAAGAAGCATTACAGCATTTAGAAGAAAAGATAAGATCCTTGTCTGAACCGTGCCTTTCACATGAGAAACTCAAAGCAGCCTCACCTCACAAATAGCCTGAGTAAAAGAACTAGGCAGGAGGAAATGACACTGACCACTTTCCTTTTGGATTTAAGGAGGACACTGGCGGGAGGGCAAGGGAGGAATGGATGGCAGAGAACATAGAAGAAGAGCAGCGCTGCTGCAGATTGAAACAGGCACAAGGACAACAGCCAAAAGGTCTCTGTAGTGAATTACTGAGGTGGGAGGACAAGACGAAACATCCGTTAAGAAAGGAGAAAGAGCGAGTAGGTGACGGGTACTGCTGAAGAGTCAGAGTCAGTTTGCTGCTTTACCTTCCGCCTCTGCCTTTGTCTCCAAGAGTATAGAACTCAATTCACCAAAATGTTGCGCCTAGCCTTGTTTTCATTCAAGCCAGTTAACATTGACATAATTGATTAAATGTGTTAATTTTCCACACATGTTTACCTTGCTGAGCATTAACCAAGCCAATTTCCATGATTAGCACAAAACAAACAACGCTATTAGCTGTTGATTAGATTTGAAGGAATCAGACAGAAATGTTGTTCCTACCATACACAGAGAATTACAGCTCTGATAATCTGGACATTGTGGCATTCAATGAGCAAGTAAATCAGGCTTTATTGTATTGGGGAGGCCTCAACCTCAGTAACTATTAGAAAACATCTACTTGAACAGACCAAGCCGAGACAACGTCACACTTCCCCGATAGATCAACTCCATTTTCAGGAAGGATCGCCCTTTTAGAAGGCAGCGGTGGGCTACTGCACAGATCAATACATTGCAGAATTCTGCTTGCTGTCCCAACAAAAGGATTTGCATTTATCGACACACGTGTGTAAAAAGAGCTTGTCTTTTTTCCTTTTCTCTGAGCAGACAAGAGCCGTGGTTAACGCACTGCTGCATGGAGTCAAGAGGGCCGTGGTGCATATCAAATAAACGGACGTTCAAAGGCGAATGGATAGAAACGGAAAAAGAGTTTAGACTGGACAACGATGATAATTGATAGGGATGGGATTGAAAAAGGAGGTCCCTGAGGTAGTCGAACAAGGGAAGATTGATACAGGTAGGGAAAAACTAAAACGAGAATGATACTTAGGATTCATTCTTCATTCCCAAGCCCGGTCGACCGGCACAAATCACAGGCAGACATCTGTATTCAACGGTCGGTGTAGCGCACAGCGACTTCTCCGAAATCCCGCCTTGAACTTTTAAGTCTCCATATTTCAGGGAATGCGATATTGACTGGCCCCAGCAGGTTGTAGTAGCTTTGGGTCGACTACCCAAGATGCCACTGAAAGCTCATTAGGTTGCAACACCACTGGGTATATAGCCTACACCTTTGAAGAAGTGGACAAACGTTGTGTCTCACTACTCTCACTACCAAGAAAGGCAGTGGTCCCTGCAGACAGTAAACCTTTTCGAGCCCCAGCCTGCTCATGTTTTACAGCCTCATTAGGGCTGACTTACTGTATAGGCAAGGCCATAAAGGCACAGCTTTATCAAACAAATGGTACAGTCTTCTCTGGGCAAAAGGGAATTCCTTTCAAGATAACCTTATGGAGTTACAAAACATTAGCATGGAACAATGATCTCAACGCTTTCAGAGAGAATAGTGGTCCTTCTGAAGCATCTGAATTGACTGAACATATTTTGAAATCTATTGGAGTTAAATAGCAAACAAAATGGGCTACACAAGGCGAGATATTGGGCCAAATAGACCATCTTATGCACACACAGTGCCAACAGACCAAGGAACACAGCCACTCACAGCATATCACACTCACCCTCCAGAACTTAATGCCCATCTCCACCCAGGACGGCTTCCTGACGTGCAACCCCCGCGGGATAGGTCCGTGGTCGAACAGTATCCTGGAGTACGCCAGCGTTAGTCTGGCTACACAACAGCAGGCTGCAGGGCCAGTCCTTTATGGAGGCTCAGCCAACACACTCCAGACATTACCAAGCTCAGTTTCCATCAAAACAAAAACAACCCCGTCTGTCTCCCAGTCCACCTCTAAGGCCCACACATTAACCACCCCTAATGGAAGAGGAGGACGAGGGAGACGAGTGGGCTGGTTTCACTGTCTCGCCTGAGACGGAGCGGGACGTTGTGTTTAGCTGTAAGGGTGGAAAAAGGGAAGAGAGGCAGGTCTTTCTCAAAACCACAAAACCCCACTGTTATCGTCTAAACGCCCAATCCGCCCCACCCCCTTCAAATTTCAATGCAGCGCATTGTATTTATACAGTGGAAAACAGGATTAGAGCAATAATGCTATTGCTAACGCTAATGAGCGCTATCTGATGGATCCTGAGGCTGTTGAGAGAGCTCCCAGGTAATTCCACACCTCCACTGGAGACCTGTAGTGATTGGGAACGATCACTGCTAAACTGTTTATCCAGCCATTAGCGTCACAGCTCTACAGGTTATAATGAAGGGATGGTAAGTGTCTGGCTGCTGTTTGATCACGAAGGCTTTGCTGGTAGTCACACAGAAATATGTGAGACTAAAACGCTTTCACATATTTCCGCCTAGTACCCTGCCCTGAACTTTAGTCACTGTCACTAGCGGGCTACCACCCGTTAATCTACAATGCACCTTAGAGGCTGCCGCCCTATGAATATAGTCATGGAACACTGGTCAGCTTCACGTTTACATACTGTTTTACGCACTTCATATGTATATACAGTATTCTAGTCAAGGCCATCCGATTTCCCTATTGCTGTACATATACTATTCTTCAGATATACTACATATTCTATCCATATTCTGTCTATACTGCACGCGTACACACAGTACCAGACAAAAGTCTGGACACAACTACTCATTCAAGGATTTCTTTATTTTTACTATTTTCTACATTGTAGAATAATAGTGAAGACATCAAAACTATGAAATAACATATGGAAAAGTATTAAACAAATCAAAATATATTTTAGATTTGAGATTCTTCAAAGTAGCCTTGATGACAGCTTTGCACACTCTTGGCATTCTCACAACCAGCTTCACCTGGAATGCTTTTCCAACAGTCTTGAAGGAGTTCCCACACATGCTGAACACTTGTTGGCTGCTTCTCCTTCACTCTGTGGTTCAACTTATCCCAAACCATCTCAGTTGGGTTGAGGTCGGGTGATTATGGAGGCCAGGTCATCTGAAGCAGCACTCCATCACTCTCCTTCTTGGTAAAATAGCCCTTACACAGCCTGGATGTGTGTTGGGTCATTGTCCTGTTGAAAAACAAATGATAGTCCCACTAAGCGCAAACCAGATGGGATGGCGTATCGCTGCAGAATTCAGTGGTAGCCATGCTGGTTAAATGTGCCTTACATCCTAAATAAATCACTGACAGTGTCACCAGCAAAGCACCCCCACACCATCACACCTCCTCTTCCATGCTTCACGGTGGGAACCACACATGCGGAGATCATCCGTTCACTACTCTGCGTCTCACAATGACATGGCGGTTGGAACAAAAACTCTCAAATTTGGACTCATCAGACCAAAGGACATATTTCCACCGGTCTAATATCCATTGCTCGTGTTTCTTGGCCCAAGCAAGTCTATTCTTCTTATTGGCATCCATTAGTAGTGGTTTCTTTGCAGCAATTCAACCATGAAGGCCTGATTCACGCAGTCTCCTCTGAACAGCTGATGTTGAGATGTGTCTGTTACTTGAACTCCGTGAAGCATTTATTTGGGCTGCAATCTGAGGCTGGTAACTCTAATGAACTTATCCTCTGCAGCAGAGGTAACTCTGGATCTTCCTTTCCTGTGGAGGTCCTCATGAGAGCCAGTTTCATCATAGCGTTTGGTTTTTGCTATTGCACTTGAAGAAACGTTCAAAGTTCTTGACATTTTCCGCATTGACTGACCTTCATATCTTAAAGTAATGATGGACTGTTGTTTCTCTTTGCTTATTTGAGCTATTCTTGCCATAATATGGTCTTTTACTAAATAGGGTTGTCTTCTCTATACCACCCCTACCTTGTCACAACACAAATTATTGGCTCAAACGCATTAAGGAAAGAAATAACACAAATTAACTTTCAACAAGGCACACTTGGCCATTTGATAATGTACCATAAATCAGAACTAATTTTACATATTAGTAAAGGCAAGATTAAATTGAGAATAGTCTGATTGGTGAAAATATGATCACTTAATGAGAGAACAGCATGTGCAGCCTGAGGCAACAGAGTGCAAGCTTTTTTTTGGCGACTTTCTCAAATCATCAATAGCCTATAGTCACATCATGCAGCCCATAGAATGTCTTAGAAATCAAAACATATAAGGTTTGTATCACAACTAAAGTTGCCAAATAACTCAAAATCTAGCATATACAGTCGGATATTGACGGAAGTTTACATACACTTGGTTGGAGTCATTAAAACTCGTTTTTCAACCACTCCACAAATTTCTTGTAAACAAACTATAGTTTTCAAGTCGGTTAGGACATCTACCTTGTGCATGACACAAGTTATTTTTCCAACAATTGTTTACAGACAGATTATTTCACTTAGCATTCACTGTATCGCAATTCCAGTGGGTCAGAAGTTTACATACACTAAGTTGTCTGTGCCTTTAAACAGCTTGGAAAATTCCAGAAATTGTCTTTAGAAGCTTCAGATAGGCTAATTGACATCATTTGAGTCAATTGGAGGTGTACCTGTGGATGTATTTCAAAGCCTACCTTCAAACTCAGTACCTCTTGCTTGACATCATGGGAAAATCAAAATAAATGAGCCAAGACCTCAGAAAACAAATTGCAGACCTCCACAAGTCTGGTTCATCCTTGGGAGCAATTTCCAAATGCCTGAAGGTACCACGTTCATCTGTACAAACAATAGTATGAAGTTATAAACACCATGGGACTACGAAGCCGTCATACTGCTCAGGAAAGAGACGCGTTCTGTCTACTAGAGATGAACGTACTTTGGTGTGAAAAGTGCAAATCAATCCCAGAACAACAGCAAGGGACCTTGTGAAGATGCTGGAGGAAACAGGTGCAAAAGTATCTCTATCCACAGTAAAACGAGTCCTATATCGACATAACCTGAAAGGCCGCTCAGCAAGGAAGAAGCCACTGCTCCAAAACCGCCATAAAAAAGCCAGACTATGGTTTGCAACTGCACATGTTAACAAAGATCGTACTTTTTGGCAATATGTCCTCTGGTCTGATGAAACAAAAATAGAACTGTTTGGCCATAATGACCATCATTATGTTTGGAGGATAAAGGGGGAGGCTTGCAAGCCAAAGAACACCCTCCCAACCGTGAAGCACGGGGGTGACATCATCATGTTGTGGGGGTCCTTTCCTGCAGGAGGGACTGGTGCACTTCACAAAATAGATGGCATCATGAGGCAAAACACAAAGAAATAGAGAACATAGAAATAAAGAAACTAGAATGCCCACCCTAGTCACACCCTGGCCTAACCAAAAATAGAGAATAAAAGCCTCTCTATGGCCAGGGCATGACAAATCCTCCATAAATCTACGCTAAATTAAGGAATTTAGAGACAATCCCTGACAGTTTGTGGTATTCAATCAAACTCATAACATTGACCATTCAAGCTCTAGACAAATTACTTTTGACAACTTATGTTTCTTCTTAAGCAAATTAAAAAGTATATTCTTCCACTGCACATGATCAACTCCCAGAGTGATTGTTATAACTTGATGTTTCTTTGAGACCTGGTGTGGGAAGTCTTCCTGTATGAAAACCTTCAGAACATGACTTGAAAATGTAACTTTCCCTCCATTTTATTTAATGTCGTCAACCAACATCCAAAGGTCCTCTTCAGAAGAGTAGAAGTCAATTTCCTCCCATAACTATTTTGCACCATTTCTCTCTACCCAATATCCATTCATTCAATGCAAGCTCTTTCCAGAGCGATTATTCAAAACATACTCTACCTTTCTGACAAGCCACAAAAAAGCTATTTTCTCAGATTAAAATTAAATAAAAAATATACATTCCCTTTCAGTTCATATCTAAATGTAATTCTTCAAACAGGGAGAAGCACATTTCCGGAAGGCGCAGCCGTGGCCTGAAACGGTCCCATAACGGTTACATGAAAGATCAACTAATAAAGAGCAGTGGCTCTTGATAGATGCCCTGGAAGACAACTCACAGGTCCTTCAATAGAAACAGAGGGAGGAAAAGAGAGAGATGGAGAGAGGGAGGGAGGATGAACGAGAGAGAACTACAGGACAAAATACAAACTATCCAACCCAAAAAAGCCTGTGGTGTTGATGGTATCCTCAATGAAATGATAAAATATACAGACAACAAATTCCAATTGGCAATACTTAAACTCTTTAACATCATCCTTTGCTCTGGCATCTTCCCCAATATTTGGAACCAAGGATTGATCACCCCAATCCACAAAAGTGGAGACAAATTTGACCCCAATAACTACTGTGGGATATGCGTCAACAGCAACCTTGGGAAAATCCTCTGCATTATCATTAACAGCAGACTTGTACATTTCCTCAGTGAAAACAACGGACTGAGCAAATGTCAAATTGGCTTTTTTACCAAATTACCGTACGACAGACCACATATTCACCCTGCACACCATAATTGACAAACAAACAAACCAAAACAAAGGCAAAGTCTTCTGATGCTTTGTTGATTTCAAAAAAGCTTTCGATTCAATTTGGAACGAGGGCCTGCTATACAAATGGATGGAAAGTGGTGTTGGGGGAAAAACATACAACATTATAAAATCCATGTACACAAACAAGTGTGCGTTAAAATTGGCAAAAAACACATTTCTTTCCCCAGGGCCATGGAGTGAGACAGGGATACAGCTTAAGCCCCACCCTCTTCAACATATATATCAACGAATTGACGAGGGCACTAGAGCAGTCTGCAGCACCCGGCCTCACCCTACTAGAATCTGAACACAAATATCTACTGTTTGCTCATGACCTGGTGCTTCTGTCCACCAACCAAGGAGGGCCTACAGCAGCACCTAGATCTTCTGCACAGATTCTGACAGACCTGGGCCCTGACAGTAAATCTCAGTAAGACAAAAATAATGGTGTTCCAAAACAGGTCCAGTCGCCAGGACCACAAATACAAATTCCATCTAGACACCGTTGCCCTAGAGCAAACAAAAATATATATATATACCTCAGCCCAAACATCAGCGCCACTGGTGACTTCCACAAAGCTGTAAACGAGCTGAGAGACAAGGCAAGAAGGGCCTTCTATGCCATCAAAAGGAACATCAAATTCGACATACATAACAATTAGAATCTGGCTAAAAATACTTGAATCAGTTACAGAACCCATTGCCCTTTATGGTTGTGAGGTCTGGGGTCCGCTCACCAACCAAGAATTCACAAAATGGGACAAACACCAAATTGAGACTCTTCATGCAGAATTCTGCCAAATTATCTTCAGTGTACAGCGTAAAACACCAAATAATGCATGCAGAGCAGAAGTAGGCCAATACCCGCTAATTATCAAAATCCAGAAAAAAGCGGTTACATTCTACAACCACCTAAAAGGAAGTGATTCCCAAACCTTCCATAACAAAGCCATCACCTACAGAGAGATGAACCTGGAGAAGAGTCCCCTAAGCAAGCTAGTCCTGGGGCTCTGTTCACAAACTCAAACAGACCCCACAAAGCCCCAGGACAGCAACACAGTTAGACCCAACCAAATCATGAGGAAACAAAAAGATAATTACTTGACACATTTGGCCCTAAACAGAGAGTACACAGTGGCAGAATACCTGACCACTGTGACTGACCCAAACTTAAGGAAAGCCTTAACTACAGACTCAGTGAGCATAGCCTTGCTATTGAGAAAGGCAGCCGTAGGCAGACCTGGCTCTCAAGAGACGACAGGCTATGTGCACACTGCCCACAAAATGAGGTGGAAACTGAGCTGCACTTCCTAACCTGCTAAATGTATGACAATATTAGAGACACATATTTCCCTCAGATTACACAGATCCAAAGAATTTGAAAACAAACCCAATTTTGATAAACTTCCATATCTACTGGATGAAATACCGCAGTGTGCCATCACAGCAGCAATATTTGTGACCTGTTGCCACAAGAAAGGGCAACCAGTGAAGAACAAACACCATTGTAAATACAATCCATATTTATTTATTTTCCCTTTTGTACTTTCACTATTTGCACATTGTTACAACACTATATATACGTAATGACATTTGAAATGTCTTCATTATTTTGGAACTTCTGTGAGTGTAATGTTTACTGTTAATAAAGAAAAGTGAAATAAACAATAAATGAATCTACTTCACTTGCTTTGGCAATGTTAACATATGTTTCCCATGCCAATAAAGCCCTTGAATTGAATTGAGAGGGAGGGAGGGAGGGACGGACCAATAGGGAGAGCGAGAGGGAGGGAGGGCGAAACCAAGACGGAGAGCGAGAGAGTCCAACTCCGAAACAACATGGGGAAAACACATGTCAACATAAGGTGCTGTAATCATCAGTCGTTATAGAAGGAGTGAACAGAGATAAAAAATGTTTAAAAAATATGTGCTATATAACATTGATCTATGACCAAGGCAGTTTGAAAAACAGCATAGTTTTATTTGTGTGCATGTGAGTGTGTGTGTGTCAGTGTGTATGTTTGTGTGCGGAAGTTAAACACAATTTAAAACCCACAATGTGGTTTCACACAGATTAGCATTTTAACAGTATATGGTGGCATGGATGCAATATTAAGACAACCCACCCAGACCGTTCTTGAAAACACACAGCTTCACCTGGTAGACAATATTTAAACAGTATGGTGTGGTAGTGAACGTAGCTCAGTTGAACAGAAATGAAAAGCCGTGTAGCCTGCTCTGCTATGACCTGCGCCAGACTCTGTGCGCAGAGAGGGACACAAGGGTTGCAGTGTAATGTTCTGCTTCAGCGAGCCAACACCATTTTCCAAGATGAGGTCGATAAGGCGAGTGAGGAAATAGAAAGGAAATAAGACCGCAGGGAAGGAGGGGAAGACTTGTTCCCCTCAACAGCTTTCAACAGGTCACAGGAGGAGAGGGATCCAACTTTGTGCAGCATGGGCTGAATTTCAAGTATGCATCGGAGCAGGGACCAATCTACAGAAGATGGATGTCATTTCATAACTGCAGTTACACACACCAACATTTGACAGTGAAAACTGTGGCGTATATGGAACGTACAGTATCTTTGAGAAGAAACTGAGAGTAGTTATTTTTAAGGTTATAGGTAATAGTCTTATTACAAAATAATATGGTCTGACCCAAAAGTCAACACTTAGCTCCAGGGATATTCTCATTTGTCCTGCTGCATTTTGAAAGCTATCCTAAAGGCCCAAACACTGAAATAATTTAAATCTCACTAATATTTCTAAAAGCCTTCAATGCAACAAATTAAGGGAAGGGGAGAAGACTAATCGGATATTTTGGTGTGTAATTGAGAGTTGTCTTGACTAGACACAGAGGGAGAGGAAAGTGCCTGAGTTTTGGAATTAAAAGGGTTGGGAGGTGGCGAGAGATGGATTTGAACTGTCAACAAGAATAAGCAAGTAAATACCATTGCCACTGTTTACAATAACATTCATAACAAAAGTGTTATTACGATGAATGGAAAGACTATTTCTGATATCCATAAGCCTCTCTAGCCAGTAGACCTCCCTTATAATACAACACAGCAAGACAGTGATTTTAAACAAATTAGCTTTGAGAGAGACTGAGTGAGAAGGGAAAGTTCAGCTGACCACTAGGAAATATCAGTCTTCATCAAAAGGCAGCCCAAAAAACATTTTCTTAAAATTAATTCTGAAGGGGAAGCTTGAGAGAAGCTTGAGCCAGCTGTATGGGCCCAATTAAAGCTTAAGATCAGCTTCTGCAGGTGGTTCTGACAAGCTGATTCTCTCTTAGAAACAACAAAAGGTGCACGGCTCTTTCAGTTGAGCGCTGGTGTGTGTGTGTCTGTGTGTTGTAGGCGTAATGGAGGATGGAAGGGGCGTTATGCAAAAATTCCTTGGCAAATCAATGACAGATGAATACGAACCCCAAGCTTCCCTACCAAGAGAATGAGAACCCTCTACTTACTACTACCCAACCTCTGACTGGAATCTATGATACAGTACATCAAGTCTGATTCTATTTTGATAATAGAAACGAACAGCAGAGACCCTCGGGAAATCTCTGATCATGGAGAGGTTGCTAAAAGCGTCTTAACACAACAGATGATGCAGTACCTGCTAAGATGAGTCAACCCAAAAAGCAAAGTTTGAAATAGAGGGCGTCGGACACAGGAAAGAGATTGGACTTTGTTGACTCTTGGTATTGTCTGAGAGCTCACTAAAATAAAAAATAACAATGCATAAATGATGATGAGGTGGTCCTGTATAAATCTTTGGTTGGGAAATAATGGAAGTGCTTTTAAAGCAGCACCATATGAGAACCTATAGCGTTTCACGGTTGAAAAATATATACTGTAGCTTTATAAGAGGAAACAAACTGGAGCAAATGTTCCGTTGTTCTGTTCAGTCGTTTCCTGTGAGAGAATTCTGCCCTCTATAGTTGGTTTTGTGCAATGCTGAGAGACAGTAAGGTTCCTTTAAAATAAATGTATTGAATATAAAGGCAGGTATTCCTTCCGAAGTACTTTCTCAGCCCTCATATTTTACTGATGGGGTTTCTAGAACCAGTTGATCATCCATAATACAGTAGCCATCTCATTTCTCCGTTTCAACATGATGCATGTTTATGTTGTCTAGTGGCTCTGGTTAAGAGTGTATAATCTGCTCAATAACAAATGTTTGCTCTTGGGTTGTCTGTGGCTGTGTTCAATGAGAGCAGGGACGTGTTCAGTAGTGCACACTGTATTAAAACATTGTGCAACTGAAAATGAAAAGGAGCATTTCTTATTGGACAAGTACAGATAGTCCCTCCCTGTTTCAACTAGATCCAATTGTTGATCTGGCCTGCCTGCCTCCCACAGTGTACTGACATCATGTTGATCTGGCCTGCCTGCCTTCCACAGTGTACTGACATCATGTTGATCTGGCCTGCCTGCCTCCCACAGTGTACTGACATCATGTTGATCTGGCCTGACCGCCTCCCACAGTGTACTGACATGTTGATCTGGCCTGCCTGCCTCCCACAGTGTACTGACATCATGTTGATCTGGCCTGACTGCCTCCCACAGTGTACTGACATCATGTTGCTCAAAAAAATAAAGGGAACACTAAAATAACACATCCTAGATCTGAATGAATGAAATATTCTCATTAAATACTTTTTTCTTTACATAGTTGAATGTGCTGACAACAAAATCACACAAAAATTATCAATGGAAATCAAATTTATCAACCCATGGAGGTCTGGATTTGGAGTCACACTCAAAATTAAAGTGGAAAACCACACTACAGGCTGATCCAACTTTGATGTAATGTCCTTAAAACAAGTCAAAATGAGGCTCAGTAGTGTGTGTGGTCTCCATGTGCCTGTATGACCTCCCTACAACGCCTGGGCATGCTCCTGATGAGGTGGCGGATGGTCTCCTGAGGGATCTCCTCCCAGACCTGGACTAAAGCATCCGCCAACTCCTGGACAGTCTGTGGTGCAACGTGGCGTTGGTGGATGGAGCGAGACATGATGTCCCAGATGTGCTCAATTGGATTCAGGTCTGGGGAACGGGCGGGCCAGTCCATAGCATCAATGCCTTCCTCTTGCAGGAACTGCTGACACACTCCAGCCACATGAGGTCTAGCATTGTCTTGCATTAGGAGGAACCCAGGGCCAACCGCACCAGCATATGGTCTCACAAGGGGTCTGAGGATCTCATCTCGGTACCTAATGGCAGTCAGGCTACCTCTGGTGAGCACATGGAGGGCTGTGCGGCCCCACAAAGAAATGCCACCCCACACCATGACTGACCCACCGCCAAACCGGTCATGCTGGAGGATGTTGCAGGCAGCAGAACTTTCTCCATGGCGTCTCCAGACTCTGTCACGTCTGTCACGTGCTCAGTGTGAACCTGCTTTCATCTGTGAAGAGCACAGGGCGCCAGTGGCGAATTTGCCAATCTTGGTGTTCTCTGGCAAATGCCAAACGTCCTGCACGGTGTTGGGCTGTAAGCACAACCCCCACCTGTGGACATCGGGCCCTCATACCACCCTCATGGAGTCTGTTTCTGACCGTTTGAGCAGACACATGCACATTTGTGGCCTGCTGGAGGTCATTTTGCAGGGCTCTGGCAGTGCTCCTCCTGCTACTCCTTGCACAAAGGCGGAGGTAGCGGTCCTGCTGCTGGGTTGTTGCCCTCCTACGGCCTCCTCCACGTCTCCTGATGTACTGGCCTGTCTCCTGGTAGCGCCTCCATGCTCTGGACACTACGCTGATAAACACAGCAAACCTTCTTGCCACAGCTCGCATTGATGTGCCATCCTGGATGAGCTGCACTACTTGAGCCACTTGTGTGGGTTGTAGACTCCGTCTCATGCTACCACTAGAGTGAAAGCACCGCCATTCCGTTTGCACAACAGCATGTGAAATTTATTGTCAATCAGTGTTGCTTCCTAAGTGGACAGTTTGATTTCACAGAAGTGTGATTGACTTGGAGTTACATTGTGTTGTTTAAGTGTTCCCTTTATTTTTTTGAGCAGTGTATATATGTTTGCAACTATAGTTGAAGTGTTTTCTATTTACCTTTTTAGATTTTATACATTCAGATTGTTTATTTTGTTTCATGCTTAGTTGAAAATTTGCACAAAGGTTCTAAATAAAAGGAGAAATAATCAAATATGAGTAAGTACCTTTTATTTGTTGAGCATAATTCAAAATGTAATAAGAAATATGCCTTTACATGTGGTCATTGTATTTAAACTCTTTATTTATTGAATTTACAGAAAATGTGCTATATCGTGATATGTATAGTTATCGGGATATGAAATTTTGGCCATAATCGCTCAGCCCTAACCTATACCGAAAGTAATTTCTCACATAAAAAGAGTTAGCCCATAGACAAGATTAAATTGACAATAATCTGATTAGTGACAATATTAGGCCTATCAGTTGTCAAATTGTACATGAAGAGATGGGCACATCTTGTAATTTACAGATGCAGGGAAAGGATAATCACTTTATTAAATCCTCCTTCAGTCACATGCAGGTAAAATATTTTGATTTCTATGTAGTACCAGAAAGAGCATATTCTGCTGTTTATATTACACTTACCATTGTCAAATAACTCTTTAGAATTCAAGACGTGCAGCTCTATTTCCAAATTTCACTTTTTTCAAGAATATCTGTGCTGTCCATGCATTTATCACATGACCACCTGTGTGGCAGCATTGCTCTGGCTACTAAGCAAAAACTAGTAACATAAAAGTCAACATTTAAATATGTGTTGATGCACTGGTGGTTTTGTTTAGGAATACTGCAAATCATTTCACCTGTGCACCTGGATGGTTATATTATTGTTTTCGTTCCTACCTTGTCTAAAGAAGCAGTAACTGGACTTAATTACTATAACTCTACTAATCGAATATACTAATACTTTTTCAATTAGATTACATTGTAATGATTTTATTGTAAGGGAAACGAAAATAGGCTGTAACCCTACGTTTTTTCTAGGACTTTGTAGAATTATTTTAAAAAACATACCCTTGACTAAATCTAAACAAATAACTATTGTTGTTAATTTTTTTACTTGATATATCATGCAGTACCCAAAAAAAGTGTTAAACAAAATAAAATATATTTTATATTTGAGATTCTTCAATGTAGCCACCCTTTGCCTTGATGACAACACTTTTTTTTGGTTACTACATGGTTCCATATGTGTCATTTCATAGTTTTGATGTATTCTACAATGTAGAAAATAGTAAAAATAAAGAAAAATCCTGAGTAGGTGTGTCCAAACTTTTGACTGGTACCGTACCTCGCAAAGCAACTGCCCTCTATCCCTCTCGATCATGCATTCTTCTGTCTCTTCTCTCCCACTCCATGTCTGCCCCACACAGACCGGACAAGTAGGCACGCAATGGATTATGATCATTGTACTTAATTACCACATTTTCTGCACTATTGTAACATAGACGCTGGGAGTTGAGAAGCAGGGGGTAAGTTTAATATAACAAGAAACATGGACCGATACAATGTAGGAGTAGCGTCTAGACATGAACAACAGAAAACAATACTGCCTGGGGAATGAACCTAAGGGAGTGCCAGCTAAAGGGGAGGTAACGGAGTCCAGGTGTGCCTAATGATGAAGAGCAGGTGCGCGTAATTATGAATGGCAGGTGCGTGTAATGAGGCAAACTACAACTCCCTACTACATCGCACAGTTCAGGCCTGATCCAATTTATCTCTAGAGAAACTGAGCATTGAGCTCAGAGAAAGAAAAATAACTAAATGGAATTCAAATAATTGAACCGATGTAGGCCAAGTTGTTTAAAAAGTTAAAAATAACCGACATTTCGGTTAATCGCTCAGCACTACTAGCGATTAGCATTAGTGGCTAACAAGATTTATTTTAGCCACAACTTGCTATGAAAAGATAAACTACCAGACAGTAGATACACAAACTAGTAGATTCATTACAGAACACTTGTGAAAAGCAGTATGTCACCTATATGTTGTTGCATCTATCTGACCATGCAAACTGCTGAGTGAACCGCAAGAAAGTGCTCGTGACTCCATGTTGGAGAAACTGCTCTCTCCTTGAGTGACAGGGGGCAGGGCTTGGTGTGCGAAGGAGCATGCAGCAGGAGGAGAGGGAGAAAGATGACTCAAGTAGCAAGCCGAATAAACTATAAAAACGGACATTACACATGCTGGAGTTGCATATCATATTTAACAAACCAAACATTGAAGTACTGTTAAAGTAAAAACACAAACCAGTATGTGCATAAATACTGGTTTATAGTAAAATACGGTACCACCACCCAGCTGGGTGAACGTTGCACGAGCGTTGGATGAATGACACACTTTTTTACCCACACTGAGCGCATAAACAAATGAGCCCATTTCTGCCCTAACTATACATTGTGAATACATTAAGAACATTAACATGAACTCCCCTCCATGTTTTTGTTGGTCACATGACCCCCTTCTGCCGCCTTGATTGGTCCGAAATATTGCTTAGTGAGAAGTGTCCTGTTATGGAGCTTTAACCTGATTTGGTTAACGGAACGTGTGCTTGTGATAAATAAAGCATAGGTCTGCTTCACACCTTGGTCACCGCATGCATAATCCATTACAGGGGAGAATGGTGTGCACTTGCATGTCATATGGAATCAACAAGAAAGGGGTCTACTGATGTATGACATTATAAACTGGGTGGTTCGAGCCCTGAACGCTGATTGGCTGACAGCCGTGGTATATCAGACCGTATACCATTGGTATGACAAAACATTTATTTTTACTGCTCAAATTACTTTGGTAACCAGTTTATAACAGCAATAAGGCACCTCTGGGGTTTGTGGTATATGGCCAATATACCACGGCTAAGGCCTGTATCCAGGCACTCCTCGTTGTGTCGCTATGCCCTTAGTCGTGGTATATACACCACACCCCCACGGGCCTTACTGCTGAATTAGAACCACTAGAAAACACCACATAGACAAGTTTTTATGTAAGGCCTGTAACACTGTACAATACATAGGCTACTGTGTATATATATATATAATCACCCTAAAACAGATTGTTTTGGATCTGCTAATAGATGTGTACTGTGAATTTGAACTTCTGGGACTATCCCATTGGTTCTATTGTGCAGTGCTTAATTTGTAAATTGAGAGGTACCGAAACAAAAAGTGAGCCGAGAGGGGGTGACTCTGAGGTACTGGAACGCATTTTGCGTGCTGTCATAGAGCAGTAGAGTCGTTTTTTAAAGCCTAGTGTCCGGGAATAATTGCCCTTTTATAAATGCATTTCATGCAATTCTACATCATTTTAGATGACTGGAGACTTTAGCTAAATATTTTTTAACACCTCACAAAATGGTGAGGTCTATTTGGAAGTTTATAACATACTGTATTTGGTAGCCTACAGACAGATTAATATTCCCTTTTCAGCAGAATCCATTTGCTTTCCAACAGGTGTTTTCCCGTGATTGTATTTCAAATATTGCAAAAGGCCAGTTTTGGCAGCATGCTGTTCATTGACAGATTTGTCACACGTTCCCGACTTGTAGGCATGCCTTGTTATTGGGATACACACAATCCACAGCTAGGCTATTTATTTGAAATAAGCTATTGATCCTCTGTGGTTAAAATATAGGCCTCCTCCTGGTGTAGTATTCTGAATTATTTCATTTCTTTCTGAACAGACAGCAGTAATTTTATAAATTAGGCAAATGCATTTCAATTTATCAGGGGTGCTGCGGCACTTCCAGCACGCTTCCCGCGGCTATGATTCTATAAGGAAATACATGATGAAGTGCAACGCTGGACAGATGAGAGTTGCAGGCTCGTGTCTAGCAGAGAGGGAGAGAGATCATGGAAAGTGAGTCTCATTCTAGTTCTGAGAGAGATACAGGCGCGCTTCTCTCTCACCAGAGCAATTGTCACGCGTTGGTCTATACAGGCTACAATGTTGACCAAACCATAAACCCGGGCCGGCCCAACACTAATCAATTCTTTGAATATCAGGCACATTTTCACATTACAGAGGCGGCAACTTGAATTAACTCAGATTTTATTTTACATTGCAAACAGTGAAAATAATTGTTCATGCCACGAGAGGTACCAGATACTGGCAAATGGGTTATGGAACGAAACAGTCCAAAACTGAGAGCACAGCCATTGCGCCAAGTCAAGTTGAGCGAATTGCATTTGACAGAAAACAAAGTATGTTGCTTGCTCATCATACTATGACTGGATATCTACATTGCTGCAGTGCTCTGCATTATGTCCAATTATAAAAGGGTGTAAAGGACTAAAATGTGCAGATTTCTGGTTGAATGCGCCCAATGCCCACCATTCCCTAGTGCAACACAATGGCAGACCGACAACAGTGTGCCAGTGCCAGCTGTGTTGCACTTCATCTCTTCCATCTTCCATCTTGTGTAGCAGGAGAGCCTGGAGCCCCCCCACCAACCCACCCACCCACCCACCCACCCACCCACACACACACACACACACACACACACACACACACACACACACACACACACACACACACACACACACACACACACACACACACACACACACACACACACACACACACACACACACACACACACACACAGCCCCAAAGCCCATGATGTTGTGACATATGCTGCAACAGTCCTGGCTGCCTGGCGCCAGCTCAACTTTCTGCCTATAGCCGAAAGACTCTATCATCCCAGTGAAATCATCAGTCTTATTTCGAAGCGACATCACTGCAGCTATCCAACACTAGCTCTCCATTAGGAATAGATGGACAATAAAGTATTCAAGTCTTAAAGCTTAAGTCATCATTTGGACATGGGATCAATTCCATTCGAACTCAGTCAAGTCGAGAGTTGAAGTGGAATTGATTGAGGGCACTCATTCACACTCTGACCACTGAGATCATAGATGGAGAATGGGAACGGGAAATGGGTTCTATTTCACTGTGTTGTGTTTTTGCATAATGCTTTTTCCACCTGAGTAAGGCACATGTCAACCCTGAGCATTACAGAGAGGAATACGCTCTAAATCTGCTGCCACAGTAACAATATAATAGAAAAAACAGATCCGAATATATATTTACTGCTTACCATTTTATTGCCATTTTGCATATTCATTTATGTTTTCATAAAACCCTAAAATAATTAAATTCTCTCTTGGTTGAGGTTTTAAGAGGGCATGCAAAGGGCTTGAGCCTTGATAATCTATAAACATCTCTAAGTGTGTGTGTGTGTGTGTTTGTTTATTCCTTTGCTATTTTTCCTCATCTTTCTCTCTCTCAGGGCAGTGTGAGAAAAGACTAGAACGTATGTAGACTTTCAGATACAATTTTTTCAAGGACCAACAACTGATAAGTAGGGCCAGGAGTTTCTTTCCCTTGACCAGTTGATGCCCATACTAAAGAAAGCACACACAGTAGGAAAACCCCCAGGGACCCTAAAGGATGAGGCCAGAATTAGGGAGAGGCATTTGATTTGATTCCAATGAGCCTTTTCACCACACAGAGAATTAGCAGCATCAGAGAGGATTATAGTGTGAAAGCAGCACTATGTATCGACAAAATAGGATTTTCTCACCAGAGGATAGACTGGAGCCCAATGACGACATAATTCAATGTTTTAAAGGGATGAGGGGGCACACAAAAAGTATGAGAAGACAGAGTAGGATGAGAAAAATACAGTTGCAAAACTTCTTGCTGCGGTGTGCCCTACTGAACAGGACCCAAGAAAAGATTGAAAAGTGTCAGGGCAATGGCAGGGCAATGCCTCAATCTCCCTCAACGGTGGAGGTTCCATAGGAGGGTCAGTCGGTATGCTTCTCATCACACATGGATTTGTCCTTTTCACTTGGACAGCTTGATCTGAATGGCACTGCAGCCCTCGTTTCATTACAGTCACATGACTGGACTGACTCCTGCCAGGGCAGATGCCTTTAAACTAAAGGTCATACACAAGCACAGATCTAGGATCAGCTTTCCTGCCTACACCATTAGAAGGTAAAAGTGCAAATCTGACCATAGATCAGATCCTGAAAATTTCACTTTCAGAGATTTCACTTTTCAACCTGCCCTTTCAGAAAACAATTTCAAAACGGTTCTGCTGTGGCCATCTTGATCTAGTGATGTCATCTTCTTAAAGTGAAATCCATAGAATCTAGGGCTGGGAATTGCCAGGGACCTCATGATACGATGTATCACCATACTTAGGTGCAGTTATGATATGTATTGCAATCTCATGATTCTATATGTATTGCAATTAGAAACTGTGATTTTATTGCTCACCATATATCTGCTGCAGAGAGACAAGAGAGAGCCATGAAAAGCGACTTTGGGTTCTGTATTACTATTGTAATTATTAGAACAAGTTTTGATCAGTCATGGAAATAAAAGTGCTGAAAACCAATTGGCTCAGTATTTAAAAATAAGCTGGAGAACAAGCTATGCAGGAGGTGAAGGTGCTGCCAACTAGAGCACAAATAATATTGCGATATTGTCAAAAATAATACTGTGATATGTCTTCTGAAATAATATCCCGAAATGTAACTATCGTTTTTTCCACCCATCACTAATAGAAAGTGCATTATTAGAAGGAGAGGCTTGAACCAACATCAGAACCCCCCCCCCTCCCACACACACACACGTACAGTTTTACCACTTCTATTCATTGCCTATCATTCATCAATGTGTGTACTGAATTGTAATCACACTAGAACTACCTGAGTCAACAAACACAAAGAAACCACCATTGGCCAATGAGTCAATCTCATGAAATACTGTATGCATGCAAACCTCAACCCGTGTTTTACACAGCACACCACTCATTAGTACAATCAGCTTGAATGGCCAGCCACTCACAAACCTGACAGGGGAATGTTAAACGACTAGCTGTAAATAGTGATCATCTCAATAAAGATGAATAAACCACAAGCCATAGTGGTTCACAGTTTTGTCAAGGTAAACCGATGGTGTAAATAAATAATTTAGCAAAACCCACTTCCACTGAAAACATGAGATATGGTTGGAGGACATGGTGTGAAAAAGTACTCACAGATGCACAACAGCATGGATCAAGTTAGCATGATAAAACTAGAACTTTTGGAACAGAGTCAAAAACAATGGCAAGGAACATCACGAATAGCAACAGCAAAATGTGACATATTTTGTTGGGATTGCAGTTTGGTAAATAAAGAAGTAAATAAATAAATAAAAGCAGTGCAGTGTTCATCTTATCAACCTGATAGGATAGACCATAGCTAACGTGGCTGTTTAGAGGTTGAGATACATAGGGCTATAATTCATCTACACTATATATATATATACAAAACTATGTGGACACCCCTTCAAATTAGTGGATTTGGCTATTTCAGCCACAGCCATTACTGACAGGTGAATAAAAGCGAGCACACAGCCATGCAATCTCCATAGACAAACATTGGCAGTAGAATGGCCTCACTGAAGAGCTCAGTGACTTTCAACATCACACCGTCATAAGATGCCACCTTTCCAACAAGTCAGTTCGTCAAATGTCTGCCCTGCTAGAGCTGCCCCGGTCAGCTGTATGTGCTGTTATTGTGAAGTGGAAATGTCTAGGAGCAACAACGGCTCAGCCGCGAAGTGGTAGGCCACACAAGCTCACAGAACGGGACTGCCGAGTGCTGAAGCCCATAGCGCTGTCCACGGTTGCAACACTCGCTACCGAGTTCCAAACTGCCTATGGAAGCAAAATCAGCACAATAACTGTTTGTCGGGAGCTTCATGAAATGGATTTCCATGGCCGAGCAGCCGCACACAAGCCTAAGATCACCATACACAATGCCAAGCGTCGGCTGGAGTGGTGTAAAGCTCGTCGCCATTGGACTCTGGAGCAGTGGAAACGTTCTCTGGTGTGATGGATCACGCTTCACCATCTGGCAGTCCGACAGACGAATCTGGGTTTGGTGCATGCCAGGAGAACGCTACCTGCCCGAGTGCCAACTGTAAAGTTTGGTGGAGGAGGAATAATGGTCTGAGGCTGTTTTTTCATGGTTCGTGCTAGGCCCCTTAGTTACAATGATGGGATATCTTAACGCTACAGCATACAATTACATTCTAGACGATTCTGTGCTTCCAACTTTGTGGCAACAGTTTGGGGAAGGCCCTTTCCTGTTTCAGCATGACAATGCACCTGTGCACAAAGCGAGGTCTATACTGAAAAGGTTTGTCGAGATCGGTGTGGAAGAACTTGACTGGCCTGCACAGAGCCCTGACCTCAACCACATCGAACACCTTTGGGATGAATTGGAACGCGCCGACTACAAGCCAGGCCTAATCGCCCAACATCAGTGCCAGACCTCACCAATGTTCTTGTGGCTGAATGGAAGCAAGTCCCTACAGCAATGTTCCAACATCTAGTGGAAAGTCTTCCCAGAAGAGTGGAGGCTGTTATTGCAGCAAAGGGGGGACCAACTCCATTTTAATGCCCATGTTTTTGGAATGAGATGTTCTACGAGCAGGTGTCCACATACTACTGCTTATGTACTGTATATTTCCTCGGCTATGTGACCAACATTTCAGCACCTTGGATAGTGGATGAGAGTAGAGCGAATAACGTTTTCAGCACCTTGGACAGCGAAATCAACACTGAACTGGAGCACAATGTGGAGCCAAATGGGGTTATTGAGCACCACGGGCAGTGAAACGGAGCGGGTCTTGGCGATAAGATGCTTTATAGACCTTACGTGACTTTTTTTCCCACAAACTTTGAAAAGTTCATCAATTGTGGAAATGTAAAACAATTTTAACGAGCTAAAGCGACCCGACGACAGACTTCGAATGGTTGTCATTGATATCACAAATCCTGGTGGTTTACATCAATAAGACTGTGAAATTGAATAAGCATAGCACAGGCCTACTACTCATTTATCTAGGTCTATCATGCAGTGGTTAAAACCTGACTGTTCCTGTGTATTTCCATCACATCTCAACATCACATTATCAAGAGAAAAAAACAGACAGGACGCTGCGCAAAACTTCACGCGGTAAAATGCTGAAACTGTGCCGCCATGTTCGCAAATAAAAACCCCTGGCCGAATCTAATTACACCAGCCCCGATATAATTTTGTTGGCGCCATCTGTCAGCTAAATAACGTAGGCAATTTTGGACCGAGATACAGCTGAAGAATGTTCATTAGCGGCAGTTCAATAAAGAACAGACAGTAATATTCAACTCGAACAGTAACTACCGTCTGACCACATACATGACAGTAACCGAGAAACTGCACGGAAACGCCCTCTTCCAATAACTGTACACAATTACGCAGAGCCTGTTTCATACTGACACGTTTCCTTTGACGTGATATATCGTCGGTCATTTGATGAACTGAGTATATAGCCTATGTATACAAGACATATAATAAAGTAATGTAAAACCACTCTTCTCTTCTGAATAAAAATGCCATGACGACAGTGAGTTATGCACGCGGGGATAATAATTTAATATCTGCTGCATGCATAACCCCCTGCCGCCATGACATTTTGATTGGATGCGCACAAGGGAGCCTGGCTAAAGAGGGAGGGATGCAGAGGGGCGAAATGTGTTTCTTACATCCTCTTCTTCGTCCCCACATGCGCTTCTCTGTTGTTGGCATTGGAAACGGGGCCGTACGTCTTGACAGAAGCGCGGGATCTTCACGGTATTCTCGTCTTCAACTGTTTGCCCGCCGAGTAGGTGGCTAGCTTCAGGTGGGTTGGGGAAAGATCTATTGGTGTTGATCTTGCCCGTGAACCTCTGATACATCGAAGCCATGATTCCATATGGGGGAAAAGACCCTACAGCATGTCAATAGGGAAACTGTGAAGGGATGTCGTCTAATTGACGCGGTGTTAGTTTAAAACTTATATATAGGCACGGGTATCCTTTTTAGTCTCGGAATCAGTGCCCCGAACAAGCAGACAAAATTATTGTGAAATTATATATTCGATTATATATTGTCCCATTTCAGGTTTGTAGGATAGTCAATCATACAGATAGGTCCAAAAGGAACGAGCCAAAATTAGTTGAGGTCTTACTCTGAATTCACAGCACGTAGTTTCATCCTTCAAACCGTTTGGGGAATAGGGATCCTTTCGATTGCATTCGATGCATCCGCAATGTGGTTTCTGCACCCTCCAAACTTGGGCCGAAATAGATGATCGGTTGCGAAAAAATATATGAATCATTTACAGCATACAAAGCGATGGTTATCCGAAGCTGAAAGAGAGAGTAGCTTCAATGCTTCCCTCTTTCTCTCTTTCGCTCTGCTGCATAAGAAGTGACCGCAGATAGCAAACTGTTCAAAGACTTCTCAATACCACATCACTCATTAGGCTACCTCTTAGATGAACGATGCCCTCGTGTTCTGTCCCACTTATCCAAGCGACAATATCTGAAAAAACAAACAAACACCAGAGCTATGTCAGCCCAAAACGAATTATCACCACTTTGCAGATTGCATGGGTACAAGGAATCTGTTTTCCGAGTTCATTATATTTTCCTCACCGTCTCCACCGGTGCTGAGTGCCATAGTACAAGAGTGCCCCCCTGTGGCGAAACGGCAGGTGAGATAAAGGTTATGAAAGTCAAAAAAATGTATAAAACGGTTATATTGTCACTCGATTCGGTTAATAAAGTTATATATTACTGTGTAAACTTAGTATTCTAAAACGATAGAAAATCAGTTATAAGGACAGTAAAAATACACACAACTGTGGGCATACACAATTGATAGCCATGTGCCACAAAGGCATTTACACCACATCATATCAAAGAAATCAAAGAAATCTTTGGCCGAGTTACAATAACTTCACTTGGATATTAATAGTCAGCATGTATTGCCTACAGTATTAGGACCGGGGTACTATCAACTATTTAGATGCCATTCTAAGAAATACACACAGCAAACAGCTGCAGCAGAGCATGGAGCATAATTCTATAGCCTAAGTGCCATGAAGCTTAAACTGCTATTCTGCCTAATGCTGCGACTGCAAAAGCTATTTCCTGAGCAGAGTTTTTAAGCTGATTTAGACTTGTATTGCCTCAAAGAGTAATTGGATACACAGAACATATCTCTCTCGCCCATCAGCACCGTACAAGGATATTATTTCCCCGCGGGAACCTGGGAGAGACCAGAATCATCTTAAACTCATCCTAGCTGTCTCTATGGCATACGGAACACTCCAGGCAGGAGATCCTAGAATAAGGGTATCTGCTCTGTGCTGGGGGTTTTGCATACGCAAAGGGCTCTGTAAATGATACATGCTGCTACAACATACCTGCCGGGGACTATGATGCATATGCAACAAGTGTTCAGATTCACCCAAAAATTTAAGTCATTAACGTATATTTGATAGGTTATTAGACAACACAGGGGGTACACTGTACATGGCACACACACACCTTCCCTGTGGGAGGGTGAGATGGGGAAAGGAGTGCTAGGCTTGGTGATATGGATAGGCTACACGGTAAATGTGATTACATTTTGAGCAGCAGTACCCTGCGGTGCAGTAGCTAAGGGTGGATATATTCTATCTCCTCCTCACATTCAACTAAATCCCTGGTTCTGTGGGGTTACGATTCAGCCATAGAGCTTAAAAAGAGGGCGTTGCTGCATCCAAGGCATTGTAGTTATCAAGGGAGAAGGGATTGGCCTATCTGCTGTGCTCTAGAGAGCCAACTCAAATCTCAATAGTAGACAGAGAATGGGCAGGGTCCTTCCAGTCATAGAACCATAGGGATACTTCTACAGTAAGACTCATGTCTAGTTACCATCACTCAGGAATTATGTCATAACAAGCTTAAGGTATTATCAAGTATTAATGACTTATTTAAATGAAAACAGAATGTAAAAGCAACAGTAGGCCCAACCCTTTATTCTTTAGGTTACTGTTGGGTGCAACATGTCTACAGCTATCCATTGATGGCATTTTCTATGTTCATGTTTAGAGTCAGGAGTACTATAACAGCAGTAGTTAAAAGCAAGGTCAGGTAGTGATGTCACTGTCTGTGACGCCGAATCAGAAACATGCACAGGACAAGGATGCTGCCACTGCCCGTGGTACAGAACTGCCACATCATGGAGTGTATTTGCCTCAGACAACAGCTTAACCTACTCTATGCACACCAGCCCATTGCCTGAGCAAACAGGACACATCCACGCCTCTTCATTATAGTCTGGTGGACAGGAAACAACAAGCAGTTTCCCAAAAACAAACCAACACTGGCACCTAGTGGATGGATAATGGTGTTTTTATGTACATTTACATTTCTTACTTTTCATTCCCGGTTGTAAAATATTCCCCCATATCCACCCACATACACTGATCAAAATTATAAATGCAACACGTAAAGTGTTGGTCCCATGTTTCATGAGCTGAAATAAAAGATTCCAGAAATGTTCTCTCAAATTTTGTGCACAAATTTGTTTACATCCCTGTTAGTGAGCACTTATCCTTAGCCAAAATAATCCATCCACCTGAGAGGTGTGGCATACCAAGAAGCAGATTAAACAGCATGATCATTACACAGGTGTACCCTGTGCTGGGGACAATAAAAGCTACACTAAAATGTGCAGTTTTGTGACACAACACAATGCCACAGATGTCTCAAGTGTTGAGGTAGAATGCAATAGGCATGCTGACTGCAAGAATGTCCACCAGAGCGGTTGCCAGATAATTTAATGTTCATTACTCTACCATAAGCCACCTCCAATGTTGTTTTAGAGAATTTGACAGTATGTCCAATCGGCCTTGCAACCGCAGACTACGTGTATGGCGTCATTTGGGCGAGCAATTTGCTGATGTCAACGTTGTGAACAGAGTGCTCCATGGTGGCGGTGGGGTTATGGTATGGGCAGGCATAAGCTACGGACAACGAACACAATTGCATTTTATCTATGGCAATTTGAATGCACAGAGATACTGCGACGAGAGCCTGAGGTCTATTGTCATGTCATTCATCCCCCGCCATCACCTCAGTATCTCTACTTGCACACTCATCTTCTGCACATCTATCACTCCAGTGTTTAATTGCTATATTGTAATTATTTCGCCACTATGGCCTATTATGGCCTATTTATTGCCTTACCTCCTTTGTCCTACCTCATTTGCACACATTGTATATAGACTTTTTCTATTGTATTATTGACTGTATGTTTGTTTATTCCATGTGTAACTGTGTTGTTGTTTGTGTTGCACCGCTTTGCTTTATTTTGGCCAGGTCGCAGTTGTAAATGAGAACTTGTTCTCAACTAGCCTACCTGGTGAAATAAAGGTGAAATAAATAAAAAATAATAATAAAATGTTTCAGCATGATAATGCACAGCCATATGTCACAAGGAACTGTACACAATTCCTGGAAGCCGAAAATGTCTCAGTTCTTCTATGGCCTGCATACTCACCAGACATGTCACCAATTGAGCATGTTTGGGAAGCTCTGGATCGACGTGTATGACAGCGCGTTCCAGTTCCCACCAATATCCATCAATTTAGCATGACCATTGAAGAGTGGGACAACATTCCACAGGCCACAATCAACAGTCTGATCAACTCTATACGGAGGAGATGTGAGGCAAATGGTGGTCACACCAGATACTGACAGGTTTTCTGATCCACGCCCTTACTTTTTTAAGGTATCTGTGACCAACAGTTGCATATCTGTATTCCCAGTCATGTATTAGGGCCTAAATAATTTATTTAAATTGACTGATTTCCTTATACGAGTCACTGATAACTCAGTAAAATCTTTTAAATTGTTGCATGTTGCATTTATATTTTTGTTCAGTATATTTTCCTCAATGTATCATCTATCAGTGACAGTGTACTACATGCAAATCTGATACATACACACATACAGAAAAGCAGAGATTGGGGGAAACTTCATCATGCCCGGCAAGGTATTGTCCCTCTCCGTTCTATAGGAAGGATTTTTTCTGATTCCGCTCTGCATTATATGAGCTACACACATCAAGCCTACTGTCTCCCAAAGGAATGCAGCTATTCCAGACAGTAGCAGATTGGGGATCCATGTCTCCCAAACTGGGGATATGGAGGGATAAGGGCCCTGGCTCCTAGGGAGGTTAGGATATTGGGGGCCCTCATGCGTGGTGTTCCCAAACAACCACTGTGTTCTAGTCAGCAGTGGCAGCTCTTTGACAGTTAATGGATGACTGACACACACAACTCAGGGTGGCCAATCACCCTGTTACCATGAATGACAGCACAAAGAAAGCCCAATGGTTAGATGAGAGATGGGTTCAATTCAATGTCATATTATATAAGACTACCAAATACAGAAATAAAATGAATTCAGTAATACAATGAACACTCAACAACGTTGACTATGGTCCTTACTGTGAGAGAGAAACTTCTTTCAATCCCAGTTGAAATTCATTGCGCAAGTTCTCTGTCCTTGTTAATAAGAAATTGGATAGGTCTACTGATTCCATTAACTGTGCATTTAAACATGGGAAAAAACCAAATGTTATCAGCCAAACACAATAACTGTGTATCCAAACAATTACTAAAACACCTACTCTACTCTAATACTGCCTGATTCAGAAAATAAGGCTCTATTATAGATGCACTGTTATAATTAGTAATTTCTCCCAATGGATGCTCTCTGCTGTCCGCAGTGAAACTCTTCTATTGGGTTTAATGAGTCAAAGATTGATGGTACAGAATATTATCACACTGCCGAGGGTGGGTTTCAGAAGGCTCATTCATTGTCTCCATCACCAGTGACGGACTCATTTGATTGCACCTGTAGGTACAGGGAGTATTGGTGTCTTCCCGGTAGGAGTATATTCTGTGAGTATTAGTGTCATTCGGAAAGTATTCAGACCCCTTCACTTTTTCCATATTTTGTTTCGTTACAGCCTTATTCTAAAATTGATTTAAATAAGACATTTTTCTCCTCATCAATCAACACACAATACCCCATAATGACAATGCAAAACAGGTATTTAGAATTTTTTGCTAATTTATTACTTTATTTACATAAGTACTCAGACCCTTTGCTATGAGACTCGGAATTGACCTCAGGTGCATCCTGTATCCACTGATCATCCTTGAGATGTTTCTACAACTTGATTGGAGTCCACCTGTGGTAAATTCAATTGATTTGACATGATTTGGAAAGGCACACACCTGTCTATATAAGGTCCCACAGTTGTCAGAGCAAAAACTAAGCCATGAGGTCGAAGGAATTGTCCATAGCGTCAAGGTACAGATCTGGGAAAGGGTACCAAAAAAATTCTGCAGCTTTGAAGGTCCCCAAGAACACAGTGGCCTCCATCATTCTTAAGTGGAAAAAGTTTGGAACCACCAAGACTCTTCCTAGTGCTGGCTGCCCGGGTAAACTGAGCAACAGGAGGAGAAGGGCCTTGGTCATGGAGGTTACCAAGAACCCAATGGTCACTCGGACAGAGTTCCAGAGTTCCACTGTGGAGATGGGAAAACCTTCCAAAAGGACAACCGTCTCTGCAGCACTTCACCAATCAGGCCTTTATGGTTGAGTGGCCAGACGGAAGCTACTCCCCAGTAAAAGGCACATGACAGCCCTCTTGAAGTTTGCCAAAAGGCACCTAAAGGACTCTCAGTCTATGAGAAACAAGATTCTTTGGTCTAATGAAACCAAGACTGAACTCTTTGGCCTGAATGCCAAGCGTCACGTCTGGAGGAAACCAGGCACCGCTCATCACCTGGCCAATAACATCCCTACGGTGAAGCATGGTGGTGGCAGCATCATGCTGTGTGTGTTGTTTTTCAGTGGCAGGGACTGTGAGACTAGTCAGGTCGAGAGAAAGATGAACGGCGCAAAGTACAGAGAGATCCTTGATGAAAACCTGCTCCAGAGCGCTCAGGACCTCAGACTGGGCCAAAGCTTCACCTTCCAACAGGACAACGACCCTAAGCACACAGCCAAGACAACGCATGAGTGGCTTCAGGGACAAGTGTCTGAATGTCCTTGAGTGGCCCAGCCAGAGCCCGGACTTGAACCCGATCGAACATCTCCGGAGAGACTTGAAAATAGCTGTGCAGCAACGCTCCCCATCCAACTTGACAGAGCTTGAGAGGATCTACAGAGAAGAATGGGAGAAACTCCCCAAATACAGGTGTGCCAAGCTTGTAGTGTCATACCGAAGAAGACGTAAGGCTGTAATCACTGCCAAAGGTGCTTCAACAAAGTACTGAGTAAAGGGTCTGAATACTTATGTATATGTGATATCAGTTTTTTATTGTTAATAAATATATGTCTAAAAACCTGTTTTTACTTTGTCATTATGGGGTATTGAGTGTAGATTGATGAGGGGAGAAAAAACAATTTCTTCCATTTTAGAATAAGGCTCTAACAAAAAAATCTGGAAAAAGTGAAGGGGACTGAATACTCTCCGAATGCACAGTATATAGTGAGTTTTAGTGTCCTTACGGTAGCAGTATATATAGTGAATATTAGCATCTTTACGGTAGCAGTATATATTGTGAGTATTAGCGTCTTTACGGTAGCAGTTAATACAGTGAGTATTATTGTCTTTACGGTAGCAGTTTCTACAGCGAGTATTAGTGTCTTTACGGTCTTTATGGTAGCAGTTTATTCAGTGAGTATTAGCGTCTTTACGGTAGCAGTTAATACAGTGAGTATTATTGTCTTTACGGTAGCAGTTTCTACAGCGAGTATTAGTGTCTTTACGGTCTTTATGGTAGCAGTTTATTCAGTGAGTATTAGTGTCTTTACGGTAGCAGTTAATACAGTGAGTATTATTGTCTTTACGGTAGCAGTTTCTACAGCGAATATTAGTGTCTTTACGGTCTTTATGGTAGCAGTTTATTCAGTGAGTATTAGTGTCTTTACGGTAGCAGTTAATACAGTGAGTATTATTGTCTTTACGGTAGCAGTTTCTACAGTGAGTATTAGTGTCTTTACGGTAGCAGTTTATACAGTGAGTAATGATGGCAGCAAAAAAAGTTAATTATAAGTAATAAAAGTTAAAATTCCTCAAAGGAAGTTCAAAGAAAGTTGGAACTTGAGGAAAAGTTTCAAAAGGGTTTGACCTGAAAAAAAAAACGATTGAAAGGGATGGAACAGGGTTTCTCAGCAGGGGAGAGAGAAGGAGGGACTGAGAGAAGGAGCGACAGAGAGGGAGAGAGAAAAAGCCCATGAATTTATCCTCTCGTCACATTTTTCTCCACGCCCCATCTCTCACTCAGTGTGCTGTCACACACCTCAACCTTTATTACTTGGCTTCAGATGTCGAGGATCAATACTGCCATTACCCAGGATATTTGGGACTGCTGTACACCCTGCGTTACAGTGGAAAAACTGAATTAGCCGCCGCAATCCTGATAGGGCCTGTTCCATGTCACCCCGTGAAGCTCCTGTGATGTTTCATGAACCTGACATGCTGTTGGAAATGTACCTGACAGAGTTGGCCACATTTATCTTCTCAGCAAGGGACAAATCAGTATAACGACATGGCTCCTGCCATGTGTGTGTGTGTGTGTGTGTGTGTGTGTGTGTGTGTGTGTGTGTGTGTGTGTGTGTGTGTGTGTGTGTGTGTTTTCAGAGTGTGTTTGGCCATCAGCAGAGGCTTGTTTGAATGACATATGGAAATTGAAAGTGCTGGAGCTTGACGATGTTGGTCTAAAAGCCAAACAGTGAAATTAATAGGTCCAGTCATTGTTTTTACCACAACCCCCACACACCTAGACCAATCAAAGGACAACACCGTTTGATTGACACCTCCATTTGCCCAATACCAGTATTCAGATTTCTAATGGAATAAAAACAGTACATCCATCATGAACTAAATCTTATAAATGACTAATCGGGGGGAAAGTTTCAATAAACAATTTTTGCCCACTGTGCAGTTTAATGATGGGTCAAAATCATGGCAAATTGAGTCCAATCCTTTTTAAAATGGCAAAGATAAATACCCAGGGAAAGTTAGACGACAGAAAGGGAAGGGGGTAGAAAGGGAGGGATTGTGTGTGGGGGGAAACATTGGAGAGCGAGATGTAGGTAATTTGCCAGCACAAGGATGGGAGAAAAATACATTTCCGTTATCTCCCACTATCCTATAAACGAACTAAAATGTTTCCAAAGAATAGCCACTTAAATAACTGTACAGATACGGTTTAAATTGTTCAAAGACGCTTTGTTCAGTTTTCCTTACTGAGCATATTAGGTTTGTCTACGACTAAAATAAATCTTGCTCGACCGAGAGTCGTCCTGTTCTTTCAACCAATCGATTGGTCTAATTGTTGAAAGTATTTTTCCATATATAGACAGCTACACACTATGTGTTTGAATAAAACCAACTACATATGCACTGAGCTCGTCTGATGTTTTAAGCAGACTGTGTGATTAAGTAATTAAGACACACAAATGACTCAAGATCCCAATGGTCACAATGTTTAAAAAAATTACAGAGTGACTGGCCAATGTTGTCTCGCACTCCTCAATACTGCAGCTCAAAGGCAGCACAGCAAGTGTTTATTGCGCTTTCATGCTGAAGCTGCTACTTCATTTCAGCCATTTTCTTTCTTAATTGTTTCTGACTGAAAAGTTATCGAAATCTCTAATTTGTTTAGGAAAAACATTCCCTAGTCGCTCAACCCTTGCTCTCTTTATGTGAAACATGTAAGCATTGCATGCATGTGACCAATAGGGCCTGAGCTATAGCCTGTCATAATCACATCAATAAATTGGTTATAACAAACTCCGAACAGAGTAACACGTGACAGCAAAATGGATGCGGAGGACGTGGAAAAGAAACTCGAAATTGGCGAATGTTTACTGGTTGCTCAGGAGGGAAAGGGGAAGTCAGATCTGTGGAAGACATTTGACTTAGTTGTGGAAACTACTGGAGATCATGAAAAAGAAGGGTATAGGAGCAATTGTTGAGTGAGTATTATGTGCCAAACAGTTAGATTACAATATAAAAAACATTAACAGTAAACAGTATAAACAACACTAAATTAACATTAACAGGAACAGTATAAACAACACTAAATAAATAAGTGTACCAGAGTCTGTTCTAACGAGAAAAACATATAAAGCCTTTATTACAGCAGACTAAAAACAGTTGCATGCATTCATGAATTGTAATATTTATTGTTTAGGCTAATTATTAAAAGCTCCCTTTGTTATTTAATTTTAAAACTAAAATGCTTGATTGCATTTCAAAGCATGAATGTCTCATTTGCTGTTTGATGGCATGAACAAATGAATGATTGATTGATACAGTAGCCTATATATGGAAATATAGGCCTAACTAAGTTACAGTTATTAAGACTAAACAGGATGCGCTCTTAGGCCTACAGCTCGATGGTGGTTACACAAGACTACTATACAAAGCCTACTAATGATAACGACATTACTTATTATAATGACGATCATAATAATATTAATAATAACAATAAGGAGATCAAGAAAAAGAGGGTATAGGAGCAAGAGTTGCATATGTATGACAAACAGGTGCTGCTATATTACACTATCATTTTTCTGCCTGTTTGAAACAATGTAAACAACACCAAATAATAAAGACTTTATTATAGCATAGCAAAGATTAAAAACAGCCAAATCTGTGAAATTGCTTTATCCAACATTTTTCCGTTGCATGAGTCTTGGTGCTCACTGCATCAGGCAATTAAACAAATACTCAAACAGGCAACAGAAGCATGATCTGTCATATTTCTGTAGATATATATGATTTATAAAGCCTGGCACATTTAACAGTTAGGCTATTGAGTATAGACCTAATTAAGTTGAGGTATGCGCTCTCCTCAATTTTCTTATACAGTTGAAGTCGGAAGTTTACATTAACGAGTTTTAATGACTCCAACCTAAGTGTTTCAACCACTCCACAAATTTCATGTTAACAAACTAAGTCGGTTAGGACATTTACTTTGTGCATGACAAGTAATTCTTCCAATTGTTTAGACAGATTATCTCACTTAAATCACAATTCCAGTGGGTCAGAAGTTTACATACACTAAGTTGACTGTGCCTTTAACTTTTTAGGGATAGGGGGCAGCATTTTCACTTTGGATGAATAGCGTGCCCAGAGTGAACTGCCTCCTACTCTGTCCCAGATGCTAATATATGCATATTATTATTACTATTGGATAGAAAACACTGAAGTTTCTAAAACTGTTTGAATGAGTATGTGAGTATAACAGAACTCATATGGCAGGCAAAAACCTGAGAAAAAATACTAACAGGAAGTGGGAATTCTGAGGCTGGTCAATTTTCAACTCATCGCCTATTGAAATCCCAGTGGGATATGGATCTGTTTGCACTTCCTACGGCTTCCACTAGATGTCAACAGTCTGTAGAACGTTGAATGAAGTTTCTACTGTGATGTTGAGCCGGATGGGAGCTGTTTGAGTCAGTGGTCTGGCAGAGAGCCAGGTCCTGGTCATGCGCATTCCACATGATATCGACTTGCGTTCCATTACTTCTATAGACACAAAGGAATTCTCCGGTTGGAACGTTATTGAATATTTATGATAACAACATCCTAAAGATTGATTCTATACTTAGTTTGACAAGTTTATTCGACCTGTAATATAACTTTTTGAAGTTTTCGTCCGAAGTTCGCCTGGACCTGCACGACCGTTTGGATATGTGTACTAAACGTGCTAACAAAAGTAGCTACTTGGACATAAATAATGGACATCAACGAACAAAACAACAATTTATTGTGGAATTAGGATTCCTGGGAGTGCATTCTGATGAAGATCATGAAATGTAAGAGAATATTTATAATTTAATTTTGTATTTCTGTTGACTCCAACGTGGCGGAGAAATTTTGTTTCTATCTGAGCGCCGTCTCAGATTATTGCATGGTTTGCTTTTTCCGTAAAGTTTTTTTGAAATCGGTTGCATTAAGAACAAGTGTATCGTTAATTCTATGTAAAACATGTATCTTTCATCAAAGTTTATGATGAGTATTTCTGTTATTTGATGTGGCTCTCTGCAATTTCTCCGTATATTTTGGAGGCATTATTGAACATGGCGCCAATGTAAACTGAGATTTTTGGATATAAATATGCACATTATCGAACAAAACCTACATGTATTGTGTGACATGATGTCCTATGAGTGTCATCTGATGAAGATCATCAAAGGTTAGTTATTAATTTTATCTCTATTTCTGCTTTATGTGACTCCTATCTTTGGCTGGGAAAATGGCTGTGTGTTTTTTGGACTTGGCAGTGATCTAACATAATCATATGTTGTGCTTTCGCTGTAAAGCATTTTTCTTTTTTAAATCGGACACGGTGGGTAGATTAACAAGATGTGTATCTTTCATTTGCTGTATTGGACTTATTCATGTGTGAAAGTTACATATTTCAAAAAAATATTTTAGAATTTCCCGCGCTGCCTTTTCAGTGGAATGTTGTCGAGAGGTTCCGCTAGCGGAACGTGTGTCCTAGAAAGGTTAAACAGCTTGGAAAATTCCAGAAAATTATGTCATGTCTTTAGAAGCTTCTGATAGGCTAATTGACATCATGAGTCAATTGGACAATTGGAGGTGTACCTGTGGATGTATTTCAAAGCCTACCTTCAAACTCAGTACCTCTTTGCTTGACATCATGGGAAAATCAAAAGAAATCAGCCAAGACCTCAGAAAACAAATTGTAGACTTCCACAAGTCTGGTTCATCCTTGGGAGCAATTTCCAAACGCCTGAAGGTACCACGTTCATTTATACAAGCAATAGTACGCAAGTATAAACACCATGGGACCACACAGCCGTCATACCGCTCAGGAAGGAGACGCGTTCTGTCTACTAGAGATTAACGTAGTTTGGTGTGAAAAGTGCAAATCAATCCCAGAACAACAGCAAAGGACCTGTGAAGATGCTGGAGGAAACAGGTACAAAAGTATCTATATCCAGAGTAAAACGAGTCCTATATCAACATAACCTGAAAGGCTGCTCAGCCAGGAAGAAGCCACTGCTCCAAAACCGCCATAAAAAAGTCAGACTATGGTTTGCAACTGCACATGGGGACAAAGATCGTACTTTTTGGAATATTGTCCTCTGGTCTGATGAAACAAAAATAGAACTGTTTGGACATAATGACCATCGTTATGTTTGGAGGAAAAAGGGTGAGGCTTGCAAGCCAAAGAACACCATCCCAACCGTGAAGCACGGGGGTGGCAGCATCATGTTGTGGGGGTGCTTTGCTTCAGGAGGGACTGGTGCACTTCACAAAATAGATGGCATCATGAGGCAGGAAAATTGTGTGGATATATTGAAGCAATATCTCAAGACAACAGTCTGGAAGTTCAAGCTTGGTCGCAAATGGGTCTTCCAAATGAACAATGACCCCAAGGATACTTCCAAAGTTGTGGCAAAATGGCTTCAGGACAACAAAGTCAAGGTATTGGAGTGGCCATCACAAGCCCTGACCTCAATCCTATGGAAAATTTGTGGGCAGAACTGAAAAGGCGTGTGCGAGCAAGGAGGCCTACAAACCTGACTCAGTTACACCAGTTCTGTCAGGAGGAATGTGCCAAAATTCACCCAACTTATTGTGGGAAGCTTGTGGAAGGCTAGCCGAAATGATTGACCCAAGTTAAACAATTTAAAGGCAATGCTACCAAATACTAATTGAGTGTATGTAAACTTCTGACCCACTGGGAATGTGATGAAAGAAATACAAGCTGAAATAAATCTCTACTATTATTCTGACATTTCACATTCTTAAAATAAAGTGGTGATCCTAACTGACCTAAAACAGGGAATTTTTACTAGGATTAAATGTCAGGAATTGTGAAAAACTGAGTTTAAATGTATTTGGCTAAGGTCTATGTAAACTTCTGACTTCAACTGTAGCTCTTCTGGTTGACAAATATGTCTTTATATGTTGGCTAGGCCAATTAAAATCAATAAATTAACCTGATTAGCATAAAATAAATATGCTATAGGCTATGCAGAGCCATGGTCCACTCAGGTCTATCAGTTGTAGTTACATAGAGCCAAGACCCGATGACAATCAAAAAGAACCCGACCCGAGGGAAAAAGTAGAATTTTGGACCAGGACCCGCTTGTGTCCCGGGTCGGGTCTCAGGTATTCGGGTGGACCCGTAAAGACCTCTAACACACTCACACAGACACAAACCTCAGCTTACTAGAAGCACGTCTAGCCGCAGCTTAAAGATCCATACTTGTTTAAAGCTTTGTAATTACACCCCAAAACTTAATCCATTATCTGACGGCTTTTTAATTTGTTATGGTAGCGAGTCACGTCAAATTCTTGACTCAAAGACGATGTAATTGGCCTTAAAACTTTAGCCAACGCTTTACTTTGAAAAAATCAATGCATTTAATTTCTTCTGCCTTGCTTTTTCACATGGTATTCAGGCCAGGAGAAGGAAAGGTTTGTGCGAGTGACAACAAAAGCAACAGGCTGAAAGTCACTATTGATTTGTTTGTGAAGAATTATGACTATAAAAGCCACGAGAAATCTGTCCGGGAGACAAAAGTCCTCTGAGAAAATCCCCTTGTTCAAATTCTATCAGTTGATACGTCTTACATTTTACACCATCTGTCATTTTATAATGAGAGAAAACAATCAATAATGACCTTTTGTGATTTCCACTCCACAGTAATTTTCTTCACAATCCAGAGCTCCTCTCTGTACAGACCATTTCTGGATGGAATACAGGATTAAACTGAACAGAGGGAACCCTATAGCAGTGTTTCTCAAACTTCACCTAGCGGACCCTGAGACGTTTCACAATGTTCTTGCAGCCCTGAACTAACACCCACCTGACTAGCACACCTTTTTTTCAGGGGGGATTACATTTTTACTAGGATCCCCGGCTAATGATCAATTTTAGAATAAGGCTGTAACGTAACAAAATTTGGGAAAAGCGAAGGGGTCTGAATACTTTCCGAATGCACTGTAAGGGGGGGGGGATCATAGATCAATTCCCGAGTTGATTTAAAACCTGTGTTTAACCCTTTATCATGGTTGGTGTCTTGACTGATTTGTCCAAAATCGTGTGACAAAACTGCGTAAGTTGTCGTTATATCATATATTAAGCATTAAATCAGTTAAATTAGACATAGAACATTGTAAGATTTTTGGATCTACCTGTCAGACAGTTTTTTGTATAGAGAACTCAGAAATGCAGTGTAACTCCGTAACATTTCGTGTCTCCTTATCTTACGGGAACTGAAAAAAAAAAAAAAGTGTTTTCATGGGCACACAAATGATAAAACAATTAGAAATGTGATTGCAAAATTGAATGCTTCTAACTGAAAGAATCCCTCACTTTGATACTTAAAACCTAAATTGATACTGTCATCAATGTGGTTCTTCAATAATGATGCATAATACTTGTTTGATGCCATTTGGTGTCTAGCTGATTAGTTACGCTGTGATATTTTCACACATCCATCTGATCCAGGAAGGAATTTTACGAATGACAGTCAAGTGGCGAACAGCTTTTGTGATAGCGTGCACTATGGAATGTCCAGAAGGAACGCATGGAATGTCCAGAATATTTTGCTGTCTCATTCGTTACGCCGGTGAAAACAGTTGTACCTAACTATTCCTATTAATTATTCTGCATATAATGACAAAAAATTGTATAGCCTAGTGGGCTTATTCATAATATCATCTGGTAATGAAATAACATGAGAAATGTTAAACAATACAAGGGGCAATACAATTGAAGTAGCATACGTGAACTTGAATTTGGAGCTCAGAAGTACTGGAATAGGCCTACTGTACCTTGAAAATCAGACATTTCCTCAATTTGGTGCTTGAAAAGTCCTTGTAATTATTGTAGCCAATTTATAAGTTCTCCTGCTCCCTTATAATTATCCGTGATTTAAATTTGATCCGTTTTTGTGAGAGATGTGACCACTTTCGTTTGTTTCCCACCGCATCAATTGCAGGGTGTTGCGCTACTCTGTTGCGGTAAAACCATGTGTGGTCAATATGAGGATGACAACATCTAATTTTGGCTTATACTTGGCTTTCCATACAAATCCTTCCATTAAAAAAAGGAACCTGGTTTTTGGTCACTTTCTCATTATAAAAACAGCGATGGTGAGATTCAAATGGTGAGATTAATGCTACCGCTAATCATGGCTTTATTATGTGCCTGCGTCGGCCACATACTGTACAGTGCCTTCAGAAAGTATTCCTACCCCTTGACTTATTCCACATGTTGTTGTGCAACAGCCTGAATGCAAAATTGATTAAATATATTTTTTTCTCACCCAACTACACACAATACCCCATAATGACAAAGTGAAAACATGTTTATAGAATTTTTTGCAAATGTATTGAAAATGAAATACAGAAATCTCATTTACATAAGTATTCATACCCCTGAGTCAATATGCGTTAGTTTCCCCTTTTGGCAGCGATTACAATTATGTCTCTTTTCACACCTGGATGGTACAATATTTTCCCATTATTCTTTTCAAAATTCTTCAAGCTCTGTCAAATTGGTCATTGACCATTGTTGGACAACCATTTACAAGTCTTGCCATAGATTCTTTTGGGGAATGAATCTGTATTTGAAATTCACTGCTCAACTGAGATACAGAGATGAGGTAGTTATTCTATATTATGCCTTATATGTTTATTTTATTTAACCTTTATTTAACTAGGCAAGTCAGTTAAGAACAAATTCTTATTTACAATGATGGCCTACCCCGGCCAACTTGGGGTATGTACAATTATATAAATTATTAGTCCTTGAAAATTACAATTAAGTGCTTGAATTTGACTTGTCAATGTGTGTATGAACCCTGCTTCAAAGATGTATAGTCCTAGGTCTATGTTGTTGTATAGGTGGAGTTATGGGCCAATTTGCATATATTCACTTCTATTCCTCTAAGTACACGTGAAACTGCATGAAAATCATTTTTACTTTTGTTTCAAAACATTTTGAAATGATGATCCCAATGTCACACATTGGCCGCATTATTTATAGAAAGACCCACATACAAAATCAAGTATTTCACACACATTATCTAGATGCTGACTGTTAGCACTTGGTGGCCTACAGCAGCAACCTAAAAGAATAGGCTTTAGATGAGGCAGGTGAACCTGCAACCACAGCACTCTAATAACACTTGACATGAGATCCTCTCTAAACATTACAGGGATATGCCTCTGAATATATACAGCACACAGGCGGTTGGTGGCACCTTAATTGGGGAGACCGGCTAGTGGTAATGGCTGGAGCGGAATTAGCGTAACGGTATCAAATAAATCAAACACATGGTTTCCATGTATTTGATGCCATACCATTCACTCCATTCCAGACATTATTATGAGCTGTCCTCCCCTCAGCAGCTTCCACTGATACAACAACACCCGTCTCTTCTGTAGATGGTATACTGAACAAAAATATAAATGCAACAATTTCAAAGATTTCACTGAGTTACAGTTCATATAAGGAAATCAGTAAATTGAAATTAATTAATTAGGCCCTAATCTATAGATTTCACATGACTGGGCAAGGGGGGGCCTAGGCCCACCCATTGGGGAGCCAGGTCTAGCCAATCAGAATGAGTTTTTCCTTCAAAAGGGTTTTATTACAGACATAAATATGCCCCCCCCCCCCCAAATGAACCTGCAGGTGAAGAAGCTGGATTTGGAGGTCCTGGGCTGGCGTGGTTACACGTGGTCTGTGGCTGTGAGGCCATTAGATGTACTACCAAATTCTCTAAAACGAAGTTGGAGGTTGCTTATGGTAGAGAAACAAACATTCAGTTCTCTGGCAACAGCTCTAGTGGAGATTCCTGCAGTCAGCATGCCAAATGCACACTCCCTCAAAACTTGAGACATCTGTGGTATTGTGTTGTGTGACAAAACTTAGTCTCCAACACAAGGTGCACCTGTGTATTGCTAGTGCTATATCAAAGGAATTATCTAAGTGAGTCTCAGAAATTGCTAACATATGAACGTTATTGGATGTTAGCAAGTTATTGATTTCATTTTAGCCATTTCCTGGGTAGCTTATCAGAGATAGACATAATTATGGAAAAGAACAAACAAAGCAAGAAAAAAACATTCTTCAGCAGTCCATCAATCAGTTGGTGTGTGTGTGTGTGTGTGTGTGTGTGTGTGTGTGTGTGCTGCGGGGTTTAACCTATGAAACCCACAGGCTTGGCTTTGTCATCCCTTCCAGGCTTTTGGGAAGAGTTTGGGAGGGTGGACAATGAGTCTGTCATAGTGGATGTAAGCAATGTCCCCATGCGCTCTGGCAGCTTTCATGGCTGGGATAAGTTTTTTCTTCTTCTGGCGCACAGCTTCGGGATAGTCCTTGTTGAGGAAGATGTATGTTCTTGTCAAGTTCTTGGCTCTTTCCAGAACAGCTACCTTGTCCTTGAACATCAGGAATTTGACTACTATCGTCCTGGGCCTGGCACCTGGGCCGGTGGTGGGTTTTCCAGTCCTGTGGGCGCGCTACACCTCAATCTTCCTGTGATCCATCTTCAAATTCCCCATTGATCATTTCCCTCACTTTGTCCTCAGACTCTGTCCAGGTCTCATGTGGAGATTCTGCGATCCTTGATTGTCCCTCAAGATAAATCAGATTTCTCTGTCATTGTTATCATGGATTCACATATAGAACTGATGTCCTTTGTCAATAACTTACATATATTTTTCATCTTGCTGTTCTCCTGTTTAAACTCATTGAGCTGATCCTGGGAGAACTATAAACTGTTCTTCAGGTCCTGGACCTCTCTGGTCAGATCATCCATTCTTTTATTAGTTGACTCCATCAGTATTTGGACAAAACACTTGAAGCTATTTTCTTGTTGTTGTAACAACTGCATGTAGAACTCTTTTTGTTCATTTCAAAAGTGAATTCACCTGTGATAGAGAGACACCACTGTCCTCAACGGTACTCATACTGGCTTTGGTCTTTGTCATGGTAGCAATGTAGGCTACCAATGTAGGCTACGCTGTTGTTAATCCAAGCAGTTCCAGATTGGGAAGGTCACAGGGCAGATGGAAACAGCAGCAAACAGCAGGGATCCAAACAGTCACGCTCTGGGGACAATCAGGGGTCCTAGCCGGGCTGTGTACAAGCTGCTAAGGTAACCTGGCTAGCTTAATAGCTAGCTAACGTTATTTAGAAGCTAGGCGCCAACGAGGGAACAATGAGGTACTTCTCTGAAGCGAAATAGATCTGCTATTGTCCCTTGAAAATACAGTGAACGTCCAACACCTTTTACATGTTGACAATTGTTTGAATATAAATCTGTTAATTTATAGTTATTTTGCAAAAGAAATCCACAAGAAAGATACGCGTTTCAATGCATGGCATCGGAACACCTAGCACACCTGACCAGCACACATGATTGAGAAACAGCTTCTATCTCAAGGCCATCAGACTGCTAAACAGCAATCACTAACTCAGAGAGGCTGCTGCCTACATTGAGACCCAATCACTGGACACTTTAATAAATTGATCACTAGTCACATTAAACAATGCCACTTTAAATAATGTCACTTTAATGATGTTTACATATCTTACATTACTCATATCACATGTATATACTGTATTTTATACCATCTACTGCACCTTGCCTATGCCGCTCAGCCATCGCTCATCCATATACTTATATGTACATATTCTCATTCACCCCTTTAGATTTGTGTGTATTAGCTAGTTGTTGGGGAATTGTTAGATTACTTGTTAGATATTACTGCACTATCGGAACTAGAAGCACAAGCATTTCGCTATACTCGCATTAACATCTGCTGACAATGTGACCAATAAAATTGTATTTGATTTGATTTGATTGGACTAGTAAAGGGCTTGACGATGATTAGTTGACAAGTTGAACCAGCTAGTTCTCAAATAGATCATGTAAAGGCTGAAGGTAACTGAGGAGAGGTTTGGGAAATGCTGCCCTACGACACTGGCCGTCAATAGCCACATCTAGTCCTGCATCCGTCCACCCTAGCAGAAACCATCTCAATTCCAAACGACTACATAACAACCACAATTCCTCATCCCAGAATACATCACCACGTTCCACTCCAAAATAAACCATCAACGAACGTCTCTAAACCCGGGACTTCTCCCCACCTCGGAGTTAAAGCATGATCATTGTTCAAAGAGAAAGATCTCCGTCTGAGCTGGGGCACTATATTTCATGGGGGCAAAGGCTTGGAGTACTGTAGCGTGAGAGAGACCGAGTGGAATTAGACACATTAGCTGGGAAATGAAACGTCTTAACAAAAAAGGAATGATGTTACTCGCTCGGGAAGGTAAGAGGGGGGAATGTGAAGCTTTGTATTAAAGCTGGCACATCAATAACCTACAGGCCTCGCCATATTACATCAGGCTGCCATCGGGCTCGAAGTCATCTGGGGTGTATTGATTACGCAAACCACTTACAAACCAAACGAAAGCAAACAGAGCAAAACAAGAGTTTCTATTGGACAAATTCTGGTAGGACCATCCCTGTTTAGTTTTCTTCAGTCTAAGAAAAGTTTTACAGCAGAGTTTGCGGAATGAATACACCCCTGATCTCAGTAGTACCAAAGCCGTGAACCCAGGTTTAAGAACAAAAGGGATGCCATGCAGTGGATCCTGGTTGATCACATTAGTGACATATTAACACTACAGAACCTACTACGTGGATGGAAGCAACATCATGGTTGTCTGGCCAAGAAATGAAAGGGTTTTTAAGCACATCCAAATTAATAACAGGAGCTGGACAAGAAGATCCAATACATAGAAAACACATTTATAGATTTGTTGAAACTTACAAAAAATTTAAATAAATGTAATCTCATGGACTGTCAGTCTTTACATACATAGCTCTATCTATGAATTGGAGAGTGGTTACATATCCCAACAATGTTACTTGTTCTGCTTTAAACCAACATGGCGGGGCTCCCATTGAGTTGAAACACAGGATTGTGGCTCAAAACTACATCTCAGTCTCCAAACCAATCTACTGAATCACTTTCACAAGAAAAGGATTGAAAGTCCAACCAACTAGAGAGAACTCCATAAGACTCACCACCATAAAGAGAGTAAAAATGCTAATACACGGCAGTCCTGACTCATTACGTCGAGACAAAGAGGGGCCCAAATAAGCAGATAAATACATAAATAGGACTGTGGATGATTTAACAAGGCAGCTCAAGCCCCTGACTGAACTCCGACCTCCAGGAGCCTTGAGAAAGGGAGGAGAGTTATGAAGGCTATCACTAAGGGGTACACCTGCCCATGACCGTGCCAAATGCAAAAAGCTCCTGCGTCACACTCTGGTGCCTAGCTATGCCAAATGCATCAAGGTGTGACTCTTGCTCATAATTAAAAGCTGAATATCATTTAACTCAAAAAGCATAATAAAATATTTTTTAATAGTGAGCAAGTGATACGCTCCATTTTCTTGGATTTTCTTGTACTTTTTTGGCTGCACCTCGACTTATTGAAGAGCTGTCCACTCCTCTCCAGGCTATGCCAATGGAAAATATATCACCCCATTTGAACTCCATCGCCTTTGCATGCACATTGAGTGAATACGGCAACAACTACCGCTTATGATTGTCATTAAGAAAGGTGTGATGGTGCAAATAATTTTCATGTAGTAATCATAAGAGAACAAGCAATATTTTCAATATGCAATAACTTACAACTCCACAATTAAAGAGCACAGAACAATTAAAGAAAGCTCAATGTTACAATATATAGGTTAGGGTGAGCCCTTACCTTTTCTGATTTAGAGCAGGTGGCATTCTGTTGCATCTGCGTAACTATTAGCATGGCTGATTCGAACACAGGGTTCTTCAAAAAGCACTCCTCTGCCTCCCTCTCCCTCCGTGTGATTGAAGTCTTCGGTGTGGAGTGGGAAGATTAGCGTAGCCCTCTCTCAAACACAGACACATACACTCAGGAACCCCCTGCTGGCTGGCACACTCCAAGCTGTACTTTCTCTCTCCAGTGAAACAATCACACCACGACAAGGCTCCTGTCTTCTGGGTTGCGCAATCTGTTTCAGAGGGGCAGCTTTGGAATGTGTGTGTGTGTTTTAGCCTCTCGCTACTAGTAGTCTTTCCTGCTCCCCCCTTTTTCTCTCGCTCTCTCCCACTCTAGCTCTTTCTCCATCCCTCTTTCACTCTCTCCCCCAGTCTCTCGAACCTTGTTATCGACTCTCGATTCCCTCGCTTGGTCTATCCGTCTCTGTCTATCCAAGTCCTTTCCTCCAACTCTTGACTCCCACCCTTGTTTTCCTCCCTCTTCCCCCCTCTCTAATTAAAGCTCTTTCCCATAGGATACTGACTGTTTTTTGGTGGGTTCAGCACCTGAGCTAAATTGGAGCTTTGCGCCTAAGCTGCGGGCTAGGTATAGAAAAGGCATCTGTCAGAATGCACAGCCAAGAGTGTACGATAGCAACTTTAGTGAGCCAAAAGTGTTTTTTTATTTTCTTTTAAAGTGTGGGTGTGTGTGCATGCTCGCATGTATGTGTGCACAGTGACTTGGGGAATGAGAGGGATTCACTAAAAATGTGTGAGAGAGAGGGAGAGTCAGTGTATTTGACTGAACAGGAGGGTACTGATTTGTGTGAGTGTGTGTTTCCATGAGTGTCCATTTACATGTATGTTGCCACCTGCCAAACTATGGATCGATTCAATCAGTCCCAGTGGTGGGCTGTGATAAAACTCCAGTGATATTTATGCGCGCAGCCTCACGTCTCGTAAATGACACCGCCTCCTCCGAGGATAGGTCCCTGGCGCAATACGAGATGTTTTATTTATGTAGCATTTAAGGCTGCGGCGTGGCGAGCCAAAGTGCCAAAATAAAAAATAAAAAACAATTTACATCAGTGCAACCTGGCTGCCTTAGCGCAGGTGCTTCCACTAAATAAGGGGCATGAGGTTTGGAGGAGTGGGGATGAGAGAGGGGCTAAAAGGTGGACTTGGAAAATATTGAGTTTCTTCCCAAAGATGAGGGAAGCACATGTGTCTGTAACAAGTAATCTCAGCAGTGACAAATAACATCTGAAGAACAAAACTGGAGAAAAAAAATGACAGAACACCAAATATATTCTGAAAGGTTTCAAGTAGGGATGTGAGGCTTATTTAACATTTAAACAGACATTTTTGTATCGGTTTCCCCATTAAGTAAAATACATACAATTCCATGTGAATTCACAATGCAGCTGTGCTGCTACCAGCAACGGGTTGGGTCTCACGGTGCATCCCTTTCAGATGGTGAAGCATTGCACCTGTACTACCATTATTGTACCTCAATTCCAACTCGCAAAGTTTGCATTTCCTTCTCATTTAACTTCTCAAAGTATTGCCATACAGGACTTTGCTAGTGTCACTTGCCTTTCTCTGTAATTTTTCTAACTGCTAACGATGATGATGTAGTGGTGGAGAGTCGACTCCAAAATAATTAATTCCTCGACTCATTGCATGTCGACTCCCGCTGTCGACTCCCATTTCTTTCTATTTTTATTTTTTTCCCTTTTTTTTCTTTTACCCCCTTTTTCTCCCCAATTTCGTGGTATCCAATTGGTAGTAGTTACTGTCTTGTCTCATCGCTGCAACTCCCGTACGGACTCGGGAGAGGTGAAGGTCGAGAGCCATGCGTCCTCCGAAACACAACCCAACCAAGCCGCACTGCTTCTTGACACAATGCACATCCAACCCGGAAGCCAGGCGCACCAATGTGTCAGAGGAAACACCGTACACCTAGCGACCTGGTCAGCGTGCACTGCGCCCGGCCCGCCACAGTCGCTAGTGCGCGATGAGACAAGGATATCCCTGCCGGCCAAACCCTCCCTAACCCGGACAACGCTGGGCCAATTATGCGCTGGGCCAACTTGCATCTTTCATAGTGAGCTAGCGAGGGACGGGGTGAGAGAGGTGGGGCACAGTATAGACAGGTTCGGCCACCAGGCAGACAGAGTCAGAACTGTGCACTAGCAACTTCAGTAAAGCAGAACCTATCATCAATGAATAGGCTAGGATATTGAGATGAGCAAGAGCCAACACTTTGCTCTCACAGTCAGTCAGTCAGTCACACAGTATCTGCCCATGTGCACGGGTTCACTTCACGCTGATTACAGCGTGGTAGCCAGGGCAACAAAACAGAGAAATTGAGCCTCACGGTTTAAACAGTCTTAGTTGTTGCGGAAATTGACCCACTATGCTGTTTACTTTCTGCATCTATGTCATTTTTTAAAATAGTTTTTTCAGTTAGGGATTCTTAAATTAAGGATCCCAATTTAGTTTAAACGTTTTAGTTACATTTGGAAGTGGCTCATCAACAATGTATTGAACCACAGCATTATCGGACAGCAAGATCTCAGTAAGCCCATAAAGTAAATCAATTATAGATATTTAGGTATTAGGCCCAAGGCCTTGGATCTTTGAAAGAGATTTGGAGAAAATCCTGCAGCACAATCTCAGCAGGTCCATCTGGCAGCCTGACACAGGTGCAAGCACAGCATTTTTCTGTGGGAGGTCTGAGTTGGGAAGTTGACACAGCCAATAGCTGGGGCAGGAAAAGGCACTTGTCTGGAAAAATTAAAATTAAATATTTAAGAATAGCTCAGGTCTCTGTGAATGAGAAATATGAGTATTCATAATCTTAGTTAAAAATCTATTGAGAACAACTGAATTGAACATTTTATTTTATTTATTTTGTTGAGTTAGTATTAATGTATATAGCACATATCATCAGCTACTGTGTGTCTGAAAACACATCCCCCTTATCGTTCTCCACCTTGACTAGCCTATTAAAAGTGTTGTGCAAATGTTGAATGTTCTCACTTCAACGTTCACTCCGTTCCAACTGATTATTTGTTACTTTTATTTTCTACTTATCTATTTTTTACTTAACATTTATTTTTAAAATAATTTAACTTCATAAAGCATTGTTGGTTAAGAGCTTGTAAGTAAGCATTTCACTGTAAGGTCTACTACACCTGTTGTATTCAACGCATGTGACAAATAAAATATAATTTGATCGGTCGATTACCATAAATCCAGTGAATCTCTTAATTACAGAGCAACATATTTAGAAAATGACTGAGTGCTCTGACAAAGTTTAAGATAGCGTCCAGAACTTTATCGAGCATTTAAATGTTCCATTCCAAGGACTGAGCACCCCTTCAGCAGTGCAGTCAATAGTATGTATCGCTTAAGAAAAAGGCTGGATTTGAACACAAACAGAACAGTGAGGGGTAGTGAAAGAGCAGGAGTGTGTTTGAAAGCAGAGGCTGCTGAGTGTTTCAGATGTTAACTATGGGATTGTTAACAATCCCTCACTTCATAGGTCTCCCTGTTCACTTTTTTTCATTATTGAACACAGACTCACCAATTCCCATAGTTTATGAGACTGGGGTGAGGAGACAAAATGAGAAAAACCCCCAAGGCCTAAAGAGGCACTGAAGGCAATTCCAAGATATTGTCTACCAGGGTTAATTCTGAAGCAAAAGGCACGGAAGCGCGAACTGTCACTCCATAGACAGCTAGGATAAGTGAATATAATTATGACATTATTAATGAGCATATTAAATCAAGATCGAAAGTGTTCTGGTCTCCATAAATCAAAAGCTGGCTGTTTTGGATGAAATGACTAAGAACATTGCTGATCTCAATATCGCCCTCACTTTCAATAACATATGCGCAAAGAGAATAAAACGCTAAAGGGCACTCACTGTTGACAAACTGGAAATCAAAGTAAATGATGTTGTCCGTGACAACAGAGCCCTTAAAGAGACAGTGCCGGATACAGACCCGTAGTATGCGGGATAATATAAAACTGAACAAAAATAGAAACTCAACATGCAACAACTCCATTGATTTTACTGAGTTACAGTTCATATGAGGAAATCAGTCAATTTAATAAATAAATTCATTAGGCCCTAATCTATGGATTTCACATGACTGGGAATACAGATATGCATCTGTTGGTCACAGATACATAAAAAAAATATTTAAAAAAAATGGGCCTCACAACGGGCCTCAGGATCTCGTTACGATATTTTTGTGCATTCAAATTGCCATTATTAAAATGCAATTGTGTTTGTTGTCCACAGTTTACACCTGCCCATACCCACCCCACCACCAACATGGGGCACTCTGTTCACAACATTGACATCAGCAAACCGCTCGCCTACGCGAAGCCATACACGTGCAGTGCAGTTGTGAGACCGGTTGGACGTACTGCCAAATTCTCTAAAACAACAATGGAGGTGGCTTATGGTAGAGAAATGACTATTAAAACCTATTAGGGATAGGTGTTCCGCTAGTGAAATTGCAGAGCGCCAAATTCAAACAGAAATCTCATAATAAAAATTCCTAAAACATACAAGTGTTATACATCGGCTTAAAGATAAACTTCTTGTTAATCCAACCACAGTGTCAGATTTCAAAAATGCTTTACGGCGAAAGCATGCCATGCGATTATCTGAGGACAGCGCCCAGCACACAAAACATTACAAACAGTAACCAGCCAAGTAGGAAAACAAAAGTCAGAAATAGCGATAAAATTAATCACTTACCTTTGATGATCTTCATATGGTTGCACTCACAAGACTCCCAGTTACCCAATAAATGTTTGTTTTGTTCGATAAAGTCCCTCTTTATATCCAAAAACCTCCGTTTTGTTAGCGCGTTTTGTTCAGTAATCCACTGTCTGAAATAACATCCGGTGAAATTGCACAGCGTGAAACTCAACAAAACAGAAATTCTCATGATAAACATACATAAAAGATACAAGTGTTATACATCAGCTTAAAGATAAACTTCTTGTTAATCCAACCGCTGTGTCAGATTTCAAAAAGGCTTTACGGCGAAAGCATACCATGCGATTATCTGAGGACAGCGCCCAGCTAACAAAACATTACATACAGTTACCAGCCAAGTAAAAAAGTCACAAAAGTCAGAAATAGCGATAAAATGAATCACTTACCTTTGATGATCTTCATATGGTTGCACTCACAAGACTCCATGTTACACAATAAATGTTTGTTTTGTTCGATAAAGTCCCTCTTTATGTCCAAAAACCTCTGTTTTGTTGGTGCGTTTTGTTCAGTAATCCATTGGCACAAAGCGCGCACGGTCACAGCAGGCAGACGAAAAATCCAAAAAGTACCATAAAAGTTAGTAGAAACATGTCAAACGATGTTTATAATCAATCCTCAGGTTGTGTTTGTCTAAAATAATCGATAGTATTTCAACCGGACAATATCTCCGTCAATAGAAAAGGAAAAACCAGAATGCGTGCTCCCGGTCACACGCAGCAAACATCTCTGGAAATGTCCACTGTCCACTCATTGAAAGTGGTGTTTCTCCCTCATTTTTCAGAGTAAAAGCCTGAAACAAAGCCTAAAGACTGGCCACATGGAAGCCATAGGGATTGTGAACTGGGTCATAAGTCTTTGTATGGTGGATAGGCTTTCAATGGAAAAACAGCCATTTCAAAATAATAGCATTTCCTGGATGGATTGTCCTCAGGTTTTCACCTGCCATATCAGTTCTGTTATACTCACAGACATTATTTTAACAGTTTTGGAGACTTTAGCGTGTTATCTATCCAATACTACCATGCATATGCATATCCTAGCTTCTGGGCCTGAGTAACAGGCAGTTTACATAGGGCACCTTATTCATCCAAACTACTCAATACTGCCCCCGTTCCCAGAAAGGTTAAATGATCTGGCAACAGCTCTGGTGGACATTCCTGAAGTCAACATGCCAATTGCACGCTCCCTCAAAACTTGAGACATCTGTGGCATTGTGTTGTGTAACAAAACTGCACATTTTAGAGTGGCCTTTTATTGTCCCCAGCACAAGGTACACCTGTGTAATGATCCTGCTGTTTAATTAGATTCTTGATATTCCACACCTGTCAGGTAGCTGGATTATCTTGGCAAAGGAGAAATTCTATCTATCAGGGATGTAAACAAATTTGTGCACAAACTTTGAGAGAAATAAGCTTTTTGTGCGTATGAAACGTGGGACCAACACTTTACATGTTTATATTTTTGTTCAGAGTAGAAACCCTGAGTTTATATCTACTAAACTGAACATTTCACAAGACCAAGTACAAATAATTACATTTTCGTGAGTACATAGAATGGGAGGCACATCGCATCATGGCTCGCGCCCCATAATAGCTTGTTCTGAGCACTTCATGGAAAATCATGGTTCAAAGAAAAGGAAGAGAGCTCAAAAGGCACAAACTATGGAATGTACAACCAGTTGAACAAAGAAATCTGAAAAATACAGACAAATGAGTTGACAACAAAACTGTAATGATTCCCCGGTGAAGGAAATTATTTTGGTTAGGGGATTTCAATACTGATGCCTGCAAAAAGGATAGCCCAACCCACAGTGTATTTATGGACTTACGTAGATCACTTGCTCTGACCCAAATGATAAAATATCCCACCATGGTATGTGAAACAGCGCAGAGTACAATTGACTTAATATTGGTGTCTGATATACCCAAAATTTCGCAGAGTGGAGTAATAGTTTACTGAATCAGTGATCATTTTATTACAGTTTGCACAAGGAGGGTTTTTAAATATATATTTAAGTTTAACAAAAATTTTCGAATCAGAGGACTCAAAAAATACTGTGTTGAAATGTTTAGGGAGCAAGTGGGTAAAATTGACTGGTCACCTGTGCTGGATAGTGTAGGGGTAGACAGTGCCTGGGAAGCCTTTAAATGTAGATTCCTTGATGTAGTGAATGTGATGGCTCCCATTAGACGGGTCAAGGTAATGCAGAGATCTAGCCCTTGGTTTAATCATGAGATTCTAGAATGTATCTAAGCAAAGAATAAGGCCTTTGATAAATGTAAGAACTCTCAAGAGCAGCCTGATTTTGTCCTATATAACAGAAATTAAGCAAAGAACAGGATGGATGAAGCTAAGAGTGGTTACTTTGCTGATAAAATAATTGAGAACAAAAATGACCCTAAAAAGCGTTGGAAATAATTTAAGGAACTAGTCTGTAGTAGTACTACCAAAAACAAACTAAACACTATTGGACTGAACATCAGGGGGGAGATGGTAAGTAAAAAAGCAGAGGTTGCCAATGAATTGACTTTTTTTTTTTTTACTTCTGTTGCCAGCAAGCTGGTTAGCAAGCTGCCCACCAGTTCTTGTTTGTATGGAAGCGACCAAGTCAATAAGTATTATGCCAAATTAGGGGTTCAGCCAAACTCTTACTTTTGCAAAGGTAGCAACAGCCAAACTAGCCAGTATGCTAGCAGAGCTTAAATGCTCCAACGCCACAGGCCTGGATAATATTCCTGCAAAGTTTCTTAGAGATTCTGCTGAGCAAATTGCCCCTTGTATTACGCATATTGTTAATCTCTCTCTTGAACAAGGCATCTTTCCCAGGGACATGATACACGCTAAAGTTATACCTCTGTATAAGAAGGGGATAAAGTCTGACCCTGGGAATTATAGGCCTGTATCTATCCTCAGTATAACATCAAAGACCCTGGAGAGAGTTGTACATAGGCAAATTATGAATATGTCTACAAATGGTTTTGTAGACATGTGGTTTTTGGTTTTCAGTCGGGTTTTAGAAAAGCATACTCCACTGATTCATATCTACTTTACTTGAGTGACTATATCAGGAAAGCAATAGATGAGGGAAATCTCGGTGGAATGGTACTGCTTGACCTACAGAAGGCCTTTGATACAGTTAACCACTGGCTCCTAATCTCCAAACTGGAGTCACTGGGGTTAAGCAATATCCCTCTAGGATCGGTAAAGTCCTATTTGTCAGGTAGGGAGCAAGTATTAGAGGTTAATGGTTCACTGTCTCAGGAAAAACCTATGAATTGTGGCGTTCCGCAGGGGAGCATGCTTGGGTCTCCACTGTTTTTACTGTATATAAACGATATGAAATATGCTTGTTCTTGCCATCTTTTCCTTTATGCAGATGACTCTACATGACTTCTGGTGTCTCACAAAAGTAAAACTATGTTGGAGAGCATACTTAGCACAGAGCTGACTAACATTTACAAATGGCTTGGAGATAATAAGCTATCTCTGCATTTAGGTAAATCTGAGGCAATTATTTTTGTGTCCAGACCTAAATTGTGTAGGTCCTCTGAAATTAGTGGAGTTAGGGGGTGATGTGCTAACTACTAAAACCTCTGTTAGCTACCTGGGATGCATCCTTGATGAAGCTTGGGAGGTGTGACCATGGCCACGAAAGTGCTAGGGAATGTTAATGCCAGGACTACGTTTTTGGCTAGAAAGTCCAAGCTGCTTGATAAGGGCTCCATGAGAGTACTAGCCACTGACCCCATTCAATGCTATTTTGACTACACAAGTACTTCCTGGTTGGGGGCTTATCTAAGCTTATGAAGGGGAAGCTCCAGATAGCCCAGAATAAGCTGATCAGGATTTTATGGTTGAATTAATAAACTAAACAATAACAAAAAAGACTTGTCACTATGGTGGTTGATAAACTGTACATCGATCGGCCGCTATATAGAGATGCCAAGGACACACCATGGCTCTTCTGATGGGTCACACCGTGGCTCATTTTAGGCCTAACCAGAGCATACTGCACATGAGTGTGGCATGACAACATGTTTTTTTATTTAATAATTTTATGGACTATATTATGGATTACAGTAATAATATCTCAGAGACATCAAGACTGCTCCATTGCTATTCTAAATAACACAAAGTCCCCATAGAAGGATCAAATAATGGAACACCCAACACTATGCATGGTAGGGATTGAAATAAAAAAAACTGGAAAATAATAAAATATAACAATTGATGAAGAAATAAACTACAACTACACTATACCATTCAAGATAAGGAATGTTGTAAAATAATTTGTATTCGACTTTCTATTTATAGTATTTATAAATAGATAAAAGACAGCATTAGAAGAAAGGGCAATTAATGATATAATACATCTTCAAAGATAAGGAAAAAGCCCAAAATAAGGCAGGAATGAACATGGTAGAGATAAAAACACAGCAAACAGAGGACATAGAAGAAACTACCAGTGTATATATGGGGGGAGTGTGGTTGTGATGGAAAATGGGTTGTGTGTTTGTAAAAGTGTGATGAGTTGAGTGAAAACGGAAAATTGTTGCAAAAGCCAGAGCCAATGTGTGTCTGCGAGCAGGAGTTGTCACAGATAGAGTTTTGAATTTTGTGGTATACAATGGGATATACAATTTAAAATAAATTACAAATATAGTTGATTTATTTATTGTCCTATCATGATGGAACGGTCCCCTACCCTATATCCTAGACACCCACCTGAGAGACCCACACACGAAGGAGAAGTCCTTATCTGTTTTATAGGCCTACTGTTTAAAAAACAAATATATATATTTCACCTTTATTTAACCAGGTAAGCTAGTTGAGAACAAGTTCTCATTTACAACTGCGACCTGGCCAAGATAAAGCAAAGCAGTGCGACAGAAACAACACAGAGTTACACATGGAATAAACAAGCGTACAGTCAATAACGCAATATACAGTGTGTGCAAATGGCATGAGGAGGTATGGCAAAAAATAGGCCATAGTAGCAAAGTAATTACAATTTAGCAGATTAACACTGGAGTGATAGACTGTACTGTACTGTAAGCAGCCTATATGCAGCAAAGGCAGAAAGATAAACACGGTCAGAGACCCAACTTGTAGTCCACCTGTGTTCAATTCAATTGATTGGACATGATTTGGAAAGGTACACCCCTGTCAATATAAGATCCCACATTTGACAGTGCATGTCAGAGCAAAAACCATGAGGTCGAAGGAATTCTCCTGTCACACCTGGGGAAGGGTACCAACACATTTCTGCAGCATTGAAGTTTCCCAAGAACACAGTGGCCTCCATCATTCTTAAATGGAAGAAGTTTGGAACCACCAAGACTCTTCCTAGAGAACCCGATGGTCACACTGACAAAGCTCCAGAGTTCCTCTGTGGAGATGGGAGAACGTTCCAGAAGGACAACCATCTCTGCAGCACTCCACCAATCAGGTCTGTATGGTAGAGTGGCCAGATGGAAGCCACTCCTCAATAAAAGGCACATGACAGCCCGCTTGACTCTCAGACCACAAGAAACGAGATTCTCTGGTCTGATGAAACCAAGATTGAACTCTTTGGCCTGAATGCCATCATGCTGTGGGGATGTTTTTCAACGACAGGGACTGGGAGACTAGCCAGGATCGAGGGAAAGATGAACGGAACAAAGTACAGAGAGATCCTTGATGAAAACCTGCTCCAGAGCACTCAGGACGTCAGACTGGGTGAAGGTTCACATTCCAACAGGACAGTCAAGACAACACAGGAATGGCTTCGGGATAAGTTTCTGCATGTCCTTGAGTGGCCTAGCCAGAGCCCGGATTTGAACCTAATCGAACATCTCTGGAGAGACCTGATAATAGCTGTGAAGTGACGCTCCCCATCCAACCTGACAGTGCTTGAGAGGATCTGCAGAGAAGCAATGGAAGAAACTCCCCAAATACAGGTGTGCCAAGCTTGTAGCGTCATACCCAAGAAGACTCAAGGCTGTAATCACTGTCAAAGGTGCTTCAACAAAGTACTGAGTAAAGGGTCTGAATACTTATGTAAATGTGATATTTTAATTAGCAAAAAAATCTAAAATCCTGCTTTTGCTTTGTCATTATGGGGTATTGTGTGTAGATTGATTCGGGAAAAATAGGCCTACCAAAATGTGGAAAAAGTCAAGGGGTCTGAATACTTTCCAAAGGCACTGTATGGCCAAAAAATATATGGGCGATTGGAAATGATGCAGATAATTACATTGATAGAAGCCACAATTTATCTGCAATATTAATGCTGATCTACCTCCTAAAAATAAATTGTATAATAAAAGATAAAAGATCGAAAGTGTGTGTGTGTGTGTGTGATTCAAAAAGGTGGAATGGAACAATACAGCCATACTTGAACGGTGGTCTTTTATAAAAAAACATTTGTCGAAATACAGGAAGTGAAACATTAAGCCATCGCTATGAAAAATTATGACAAAATACAAATCCATTTTACAATAGCTTTCCATTTTTTGGATTAGCAAGCAATTCAACATTTCTCTAATTTAATTGGGCCTCCGAATTGAATTTGTATTACAGCCTTAGTTAATAACTTGACATTCAACATGTGACTATTTAGATAAGTGATGTGCCTTCTATGAACTCCCACATGGTTTTCATGCCAAATTGCTCAATTCCTCATAATAAAACTTGTCTGAAAGAGTCACTGCTGTTATATTTTATTGAAATTGTTATTAATAGGACCATCAGAATACTATGCCCTGCCCGTACAGAAAGCACACTCACAGGGGGGAAAGAAGAGAGAGGGGTAGGTAGGGGAGACGAGGGAGACGAGGGAGGACTAAAACTGCATTCACGTCTCGTGAATAAGAAATGAAAGTTTTGACTTGGATCCAAGTTGCATCTCTCTGGTATCTCATCTCAATTACCAAAGAGGCTGGAGAACATGATGAGTGACTACATTTGAAACAAGCTGTCGATGTGTGATGCCCTAGGAAGGAAAACCTGTTATCTATGAGAAGACACAGTGACTCCTCACAGAAAGTCCCTCATTATATATACATTAGTCTCTGTCTATAGGACACTTTCATACTGTTGTGAATCAATAGCACATTTTCATGAAGGAAGAATCCTTGATCACAAGTGAAACCCAATAGGATTGTCTTACATATCCTTTATGCATATTTTAAACAAAACATGAAAACATTTCACAGAACTATGAATTCACAGGCAGTTATATAACTGTACATCATGTCATGACAATGATAGTGCATGCACCTTTTAAAAACAGACTTCCTGCAGAGTACCAATCATTCAGCTAAGAGGCCATATTAACCAAAACACTAAGCTTGACCACGACACCTCTGTCCAATTTCCCCAGCTTGTCAAGAGCCAAAGTGAAATGAGAAAAAAATCCTTCTCTGAAAGCACATACTTAATTTTATGTCATGCTGAGAAGCAAGGAGGGAGGAACGGAGGGGGAGGGAGGGCAAAGGAGGGAGGGAGGTGAGGGAGTAAATGGTTTCGAGAACGTTACAGCACTCATTAAGTTGGCTGAATTCTTCTCTGTGCCTTCTGTAAAGCTCTGTTTAAACAGAAGAGGGCAGGGTGAAGGTCAGGGGCGTTCCACAGCCTCACCATTGATATGAATGGCAAGACTAATTCACCCAGGAATGATTGATGGCACTGCCAACCAATCAGGAGATATGGGGAGAAGAGCGGCCTGGGCTAATATGGTGACAGATGGGGGGAGCATGTGCTGCGTGTTGAATAATGTAAAGACCTGTCATACCGACACAAAAGGTAAATGACGGAAGGACAACACTTCTCCAGGCTTCCACAGAGGCATCTCCTGAGTAAGGTACTCAGGTCACCATTGCGTACGCTGGGTTTTTATTTCAACCTATTGCTCAACGAATCATCCCCACTTGGGTAGTTTATTGAAAGGAGCAATTTGACCTGAAAACCATGTGTGTGTTCACAGAAGGCCCATCACTTATCTAAATAGCATAGAGTCGCATGCTGAAAGTCAAGTTATTAACTAGGATTTCCCAAGACCATGATTGAGGTCATCGAATTCAATTTAGCATTGTATATCAATAATTCTCCATCATGGACTTGAGAAATACAGTGCCAGAAAGTATTCAGAAAGTATTCATACACCTTGACTTATTCCACATGTAGTTGTGCTACAGCCTGAATCAAAATGTATTAAATAGATTGTTTCTCACCCATCTACACACCATAATGACAAAGTGAAAACATTAATTTTTTTAAATGTTTCCAAATGTATTGAAAATGAAATACAGAAATATCTAATTGACATAATGTTAGGAATTTTGTTAATAATAACTAAAACAATTTCTAGATTTAGATAAAACTATAACTAATTGAATTCTGCACGCCTAGTGAAATAGATTTGTGCTGTGGGTTATAAATTAAGCAAAAAGGGTCGTTAAACTATGGTTGAACTGACCCAACTTAGCCCTGAGATGTTTAGATAAGGCAGTGAGTAACTTCTTAGGTCTTCCATTATCTTGAGTCTTCTGCTAAAGTGGTAATAAATTATAGTGAGCCTTCAGGAGAATAAATGATATTGTGTGTCATGTGTGTGCGCTGGGGAGTTGGAATGAACTTTTGAACCTGTTTTATATTGGTCAAGAGGAGGAGATTTATTCTGTAAACCAATGACGTCATATCTTGTATATAAACTGTTGTTTATGGTTAAATGGGAGCGTGCTCCGAGAATAAATACTATTATCTCATTTTAATAAGACTGTATCCTGTCTATTTTATGTTAATAAGTATCTTACAAATTCTTAGAAATAGACAGATTGATTTTTAATTAATGAGTACATAGAGGAATTATTTAATTCCCTCAACACATAACTATTCACACCCCTGAGTCAATACATGTTAGAATCACCTTTGGCAGCTGTGAGTCTTTCTGTGTAAGTCTCTAAGAGCTTTGTAAACCTGCATTGTACAATATTTGCCCATTATTATTTTCAAAATTCTTCAAATTCTGTCAAATTGGTTGTTGACCATTGTTAGACAACCATTTTCATGTCTTGCCATACATTTTCAAGCAGACTTAATTCAAAACTGTAACTCGGACACTCGGGAACATTCACTGTCTTCTTGGTAAGCAACTCCAGTGTAGATTTGTCCTTGTGTTTTAGGTTATTGTCCTGCTAAAAGGTGAATTCATCTCCCAGTGTCTGGTGGAAAGCAGACAACCAGGTTTCCACTAAGATATTGCCGGTGCCTACCCCATTCCTTTTTTTTTATCCTGAAAAAAACTCAGCAGTCAGTTCTTAATGATTACAAGCATACCCAGAACATGATGCAGCCACTACTGTGCTTGAAAATATGGAGCATGGTACTCAGTTGTGTTGTATTGGATTTGATACATTGATACACCAGCCAGTGTAAGTAATAACTTCATCATGCTCAAAGGGATATTCAATATCTGCTTTTTTTCTTTTTACCCATCTAGCAATAGGTTCTCTTCTTTGCGAGGCATTGGAAATCTTCCCTGGTCTTTGTGGTTGAATCTGTGTTTGAAATTCACTGCTCGACTGAGGGAACTTAAAGATAATTGTATGTGTGGGGTACAGAAAGTAGGTAGTCATTAAAAAAAAAAAATGTTAAACACTATGATTGCACACAGAGTGAGTCCATGCAACTAACACTATATATACAAGAGTATGTGGACACCCCTTCAAATTAGTGGATTCGTCTATTTTAGCCACACTCGTTGCTGAGAGATGTGTAAAATCAAGCAGATAGCAATGCAATCTCCATAGACAAACATTGGCGGTAGAATGGCCTCACTGAAGAGCTGAGTGACTTTCAACGTGGCACCGTCATAGGATGCCGCCTTTCCAACAAGTCAGTTCATCAAATGTCTGCCCTGCTAGAGCGGCCCCGGTCAACTGTAAGTGCTGTTATTGTGAAATGGAAACATATAGGAGCAACAACGGCTCAGCCGCGAAGTGGTAGGCCACACAAGCTCACAGAACGGGACCGTTGAGTGCTGAAGCACGTAGTGCGTAAAACCTATCTGTCTCCTGTCCACATGCCTGTCTAACTTGTCTGTCCCCTGTCCACATGCCAGGAGAACGCTACCTGCCTGAATGCATAGTGCCAACTGTAAAGTTTGGTGGAGGAGGAATAATGGTCTGGGATTGTTTTTTTATGGTTCGGGATAGGCCCCTTAGTTCCAGTGAAAGGAAATCTTAATGCTACAGCATACAATGACATTCTAGACGATTCTGTGTTTCCAACTTTGTGGCAACAGTTTTGGGAAGGCCCTTTCCTGTTTCAGCATGATAATGCCTCCGTGCACAAAGCAAGGTCCATTCAGAAAAGGTTTGTTGAGATCAGTGTGGAAGAACTTGAATGGCCTGCACAGAGCCTTGACCTCAACCCCATCGAACACCTTTGGGATGAATTGGAACGACAACTGCGAGCCAGGCCTAATCGCCCAACATCACTAATGCTTGTGGCTGAATGGAAGCAAGTCCCCGCAGCAATGTTCTAACATCTAGTGGCAAGCCTTCCCAGAAGAGTGGAGGCTGTTATAGCAGGAAAGTGGGGACCAACTCCATGTTAATGCCCATGATTTTGGAATGAGATGTTCGACGAGCAGGTGTCCACATACTTTTGGTCATGTAGTGTATTATGTGACTTGTTACATTTTACTTTTTTTTTTTTTTTTTACCCCCTTTTCTCCCCAATTTTCGTGGTATCCAATCGCTAGTAATTACTATCTTGTCTCATCGCTACAACTCCCGTACGGGCTCGGGAGAGACGAAGGTCGAAAGCCACGCGTCCTCCGAAGCACAACCCAACCAAGCCGCACTGCTTCTTAACACAGCGCGCCTCCAACCCGGAAGCCAGCCGCACCAATGTGTCGGAGGAAACCTCCTAAACTTATTTATGCTTGCCATAACAAAAGGGGTAGAATTATTTTTAACTCAAGACATTTCAGCTTTTCATTTTTAATCCATTTGTACAAATTTTGAAAAACAATGGCATTATGGGATATTGTGTGCACACCATTGACAAAAAAAATCTCAATTTAACCCATTTTAAAATTAAGGATGTGACACAACAAAATGTGGAAAAAGTCAAGGGGTGTGAATACTTTCTGAAGGTACTGTACATGTACATCTGTGAAGGCTATATTTTGAACAGCAGCATATGACTATTACATTTACACATATGCTAGTGATGCTAGTGATAGACAACATTTGGGGACAAAATACAGACAACAGGGTTGTCTTCATGGTCAAGCACATCCAGCTGCAGTTAAATGGAGCACATATCACTTCACCAGAAAGATGATTATTTATTGGAAAAGCCTACAAATGACTTTCTTGGAAAAACAATTCAAGGTAGAGTTACACATTATGACTCATGTCTCATCATTATGGGTCATGACCTTCATGCCAAAAAGGTTAGTGCTATCCAGAATCCTTGAGTTGTCCATACCATAAACCCTAACTCTAACCTTAACCATACCCCTTACCTTAACCGTTTTACATTTCAACTTCAATGGGGCGAAGTCAGAGTTGGGAAGTCCCAAGGATCCCGTTTAGACTTTTGCATACCGCAAAGCCTGACAGTGTCTGCCTTTCAATCATGGTTTTTCACTGGTCGATTGTGAACCAGCCGGAGCCAATCACAGCCAACTACAACAACCAACAATAGGATCTGCAGAGAAGAAATGGGAGAAACTCCCCAAATACAGGTGTGCCAAGCTTGTAGCGTCATACCCAAGCAGACCCAAGGCTGTAATCGCTGTCAAAGGTGCTTCAACAAAGTACTGAGTAAAGAGTCTGAAGACTGATGTAAATGTGATATTTCAGTTTTCTATTTTTAATACATTTGCAAAAAAATCTAAAATCCTGTTTTTGCTTTGTCAGTTGATAGAACTTGTGTGTTGGCTTTTCAGGCTGTGTTACTGTACTGTTGCTCACATAATTAACCTGAATCAGTAACATACAGAAGGAGGGTTACGGGCAATTGCAATGTTGTTTTATCAAATGATGAGCATACTTCTGCCGGTGACAATTTTCTCTCCAGTGCACAAATCCATCTGTCTTATCAGGAATGTGTGCATACAGTATTGTAATTAAAGGATGACAAAACCTCAGGCAGAATGACAAACAAAAAAAAACTGTTGTACTGACTTCAATTCAATTCAAAAAGCATTGTGCCAAAACTTGGGTTGAACGAGTCCAAAATCCTAGGGATGTAGGGCGATGTGGGGAATACCAGATAGTAGCTGTGAACGTTGCAGGAGGTCTCGACGACAGTCACAACCCTAACAAATAGACACAGACATGTTGGAAAAGAATGGGTGAACAACTAGGGGGAAGAAGGAGGAAGGCTGTTAGTGCTACTCAACCATCCCCTTGTCTCCAGGCAGACAGGGCCACCAAATGTTTCCCTGTACTCATTATTGCATCCTCCAGGCCTTCCTATCCCCCCAGTTTACTGAGCCACGATGGGGGAATAGCTAGCAGTCCCTTACCTCCCTCCTCTCCTCTTCCTCTGTACTCACACAACCTAGGTACTGTGGGGATATTGAGACAGACATCTTGGTCCTTGGTGAAAATTCCATTTCTGTCAGGTGCATACTCAGGGTAGAAGTGAACGGGGTTAACAATAACTACAGTTTACAGCAGACACACTAACCAGCCCATAGCACTGCTAAGGCCTTACCTAACAACAGCTCTGCTCTTGATCCTGGCCAGCTACACAGAACTTTGCAAAGCCATAAAGAGTTTTACACTAATTTGTTCCTGTGTCTAAGCCCCTAACAAACTATTTCCCTTGAGAGCTTTTCTAGTTCTTCTCTGTATATTTAATTTAAACAGAACAGTTGGGGTAATGTGTTTCATTTGCAGACATTTTCAAATCAAATTTTATTTGTCACATGCGCCGAATACAACATACAAATACAACCTTACCGTGAAATGCTTGTGACCCTGGTGATGTCATTGATATTTTTCATTATTCACAGTGTCATGTAACAGTGAAACGTCTGTTTTCAATGCTGTGTTTGGATACCTTATATTTTGATAATAACACCCATTTGGTTTCACGTTCTTTCACCAAGTAATTTCACAGCAGAGCCACAACTCCCTCTATATGTAAGTATTACACAAAGTAGAGCAATACTCCTGGGTGGAAACACAACTATATTTCACACAATGAATACACAGAACCAACAGAAAGGCATACAGCACTGGTGATAAGGGACAGCCAAAGCCAAAACTACAAATTCCTTAGCTACCAGTCATCAGGAGAAAAATACTAGCATCTAAAGGCAGCCGAATTCATTTGTATTCGTTTGTGCGAGGGAGAGCCATGTAAAATGTCAATGACAAATCTGTCTAGATGCCATTATCTTCGGCTGAATTTCACAAGAGAGCCATAGCAAGGCTGGGAGTGGTGGCTAAGGGCCACAGTAATTTATGCTAGGAGCTACACCACAGAAATGCTGATACGTTTCCCGTGGGATGGAGCACGCCTTCTGTACTACAAATCCTTTCAGCAAACACATTTTGGGCAATTTAGCATTGAATTTAGAATACAGGGGCTGAACCGAGTCGTTCTCCACCGTGTGTTGGTTAATTTACTGGCTGCATGGTAACAGGACCATTGACATTTGCGCATGAATTGAAATGCAAGTTCATGTTCAATATCAATATTTTTGTGACTAGCTGTTTTGTTGCAAAGGTAGATTATCAATGATTAGAGCAAAAATGTAACCTGGAATATGGCCAGCCACTGCTGAAGTAAACAACAGAACACTCAACTGGTTTCTATTCTGTCAACTAGTTTCTTTTGAATCATTTTCTGTGGTTGTTGAATCTGCAATTCACCTACTGATCAAAAGCATGCTGTTGCATACATTACATCAATTTTCTCAGCTGGGTTGGGGCCAAGAATTTTCAAAGATTAAATCTTCCAAGTGAATTTGCCAACCAAAACCATGTCATTGATAACGGCATACACAACATCATCTAAATGCAGGCACGGATCAAGGGATCATGGGTCCCAGGCTTGTGGGCCCTTTGCTCGCTCAGGTCCCTTGCAGTTTAGGACTCAAGTGAGACAAGTTACTTTCAGATAACATGGTATGTCCACGTAAACCAAGAGATGGTTCTTTCAAATCGTCCATTCATGCTCTTAACATAGTGTTGTACGAGGCGCTGCAGTGCGAATGGGATGGGCAGATTAAATATCATTATATTCAGATAATCTGGGTACAAAGAGTTAAGCATGGATGAGGTTTGGACCCCGGGGAGGGGTAGAGGGTGAGGTTTAGCACCGGGGAGCGGTAGAGAGGGAGAGGGTGAGGTTTAGCACCGGAGAGGGGTAGAGAGGGTGAGGTTTAGCACCGTGGAGGGGTAGAGGGTGAGGTTTAGCACCGGTGCGGGGTAGAGAGGGAGAGGGTAAGGTTTAGCACCGGTGCGGGATAGAGAGGGAGAGGGTGAGGTTTAGCACCGGTGCGGGGTAGAGAGGGAGAGGGTGAGGTTTAGCACCGGGGAGGGGTAGAGAGGGAGAGGATGAGGTTTAGCACCGTGGAGGGGTAGAGAGGGAGAGGGTGAGGTTTAGCACCGTGGAGGGGTAGAGAGGGAGAGGTTTAGCACCGTGGAGGGGTAGAGAGGGAGAGGTTTAGCACCGTGGAGGGGTAGAGAGGGAGAGGGTAAGGTTTAGCACCGGTGCGGGATAGAGAGGGAGAGGGTGAGGTTTAGCACCGGTGCGGGGTAGAGAGGAAGAGGGTGAGGTTTAGCACCGGGGAGGGGTAGAGAGGGAGAGGATGAGGTTTAGCACCGGGGAGGGGTAGAGAGGGAGAGGATGAGGTTTAGCACCGTGGAGGGGTAGAGAGGGAGAGGTTTAGCACCGTGTAGGGGTAGAGAGGGAGAGGTTTAGCACCGTGGAGGGGTAGAGAGGGAGAGGATGAGGTTTAGCACCGTGGAGGGGTAGAGAGGGAGAGGTTTAGCACCGTGGAGCGGTAGAGAGGGAGAGGGTGAGGTTTAGCACCGGGGAGGGGTAGAGGGTGAGGTTTAGCACCGTGGAGGGGTAGAGAGGGAGAGGTTTAGCACCGTGGAGGGGTAGAGGGTGAGGTTTAGCACCGTGGAGGGGTAGAGGGTAAGGTTTAGCACCGTGGAGGGGTAGAGGGTGAGGTTTAGCACCGGGGAGGGGTAGAGAGGGAGAGGGTGAGGTTTAGCACCGTGGAGGGGTAGAGGATGAGGTTTAGCACCGTGGAGGGGTAGAGGATGAGGTTTAGCACCGGGGAGGGGTAGAGAGGGAGAGGGTGAGGTTCAGCACCGGTGCGGGGTAGAGAGGGAGAGGGTGAGGTTTAGCACCGGGGCGGAGTAGAGAGGGAGAGGGTGAGGTTTAGCACCAGGGAGGGGTGGAGAGGGTGAGGTTTAGCACCGGGGAGGGGTAGAGAGGGAGAGGGTGAGGTTTAGCACCGGGGAGGGGTAGAGAGGGAGAGGGTGAGGTTTAGCACCGGGGCGGGGTAGAGAGGGAGAGGGTGAGGTTTAGCACCGGGGAGGGGTAGAGAGGGAGAGGGTGAGGTTTAGCACCGGGGCGGGGCAGAGAGGGAGAGGGTGAGGTTTAGCACCGGGGCGGGGCAGAGAGGGAGAGGGTGAGGTTTAGCACCGGTGCGGGGTAGAGAGGGAGAGGGTAAGGTTTAGCACCGGTGCGGGATAGAGAGGGAGAGGGTGAGGTTTAGCACCGGTGCGGGGTAGAGAGGGAGAGGGTGAGGTTTAGCACCGGGGAGGGGTAGAGAGGGAGAGGATGAGGTTTAGCACCGGGGAGGGGTAGAGAGGGAGAGGATGAGGTTTAGCACCGTGGAGGGGTAGAGAGGGAGAGGTTTAGCACCGTGGAGGGGTAGAGAGGGAGAGGTTTAGCACCGTGGAGGGGTAGAGAGGGAGAGGGTAAGGTTTAGCACCGGTGCGGGATAGAGAGGGAGAGGGTGAGGTTTAGCACCGGTGCGGGGTAGAGAGGAAGAGGGTGAGGTTTAGCACCGGGGAGGGGTAGAGAGGGAGAGGATGAGGTTTAGCACCGGGGAGGGGTAGAGAGGGAGAGGATGAGGTTTAGCACCGTGGAGGGGTAGAGAGGGAGAGGTTTAGCACCGTGTAGGGGTAGAGAGGGAGAGGTTTAGCACCGTGGAGGGGTAGAGAGGGAGAGGATGAGGTTTAGCACCGTGGAGGGGTAGAGAGGGAGAGGTTTAGCACCGTGGAGCGGTAGAGAGGGAGAGGGTGAGGTTTAGCACCGGGGAGGGGTAGAGGGTGAGGTTTAGCACCGTGGAGGGGTAGAGAGGGAGAGGTTTAGCACCGTGGAGGGGTAGAGGGTGAGGTTTAGCACCGTGGAGGGGTAGAGGGTGAGGTTTAGCACCGTGGAGGGGTAGAGGGTGAGGTTTAGCACCGGGGAGGGGTAGAGAGGGAGAGGGTGAGGTTTAGCACCGTGGAGGGGTAGAGGATGAGGTTTAGCACCGTGGAGGGGTAGAGGATGAGGTTTAGCACCGGGGAGGGGTAGAGAGGGAGAGGGTGAGGTTCAGCACCGGTGCGGGGTAGAGAGGGAGAGGGTGAGGTTTAGCACCGGGGCGGAGTAGAGAGGGAGAGGGTGAGGTTTAGCACCAGGGAGGGGTGGAGAGGGTGAGGTTTAGCACCGGGGAGGGGTAGAGAGGGAGAGGGTGAGGTTTAGCACCGGGGAGGGGTAGAGAGGGAGAGGGTGAGGTTTAGCACCGGGGCGGGGTAGAGAGGGAGAGGGTGAGGTTTAGCACCGGGGAGGGGTAGAGAGGGAGAGGGTGAGGTTTAGCACCGTGGAGGGGTAGAGGGTGAGGTTTAGCACCGGGGAGGGGTAGAGAGGGAGAGGTTTAGCACCGTGGAGGGGTAGAGAGGGAGAGGTTTAGCACCGTGGAGCGGTAGAGAGGGAGAGGGTGAGGTTTAGCACCGGAGATGGGTAGAGAGGGAGAGGGTGAGGTTTAGCACCGGGGAGGGGTAGAGAGGGAGAGGGTGAGGTTTAGCACCGTGGAGGGGTAGAGGATGAGGTTTAGTACCGGGGAGGGGTAGAGAGGGAGAGGGTGAGGTTTAGCACTGGGGGGTGACATTCAGCCACAGAGCGATTGTCACAGAGTTCTCCTGACTGAAACACATTTATTCTACCTCTCCAATGTATGAAAAGCATTTAATGTGGTGGATGATCCTGTAAGAATGTACTCTGGCATCTGTTAATGGCTGACAATGTAGGACAAGTCATTTTTGCTCATAGGACAACTTAGGTTAAAATACTTTTTAGCAATTATCTGACATTGAAAGCATCTTTGTTCATTCATCTTATGTCTATAGACACGCATGTGCACAAGCACACGCAATTTAAATTCAAGAGGCAGGCTTTGATGACCAGTACATTAGCTTTGCATTAGAACCGACCATTAGGGAGAGATCAACCTCACAACCAATTTGCCATTGAAAATAGTGGTGTAATGCAATGGCCTAAGGAAAGCCAATGAGCCACATCAAACTGTATTAGCCCTAATGGTAATGTAGCTTTTCTGCCCCGGGCTGAAAGATGACTGGGTTCCCTGAGTCCCTTGCCACAAAACAGATCATCTTTAAAGGGCTGAAAACTAGACTGGACTCATTTGGAAAGCTCTTTGACAAAGTCCAGTGTGACACCCAACACACAGTAATGACTTTTGGAAGAGCAGAATTGGAATTTGAGTAACTCATAGCCAACTGAGAAGAACAATAAAAAAATATATTTCTCAGGAAAAAAACAAATGGACTCTATATGCAAGGGTGAGTGGATCTTGACAGAGGGAGAATGCAAAGCAATTAGTTTTTGTGAACGGTCAAGTGCCCATTCGCTGCCAACATCTCAAGGCAAACATAAGTCTAACTCCTTTAAAAAGTAATACATAGCCTAAGTGATATCCTTTCTTCTCTTATCAAACATGTTATGTTGTCTGACATCCAACAGTTGGAGGGGGAAACTTTGTTCCTCAGGAACACCATCTAACCATTATGGAAATGTCACTGCAGGGCCTCCGGAGTGGCGCAGTGGTCTAAGGCACTGCGATAGCTGTGCCACTAAAGATTTTGGGTTTGAGTCCCGGCTCTGTCGCAGCTGGCCGCGACAGGGAGACCCATGGGTCGGCGCACAATTTGCCCAGCATCGTCTGGGTTAGTGGAGGGTTTGGTCGGCAGGGATGTCCTTGTCCCATCGCGCACTAGTGACTCCTGTGGTGGGCCAGGCGCAGTGCACGCTGACACGGTCACCAGGTGTACGGGTGTTTCCTCTGACACAGAGGTGCGGTTGGCTTCCGGGTTACGTGGGCATTGTGTCAAGAAGCAATGCGGCTTGGTTGGGTTGTGTTTCGGGGGACGCACGGCTCTCGACCTTCGCCTCTCCCGAGTCCGTACGGGAGTTCCAGCGATGAGACAAGACTAACTACCAATTGGATACCACGAAAAGGGGGTAAAGGTTTTACACATGGTGAGAATGGTAACAAAACAAAGTGATTTCAATAGATATTGCATACAGATAGTGATGTTTGGACAAGGAGAGCAACGCTTTCTTTAGGATCTAAAATATAAAAACGCAATTAGTAACAGATTATAACAGATGGCTTAAAACATTTAAGTAGACCTTCGTCAAACCATTATACGTGTAACAGGGCCATATCTTGAGCTTTAGGTCTGTTCACTATCTTGATTTCTTCTAATGGATCACACACACACAACCGTTCAAAAGTTTGGGGTCACTTTGAAATTTCCTTGTTCTTGAAAGAAAAGAAAATGTTTTGTTGTCTGGCCCTCCAGGTAGAGTTGCAAAGAAAAAGACATATCTCAGACTGGCCAATAAAAAGAAAAGATTAAGATGGGCAAAAGAACACAGACAGAGAAACTCTACCTAGAAGGCCAGCATCCCGGAATCGCCTCTTTACTGTTGACGTTGAGACTGGTGTTTTGCGGGTACTATTTAATGAAGCTGCCAGTTGAGGACTTGTGAGGCGTCTGTTTCTCAAACTATACACTCTAATGTACTTGTCCTCTTGCTCAGTTGTGCACCGGGACCTCCCACTCCTCTTTCTATTCTGGTTAGTGCCAGTTTGCGCTGTTCTGTGAAGGGAGTAGTACACAGCGTTGTACGAGATCTTCAGTTTCTTGACAATTTCTTGCATGAAATAGCCTTCCTTTCTCAGAACAAGAATAGACTGACGAGTTTCAGAAGAAAGGTCTTTGTTTCTGACCATTTTGAGCCTGTAATTGAAGCCACAAATGATCCAGATACTCAACTAGTCTAAAGAAGGCCAGTTGTATTGCTTCTTTAAAATCAGCACAACAGTTTTCAGCTGTGCTAACATAATTGCAAACGGGTTTTCTAATTATAAACTTGGATTAGCTAACACAACGTACCATTGGAACACAGGAGTGATGGTTAGTGATAATGGGCCTCTTTAAGCCTATGTAGATATTCCATAAAAAATCTGCCGTTTCCAGCTACAATAGTCATTTACAACATTAACAATGTCTAAACTGTATTTCTGATCAATTTGATGTTATTTTAAATGGACAAAAAAAATGTGTTTTCTTTCAAAAACAAGGACATTTCTAAGTGGCCCCAAACTTTTGAGCGGTAGTGCGTGCGTGCGGTACGTACGTACGCACGCACGTACACACACTACCGTTCAAAAGTTTGGGGCCACTTAGAAATGTCTTTGTTTTTGAAAGAAAAGCTAATTTTTTGTCCATTAAAATAACATCAAATTGATCAGAAATACATACATACATACATACATACATACATACATACATACATACATACATACATACATACATACATACCGGTATGTCACCAGGCTGCTCGTTATGGCGCACACCTGTCACCATCATTACGCGCACCTGTGCGTCATCAGACTCACCTGGACTCCATCACTTCCCTGATTACCTTCCCTATATATGTCACTCCCTTTGGTTCCTTCCCCAGGCCTCATTGTTTCTGTGTCATGTCTGTGTGTTGTTAGTGTTTCTTGTTTAGTATTATGTTACGTTTATTTATTAAAACACTCACTCCCTGAACTTGGTTCCCGACTCTCAGCGCACATCGTTACAAAAAGGTTTAGAACACCTACTCATTCAAGGGTTTTTCTTAATTTTTTATATTTTCTACATTGTAGAATAATAGTGAAGACATCAAAACTATGAAATAACACAATATGGAATCATGTAGTAACCAAAAAAAAGTGTTAAATAAATCAAAATATATTTCATATTTGAGATTCTTCAAATAGCCACCCTTTGCCTTGACAGCTTTGCACACTCTTGGCATTCTCTCAACCAGCTTCATGAGGCTTCACCTGGAATGCATTTCAGACTTCACCTGGAATGCATTTCAATTAACAGGTGTGTGCTCTTAAGTTAATTTGTGGAATTTCTTTCCTAGCCCTATGAGTAGGTGTTCTAAAACATGTGACTGGTATTGGGGTTGGGTTAAATTTCGGTTGGACCTTGTGAGCGATTGACCAATAAAGTGATCTTAATGTCGGCCATTTTGTTGCAAACGGTACAATTCATTGAGCAGATGGGGGTGAATTTGAATCTCTGCCTGGTAGTGAAGGCCTAGTCCAGCTGACACCGGGGCTTGGTGGCCTGATGTTTGATTAAGTGGCACGTTGACCTTTAGGAGGCTCCAGGTGGCAACTTAGATACAACTTCACCTGAGTGCGCTGACAGCATACGAGCTGAGCCCCTTCCCATTTTGGTCCAAGTCTATCAATCAACACTCGGAAGCTTCTCTCGCGCTCGGATGAGGATTCGAGGAAAATTAAATGTCCGAGTTTTTCAGATGCATCTGCACCTGAAGGGTGATGTGATTTGATTGAGACACATCAATGTTGTCTGGGGATACATATGTGAGTGGTAGCCTGTGGGTGTATGTGTTCTCTTCTAACATCATAGGGCTGTGGCAACTGACCACCAGTATACCACCATGTTGGCATTATACATCAGTCGTAATTTCATATCTTTTGATACATGCTGCTTAGAAATTGTAATAATATAGTTTGTTGCCATGGTGACTTGTTGCTTCAGACAAAAGAGGCCTACTTCATAAGGATGATATCATTTTTATTGAATACCTTGATTACTGAAGCCGTCGCAAAGCGCAACTTGCTTCCAGCCAGTGAGAAAAAAAGGTTTACCAGTTTTCAAAGAAAGCAGCATGATTTTTCAATTGATGGTAAGTGTGGGACTTGACTATAATTCACCAATTAGCTTCTAAAAAGGGCAATATGAGTGTGGAGTGTGACTCATCTGGAGAGATTGTGAAACATTTCTCCCTGTGAGGGACTGACTACACACATTCATCACTGCCAGTATTACCAAAAGCCCATGTCTATCACATCCTGACTGTGACTTCCACACTAAATCCAAAAGGCTCCCCTGAACACAGCATTGATACCTTAAAGAGGCAATCAGCAGTTAAAATAATACAAAAAGTGTGTCCCGGCCCGTTTCAGTAAAAAGCTGAGGGATGGGGCTGGAGAAATGCAACCACTCAAATTCATAGACAGAGCTATGGATGCAAGGACTGGTCATACATTATAACAATTATAGTCTTAACTATGTTTTCAGACTGCATAGTGTTTGTTAAAATGTACTTTGTTGACAAACATTGGAGTAAAACAAGCTTATATTTGGGGTTCTGGTGGGGTAAGACAGTTGGCCTAAGCTCATGAGGCATTTATAAGTTATATGTTCAAGAATCAATGGGTATACAAAAAAAATACTAAACTACTACTGATTTACAACTGTATGTTTCTCAATTATGTCGGATTATATATATTTTTTAACCCAATCCAGAGAAGCAGCTTTATATAAAAACTATAAACCAATTTAACTTCAGTAGCAACATTCCTATATTGTGCAGCACCTTTCTAGAACCTACGCCTATAACCTGTTCTGTTCTGTAGGGGGCCTAATTAATAGGGCTGTGTGTCTGAGCCTGAGTATGGGTATCTGCCAGGGAGCATCTGCCCAAACGGTGGGATGTGGAGATGGTAGGCTGGGACGCCACAGTCATCCATTAAGTCAGCCTCACTGGGCTCTGTGTCCACCTGCACTGCATGTGAGGCAGAAAAACTACCTTGGTTGTTGAGAAGGGGAGCTGCACATAGATAACACACTTTAGGCTGCAGCATAGTAAAAACAGATGGGACCGTGTTACCGTGGGACCGTATTGTTGTGTGAAATAAGGTGGTGCCTAGGTAGGCAGTGCATGTATACATTAATAAGATTAGACGTGAACGCTAATGTGATCATGTCACATGTCACTCATCACTGTGTATAGAAAGAGAGAACAATGGCGTGTTCTTATGAAATCAACTTCAAATGGAAGTCAGCGAAGCACCTTAAAGGGAAATTTAACATATATGAAAATGCCACGCTTTTTCTGTTTTGTAGTAAAGAAGATAAGAGGAAGATAAATGTTTCCAATGACATTCAGTGTGCATCGTGTGATTTTAACCAATTATGAGGAAGCATTGCCTACTAATTGGTTGATGATTTCATTGGAAACACTAATTTTCTCTATATTTTTTACTACATAACACAGAAACGTGCCATTTTCACATACAGTGCCTTCAGAAAGTATTCATACCCCTTGACTTACTCCACATTTTGTTGTCACAGCCTGAATTCTAAATGGATGAAATAAATAAAAAAATCTCACCCATCTACACACAATACTCCATAATGATAAAGTGAAAACATGTTTAGAAATTTTTGCAAATGTATTGATAATTAAATACAGAGATATCAAATTTACATAGGTATTCACACCCCTGAGTCAATACATGTTAGAATCACCTTCGGCAGTGATTACAGCTGTGAGTCTTTCTGGGTCTCTAAGTCTCTAAGAGTTTAGCACACCTGGATTGTACAATATTTGCACCTTCTTTTAAAAATTCTTCAAGCTCGGACAAGTTGGTTGTTGATCATTGCTAGACAGCCATTTTCAAGTCTTGTCATAGATTTTCAAGACGATTTAAGTCAAAACTGTAACTAGGCCACTCAGGAACAATCAATGTCATCTTAGTAAGCAACTCCAGTCGATATTTGTCCTTATGTTTTAGGTTATTGTCCTGCTGAAAGGTGAATTTGTCTCCCAGTGTCTGTTGGATAGCAGACTGAACCAAGTTTTCCTATAGGATCTTGCCTGTGCTTAGCTCTATTCTGTTTCTTTTTATCCTAAACAACTCCCTAGTCCTTGTTGATGACAAGCATACCCATAACATGATGCAGCCCCCACCATGCTTGTCACCTGTATCTTGGTAGTGACTGGTTGTATTGATACACCATCCAAAGTGTAGTTAATAACTTCACCATGCTCAAAGCAAGTCTACCAATAGGTGTCCTTCTTTGCGAGGCATTGGAAAACCTCTCTGGTCTTTGTGGTTGAATCTGTGTTTGAAATTCACTGCTCGACTGAGGGACCTTACAGATAATTGTATGTGTGGGGTACAGAGATGACATAGTCATTCAAAAATCATGTTAAACACTATTATTGCACAAAGAGTAAGTCCATGCAACTTATTATGAGACTTGTTAAGCACATTTTTACTCCTGAACTTATTTAGGCTTGGCATAACAAAAGGGTTGAATACTTAATGACTCAAGACATTATCTTTTCATTTTTAATTAATTTGTAAAAACGTGTAAAACTATAATTCCACTTTGACATTATGGGGTACTGTGTGTAGACCAGTGACACAGAATCTAAATGTAATCAATTTTAAAAATGCAGGCTGTAGCACAACAAAATGTGGGAAAAGCCAGGGGTGTAAGCACTGTATGTTGATGTTGGGGTGGTGCTGGAGATGATGAATATGATGTTGAAAAATTGTGACATTTTCCTTTAAGTAGAAGTTACATCTAATCATCCACTGCTAATTATGTGTCATGCTGATGACTTTGAAATAAAACTACAATAGCAGTTTGATGAGAGAATCACGTGTGTACAGAGGTCAACTAGAGCTGAGACGAGAAAGCGAAAATTATCGACAGACCATACCAATAACTTATCGCAGGCATTTTGCTGATATCATTCATTATGATAAGTAGCCTATACGAGAGAAATGTGAAGTTTGAAATATAATAAATTGGCTAATATGGGTTATTGTTAATGTGACAATTGATGGTTACAACCATTAAACTAGTCGTAGTAGTTTAAAGGATAATAAATACAAAAACTGTGGTGCACATTAATATAACAAACGAATCGTTCCATTCAGGCAATTTATCGCAATATGGGTTTTTGTCCATATCAACCTACTCACACTAAGTTCAAGCCAGTCTTTCCTGGTTTCCTTTGGATGTGCTCACAATATTTATATATTTTATTTACATACTGTATTTTTTTCTCTCACCTTTATTTAACCAGGTAGGCTAGTTGAGAACAAGTTCTCATTAACAACTGCTACCTGGCCATGATGAGGCAAAGCAGTACGACAAAAACAACAGAGTTACACATGGGATAAACAAACGTACAGTCAATAAAACAATAGAAAAATCTGTATACATTGTGTGCAAGTAAGGAGGTAAGGCAATAAATAGGCCAATAGTGGTGAAGTAATTACAATTGATCAATTTCCACTGGAGTGATACATGTGCAGATGAGAATGTACAAGTAGAAATACTGGGGTGCAAAAGAGCAGAAACACAAAAACAAATATGGGGATGCGGTAGGTAGTTGGTTTGCTGGGCTATTTACAGATGGGCTTTGTACAGCTGCAGTGATCGGTAAGCTGCTCTGACAGCTGACACTTAAAGTTAGTGAGGGAGATATAAGTCTCCAACTTCAGCGATTTTTGCAATTCGTTCCAGGCAATGGCAGCAGAGAACTGGTTGGAAAGGCGGCCAAAGCAGGTGTTGGCTTTGGGGATGACCAGTGAAATATACCTGCTGGAGCGCATGCTACGGGTGAGTGTTGTTATGGTGACGAGTGAGCTGAGATAAGGCGGAGCTTTACCTAGCAAAGACTTATAGTTGACCTGGAGCCAGTGGGTATGGCGACGAATATGTAGCAAGGACCAGCCAACGAGAGCATACAGGTCGCAGTGGTGGGTAATATATGGGGCTTTGGTGACAAAATGGATGCCATTGTGATAGACTGCATCCAATTTGCTGAGTAGAGTGCATTATTTTGTAAATGACATCGCCGAAGTCCAGGATCTGTAGGATAGTCAGTTTTACGAGGGTATGTTTGGCAGCATGAGTGAAGGAGGCTTTGTTTGCGAAATAGGAAGCCGATTCTAGATTTAATTTTGGATTGGAGATGGTTAATGTGAGTCTGGAAGGAGAATTTACAGTCTAGCCAGACACCTAGGTATTTATAGTTGTCCACATATTCTAAGTAAGAACCGTCCAGTGTAGTGATGCTAGTCGGGCAGGCGGGTGTGGGCAGCGATCGGTTGAAGAGCATGCATTTCGTTTTACTAGCATTTAAAAGCAGTTGGAGGCCACAGAAGGAGTGTTGTATGACGTTGAAGCTCGTGTCCAAAGAAGTGCCAGATGTATACAGAATGGTGTCGTATGCGTAGAGATGGATCAAAGAATCACCCGCAGCAAGAGCGACATCATTGTTATATACAGAGAAAAGAGTCGGCCCGAGAATTGAACCCTGTGGCACCCCAAAAGAGACTGCCAGAGGTCCGGACAATAGGCCCTCCGATTTGACACACTAAACTCTATCTGAGAAGTAGTTAGTGACCAGGCGAGGCAGTCATTAGAGAAACCAAGGCTGTTGAGTCTGCCGATAAGAATACGGTGATTGACAGAGTCGAAAGCCTTGGCCAGGTCGATGAAGACGGCTGCACAGTACTGTCTTTATGACCTCCCTTCTCTCACAGGCGAATCCCTGCTACCTCTGTAGAGCAACACTACCCTTGAGAACAATAGACACTATGCTATGGAATCTACTACAACAGTATGCCAGTGATGTGCCCGTGTAGGGCGGCCCAGCTCCCGAAGTGACTCTTTACACTGTATGCAAGGATTTCCTTTGTGTCGTCTTAGGAATGGTGCATTATCTCACCAACCTTCATTCGGTCTCACTTCTGTGACACAGAGGTTCTGTTGTCTTTACATTCTGTTGGTCTGATATCTGATTGGAGGTTAACTTTACATTAACACTATTGGTCAACACATCAGATTTTGAATCCAAAAAACTTGGATGTTATAAAAGGATCTTAGATTCATTGTTTCTTTCTTTTCTTTGTTTGTTCCTGACCTGCGCTAGTGAGATACACTCTCTCTCTTTATTTCTCCACCCCAGGGACTTTTGAACATGGCCTTTCAGGCTATGACTTCTCTCTCTCACCGTCCCTCTGATCATGCCTAGAATAATGCTGTGTAATGCTCGTTAATGCTTTGTAACTTAAGTTAGTCTTATATGTGATTTCAGTCATTTTACAATATTAATTGAATACACTTGTTTTAAGACCTTTCTTGATGGCTTATTACTGTAACTCAACTATAGTCTCTTGGATATTGCTGTATTATCTTTATGGAGTCAGAAGAACATTTTAATAGGCTAATTACATAGTCTTATGGGTCGCATGTGAGGTATATATACAGTAATATGCATATCAAATTACCCTACTGCACACACGGGTTGGACAGGTTTGTGTATAAAATAATTAATGACAAGATTGGGTCGAGCAGATGGGTGTGGGTATTTATTTAAGTGGAAACAAAATAATACTCCTATCAAGAATTCCTTTCGTTTGACTGAATCAATGTAAAAATCAGTGAGCGACTACAATTCCCATAATTGGACCGGAAAACAGCTAAAAGTGCTCTGTGAAACTTTTCTGAAATGTGCATGTCAGCGTACTGATGTGTAGCCTAGATCTTAAGATTTTACACAGCATGTATGCACTGATGTAAGGTCTTTAATCCATTGTTTGGGGGTAATTTACATCATTCCCCATGGAAATTGCCTCACGTAACCTTCTATTTTACATATTAATCTGAGCATGCAATAACATATCCTGCTCTTTGTAGCTAGTATATCAGGAAGGTATCATTGGAGAGGTTTCTAAGTGGGAACATCTATAAGGCTTGACTCTGGTTAACACGCCGCATCCCTAATGAGGCAGACAAAGGAGAACAAAAGATGTACAGCAGCTGAGACTCACCTTCAAACCGATCTCCTTATAATGTGCATACAATTGGCCATGCATTAAAACATCTCAGCCGCCGCCGGAGAGGAACTCGGCAGCAATTGAAAATGGGGGACACATTCAGAGAGGAGGGATATGACAGACACACTCACAGCACTGCATTAAGGACCTCTCTGACCCTCACAGCAGTTAACGGTGACACACACACACACACACACACACACACCTCTTTCAGTTCTACAGCATCCAAAATTGAGACATAAAACACACCTTGATTTTCATGTACCCAAGAAGGCAAAGGTAACTGAACTTAATGACTATCGCCCCGTAGCACTCACTTCTGTCATCTTGAAGTGCTTTGAGAGACTAGTCAAGGATCATATCACCTCTACCTTACCTGCCACACTAGACCCACTTCAATTTGCTTACCGCCCCAATAGATCCACAGACGACGCAATCGCCATCACTCTGTGCATTGCCCTATCCCAACTGGACAAAAGGAATACCTATGTAAGAATGCTGTTCATTGACTTTAGCTCAGCATTCAACATCATAGTACTCCCTGTTCACCCATGACTGTGTGGCCAAGCACACCTCCAACTCAATCATCAAGTTTGCAGACGACACAATAGTAGGCTTGATTACCAACGATGACAAGACAGCCTACAGGGAGGAGGTGAGGGCTCTGGGAGTGTGGTGCCTGGAATACAACCTCTCACTAAACGTCAAGAAAACAAAAGAGATGATCGTGGACTTCAGGAAACAGCAGAGGGTGCACCCCCTATCTACATCGAAAGGGACCGCAGTGGATGCTGGCCTTCTAGGCAGAGTTGCAAAGAAAAAGCCATATCTCAGACTGGCCAATAAAAATAAAAGATTAAGATGGGCAAAAAGAACACAGACACTGGACAGAGGAACTCTGCCTAGAAGGCCAGCATCCCAGAGTCACCTCTTCACTGTTGACGTTGAGACTGGTGTTTTGCGGGTACTATTTAACCTAGGGTAGGGGGCAGTATTTTGACGTCCGGATGAAAAGCGTGCCCAAAGTAAACTGCCTGTTACTCAGGCCCAGAAGCTAGGATATGCATATAATTGGTAGATTTGGATAGAAAACACTCAAAAGTTTCTAAAACTGTTAAAAGTATGTCTGAGTATAACAGAACTGATATGGCAGGCGAAACCCCGAGGACAAACCATCCCAGCCTACCACTATTTTCAATGGCTATCACTTTTAGTAAGGCCAAGTCCTCCCAGATTGCAGTTCCTAGGGCTTCCACTAGATGTCAACAGTCTTTAGAAAGAGTTTAAGGCTGGTTTTTGGAAAAATGAGCCAGAAATTGTAGTTTTTCTAGGTCGCTCCCATTTTGGCTGTAGTGTTTCCAAGCGCGTGAATGAAAGCACATTCTTTGGTATTTTTCTCCGGTGAAGACAATAACGATTCTCCGTCTTAAATTGTATAGTTTATTTACGTATTAGGGTACCTAAGGTTTGATTATAAACGTGGTTTGACTTGTTTGGAAAAATTTATTAGTAACATTTGGGATTAATTTTGTATGCATTTTGATGGAGGGAAACTGGGTGGATTATTGACTGAAGCGCGGCAGCTAAACTAAGATTTTATAGATATAAAGAAGGACATTATCGAACAAAAGGACCATTTGTGATGTAACTGGGACCTTTTGGAGTGCAAACAGAAGATCAAAAGGTAAGGCATTTTTTATATCGCTATTTCTGACTTTCGTGTCGCACCTGCCTGGTTGAAATATGTTTTTCATGTGTTTGTATGTGGGGCGCTGTCCTCAGATAATCGCATGGTGTGCTTTCGCCGTAAAGCCTTTTTGAAATCTGACACAGCAGCTGGATTAACAAGAAGTTAAGCTTTATTTTGATGTATTACACTTGTGATTTTATGAAAGTTCAATATGTATAATACTGTAGTTTGAATTTCGCGCTCTGCAATTTCACCGGATGTTGGCCAGGTGGGACGCTACCGTCCCTGCCCATAAGAAGTTAATGAAGCTGCCATTTGAGGACTTGTGAGGCATCTGTTTCTCAAACTAGACACTCTAATGTACTTGTCCTCTTGCTCAGTTGTGCACCGGGGCCTAAAGGAGGCCAGTTTTATTGCTTCTTAAATCAGCACAACAGTTTTCAGCTGTGCTAACATAATTGCAAAAGGGTTTTCTAATGATCAATTAGCCTTTTAAAATTATAAACTTGGATTAGCTAACAACGTGCCATTGGAACACAGGAGTGATGGTTGCTGATAAAATGGGCCTCTGTTCGCCTATGTAGATATTCCTTCTTTTTTTTTTAAACAGCCGTTTCCAGCTACAGTAGTCATTTACAACATTAACAATGTCTACACTGTATTTCTGATCAATTTGTTATTTGAATGGACAAAAAAATAGCTTTTCTTTCAAAAACAAGAACATTTCTAAGTGACCCCAAACTTTTGAACGGTAGTGTATATAGTCTTAATTCATTCCTACTTAGATGTGTGTATTGGGTATATGTGATGTAATTTGTTAGATATTACTGCACTGTCGGAGCTAGAAGCACAAGCATTTCGCTACACCCGCAATAACATCTGCTAATCACATGTATGCTCAACAACCATGCTATACAGCATGAACTGATCTGGGACCAGGTTGATGATGACCCATCCTCAAAAAGAGTCCAGAGAGAATAAAAGAAGAGAGAGGCTGTCTTAGTGATTGCACGGCCAGTAATCCCAAATAGATTCGTTTTACAACCCCAAAAGATACAGTCAGGGCCAAAATGATTGGCCTCCTTGATAAAGTTGATCAAAAAATACAATTTACAGATTCAGATTAAAGTTTTCTCAATGTCCTCAGAGAGGCAATTCATCTTGCAGCAGTCATAAAACATATCACATCTAAAAATGTAAAATAAATAGCAAAGGATATTTTCAAACAAATAGGCAGGGTAAGTGCAGTTTCATAGTGCAAGTACTAAGTGCAATTAGTCCAACATTTTGTTAAATTGCAGAATTGCATTCGGAATAAAATAGTACATGGCCCTATTTTTTTATACCTTAGGTAGTCTGTACCTGCAGCCAGAGGGAAGGAACTGTAATTCAGGGTGGAGTGGATGGGAGGAGTCAACCGCTATTTTATTCACCTTATGGAGGGCTCTGCCCAGGTAAAGATGACGGTTCATGCTGTTGCTGCCCTATGATTTATCCACAAGTTCTGACTATCTCGCACAACCTATTTTTCTGTGCAACCTTGATATTCCCAAACCAGCAACCTTGATATTCCCAAACCAGCAGGTCAAGCAAGTCCCGAAGCAATCACCAGTTAGCCTGGAGCTAGCCTCGAACTAGGCCTATCTCCAGGCTAGCTGAAGAGATCCATCAAGCAATTCCTGGGCTTCAATTACCTCTTTTGCCAATTGGCCTGGACCCTTTGCTGCCGACACGGAGCCCCGCCGATCAATCACGACTGTTCTACCGACGTAACCATCCGAGGAGGTTTCAACGGAATCTCCCTTGCGGGAGGCCCATCTGCTAGCCTGCTAGATGACTGAATCGCCGTGCCTCCAGCTCGCCTAGCTACTCGCTGGACCCTATGATCACTCGGCTACACATGCCTCTCCATAATGTCAATATGCGTTGTCTATTGCTGTTTTGGTTAGTAATTGTTGTCTTATTTCACTGTAGAGCCTACAGCCCTGCTCAATATGCCTTAGCTAGCCCTGTGGTTCCACCCCCCACACACGCGGTGACCGAACCTGACTTAAATGGTGCCTCTTGAGACAAAACCTCTCTCATTGTCACTCAATGCCTAGGCTTACCTCCACTGTACTCACATCCTACCATACCCTTGAATATATTCTTCTGTGCCCAGAAACCTGCTCCTTTTACTCTCTGTTCCGAACGCACTAGACGACTAGTTCTTTTAGCCTTTAGCCGTACTCTTATCCTACTCCTCCTCTGTTCCTCTGGTGATGTATAGGTTAACTCAGGCCCTGCAGCCCCCAGCATCACTCCCATTCCCCAGGCGCTCTCATTTGTTGACTTCTGTTACAGCAAAATAATTGGTTTCATGCATGTTACCATTAGAAGCCTCCTCACTAAGTTTGTTTTATTCACTGCTTTAGCACACTCCGCCAACCCGGATGTCCTAGCCGTGTCTGAGTGCTGGCTTAGGAAGGCCTTCAAAAATCCAGAAATGTCCATCCCTAACTATAACATTTTCCGACAAGATAGAATTGCCACCTTTGCCGCTTGTTATAGACCCCCTTCAGGCCCCAGCTGTGCCCTGGACACCATATGTGAATTGATCGCCCCCCCATCCATCTTCAGAGTTCGTACTGTTAGGTGACCTAAACTGGGACATGCTTAACACCCCGGCCGTCCTACAATCTAAGCTAGATGCCCTCAAAACTCAGACAAAAGATCAAGGAACCTACCAGGTACAACCCTAAATCCGTAACCATGGGCACCTTCTTAGATATCATCCAGACCAACTTGCCCTCTAAATACAGCTCTGCTGTCTTCAACCAGGATTTCAGCGATCACTGCCTCATTGCCTGCGTGCGTAATGGGTCCGTGGTCAAACAACCACCCCTCATCACTGTCTGTCATGCCCTGACCTTAGTATTCTTTGTTTTCTTTATTATTTTGGTTAGGTCAGGGTGTGACGAGGGTGGTATGTGTTGTTTTTGTCTTGTCTAGGGTTTTTGTATGTCTAGATGTGTGTGTCTAGTCTAGACATATGTAGGTCTATGGTGGCCTGGATTGGTTCCCAATCAGAGGCAGCTGTTTATCATTGTCTCTGATTGGGGATCCTATTTAGGTTGCCATTTCCAGTTTAGGTTTGTGGGTTATTGTCTATGTGAAGTTGCATGTCTGCACTCATTGAATATAGCGTTCACGTTCGTTTTGTTATTTTGTCAGTTTGTTTAGTGTTCTTCGTGGTCAGTCGTCTTCTATTAAAAATATGTATTCACATCACGCTGCGCTTTGGTCTCCTCACTACAACGAACGTGACAGAATAACCCACCAACCAAGGACCAAGCAGCGTGATAGGAAGGAACAGCGCGTTGTGAAAAAATGGACCTGGGACGAAATACTGGACGGAAAAGGATCATGGACAGGAGAGGAAATATTGGATGGAGCAGGACCCTGGACACAGCCGGGGGAGTATCGCCGTCCTAAGGAGGAGTTAGTAGCAGCGAAAGCGGAACGGCGATACTACGAGGAAAAATACCGGAGAATTGAGGAACAGCGAAGATATGTAGGTACATGGCTAGCACGGAAGCCCGAGGCAGCCCCAAGATTTCTTGGGGGGGGGGGGGCACACGAGGAGATTGGCTGAGTCAGGTAGGAGACCTGAGCCAACTCCTCGTGCTTACCGTGGGGCGCATGTAACTGGTCAGGCACCGTGTTATGCAGAAATGCGCACGGTGTCTCCAGTTCGCATTCTTAGCCCGGCGCGCTCTATTCCAGCTCATCGCGTTTGCCGGGCTAGAATGGGCATCCAGCCAGGACAGATTGAGCCAGCTCTATGTTCTGGATCTCCAATGCGTCTCCACGGTCCCGTGTATCCTGTTCCTCCTCTCCGCACTCGCCCTGAGGTGCGTGTCCCCAGCCCGGTAACACCAGTTCCGGCACCACGCACCAGGTCTACAGTGCACCTCCAGGGTCCAGTACGTCCTGTTCCTCCTCCCCGCACTTGCCCTGAGGTGTGTGTACCCAGCCCGGTACCACCAGTTCCGGCACCACGCACCAGGCCTACAGTGCGCCCCGTCAGTCAGGAGCTGCCAGAGTCGCTCCTCCTGTCCGGAGCTGCCAGAGTCGCTCCTCCTGTCCGGAGCTGCCAGAGTCGCTCCTCAGTCCAGAGTCGCTCCTCAGTCCAGAGTCGCTCCTCAGTCCAGAGTCGCTCCTCAGTCCAGAGGCGCCCCTCAGTCCAGAGGCGCCCCTCAGTCCAGAGGCGCCCCTCAGTCCAGAGGCGACCTTCCGTCCAGTGGCGCCCTCTACGGTGGTCTTCAGTCCGGGGCCCGCTGCGAGGGTCCCTGCTCCAGAGGCGCCACCTAAGTGGGCCAAGACTGAGGTGGAGCGGGGTTCACGTCCCGCACCCGAGCCGCCGCCGTGAAGAAGGCACACCCGGACCCTCCCCTTTAGAGTCAGGTTTTTGCGGTCGGAGTCCGCACCTTTGGGGGGGGGGGGGTACTGTCACGCCCTGACCTTAGTATTCTTTTTTTATTTTATTTTGGTTAGGTCAGGGTGTGACGAGGGTGGTATGTGTTGTTTTTGTCTTGTCTAGGGTTTTTGTATGTCTAGGTGTGTGTGTGTCTAGTCTAGACATATGTAGGTCTATGGTGGCCTGGATTGGTTCCCAATCAGAGGGAACTGTTTATCGTTGTCTCTGATTGGGGATCCTATTTAGGTTGCCATTTTCCAGTTTAGGTTTGTGGGTTATTGTCTATGTGAAGTTGCATGTCTGCACTCATTGTTTATAGCGTTCACGTTCGTTTTGTTATTTTGTTAGTTTGTTTAGTGTTCTTCGTGTTCAGTCGTCTTCTATTAAAAATATGTATTCACATCACGCTGCGCTTTGGTCTCCTCACTACAATGAACGTGACACTGTCAAACGCTCCCTAAAACACTTCAGTGAGCAGACCTTTATAATAGACCTGGCCTGGGTATCCTGGAAGGTTATTGACCTCGTCCCGTCATTAGAGGATGCCTGGTTGCGCTTCAAAAGTGCTTTCCTCTAAATCTTAAATAAGCATGACCCATTCAAAAAACGTAGAACTAAGAACAGATATAGCCCTTGGTTCACCCCAGACTGGACTGCCCTTGACCAGCACAAAAACATCCTGTGGCGTTTTCCATTAGCATCGAATAGCCCCCGCGATATGCAACTTTTCAGGGAAGTCAGGAACCAATATACTCAGTCAGTTAGGAAAGCTAAGTCTAGCTTTTACAAACAGAAATTTGCTTCCTGTAGTACTAATTCCAAAAAGTGTTGGGATACTGTAAAGTCCATGGAGAATAATATCACCTCCTCCCAGCTGCCCACTGCACTGAGGATAGGAAACACTGTCACCACAGATAAATCTACGATAATCGATCATTTCAATAAGCATTTTTCCACGGCTGGACATGCTTTCCACCTCGATACCTCTACCCCGGCCAACATCACAGCACCCCCTGCAGCAACTTGCCCACCCCCCCAGCTACTCCTTCACCGAATTCTAGACAGCTGATGTTCTGAAAGACCTGCAAAATCTGGATCCCTACAAATCAGCTGGGCAAGACAATCTGGACCCTCTTTAAAATCATCCGCCGAAATTGTTGCAAACCCTATTACTAGCCTATTCAACCTCTCTTTCATATCGCCTGAGATCCCCAAAGATTGGAAAGCTGCCGCGGTCATCCCCCTCTTCAAAGGGGGTGACACCCTAGACCCAAACTGTTATAGACCTATATCCACTCTGCCTTGCCTTTCTAAAATTTCCGAAAGCCAAGTTAATAAACAGATCCCAGACTATATCGAATCCCACCGTACCAACTCCAATATGCAATCTGGTTTCCTAGCTGGTCATGGGTGCACCTCAGCCATGCTCAAAGTCCTAAACAATATCATAACCGCCATCGATAAAATACAGTACTGTGCAGCCGTCTTTATCGACCTGGCCAAGGCTTTCAACTCTGTCAATCACCGCATTCTTATCGGCAGACTCAATAGCCTTGACTTCTCAAATGACTGCCTCGCCTGGTTCACCAACTACTTCTCAG